>NC_080595.1:40667821-41276862 GCF_027887145.1 Ammospiza caudacuta | reverse complement strand
AGACAACATGGAAACTGTCCTAAAGAGCAAAAGCTGCTTTCATACTACAAATCCATAATATTACTTCTCCATTAGCCTTGGTGGCTATGACAGTAAAATAATCAGTATTTTGTTTAGGTTATCTAACATAACATTGAAGTCCATTACGGTAATCAAGTAAAAACATTATTATTTTTTCCTTTATTTTGACCATTCAATAATGCCTTAAACTTGCATTTTTCAAGAACTGCAACTTTCTCAAGTAGAAGACACTACAGTAGATCCTCTTTACACAGAAAATTTAGAATTTTTATTCCAAATTACAAATGGAGATGAAGGTTAAACCTAATGCTAGGGAAAATATGTCTTGTTGGGGTTTTTGTTGTGTGTTTTTTTTTTTGTTTGCTTGTTTGGGGTTTTTTTTTTTTTAATTAGGATCAAAAAGACAGTACTTTTTCCCAAAAACGGACACATCACTTTGTGTAAAACTGTCCACATTCCAAAAACCTCTTCAATCCCATAAAGAGTAACGTAATAGAGCATCTGACTAATCCAAACAACATAATATAAGTTGAATTACAAT
Source organism: Ammospiza caudacuta (assembly GCF_027887145.1). Classification (NCBI taxonomy): domain Eukaryota; kingdom Metazoa; phylum Chordata; class Aves; order Passeriformes; family Passerellidae; genus Ammospiza; species Ammospiza caudacuta. Next base: position 41,276,300 of record NC_080595.1, on the reverse strand, counting down.
GATTAAAGTTCAACTGATGCTAACTCAACTTTCTGGAAGAAATAAAGACACAAATGAATATTAAAATTCACTGTAATTTTAATCAGTAATATTCAAAAAAGGTTGTGACTTTCTGATATGAAATAGCCCTTGACTTTCATAATTCTTAAGCACTGTCTTTTATCATTTTGCTGATGTATGTTATATTTTAAAATCAGAAGGATAATGGATGTGCTTCTTAAGTTGTAAATTGGGTTTTATATCAGAGACCTGTCATCACCACGACAGGTTGACCTGACAGTGGTCTTGCATTTGCAGCTCTCCTTCGTGCCTGCTTTTCAAGGTGATAGGTCAGTCTTTGAAATGTACAGATTTCTTGATCTCTCAGGAAACATCCTGGAGTCCTAGAAAGTACTATTTCTATGATCTTTGAAACAGATTGAAAGCAGAGGTAACCTCTGCTGTTGCATATATTGTTATTAATCAAGGGCATTTAAGTTTTGGGAAAATAATATAAATTAAAACACAATTCATTTTTCTACAGCCTCTAGGGCACACAGCAAAATTCAGGACCAATGGTTGATTTCTTAGTGTTACTGATAACTGCAAAACAAGAACAAATTCCTCATTAATTTCTTGGCTATGCTGATTACTCCAAGGGTAATAATGTTTTTTAAATAAAATGATAATGTTTCATAAATCTACTCATGCTGGATAAAGACTGTTTTGTAGGTATTATTAAACTTGATTGATCATAATCTCTTGAAGGCTACTGGTATCAGTTTGTTGATGCTGCTGCTATACAATACAATTTGGATGAAAGGCAAAAAAGTGCTCAGCAAACAGAGAGCTCATTATTACAGAATCTGCTTTCTACTCTGTTTTGCAGACTTTCTTGCTTGACTTACATAGCTGCAATAATATTTAAAATCTACCTTATACAAAGCATGCTGTTTGTTTTGTTTTTTAAAAAAATAATTACAATTCTTTTAGCATCACATTGCATCTTTCTACTGCCAAAAGTTTATTAAACTACCTCCAAGTATGTACTTGAAATTCATAAAAATAAATGACATGGGAAATGCAGTAGTCACTGCTAACTCTCCTGACATGACTCATTCAACCAAGCTCTAAAATGGTATATATTCTCAATGACATTTGTTTGCAATCAACAGAAAACACTACCATAATTTATTTTAATAACTGATAAGTGTTCACAAGTAATTGTGCTGTGAGAATTATTTATTAGTATATTTTCAAATTAAAAAACAAAAACATACACTGTACTTAAATTAGATTTTGACATTTTGTCTTGCAGTATTAAGTATCTAACAAAGTGAGAATGATAGAATACATTTTGAGGCTGAAAATACCATAGTAAACCTGCTGTAAAAATTTGGCCTGTTTTTTCAACTAGCAGCTATAAGTTTGAATTTTACTGAGGGGCAAATGAATGTTAACATGGCATTGAGATGAGATAAAAAAACCTTACTTTATTACTTGAGTATATTTCAAAGTAAGTAAATTTGTTTGTACCCATTTCAGGATGTCACCACTCTTCTAACAAAAATGCATTTTAGCATGTTCAAAGCTGCATGGCCACAACAACCTTATTCCTGCTGCAATTTCCTTTTCCTCCCTTGCCTTCCATCTAGATTTGCTAAACTGTTTTCATTCACTATGTAATCAAAAAATCATATTCATTCCCTCAAAAGAGCTATTATATTTCTGGCAATTTATCATGCTAAAATAGCTCCTCACATGTGTAAAAGATGAAATCTTTTCACTTTGTCACTTTCCCATTTGACATGAACGCAATATAAAAGGCTAAGGATATATATGTACATATGGAGGCTCTTGTGAGAAGTAAACCTGAATCTCTTCTGGAGAACCCAACCTAGACTTTACACTTCTAAGCCAAAAGCCTCTCAACACTAGCTTACTGAACAGAGGATGTCAGCTTAGCAATGGCACAGGACCAAGTCCCAGTGATTGAAGACCCTCCTCTTGCGACTGGATTGGGAAGAATAAATCCCAGTAACATATGGTTACAATGACATTCTTTTCATTTGGTCAAAGAATACTATTAACTGATTATTTTCTGAAGAAGACCCTTCAATCTTTCAACTTCAACCTTCCTGCACTTGTAAGCCAAAGATGACAAATGTAAGTTGATGTGTTACTGTATGACACCATATGTTTCCCATTTCCTATTGCAGGAGGCACCTAGTCAGAACAGAAGTTTCATCCTTTTATGGCAGCTATCCTCAAGATGCTATACAGGGAGGGTAGTGACTAAGCTGTGGACTTCATATTCCTCCTTGGGGAACAAGAGCCTAAAATTCAGGGCTGCATTCCACACCCATTATTGGGATTTGCAAAGCCTCTTGATGATTAAATGCCTAATCAAACAGCTGGTACCAGGCTCAAGAGGCAATGCAAAACCACAGGGATTTGAAAGAGAAATGCTACACAATCATCATCACAGGGTAAACCTGACTCAACGCCAGGGATTCATTGTTGGAAAAGTGCCAATCAGTTACATTTCTCTTGTGACTGGATTGGGAAGAATAAATCCCAGTAATATATGATTACAATTGACATTTTACATGTGAGAGTAAGTCATGTCATGCAACACCAAATTAACAGGAAATGTTTTAGTGAATTGTATATTTTATGGCAATTTACCAAATACAATAATCTATAGAAATCAGCATTAATGTTTCATAGGTTTGCATGAATCTCTACCAGGGTTACCCCAATTAAACTAATCTCAGAACTTTAAGAAGAACAGCAACTGCATTAGGGGAAAAATGCTCCATTTTCTTCTTTGTTCTTTTCAAGATATACTAAACTTCATAATTATGTCCTGATTTACAATTTTTTCATTGACACCACATGCATCTCAATATAGGGTATATAATTAGCCTTCAAGAAGCTTTCAAGAACAGATTTGTCTGGATGACTATCCGAAGAATTGCCATAAAACAGCAAGTTGAAATTGCATCTACAGAGTAACTGAAGTTTATTCTTTCTCATGGAGAGCAAAGTCAATACCTACTAAGATATCAGAAGTAGCAAAATTCAGAATCAATGAAATAATCCTTATTTTTTCTGACTCAACACCTAAGAATGTTACACCAAAAGAAAAGCCATTCAACAGTCAACTGTTTATCACCCTCAAGATACTGAGTATTCATAAAAGTGAAAAATATTAATTTAACGATGCTTGCAAGATTTATTTTTAATCTTTGAGACAGTGAACTATGAGATGAACATTTCATTTTTTAAAACAATAATTGTTCTTAATAAAGCAATAATATAACCAAACCATACCAAACCATTGATTCAAAACCAGAGATGATCACAGGGTAAACTCAAGCCTCAAGTTGTGTAGTTGCTATTGTGCATGTTGTTAACTTTTGTAACGTTTATAAATTAAGGCACTACCATGTACTCAAACACAGATGTGCACGTTTGCCTTCTTGGAAAATCAGATATATACATATATACTTAACTTGCAGTCTTTACAATCAAAATATCTCAGAATTAACAACGACAAATACAAGTACATATTTAGCTGAATTATATTCCTTTTTGACAGTAATTTATGTGGTTAACATCTTAATTTAAAGAAATGAGGATGAAAATTGAAAGGATATTGCTCAAAAAAAAAAAATCCAGCTTATCTACAGATACATATGAACAAGTTTATTGCTTTTTCACATGATAGCTGGTTCTGAAACCTCCTAATTCTCTTCAGCTCTGAACAGCGACAAGCAATCCAACGTTGGGATTCTTGTGAGGATATGTGGAGACCCTGGGGGGAATCTGCCCTAAATTCACACAAACAGATATATTTTAAAAGCTAGGCAGGGCAACTAACTAATCTTAAAACAACAGCTCAAGACATCAACAATTTATATCATTAAAACATTCCAATGTGTCTGATGAGGTGAAAAATAGAAGTTGAAGTTAGAATTCTCAAAATAAGTTGATTGAAGATTGTAATTATATACATTTGGAGGATAAAGATATAACTAATGGAAGTTTAGTCAAGGCTCAGTTTTTTCAAAATGTAGCATAGCTTCTCTAACAAGAAACATCATTGCTTAGGTTTTATTGCAATAGCCTCTTTTTAGAAGTAGTACTTCTAGAGAAAATTTATTTAATCATTTAGTGAGCAATTCAGTCAGAAGTTTGCATAAGAATTCATCATAACCACATTTACGACCCTATGAATTCTCAGCATATAGACTGCATATGAGATTTTCAAAAATCAACATTTTTAAACCCTACATAATTTAATTTTGTAAGTGAGGATTTCAACAAATGTTTTTTCTCACTCAAGTTGTAATATAAATATACTTAAAATAATTTTCAGTTTACAGAGAAGCAACAAAAGAAATAACCTGTTGATTGTAACAGTTATTACTTATTGCTTCCTGATAGTGATAAAAAGAGTACAGTAAAGAGCAAAGTATAAATGCATCCTATGTGCATTACTTATTGGTACAGCTTCAAAAAACAAATGCATTTAAAACAATTAAATATACTTCAGCCTTAACAAATTAGTCAGAAATCTTACAACTCTGTATTTAAACCACAGATAGAGCTTCAGCACCCTAGTTTTCCTGATTAGTTAGCCCTTTGGTATGCTAAGAGTCCTTTAAGGGCAAGTTTAAACACTTCTACAGTGGCAATATAGCAAAAAAAATTGTTCTAATAAGATGGAGAATTCCCAGCTGGAGTTTCATACTGTTTTGTATTCTCCTCCATAGTACCCAACACCACAATAATCACAGCTCCTTTAACATTTCTTATGACCTTGGCCTTTCTCAGTTTCTTTGGCTTTCTCTCTCTCCCTTTAGAAACTAGGTTTAAAAACTCAAAATATTTTTGCAGAAAGAAGGATGTAGTAGTAATTTGCAAGCATTTAAGAGAGCATAAGCAAGGAAGCATGTCATATTCTTTAAATATGTGCTAAAGGAGTCCCTTTTGCAGACAGAGCAAGATGGAAGTCAAACATACAGCAAATTGAAGCAGAAGAAATATTAAAAACAGTCAGAAGGGCTTGAGTCATAAGAAAGGACAAGTAACTCACAGAAGCTTTTCTCTTCTCCGTTTGCCTCTTTAGACCTACTAAACAGAACATGATCCGTGACCAGGATTACCCAGATGAATTTATAGCAAAAATATAAGGATCTCAAAGAGAATTAGAAAAGCTGAAAAAATTATTTACACTGTGAAGAAGTCTGCAATCTTTGATGCAATGAACATGCAAATTTGGCATCTATTATCATGTGATAATTTTAAGTCTAATTTGCGCACAGAAAAGGATGCAAATATAAGGGTAGTCATCACCATAATGAGTTTGAGTTACATTGGCTTTACATAAAAGGAATTCTATTATATTATCTAAATTTTCTTTTGTTCATAGCACTTAGCATATTAGAATTTTACAACTAGATATTCTTGTCTTCATTGCATGCATGAACACAAAAATAGTAAAGATGGATATACATTATATTAAACATTATTGGTTCTGAACAGTATTTTCTGATCAAATACATTTTAGCAATCCTGAACAGCATTTTCCCCAAATGACTGAAATAAAATGCACCTAACATAATATATATTTCAAAAATATTATTTTCCCAGATATTTTCTGTTTAGATTTCATCACATTTGTTTACATAGTGATAGAGCAAAAGATTTTAATGTTGCAAAATGAAGCAGTAACCTAAACCCAGCAGATTTAATAGGTGTGCATGCAATCTCATTTCCATCTCTTCCAAGTTTATCCTTTAGACTAAATAATAAAAGTTACTCTAACGTTATTAAAAATTATAGCACACTATGAACACACAAAGAAGCAGTAATTAAGATACCATAGGCAATGTAGAAACTGAAATTTCCTAATTTTGGTATGCTTTACAACTAACACAGTATTTGTTCCTATGTGTTGTTTTAAAGGAAGAAGCAAACAAATAGCTCCACCTTCGGCAAACAGAACAACTTCCTCCAGTCTCTTTTTCTCCTCTACCTCTCATTATCTAGGTTGGAATATTAAGATAACTTTGTGTCTATGTGGTGCTTGTATCAGAGGCAGAGAATGAAGAAGAAAAGAAGGGAAACTGCATGCCAGAAATAAATGTTTGGACATTGGGCAGCATTTATCAGGAGTAAGAACCAAGCTTTATATCTTCTGCAGACATTCTACTGTTTTGTCATGGGTAGGATAAAGGCAAGTTCTGAAAACAGGACAGCTTGGGGGTTTTTTGGATCCTGCCCTACCCTTCCCAATATAGGGAGATGAAAGAGCTCTCAAGCATTCACTTTGGCTGAAGGGTCTGTCTGACTCCAAATTTTGAAACAGTATTATTCTGGTAGTTGGCCACAGTTATTCTGGAAATAAGAAAGGTAATTCCAAAATTCAAGTTTATGTATCAGCCAAAGCTGAAGAGCATTTCATGTCACAAAACACACACTATAGCCTATGGGGTTTACACCAAATTAAAGAACTGCTGCAAACACTGTAAACGTGACAACTTATCAAAAAAAAAAGAAGGTAAAAACCTATTAAAATGGTAACAGCTATGCCTTCTAAGTACTAGGGCTGCTAGCAACACCCCTACCAGCTACCAAGCTATGCTATGGAGGCTGGAAGGAAAGGGAATGCAAGAAATACTGCCATTATGAACTTTCAAATATTGCTAGGTGGGAAAAGCAATCTTTGGAATAACATTTTTTATACTAAGTCTGTGCTAAAAGGTTAAGCTCTTTAAAAATACTTACAAGTGATCTCTGCAGATCCATATAAAATAATGAGTTATGTCTGCATGGTAAAAAATAATGATAAATTTGCTTTAATATGGCATATACATTCTCTTATGTTTATGAAATTGATTTTTTTTAATTATGACATACCCAAATGGTATAAAAACAGAATTTGAGAAATGTATTACAGTAACTTAGCTGTGAATCACCTATCTCTTTGTGAAAACACAACACATTTATGACTGTATAAATGTCTGTATCAAGTAACTGTGTAACTACTATACAATTCAGTAATATGTATACATAGATATTATTAAACATAACTAGACATGTTAAAAAACTGATAGACCTATGCTATGAACGCCCTCCACTGTGAGCAGAAGGATTATCACAGCACATATTCACACACTCTCTACCAGCTTTCCTTGAGATGACACTGAGATGGAGCTGTCAGTAATTCTGCAGTTTCTGGCACTTAGAAATTAACAATAAAAGCATTCTGAGAAATATAAACAGCTTTGCATAACATAATAACTAAATTAAAGAATTTAGTTTCATTAAATAATGAACTTAATTCATTATTTCATTAATGAATTAACAAAGTACAAGAAAATATCAGGTTCTATGTACTTTCTCACTTTCTTTTTTAATAAAATACTTGTTAGGAAATGCCTAACAAAAGTAAACTTCAGTAGTCAACACCCATCACTTTAATTCTGGAAAAGCACAGTCAATCAAGCAAATGTAACTGTAAGAGCATTATAGTAAATATATTACTTATTCATAGGCTGCACTGAGTATAATTAAATTATATGTTCTGATAAAAATGAGACATTTTTAGTTGACATGCTGATTTAAAAAAAATAATTTTTATGATTTGCAGAAAATAACTCATTCCTTCACAACATTTGGAGAAAACAGAGAGAGAAGCTGACATCCTAACATTTTGTCATAGAATACTAAGCTTTTTCACCCTTATTTACATTTTACCTTAACCACAACAGTGAGAGAAAGTTGTTTATATATATTTACTGTTTGCTGAGTTAGGCTGGTGGCTCTATTTAGTTTTGAGCTACCACACAAGCCATCATCACAACTGACAGCATGGAATTACTATTAGCAGACAAGCTAAGAACTGAGCAAGCCAGCAAAACTAATTTTCTGTGTTATGTCAAGTCAGACTCTTTCCAGTTGCCTAGATAAATACGTTAGTAAAATATAATAAATTTCAAGAACAAGTAAAAGATTTAACTTCAGTCAAACTACAATGCTTGAAAGCCTTTTATTTTTCTTACATGTTTTATCAGGTTTTTAAAGATAAGCCTGATAAATTCACCTATAGAACAGTGCCATGGATCCCTAGCTATATATCTGGTCAAATGCAATGGTATTTTATCATAGAAACTGCAAACTATAGTTTTTAATCGTTAACATTTTACTGCCTGAGAGATAAGTTTCAAATTCCATTAGAAATGTGAACATAACATTTTTTAATAAAAACTAGTGTTTTGGAGAAACAATAAAACTGAAAATGATCCACCATTGGCCTTTCCCTTCACTGAATAATTTATGACAACCACACAAATCCAAAAAGTCTGTAAGATGTGATACACTAAACACATGCAGTGAAGTTACATGATGAGTTCTTTTTTTTCTAAATATTAGTTCAAATTAAATTTAAAAATTAAACATTTTCCTCTAAACTCTGACTAATTCAACCACATACACATCTATGTCATGCAATGTGATCTGATCACCAGAGATAAAGCTCTCAGTATGAATCACACATTGTGAAAAATGTGTTTCATAGAACTAATTGACTCTCCAAGAATTTAGTAACAGAACAAACTATCATCACGATGCCAGTCATTACGAGCTAATAACTCTAAGAATTAGTAACACACCTTCTGCCATGTAGCCCCAAGGATGCTTTGTTTAATTCACATTCACTGTAATTTGTTGCTCAATTATACCTCTGATCACTTGTGACTGCAGTCCTTTTGGTCAAAAACAAGCAAAATTTCTACTCGCACTGCAGACTGTCTGCTGACTGCACTATGGAATACAGAGATATTCATTTTTACAGCTGTACACCATCACCACCCCACCATAACCACTGAAAGAGCGCTAATATGATTACACTGTGCCTAAGTGCCATGCAGAAGACTGGATACTTTAGATTACCCTTTAGACCCCATCATAATAGATGATTAGAATGAGACTATAACAAAAAGTCAGACTGTTACGAGAGAAGAAAGTAAAGAAAGAGTAAATAAGTCTCCATTAAGGCTAGTTACAAAATAAATACAGGTTGCCAATCTTTTCAGCATGTTTTCTCTACTTATGTTCCTGCCAAATTTTATAAAATACTAAGGAAATCATTCTTAAAAAGAAGACAAAAAACACAAAAGACAGACTTCCAAAGGAAAGTAAACAAAAACCAAGACACACAATACTACATGAAGCTTCAAAGGTTACATATAAAACTATAAGCTTGCTTTCATTAAGAAAACTTAAATTTCTAGTGCTATTTTCCTTCCATGGAGTTTAATAAAGTAGGTCTGGTTAATTTAGTATTTAAAAACTGCATTTCCCAATTATGTTGGTTAATTTATACATCTAGCTTTGCTCTAACCTACCAATACAAGTGTGTATTCAGCCCACATTTATTCTAATCGCCACCAAATATAACACTATAGCTATGTAGAACCTAGCCATATGTACTTCTCCACATAGAAAACCTAGTCACTAACAAACTTCTGCCAACTTAGACCTAGAATTGTAAGTGAAAAATAAGTATTCAAATGGTACAAAATTCAGAAAGCACTTAAAGTACTGCATTGTAATATTTAGTAGTGCCATGAAGATGCTAAAATTTTATTTGCATTACATAACCAGAAATCTACATAATCTAGAAATGAATAGTAAAATCATGTGGCCCTGTCAAGATGAACTACATTGCTGCTCCTTCTTGCATCATGAAAATGTAATTATATATGTCTTCAACTCAAATTTTATATAGTAAATATAGAAAGGTCTGCAGGCTATCAGAGAGAATGATGGATATAAGATCCACTGTTCACAGAGCTATAATAGTGATTAAAAAAAAATGAGATTTGTAGTCTATATTCATCACATAAGGGATAAGTTAAGCAATTAATCCCTTCAAGAAACAGTGGTGAATTAAATTTTAAAATTATGGAGTGTAAAAGAATTATGTCACTTGTTTGTCACTCTCAAGGAGCAGTGAATTGAGGCAGAAATGAGTTCACCCTTTGACCCATGATCTTCATGAGGTGGAGATATTCACAAATGTGATATGCAGCATCTAATGTCACTCAGCAGGCTACATCAAATTTTGAGGAAGTTATTCAGAAACATCTTTACAGGCTGGCAAAATGAGTTGACAGGAATTTCACAAAGTTCAGCAGTAGTGAAAGCAAAGTTCTGTACTTGAACAGTTCGGACCAGGCACTGACCAGCTAGAACGCAGCTTTGTGGGAAAGATCTTAGGGGATTCTCTGTGAAAAGCAAGTGGAATATTTGTGTACCCTTGTGGCAAAGATGAGGTAATATGTCCTGGGGTACATTAGGGTGCTGAGGGAATTCAACATTCTCCTTTATTTGGTGTATGTGAGATTGTATTCAAGAATAAGGTCACAATTCAGACTACCCAGTACAAGAAAGACATTGATACATTGAAACAAGGCTGGTGAAGGCCACCAGTATGAAGAGAGGACTGGAGTACATGACACATGAGGCGAGTGAGAGAAACTTTTCAGCCTTAAGAAGAGGAATCTGAACAGCCATCTCATTGCTGCCTTCAGTTACAAGCATGAGAGCACAGTAGATATGAGCCAAACTCTTTGCACTGTTGCATAACAAAACAAAAAGAGGCAAATGGGGACAAATTGCAATAAAGGAAATTCGGAACTGATCGTAGAAAACCTTTTTTTAAGACTGAAAGGTCATTGGAAGATTACACAAAGATGATGTAGAATCTCCATCCTTAAAGACAACCAAACCCAGCTGGACAAAGTCCCGATCATCCCAATATAATCTCAAAGTAATCGGAACGTAAACCACAGTTTTTAAGGTACATGACAAACAAAGTGTAAGTGCCCAGGCTTCAAAAATCCTCTCAGTCTTAATGTTCTGCCCAGCTTTTTATTTTTGGGAAAGATGATCAAATAAATAATTAAAAAGGCACAACTACACAACATACTCTCCTACAGAACTTGACTTCTATGCCAAGAACCTAAATCAGGGCAGTCAGGCTTTCAAACTTGGTAACAGCTTTCAGAGTGCATTAGTCTTGCTTGCGAACAATTTCCTCTCTGGCACAGCTCAGAGGAAGATATCCACGCTTACTTCATTAAACCTATCAGCAGTGTTTGACACTGAAGATCACCATGTGCTGCTGACTTGCCTGGCAGACTGGCAGAAATGAGTCAGTCACCCTGAACTGCATAGGTCAACTCCTATCAGTCAGATTTCAAGACAATTCTGATGGGTGGTTTCTTTCCAGCCTTGAAAACTTTTATTTGTGTGATGCTACAAGGATTGTTCTACCTCTTGTTTCATTTAACACAAAACTTTATGAGAAGTCTTGAGACAGCAGATTTCTTCAGTGGGAACAGAAGCTATCAGATTCCTTATTTTATTTCATTCCTGCAACACAGAGAGACTTGAGAAAAAAAAAAAAAAAGGATGCATTTAAAAATAAAAAAAAAAAAAAACACAGCCTGGAATGAATGAAAGAAAGGTGAGGTATGGTGTGGAAAAGACAAAAGATGCTGAGGACCAAAAACTGCTGTGAGGTTTGATGAGGTACTCGTATGTCTTAGTTGAGGCAGTGCTACAAAGGAACACTTTATCAGGAAGACAGGTACAGTCTCAATGCAAGACTGAGAAGTGGCCAAAATTGAGTCACTCAGGCCCTCCTGCTTCTTCAGGCAGCATCACTGCACAAGCATTGCCATCAGCCATCCACACACCTGAACAGCCACCATCTTGGTCTTCCTGTTTTCCAATTGTACATTGATGTTATTATCTACATGTTCATCTTCAATCTTATGCAAACAACTGCAGCTAACATTGACAGAAATTCCTTCTCAAGATTTTTATATTACACTTCAGAAATTTGGAGTTTAAAGGAGAAGCATATCTATTATAGGACAACTAAACAGAAGTTCTTCTTAGCAGGAGTATTTAAATAACGCAAAAAAGCCCCAAAACGTCACTTGTGAAGTGAAAATGGAAATTTTTCATCTTTTTTAAATTCCATTAAGATTTAAGCATACCAATTCTGAAAAACTCAAAACTTCTTTCGCAAGTCTTAAGCAAAAGCATGATTTTTTTCAGGTTAGAATGTTAAATTTTGATAGCTGAATTCTGGTTGCACCATGTATACAGTAAATCATACTCTTTTGAGAAAAAAACCAGTATACCTAGAAGGCTTATAGCAAAAAGCCCCACAAACTACTGATACTTATTCCACTTTCTATACTCTTAACAGAGAACATTCCCAGATATCAGTTTCTTTTCAATTTTTGGTAGTTATAGAAGGCATAACTAGTCATTAAAGATCAACATTTTAATGTAGGCTGCAAATCTACTTAGAACAGTAAAAAAAAAAAAAATACTCTGAGCAGATAAATTAAGTTTCCAATACTTAAGTCCCAGTCTATTAACTGAACACACAATCACTAAATAGATTTTTTTTTACAAAAATGCAAAATAGATCTTTATCAATATCTTAAGAATTTATTATCCCATGATAGCATCTTACCTCTGTAATTCATGCCATTTTATTTCTAAAAAAAAAAATTAACAAATGATAACTCTCCATAAAATGCCTATCCTTGAAAGAATTAATTTTATTACCCTTCCCAAACTACAGATGGTGAATAAAAGAAATGAAGTGCTATTTTCATGCTATTAATTATCCTTCACTTACATAAGGAGCACACCCACATGAATCTCATATGTTTACTCATAAAAACCATAAATTACAAAACCTATATTATATTACTGAGCATTGCTAATATTATTTTGGTCTTTTTCTCACATGGGAACACAGATATTTGCCTTATACAAAGCAATTGTTCCCTCTATCTGTCTTTTATCCAGCACTTAATTCTATTTTAAGAACTTATTGCCTCAAGGCCATTTTTCATTCATACTACACAATTTTTTTATATAACCAAATCTTTTATGTACATTACCATGCTTAGACTTACTGGTAACTTGGCAGCTGGAATCTTTGCAAACTAGAGGAGTTACTATGATTACCCTTCCTGTGTTTTAACTATCAGAAAACATTTAGTAAAATTTGAGATTTGTTTCTTAAATGCTATACCTTTTCACTAAATTCATGTTTCTATAACATTAAAATCAGGAGGTTCAACAATGGGACCCAATAAACAACAATATACTTCCTGGTTAATTGCAAAACTTAAGTGACAGATTCCTGAACCCTTAGTCATATGTAATTACTCCTATAGTAAAAAAATGGGAACCAACGAGGAAGTGAGAGGTTTCTCCTCTGCCATTATTTGAAAAGATCTTCTGCTTACTAGTGAAGTTCAAAAAGGATCTGCTTCACACATTCTGATTCTACAAGAAGTTCTGTCGCGTGCCGCTGAGCCCCCTGCCATCCGCTTTGCTGGTACCAGTCACTTCACTGGAAAAGCACCAGAGTCACCAACGTTCTTGTAGTTCCAACACTGAAGTCTAGGCTCTGAGAGAGACTGTTCATTTTCACAATGAAATTGTGTAACTCAGTTATTAAGTTTTCATCTTCAAGAAATAGCTTCTGACTGAAAGCAACTCAATCTTTTCTTGATTGCCTGATTCATTTGTGATTTTGCCATTTTATTTATTTTCTTTGTAATTCCATCCTTTTTCATGGTGAATGAGTATGCACACCATATCTCAAACACCTTCATGAGGAAACAAGGCTTACACATTCATGGTGTCTGTGCATTTGCCTGCCTTCACTCCTAAAGATGTGCATCTGTTGGTCATTTTAAACTGCATTTGAGGAAATGGCAGTTTCACCCATGAACAGCTGACCTCACGTTTTTTGGAAATAATGGAGAAGAGACAAGGGTGATCCAAACAAGAGGCTTGTTTGTCATGTTACTAGACACCAAATACTGTATTAAAAAGCAAAAAGAAGTTTAATTTTTATGCTAATTAACCAGGAAAAAAAAAACCCAAAACAAAACCCTGCAGATAACAGACTTTGCTAGTTTGAATAATTGGTACCTAGTGCTGTAGCTTATTTTCACTTTGTGGGTGTTTTTCATATAGTAGCATAATCTTTTGTGGTTAGGCTACAAATTTTAAGTGGCTCTAGAGAGTCCTTCTGAAAACACAAGAACCATGTCAATATTTATGAAGATCTCCCTTAAAAACACACCTTATTTACTTTCTTTGGAAAAACAGGATCCAAAATGATGATTTTGATCAGACAGTTTACAACTTGCAAGAAAACAAGACACAATTACAGCTCCTTAATGGATACCTTGTGAACTACTCTGTCTTACAGTGTGTCTATGGGACCCTGAAGTAAAGTTAATATACATATAAAGCAGTCAGTCAGGCAGGGATCAAGAAAACAGGGAAATTGACTGGAAAAACAAAGTATCAAGAAACCTAGAGTATAAAGAAATCTAAGCATAAAGAAACCTATAAATATAGGCTAAAGGAAACAGTATACCACAGAGGATTACAGAATCCCTTCATATAATGAGCATTACATATTACATTAAGTGGAATGCTCACCTGGTAATAACCAATATTTACATTATAGCATTTTCTAGATGCTTAATGGAAAGCTTTCAGCCCATTGAGTTACCCACAGCACAAACCCACGATTGGTTTGAACACCAGCCCCCAATGTCAGGGTAAATTCAAAGAGCCTAAATTAGGCTTTAAGGTCAGGCTCCTCCATTGTTGGTGAAGAGAATGAGACACTTCCACATGTTTAGGTGCTGACAGACATGCTGAACACCTACACAACCCTGAATATAGGGATGTATGTGAATTTCCATTCCTCTTTGGAGGTCAGACACTTGAATCAAGACTATAAAAGTGATGCATCAGACTACTGAAAATGCAGACTGTGAAATTATTTTCTGAAGACTGACACCTGCTTTCAGCAAGGTCCCCTTAAATGATAATGTATTCTTGTGCATATTTACCTAGGAGTTAGAAAGAGGTGATGATTTTGTTAATTTCTGTGTTAAGAGCACAGTGAAGGCTTCAAAAGAACTACTGACACAAGAGAGTCTACCTCCAGCCCACTGGGAAGAGTGTTAGTTAGGAGTCAGCTGATCTGCATTCAGTCTAAGTATGAACTCTAAACAGTGACTTGAAGCAGAAAAAGGGTCATATGAGTATCTCAGCTAAAGGAGCTCTCAGAGGAACTATTTCGGCAATCAGAACAAACATTTTGCTCAGAAATGCTTAGCCTTGTCATTGACTAAACATTTGTGCCAAACACCCTTAGGCAAGATTTTTTTAATCGATCTTTGAAGAGATTAACTAAAAACTGAAGAATATTTAATTCTATAAAGGAACAAGAACTCAAAGTGTTCCACTTGCCAGAAGCAAAAGAACAAATATGACAAAATGAGAATAATCACCTAGATACTACCAAACAGTGACCTGATAAAGAACAATTAAACAAATAACAAATGGAGGGAAGAAATTTAGAGTTAACTGATTTGTTAATGGCAATTTTGTAATTAGCTCTACAAATATATTTTAACATTTCCACCCAATATACACTTTGTTATTACTGTCTAATGTAATATTGTACAATAGAGGCAGAATTGTTCTATTATTAGTAAAGGGTCATTTGTTTTCTCACTTAAGCTGATAAATATTTCAATTCTATCTGGTGTCAGGGAAAAGGAAAAACGACAATCCAAGCAAAACCAAATATGGTAAAACCCAGTAATTTCTTCAATAAAATTTACACCCAAAAGTCTAAACACTTTATACTATTGACAGGCACAGCATTGTCAATGGTTGGCACTCAGTTAACATTTCTATTATAAAGGTTCTTTTGTCAGCATCAGACAGAAGAGTTTGTGAAATTACCTGCAATCTTAAATGCACAACTCATTGATTTCTTATTGATACACTGCAACTTACTTTACTTATTAAAGTGACAGATGTTACACAATTTTAGTGCACTGTCTATGAATTCTTCATACTAGATGAACAACTGGATGACTAAAAGCCTTCAGAAGCTATCAAATACAATCTTAAAATTTGACTGTTGTCCTGAATCATAATATTGTAATACATCTTGAATATGTCCAAAGGCATACTAGAGGCTCATAAAATAATCACGACTTAAACAGATTTTAAGTAGAAGGCAGAAACATGCTAAAATGTTACTTTTGTGGAATTTTAGGGATAGTATGTTTCTCTAAGTATTTTTTTTGACTCTACAATATTCGCACAGTGAAATTTGACTGAAGTGTGATAAATTCATATAGGTATGAACTGCAAATTTCTAATAGCCTTGCATTGGATAAGTTAAGCATTGGCATAATTTAGAGCTAAAGCAGACTCTGACACCACTATTACCTTTAGGTTGCTTTACTTTCTAAAAAAACTCAACATATCTCCTAGCTCTACCAGAGGTTACACATTATATACAGAGATCACTTTCTGAGTTTGATAGATTGCATTACACAGGAGATGAAATCAAGTTCTAGTAATTGTTCCTCTGATCTTTAATATAAAACCTTATGAATTAAATGAAGGACACACAAATTAGAGGGGCATGAGATAGTTAGTAAAACACTGTATGAAAATATAAAAAAATCAGGTAATACACATATACTTCCCATGAAAAATATTTCCCAGTCATGCATTACAATTTAGAATTATAATAAGCTCATTCCTATGAGATTTTTTTTTTTTTGGTCCAGTAGAAATTATCATATGAGGCATTCTAATAATGTCTTGGTATAAGCTTTATGTTCTCCAGAAGTTTTCTTTCTATGTGGAACTGCCCTCCTCCCAAACACCCAGCTGAACATTACTGCAAGAGAAATCCTGTGATATAAAAAAGACACCATCTGGAGGAGAAGTAAATAAAGCCAGAGAAAAGGTGAGCACAAATAGCAGATGAGTGCAGGAAGAGTGAGATCAATAGAACAACTTTGAGAAGTAAGAACATAAGTTTTCAACTCCTGTGGTGAAAAAAAAAAAGTTTATCAAATTCTGGCTACAATGTCAATAAAAGTACACATGCACCTTTTCCTGAGAAGATAGCCAATACAAAACAATAACGTGACATTAAAACATCATCTATAGGACAGTAAAATAAGCCAGAGAATAATTATATAATTTTTGGTCTTGAAACAGAAAACTTCAATCATTAGGTATGTCCCCTAGTTCTATGCACCAAGACTTATCAGGAAAGAAGACTAAATCCAAAGCTTTCCAATTTTTTAGAAGACCTCTTAAATACTTAAAAAGGGGTCTGTGATGGCCATATTCAGTGGAGCATCCAGGAGTAGGAGAACGCACAGGGGCACACACCAGCCTCAAATGCATGATTTTGCACAATCACAGTCTTGCACAGATCCTTGCACCCTAACTCTTTAGCCACGACGTTCCCTGCCCACAAGCCCTTGCAGTTCTCCTTCCAGGGGGCTCTCCTTTCTTCCTTAAGTGAAAAAAGCAAAGTAAAAATTCAGGAGCTAACATTTCATTCCATAAATCACGGGCTTAATAATACAGCTATGTAAGATTTGTCATTACGACAAATCTTACATAGAAATAACAGAAGAGAATTCCTATCTAACAATTACTGAAAGAATGAAAACTCTGCTAAACTTAGAAGACCCAATACCTACAGATATTTTCAAGAATACCTAGTAAGTCCAAACAACTTATGCAGCAGTTGTTTGATGAGATGAGTTGATGAGAGTAAATGGGATGCAAAGCAAGACAAAAATTATTAAAAAATGCTCACGTGATGATAGTAAACCAATGGATATCCTACATACGTAAGATGGGCAAGAAAACACTGTACCCTCTGGATTTCGGTCAGTTTTTGTGTAGAATATTGTGTATTGCCTACTAACCACACAAAGCATTCTCATTAATATGCTTCTGACCAATACAGTAGTGTTGCTATCTTATCACAGGGGTTCCATACTATTTTTTTATTACAAAGGTTCCATACCTTCTTGGTGTTTCTTGTGGGCAGCTCTTCAGAGCACTCACTCTTTCCTCTTCACAAAACAGCCAACTGACTCCATTTCCCTTGTCAACCAACCAACCCACTCTTTTATAGCACTCTTCTTCTCATTGGTTACAGCTGTGGCCTGGTAAAGTCAGGCCTGCTCCCAGTCTTTGATAATTGGCCCAGCTGCAATTCCTTAGGGATAAGATTACGTTCTACACTATCTTTATTTTCTTATATTCAATCTCCCTACACAGTAGGCCTCAAACAACTTTCAAGATGTGTTCTGCCTTCAGGTGGTGGTTACAAAAAAAGTTAGTAATATGCCATGCTTGCTCCAAGAGTTTTCATTGTTCAGATATTTCTATGAGGTATTTCATGTTTTAACTTTGTCATGTTGTGCAAAATTTTTGTACTTACTGTAGTGTACATCTGCTTAAAAAGTCTTTCATTACACAAAAAATCACAACAACCAACAACCAAACCCTACCAAACAAAGCTAGTCTGGATCCTAGTCAAGTTAGTGACATACTTACATTATGAAACTGAAAATAAATCAATATTTACTCTTGCTATCAAGGCCTTGGCATCATCCCTTACAGAAAGATGGGTGAACAGTAATTTTTCTAAAAAGAAAACTCTTACATTAAAAGAGACCGTCAGAAATGTATGAAAAGCTAAATTATATATTTATCATCCTATTATAATTAAGGCAGGTTTTATTATCACATCAGAATCTTGTTTTTTTCAGGCAAGAGGCCCAACAGAAATTTCACAGAAAGTCTGACTCGAATTAAATTGCTCTCAGGAGCAATTCTCTTATTTGCAGGCATCCCCTCAACTCACACTCATAAAAGTCCAAAAATTTCAACTATAAGAAACATTATATTTGTAATGTATCTACAGAATCAGAGTGCAACTATTAAACGCAAGATTCCATAATTTAGCCTTCAGCACATTGTGACCCCATGAAGGAATTTATAATTTTATCTTATCTGACATGTATTTTATCAGAAGAAAAGAAGTCATCAGAGCTCAGTAAATTTTCCAGCAAAAATTATTTAACTATGCTACAAAAATGAAAATCTATGCCAAACTGCTTATATGGATGTCAAGCATATAGAAGAATCTGCTAGGAGGAACCAGTCAGTCTTTCACAGTAGTTTGTCTATGACACTATCTAGAAATTTAATCAATGTACCAGTAGTATAGTTAGCTACAATTTTGTTTGACTTCATAATAATTTTAATTTCAAAATAGTTAGGAAAACTTCGTGAAAAAAGTAAAACCTTTCTGACCCCTAAAAGTCTTATCAGGTAATTGCAGTTAAACATGTACTATGCATATATATTACCTGAAGTATCAGTTACAAAAAGAAGGAAAAATTTCATTTCCATGGTACAGACTCCAGCACACTCTGCCTGTAAAGTTTGGGAACACAGCCACAGGAAAAGTCATACTCTGTTAGTGATCACCCAGGTCCCTGCTTTAGGGAGTCACATTCAGATCGTTTTCTGTTTCCCCACTCCTTTTCCTAATGCACATGCCACTGAGCTACATCTCCTGCCTCCTTCACCCACTTAAAGCTTCTAGTGTTATTTAAGTTTTAGCAGTGACAAGAGGAGAATGTGAGACAAGGGACAGCATCCAGAAGCTGACAGCTACATACATGGCCAGCTGCTCCAATTCCTTGAAGCATTCATTGCATGCTTGGCAGCAGCCTTCCCTGCACACTTGCAGCAGACTCTATAAAAAGGATTAGCTGTAGCTGAAATAATCTAATAAGCATGTGTTGCTGCTACCCAAACACTGATGCAGGCTTGCTCAAGTGTATCTGGGAAGCCAGCCTGAAGTTTATGATGTAGTTCACTGTTATAACTGGAACAATAGAGTGTTATAGGTTTTTCTGAGGAACAGAAGGGAGATGTGTTTATTACCCCTTCCACATAGTGAGAAAAGCAGCAGATTTATTAAAACAAAAACCTTCAAATGCCTTTTCTCTTGTCCAAATAGAAGGTAAATTAGTCATCACTAATTTGTCTGACCTTAGCAGCAGCAAAGCCATGGAGTTACCACAATCAACCATAATATGTAAGATGTAGAATCGCGGGAAAATTCAGGTGGAAAATTACTCCAAGAAGTCTCCAATTCAATCTCTTTCTCCAAGCATGGTTATCTCAGAATAGGTTGCTTAGGGCTTTTTTCCATTTGAGTCTTGAAAATCTCCAAGAAGATTGCACAGCTCTGGGAAATCTGACACACTGCTTGACAATCCTCATTGTGAAAAACCTTTTCACCATCAGGAACACCTAACTTCAACACGTCTTGTCCTCCCATCACTGGAGAGAACAGACTGGCATTTTCTTCCTGACAGCTTTCTTACAGCTACTGGGTCACTAGGTGTGTTAAGACCCAATACCATGACATATTCTGGTAGCATTCTCTTTTCCAGGCTGAAATACTTTTCCCTTCAGCCTCTCCTCCTGCAACATGAACTCCAGAACCCTGCCTTGATGGTTCTTCACTCAAATCACTTCAAGTAGCATTCTAGAGCATTCCCAGTCACCTAACAGGGAGAAGACTACGACAAAGGCTGAAGCCTACACAGAATACAGGATTTTTTCTTGAATGAAATTGAAGACAACAAGTTAAAAGAAAGAATATGCACATGCATGTCCATTTCTTTGGAAACTCTTCTGGAGACACAGTGCTGAGAAGGGTATATGGTAGATGCAGTCTAACTCATCTCTTTCACATTTTCAATTGGCTGGCTCCAGAGGCATACTCAGCTGCACGCAGGAAATGCTGACTTTAGATAATTCCCTACACAGCAAGTTGACAGCTTAAAATCATGTTTGGAGACTATTCTTATTAACTATAGTTTAATAATTTGTTCAAAATTGCTACATTTGCAGTAAAAAAGTTTTGAAACTGAAAAATGCTGTCTTCATTCAGAGAAACAACAGATGAAGATAGCCATACACTCAGAGCACTGGAGGATTTTAACTTGTATGAAATCTGTAAAGAGTTTGCAAACTTTAAAATAGTTTAATTCCTATGCAAGAATTGTCAGAATTTGACGTCTCCATAATAATTTCCAGTTAGAATATTTTATTCATTAATTCATAAAAAAGTACTTAGTAGAGGAGTTTTGAAAAAGCACTGCCAAAATGTTTTAAAACCAATTTACTTTTACCTTCTCTAAATGTGAAACTTAAAACCTCCCAAGGTCGTTTTCCACATAAAATATCATGAATCACATGAAGTGATTTAAGACAAGAATTGTCGATCAAACCACAAAACAGAGTCTAACTGATAACTTACGTATTAACTATTATAAGTCACATGACTGAATTAGAAGAGAAGATTTACTAGAGATTCAAATGTGTAACAAATTTTCATAAACGAAGCAGCATGATTTCTTAATGATTTCGGTAAGAAACTGATCTTTTCATCCTCACTGCAACTATGAACAATACCAACCTTTGACCACATTCACAAAAATAAAGTGCTGACTTTAAGGTACTTTAAAATAAGAGCAGTATAATTAAGTCATCTAGGTTATAGCTGAAAACATAATATGAAATAGAAACCTTCTGAGGAAATTATGGAGTTAAGCATGCGTATTTTTTCTGTATTTTCTGCTTTTACATTATACTATCAAAGAGGTCATTACAGTAAATATGAGCATGGAATTGTAAAGGAATCTAACCTTATGAGGGGAAATAAAAACCTGCTTGTGCTGGAGCTTTTCATGTTTGAACCTAATGAAACTGAAGTGCCTCATCAATCCAGAGGGATGACTGTGTACTGGCACAAACGAGAAGGTACAAACAGGCAGCAGACACAGGCAGGGCTGTAGCAGTGACAACTTTTGTGAGCTTATACTGTTATAAGCTCACACATAAGTGTATGTCAAGTCTATTGAAATGCTATTAAAGATAAAAAAAAATTGTTGCTTTTAATCTAGGTTTAACCAGGGCCCCTGTCCAGTTCACTGCAAAGCCATACGAAAGTTCATATTACACAAAGAATAAATGTTCAGGGATGAAAACAGCACCTTTCAATTGTGCTGCAAATTTATGCTGCTGTAAATGCTTGTGGAATTACCCTGCTAGAACTTGGTGTCATACTGGTTTTAAATGAATTAAAACTGCAGTGTTGCCAAGAGGGTACATTCCCCAACACACAGCTTGTGCTGACACTCTCCTGCTTCCCTTCTCATTGCATAAATTAACTCTTTAAGGGCTGTTACAGCTGATCCAATTTACTCTATAAATATAGAAAAAACAATATCTGTGCAAAAGGAGAGATAGAAGCATGCAGTCAGGACAGGGAGAAGGGCAAAACAGATGAGCCTTGTTAAAGCAGAAGCCTTGCTTGCCTCAATCCCACAGACAGCAGTTCAACACTGTGAGCTTTTTCAGCAGGATCAGTTCTCTGAGCATTCAGCATTGTACAAATGAGGACACAACAACAGGCAGCAGCACTAAACAGCCTGAGAGAGGAAGAAGACAGGATTGCCTTCCAGAGTACTGACAGTTTAAATTGTCTCACAGTGTTCACTGAAGTGTACTTGTAGATTGTACACAATTGCTATTGTTAAACTGGAGAAGTTCCTCCAAGACAGATGTACTACTTCTCAATATATATTTACCAAAACACTCCTTTAACTTGACATCTATATGCCCCAAAACACAGTGCTTTTTCCAAATTAGCTGTTATAATCAAAAGATACAACTTCTTTCTTCTATTCTTTCCTATAGCCTCAAAATCAAATCAGAAACTTCAATTGCTACAAGGTAAATAACAAAAGTAGTCTTGGTTATGCAGTGTGGATGAATATAATGACAAATCACAAACCTCAGAACATAAACAAATCACATCATGGCTAAAATGAAACTTTTGCTATGAGTTACTATCAAATGGTAAAGGGTAAGAAAGCCCTTTACAACACACATTATTGAAAATGGCTTGAGAGAAGTGTTTAAAGTACAAAGATTGAGAACTCATCCCCATACATACAAACTGCAGACTCCTAAATGCAGAACAGAAGAGTGAAAATCCAGAGCTGCAATACAAATAATGATTTTTCTGCTTAAGAGCAATTATGCTTTTTTTAGGAGATGAAAGCTGTGCCCTATACATAGCTAAGACTCTCTAAGGCTGAATATCTGGTTTGGTTTTAGAAATCCGGCAACAATTTTTAGCATCCCTTCCTTTCTAAGGCCATGTAGTAAACGCTCTCATTCTATTCCTGTGGCCTGTTCGTGAAGGCAAATTTTGACTGATGTCATGGAACACATGAATGTAATAGTAATCTTGTAAAATTGGGAGATAGATAGGAATTATCTTTCTACTGTTTCCTTTAAGTACTAAAATGAATTCTGTCCTTGAAAAAGTGCTTTTACCACTGGCGCATTACAGAAAAGTGGGACACTTTATTCTGTTCTCTTTCATTGCAGAAAATAGGAAAATATCATCTAGAGAGGATCAGAAGTGAACTGAGATATCTTCCTGCTGTCCACATTCACATTCAGACACTTCTCTACTGGCTAGTCTATACATTAATTTTTAATTGTGTTCCTAATTCTACATGCAGTACCTCTGAAGTAAGAGCACACAACATGCTTGATTCCACTGGAGGACAAAACAATTAAAATGTAAATGTAGCTTGTTATTATAGAAGACCTTAATTGAACCTTGCTTTTAAAGTAAAT
Organism: Ammospiza caudacuta; assembly: GCF_027887145.1. Lineage (NCBI taxonomy): Eukaryota > Metazoa > Chordata > Aves > Passeriformes > Passerellidae > Ammospiza > Ammospiza caudacuta. The sequence goes on along the minus strand of NC_080595.1, from coordinate 41,252,600 downwards.
GGCTATATAAATTTACAGTTTTGGAATAACTTAAACCCTTTATTCCGTTCAGGAACATTTTTATTCAGGTGAATATTTAAGCATTGCATTTCACTAAGTGAGTTTTGGATTTAGTGAGATCTGAGAAAAGTTTTAAATACTGTATCTGCTTAATTTCTGCACTTACTACTGACTACAAAAGTTGACTTTATTCAGAAACATTCATGAAAAACAGCTTAGTAAAACACTCTTTGCCCAAGCAACATAAAGAATTCTGGAACACTTACTACAATATTTACAGTCATATATGCATAATGGTAATCTGTTAAGACTCTACACTAAGAGTTTAAGACTAACTACATGCTTGCACCAAAGGCTATTAACCAATACCTCATTGTTTGACCTGGAGATGCCAAACACGTTTAACCCTGTGCCTTATCATGCTGTTAACAAAAAGAATTACCATGTTGTAACCAGATATTCCTGCTGTGCTTTCAACCCTCCAGTCAGCTCCCAAGCCTTCCATGAGAACTTCATCAAAGATGTCAACCTCTGACAAGTGAGTACTTAATAAATCTAAAGCTCCAATTAAAAGGTAGTTGGAAAAGTAAAAAGGAAGTTCCACTTCTGCACAGACAGCGAGGCAGTGAGATATTCCTTTTTTTGCACACCAACTGAAAAATATTCTGGTGGCTGCCTGACTGCAGATGGAGCTTTTTCAAAACATAGCCCTGGCACTATGAATCTCCCAAGACCACTAAGAGTTTCAGAGCTTCCAACCCAGTTATGAGTAGAACGTGTGCAGCAGGTCAGAACACTGTAAACCTGAGCTCTGAAAGGCTGAGAGGGCAAGCAAGGGGGCAGAAAAGCAGGGCAGAAATGAAATAGGTAGCTCAGAGAGGTCAGGCAATCCCTGATGTTGGGAGGTTTCACAGTTTAGCTACGAAAAACCATCATTGACCTGATCTGGGTGCTGGTGACAGGGCCACTTCAAGTGGGAAGTTGGGTTAGATGATTTCCAGATGCCCATGCCAAAAAAAAATAATTTCTGTTATTCTGTGAGTAGCTGCAAAGGCAGCAGATTTACCTGTATGCAGTTGCTTAATGGGAGTATCACATGATTTAATGGTCTGTTCATGTTCAGGAAGTTAGAAATGCAGCCATAAAAGTTAATATTCTATAAATGTTTAAAAGCAAACCTGAATTCTGATTAAACTCATAGTTAGTTATTTTCACAAGTCACAGCTCCTTTTTTAAAATTAAATATGTATTTCTCAAACTCTACTGAAATGGCTGATTTTTCTAGACAAAATTGTCTTTTACATATCTAGGTGTAAACAACCAAATATCCATTACTTGAATTTTTTTCAGAGAACAGGAAACATATTTTAAAAATTAATCCTAAAGGTTGCTGAAGTATTACAGTTCATTCCATGCATTGCTAGAATAAAAACAAACAAATCAAACAATCTTCTTTAAAACAAAGGGATTATTTGGTTGTGTTCACCTTGTTGTTTTCCAAGTAAGGTGAAATATCTTGTAGTTTTACTAATTAGGAGAAAATTTTTAAAGTATGTAACTTTCACTTTATTCAAAATTTCTTTAAAGACATGCTTGTTTGGGTTTTTAAGAGGATGATCCTGCAGATAAGAGAGACTGCATGAGAAAGACCACTTCAGCAAATTAGAGGGAAATAATGTATTTCATAACAGCTGTCAGAATACTCTATAGATTTAAAAAAACCCTTGAGGACTCAAGCCTTTGCTAACACCTTGAACTATGTCCAAATGAACAACACAATCCAGGAGTTTAGGCAGAGACCTATGGTAATATTACCTCATCCACTCACATGTTGAACATCTGTACTCTGTACTAGTTGAAGCTTTTTAACTCCTCAATTCTGATAAAGGTACACAAATAAAACAGTATAAAGAGATTTGAAAGGCCTTTATACTACTATTTTAACTCCCAAGCCTCCAAGTTCATTAGAAATTGTAACTGTTACTTGTTGGATCAATTTCTCTGTCTTTGAACTGCAAGTTGGAGAACTAATGTTTGTTTGTTTAGTATTCTCCTAGATAGTGTGGAAGCTTTTCATTATTTTTCAAGCTTGCTTAAAAAAATCTACTAATCTATTTTCCAGATCTCCTATGTGACCATCCTATGTGACATTCACATCAATTTCATACACTATGCCACTGTACTAAAACTTTTGAGAAATACTGCACTACCACTTGACAGCATTTTGTTAAGTGGGAGGCAGTAAGCCTCACACACAATTCCACAGGCTGTCAGTTTAACAGGCTGTGCACTGCCAATACAAAACCATACCAAAAAAAACCCCAAAAAACCAAAAAAACTTGAGGCACCAAATTAAAGTGCTTAGCAAAAGCATCACAACTCTCACAGGCACAGAGAGTTACCTTGAAGTAATACTTCTGCAAAGCCTGAGGGTAATTTCAGGAACCAGCAAACTCCAGATAAGGTATTAGCAACTTGCACACCTTCCTGACATGTTTTATCCACAGCTCTAACTTGCTACGCCTCTTGGACAAGTTGAGTTAATTACTATCACCTCTATGCTAGCAGCAAACATACCACGCTGTTTTTCATCATGGCTTTAATACTGAAACCCTCGCAGGGCTGTTGCTTGTCGTGCTGCTTGTCCTTCTTCTCCCGCTTCTGGGGCCGCCTGTCACCGGCGGGTTTTGAGGGGCCCGGACGTCCCTCCTCCATTACCATTTCCCCACCGGCGCCCACGACGGACCAGATGCAAATAACGGACTGGAAAAAACAAGCGAACATCAGCGCCCCGTGCCCGGCGAGTTAGGGCAAGCAGCAGGTGCAGCCTCGCTCCCTCCACTCCACATCCAGCGACCCCCTCACACAGCCGTCCTCCGTCTTCCCTGCCCCTCACAGGCCCCCTCTGCCTGCCCCTCGCCCCTGCACCAAGTCCCGTTCTGCATCACCACCCCAGCTCGTCCCCCGCCTCCGCCGTGTCCAGCCCCTCATCACCACCTGATGTCCTTGTCCCCCGGGGAGTCCTCGCCCCTGCCCGCCCGCCCGCCCGCCCGCCGTTGCCTCCCCTGCGGCTCCGGCCCTGCGGGTCCCTCTCGGGCTCCGTTGGGCACCTGCCGCCACGCGCGGTCCCCCGGCCACGCCGCCGTCGCCAGGCAACGCGTCAACAACCCGCCGGGGAAGCGGGACGGGAATCACAGATAACCCCGTCGGCACCGCCCGGTCCCGCACAGCTGGACCTACCCCCGGTGCACCGTACACCGGGGCGGCGGACAGCAATTAACGAGAAAGTCATTAGCGGTGAGTGGGGGAAATGTGAGGCGATGACGTGCGAAGAGCCGGTGCGGGTGTGAGCTGTCAAGGGACTACGCTACCCAGAGAGCCCAGCGTGCGCCTCCACCTCCCTCGCTGAGGCGCATGCGCGTTCAGGGCCGGCCCACCCTGCCCACATTCGCGCGACCCCCCCGGGCGGCTGCAGGGGAAGTGCTGGAGCGGCGGGCGCGGCCGGCACGTGCGCGCACGCGTCGCCGCTCTCCTTCCGCTTGGCCGCGGCCGCCGCCGCCGCCGCCGCCATGATCGGTGAGTGAGCGCGGCAGGGAGAGGGGCGAGCCCGGATAAGGGTCCGCCCTTTCCTCCTCGCCCCTTCCCTTCCGGCCTCCGCTCTGCTACTCCTGTCGCTGTTGTCGCCTCTACTGCCTTGTCTGGAGCTGTGGGGGTGACGGGGCTGGCTCGGCTCCCTTCGCGTCCCCTCAGTCCCTGCACGTCGCTCCCGGTGCCTCGGCAGAGCGGGGGCGAGCTGGGGCTGCCCTCGGTCTGTGCCCGCTGGTTAAGCCGCGGCGGGGCCGGGCAGGGCCCGCGGGTGCCAAAGTTCTCAGAGGGGTCACTGCCCTCCTGTTTTACCCCCGCAGGAGAGGGGTAAAAAGTCTGGCCAGGCCTTGTGACTGAGGTTATTTTTAAATCGCTTTTTTTTCTTAATCAGTATATCGGTTGTAAATGCTTCTCGGCAAGGTTTGTGTGATATGCGAACTTTTTTTGGCCTTGCCAGCGTATATACGTGTTATTAGTCAGGCGTGGTACTGCTGGCGACCTGGAAAAGAAGAAACTTTTGACACGTCATTTGGTCCTTGAGCTGCTTTCGGTGCCCATCCAGTGCTGGTGCGAAGCGTGACTCGGTTGTTTCAGCACTGGGTTTTCTTCTCTTCCTTAAATGATTAATCCATACCTGGAGAGTTCAAAACTACGGGATCTGTTTTGTAACCTTCCTGTTACACACTTAATCTTGCTTTGTCTTTCTCAGTTTTGAGAATTATTTAAAGTAAAACCTATAAAATGTAGTGGATGCACGATTATTTTAGCAATTCTTTGCTGTCCTCAGGCCTCCTGTTTCATCATAAGTATTGGTGTCATAGTTGCTGCCTACTCAAGTTGAAAACTGCTTTTTGTTGTGAAAATATTTATTGATTTTAAATTGAACATCTCAAAAGTTTCCAGGAATGCTCTGGGTCTTTCAGGCATTCATTTTTTTCCTAACAGTATATGATTGCATGTGTATAGCTAATGTTCTTTCACCTTTGCTAAAGCTACAAAGAAGATTATAAACAGTTGTCCAGTATTTTCACTCTGTATGCATATTAATTCAAATGATCTCTTCCTAGTTGTGGGATTTTTCTTAGAGGACTTTGTCATTTGAGCTACTCTTTTCTTATGTAGTAGAGAACATTTTAAATTGAAGGCTTGGCTTAAGGAAAGCACAGAGGGTCAGTATTCCAGTGTTTTTATTTTGCAATGTCATTTGCTGATCTGAGGTACTGCTGTACTATATAAAATACATGTGTTTGCAGAACTGCAGCGTGTGTTTGTTTTTGAATGCTTCAGAAAAGTAATTCGAGTGTACCTAAGGGACTGCCCATGTGGTTACAGAGCTGATGCCTCTAGCTTCACACTGAAATCTAAATATTTACTTACTGCTCATGAATATAAATGTTATATGACTGAGGAATGATAATTTTATTTTCACTGTGGCAGACGGAAACGTTTGTGAATATTGATTATGAAATGTACAGACCAATTAGTTGCAAATTTAAAAACTCAGCTTTGCATGAGTTGGAACCTGCCCTGGTTTAACCCCAGCTGGCAACTGAGTAGCACACAGCCGCTGGCTCACCCCCTCCTCCTCTGCCCAGCAGCAGGTGGGGAGGAGAATTGCGGGCAAAATAAGAACAGTTTAATAATTGAAACAAAGTAATAAAAATACTGATAATGCTAATGATGATGATAATAGTAATGAAGAGGAGAGAGAGGAATAAAACCCAAGAGAAATAAGGGATGCAGAATAAAATTGCTCACTGGCCAATGCCCAGCCCATCTTCCAGACCAACTCTCACCAGTTTATTTACTGGGCATGATCTGTGGTGTGGAATGTCCCTGTGGCCAGTTTGAGTCACTGTCTCCTGGCCACACTCTCCCAGCTTCCTATGCATGTCCTCACTGACAGAGTGTGGAAAACCGAAAAGTCCTTGATTTGGGCTCAGCGCTATTTAGCAACAACTGAAACATCAGTGTGTTACCAACATTATTCTAATACTAAATTCGAGATGCAGTATTGTACTCACTTCTAAGTCAAATTAACTCTATCCCAGCCAAAATCATGACACCCTCCCCCACCCCCAAAAACAAAAGAATTATCTTCAAAGTATGTGACGTGGAGACCTAGTCCAATAGCCTGCTTTGAGACTTTCTGAAAACTCTCCTCTAAACATTTGCAAGCTGGAAATGCCCTAACAAAAAATTGGGGGCAGTAGGGCAAGGGTGAGATAATCATCTGCCCATTTTTTTAACCTGAGTATTCAAAAGAATTTTTCTATGGAACACATGGTATATCTTCCAAAATGTTTCACATTTTTATATCTCTAGAAGTGTCTTATGTCCTCATAGGTTAATGGCATAATATACTTGTACGCATGATAATTCTTTTAATTGATTTTTTATTTTCTATCTTTCTTTCTCTTCATTTCTCACAGACCAGGTCATATAGACTTGTGCACATTCAGGTTCCTTAAATAGTAATTTGAATCTGGACTGAGCTAGTTAAGTGACATAGCTTGTCATAGCTCTACTTACCAAGGGCCCTCATAGATTTGAAAACTTGTTTGAAGTGGGTTTTTAGAGTTTATTCTTTATTTTATTTATTTGCTTATTATTGGATCAGCTGAAAACTGGTGTTGGTGGAATGGAAGTGACAACCTGCAGTTGGATTGGCTGATCTATTTCTTAGTCAGCAGCCCTGGCAATAATGTCACATTCTTTAACATCTGTTCTGGGGGGAAAAAATAAAAAGCAAAACTGATTTTGAAGGAAGATCCCGGGACAGCATTGTGGAATTTTTCAGAAAATATCTCTCAAAAAGCAAAAATCCCAGGAGAAGGCCCTAAGCTGTTTTAAAAATGTAAAAGATAGGCACTATATAGTTAACAGTGGCAGTTCAGCATTTCTGTGGTGAATGAGAGATGAAGGTGGTGCTAGCGACAGGTTGCAAAGGGCTTTGACAGTGAAATATGATTCATCCAGCAGTAATCAAGTTAAGGGAGAATGGGAGCCTGGGTGAAAGTTTGAGCTATCTGGATGACCGATCGCTCCTCTGTGTTGCACCCTTTTTCAGCATGTTGGTAATCTACTTTCTACATAAATATTTCTCATTGGTATGAAAATAACCTTAAGGAAGCAAAATAGGAATAAACCCTTTCAGAATTTCCCTGAATATATTTATATACTTGGCACTATTATAATAAAGGTACTAATGTAGCAACCAAAGGAAAAATAGTTTAGAAGTTTTCTACTTAGATATTTTGATCCCATGCTGCAATTTTGGGTATTTTTTCTTCTGTTGGCATTTTGGTGTTCTAATGCTATGGATAGTTGGACTATAATAACTATAGTATATATATATATATAACTGGAGTTATAGCTCAAGTTGTAGTTCATGAGCATGTGGAACAATCTGGCTGATAGTTAGTTTGATTAAACAAAACCTAAACCTTGAAAGATCAAAGGCTACTTGCATTTCAAATACATGACCTCTTTTGCTCAGTTTGTTTCAAGCCTTTTTCCCTTCTCCTAGGGTCACTGTATTGGACTGCATGAACAGATTTGCATCATGACACAGTTTGTGTTTTACTGGATTATATTTTAATGATTATTTTCCTACAAAATGTTTTCTTATTGTTAGTAAGTTAGTAAACAACTTGCTGACATAGTAATAACATAGTTATATATATATATATAACATAAAGTTAGTATCATTTGAAGTAGGAAGTCTTCAAAAGACAGCTGAATTTTGCTAGATATACATAAGTATTCTGGATTTTGTTGTTTCCGTGAAGGGAGATGAGAAGAATTTTTGCTTGGGTTTCTTTTTGGAAGACAATTAATAAGGGGGAGGAAAAGTGGGGTGTGTCTTTTTGCTTGTTTGGTATTTTTGGTTAATTTTTTTTTTTTAATGATGGCAAAATAACAGTATTATAATATCAAGACACTGGAGACTAACTAAGCAGGGGCTAAGGGTATTCTGATGCAATGGTTTGAATTTTTCAGATAGGGCTCTACAGAAAATTGATCTGGCAGTTTCTTTAAATTATTGCCCATGCTTACTTGCATGTAATGTGTAAATGAAGTATCCAATGCACAGTGCTTTTGTCCAGCCTATCTGTGTGATGAGAATGAGGTTAAGAGTTTCAAATTACACTCATTTTGAGAAACAACTAGGAAAAGGCCTTTTCTAACAAAATATGGAAATTGAGAAAAAAAAATTTGGAAAGTGTAACAGCAAATGCCACTGATTAAGAGTGGTTGCCAATGTAAAGAATGTCTTTTGTAAATGTGTTTAAAGCTAAGGACATTATTTTATTCTGTTGCTGTAACACTGCCTCAAGAGTAATTTTCTTATTTGGAAACACATGTATCCCCATTTACTGAAGTAAGTTAGTTGTGCTACCACACCCTGTATCATGGAACTCTCAGATATATAAATGGTCAGGCCACAGGAGCAAACAATACCCAGAATGGTGCAGGTTTTCCAAGTTGCTTTATGTAGGAGAAGCCCAAGGGAGAATAAAATCATTACTGGGAAGTTTGTTACTTTGCCAGACAGGTTTATGTAAAATAAATAAATTAAGTATTTTCCATCCATTTTTGTTGTTGCTATGTACTGTATATAAGTATTGTTGGACTGAAAATCAACTTCTAACACAAAATGCAACCAGTGATATATGAAGTTTACCATTAAAGGAAGAAAAAATAAGTAAGAAAGGGGCAGCAATATAGCCAGAATTCACAGAAAGCCACTACAATCTGTCTCCACTGTGGAGATAGTTTGTTGGCAAGCTTTACTTATATAATTGTCAGTTGTTTCACAACCCAATTTCTTCTTTCTGAACTACACTGTGGGTGGGGCATCTTGCAAATGTTTGTGCTTTATAAGGACTTCTAATCATTAAGTAACTAATTTTTAATATGTTCTTTAAAATCTATAATATTCTTACAAGTTTTCAGTTTCCAAATGTAGTTCAGGCCCCTCACAGTTCTTCTGTATTTTGATCAGTGCTAAAGGAGTGGAACAATGGGTGACCTTACAAAATAAGTAAAAAAATCCATTAGGTTTATCTGATGTAGAAAAATGCATCAGTTTTCTTTTGTCTGTTTTATTCTTGAGGTTGGACAAGGTAGAGAAAGAATTATTGTGCACTTTTTGAAGCAGACTGAAACCTGCCTGATTGTACTAAACTGGCTTTTAAGCAGTAGCTCTTTTGTTGCATTTCTTTTCTTAATCATCGTGTTCATGTCTACATTAGTATTGTTAAAGCTTGACCCAGGAGAAATTGTAGCATCGAAGTTGTTTTTTAAGGCATATGAAAATAACTGAAATATTTGCCATGATATTACAAATTCTCTTAAGATGACAAGAGACAAAGAATCATTTAAGTTCTCCAGCTATCATTCAAATATTAAATTTGATGATAGCGATCTTAAGGGTAGAAATAAATGAAGATTTATTCATGAAACTGCCTTTTATTTCATGCCCTTGAGCAATAATGTACAGTGGTTGCTGGTATTTGTGCTGGTAAATATGCGTATTTTCTTGAACAAGGCAGTTTTATTAATGATTTCTCATTAATTCAGACAAAAGATTGCATAAATAACTTGTCACAATTATGATGCATTAAATACTCATAGTAGCTTTATGTGGTGTCTTTTTTACAGTGGCTACATGCCTATAATGGATAAGCCATAAAATCATCAGCAATTTCTTCTCCATATATCACAATGCCTTCCAAAACAGTGGCACCATAAGTTATGTGCTTCAGAGAAATTAACTCTGCTAACTCTTTTCTTGTGTTTTTTTTATTTCTAAGTAGTTTGGGGTTTTTTAATGTCAGAAGCTTGCTCTTGGACTTCAAAACTGTTTGAAGCTGTTTGCAGAATATAACACCACTATTCATGCTAGCAATTTCAATGATGGAAATTTTAAAACTCTGATTCTAAAACTATTCAAAAGCTTTCATGACCTCTGATCATCTCTGAATTTATAATATTATATATCAGTATTTTCTTCTCCATTTACCTTTGAAAGAGGAAAAACAAGGACAATGATATACACAGATCTAAAAAGTATGATGGGTCATTGCCCATTAAACACGTCCAAAATAAATTGTCTGGATCCTGCAGTTTTTACCGCACCTCTTGACTGTATTCCTGTTCTGATGGTTGAGGAAGACTTGATTTTCTATCCTTGGCTGGTTTGAGCTAAGTTGAAATTATGAAAAGGAAGGTGGTTACCAAATGAACATTTTCAACAAGTGCCTTGCTATTAATGTCTTCCCTTTTTAACCCTGATTTTGGAAATCTGACCTATGGGATTGTGTGTTTATTTTAGGAATATGTCAAAAGTTCTTTCTTTATACATTATTTGTCCCTATAGTATAGATCTGCTGGTGAGAAAAAAAAAGAAAAATATTGTGTGTGCTTTGTTTTATTCCATGGATTTTATTCTTCTTTTAACATTCCCTTATGATTTGGAGACACAGTTTGTTTTTACCTCAAAGCTCTAAGCCTAGACCTTTTGGGCAAGAAAAGAAAAAAGAAAGGCATTAAGAAGTTGATTTATTGTTTAAGAATTTTTGAAGCTGATAAGGATGAATGAAGATCCTCATTGAGAAAAGAGCTTGTCATTACATGGCAGTTTAAAGGACAGCAAGGTTAAAGTGTATTAATGTGTAGAAAATAAAAATAGAACTTTTTAGAGAGCAGTTGCTATCAAAAGCTGTTGGTTGTGCTGTTTTTTGTGAAAGTGGTATGAACAATGTATTTGTTGCCACAAGAGTTGGACATCCTCCTTTGCTTTAGTTTATCTGCTGAGAGTGGGGTTTTGTGTATTGTGTAAAAGTAGGCATGTGCACTAAGCTTGCTGTTGATGACATAGAAGGGCACTGAAGCAAATTCATGTGCAATTGTAAATTGTTTGTGATATGTGAAAACCAAACAAACAAAAAGCAAAGTTGTCTTTCCAGTAACAAAAATGTTCCTGCTTTGTTCACCATTGTTGTGATGATCAGTGTGAGTAATGTTTTGTTAAAAGTATAACTTTTCTATATTGTGATGTAGTTTCCATGCTTCCTTTTATTTGTTTGGTGGGTTTTTTGTTGTTGTTTTTGTTGTTTGTTTGGTTTTTTTCAGTGTTGTCTTGTCTGTGCTGCTGTTTTCTATATCTTTTGTTTAGTATTTCTAAATGTCTTGCTCAGTGGTGAATTTCTACTCTTAGTTCACTGATTCCTTTTTTTAAAAAATTAAATTTAACCAATAAAACTGTCTTGTGTCAGATCTAATACTTCAGATTTAATAACTTTCAGTGTATATAGCTAAGGATATTTAGCTAAATTCACAAGAATAAGAATCACAAAAAACTGAGATGAATGGGCTTTTTTAAGCTAAGCTTTATAGCATTGTGTAAGCTATTTCTCTAAGACATCCTTTTCATCTGAAGAGACATTTAGACCCTCAAAGTTCCAGGAATAGTGTTCAACTGCTTTTTGTCATAATAATTTTACATGTGTATTTTCATTTTTTTTCTATGTGCCAATCCAGTAGTGTTTTGGTAGCGTGCTTTGATGTCATGGAAAAATTATTTTCCATTTTCTTTATTGATATTAAACTAAAGGACTGTTCATGATGGAAGTAAAAGTGGTTCATATTGGACATCATATTGCATCTCTGGCATATGGTTCTCCTTTCAATTTTAATTTTTTTTGATGAGCTGAAATATTTTTGGTGCATTTATGTTTACATTTTTTCCCTTTTCTGATACAGTGTCCTCTGTGGAATACTCTCAGTGGAAACATATGTTCAGAACTTCAAAGTAATTACACTATTACTAAATGCTTCATAATTAGATTACTGAAACTAAATGTTGAAAAAATTTGATTTTCTTTTATCCAGTCATATCAATTTCATTCCAATCTGCTTTCTGGCTGATTGAAGCAACATGGTAGGACAAAGTCAAAGCCTGAGTAGAATTTCTTCAGTCTGGCATAGACCAGTTCCTGAAGAAGAAAAGGGAGCTTAGAGCAGTGCTTTGTCTGAGAGGAAAATTAAAAAAAAACCAAAACATATACTACCATTTTAGTGGTAGGTACCATTACTTGGCAAACTGGATTGGGATTGTGGGATCTCAGCAGCTCAGGACGGAGGTGCAGAGTGGCCGAGACCACCCTTGGGGGGCTCGGGAGTCCTGGAATGTTGCCAGAAGTGTCTGGTGGCTGGACTTTGATCCTGCACGGGGGACGACACCTGTATGAGGATGGGAGGATTTCACTGGGGTAAATGGTGAAGGGATAAGTTAATTAGAGTGTGAAACACAGGGTTTAGGATTTCTGTACAGGGGGGTCTAAAGAAGTAAGATGGAGGAATTGGGGCATGTCCTGTTCTTCTTCTTCTTCTTGGCCTCCATCTTCTGTGGTGATGGTGGCACTTTGGGATTGGTTATTGCTGGAGGTGCACCGGTTAATAAGGGTAGAAGGTATTGGGGAAAAATGATAAATATTGTACACGTAACTTCGGGTATAAAGATAAGTGACCGCCCAGGGGTTTGCAGAGTGTGCCCATGGCTGGCTTGCTGTGCAGACCTCTGTCGGGCTGAAAGAAAATCTTTTAGATAAACAATTAATAAACACCGAGACCGAGAAAAGATCAGAAGTCTCTTCTCGTCCTTTGAAGCATCGGCTGTCCAAGGCCATCCCTGGGCTTTTCCAGGCCACCTAAACAGCCGGTAGGGAAATGGACAAGTGGCGTCCCTGAGCTATCTCCGGTCATAAATCAGCCGGGAGAAACAGAAACCGGCAGGGATAATTCAACCATGAGCTTCTCTCTCTATATGACTGACCCTATTTCTCAGCAGTAATGGGTCCCATTTGTGTCTAAGCTACTTTGTTTACAAAATATTGTCCTAATTGCCTGTTATCTTTCTTTAAGAGTGAATTTGTTGCTGTGATGAAATGGGTGTAGCTTGTATTGAAAAAAGCTGTTTACTGCCACAAAAAGTTCAGGGCTACAGTCTAAGATATTGATGCAACAACAACACAAACCACAAAAAAAACCACAACCCAACAACAAAAAACCTAGTTCTTTCATTTTGCTCTAGCACAGATTGGGTACAGTACTTTAAAAATAATTAGTTAGATGTACAAGAAGTCTGTAACTGTAGAACTATACCTCATCTACCTTTTTTTTTGTTTTTTTTTTTTTTTTTGTAGCTCATCTGGAAAATATGGTGTCTTTTAAGAACAGGAGATGTTATCTTAATGATCCTGAACAAAAACACTGAGTCTGTTAGGTCTCACAAGGCCCTGCTGTATTGGTCTATTGACTTGCTTCATATTTTTTCTTCAAGCTGTATGAAGCTAAAGGCTAACCTTTAAGTTGATTCTTTTTTACTCGCTTTACATAATTTTAGAACATTTTATTCACACTACCTCTGCTACTGTTTGAGATATGGCTTAAGCCTGGTGTGTGCTTTATGAAAGCAGTTGGTGTTCTGAGGCACATAAATTCAAAACTTGGTTAATGATTAATGTTTTGAATTTTCAAATTTTTGTAGTTTGTTTTCATAGTCTACTTTTCATTCTACCTGCCCTTATTATACACAATAAAATAGCAGATGAAGCTGAAAAGTACAGCTTTCTTTTACAGTACTTCTAACAATTTCCATTAAAATTATCTTGTTGGAAGCAAATATCCCATCTGGTTTAGTTTTTAACATAGGAAAACTCCATAGTGAGCTGTGTGCTGGAGCCTGGCTGAATTCCATACTCTGAGACTCTTGGCCCTAAAGCAAGATGAGCACAATCTGTTTCCCTTATTTCTAATAAAGGAAAAGGAGAGTTTTTTCATTTGCTTCTTTGTTGCATTATGTTTACATTTTATGCCTCCCTTTCTTAGAATAGCTGCTTTCCTGCTGTTATCCTTTTTTTTTTTTTTTCTCAGTACAGGTAAAATGAAAACACATTGCAGCCTTATAAAAGTGGAGTGCTGCTCTGAAATAACATTAAAACTCAAAATTTTCAAGTATGGCATGGTGCTTTGGCTACATGCATCTCATAAAACACCTGAAGCTCAGGAGAAGTGCTTCTGGAGCTTTTTCTGTTGTCTTGTTCCTCAAATAAATACAAGACTTAAATAACATACACTAAAATCAATCAGTCACACAGTTGATCCCAGCACTGCTCCTAAAGTTTTCCTGTGCTGTCCAAATTCAGCTTCCTCAGCCCATAACTTTATGTGCCCTGAGAATTATTGAGTCACATATACTAAACACCAGCTGATTTTACTATGGGTGTGTGCAACTCTGCTTAGGAATTACGAAGTTGCACCTCTGAATTCGGCTCAGGATTAAGTTTGCTGGTTTTTGTTATAGATATGGCAACAAAAATAATTCCACATTTAAAAATAAGCTTCAGATACTTTCAAATTGTACTTAAAACTATACAGTTATTGTAATATTGCATCAAATAAGTTAACATTTGCTGTATTAACATGCTGTCTCTTTTGCAGAGATTTTGAATTCTTGGGTAATATCCTGATGGAAAGTCATGTAACTTGCATGAAAGTGAGCATGCTGTTTTGGGATACTGGCTTCTTAAAATTGTGTCATGAATACATCTGTGATGGTTTTTTTTTTTATTCTCAGTTGTGTAGAGTTTTACATTAAAAATGCCAAGTAACACTCAAATACTACAAATAATTCTTGTTTGTTGTATAAACTGTATTTGGTGACAGACTTAAAATGTTTCTCATGTTGTACTTCATTTCTGAAAGCCTGGCATTTCCCTACTTTCTTCTGTCAGTGACAACAGTTGCAACATATGCTGTCCATTCCTGATTTTTCAATAATAAGAATTCAGTAGTTCTTTTTAATGTAAATAAAATAGAAAAAATATGCTTTCTCAATGGGTAATAGTAGAACTATTGCTGTAATTCTGGTAAGAACCTAAGCTGTCCTTGTGTAATGTTGAAGTGAGGGGAGAACGACCATCCTTTGATGCATCGAACTCCAATTTATTGATCGATCAGTCACTTTAAATAACAGTGTTAATTAACTTCATGCATATTCCAAAATCCAGGTTTACGATAGGCTAACAGAGAAAACTCTAACCACTCCTTTTGTTTTACAATACCGTTGATTGTTTACACAAAATAAAACCAGTGTTCCCACTGTGATATGAAAGATTCCCAAAACTTCCACATCTGTTCTTAGGGTGCCATCTTTTCCCAGAGAGGGTATTTCACTTGTTATGGGAAGACTGTCTGAGAACCTTATTGTTTATAGGGTGATGCCTGAGAGAGTCTAATTGTTTATAGTAATCAGGCTGGGAACTGCTTTTGGAACTGCTTTGCAACTACCTTTTACTTTTCTCTCAATTGCATGGCTTCATGGCCTTTTTCTTTAAGCCATGCTTGAACTAAACTCCCGACAGTGTAACACTGTGTGCAATGAGTATTTAGTGTCAATTCCTGATTCATTTCACATGTGTTATTTTAGAACTGTTCATATAATCAGTTTCCTGAACTAGGAAAGCAGAGAGTGGGTTATAAACCAATTTAGGATAAAATTGCGACACATAAAAAAATGCGATAGTTGATTTCATGTGAATAAAGCTTTTGAAATTTAGTTCAGTTCTATACATGAATTAAAAGAGGCAGCCCTTTGAGGATAAGGGACTGTGCACAGGGAGATTTTTAATTTACTTTGCCAATTGTGCAAAGGGGGCATTAGGATAAAAAAGTCAAAATGTGTGGTTTCTTGTTCATTTAATCTACATGAGACTGTTGTGCATATCTACTTGCTGTGTGTTGTGGCTAAAGAATCAGACTGTTAACAGTGATGTTGCAGTCAAGTAATAAAATACTGATTTCTTAGAAGGAAAGTTTGGATCACTTCTATTGGTTTCCAGCTGGATTTAAAAAACAACTATGTTAGAGGAAACAAGTGACTTTTGACAAGGCTTCTCAACTGTTTCCTCCATAAGACAGTAGTGAAATTCCGTTTATCTGCAGTGTTTATGTCAGAAAACGCAACCTTCCTGGGCTACTATGTTACTGGAGTAGAGAGGGAGTGAAAGAGAGAGAGAGAGAGACACCAGGGAATAGTTACTGTGTAGATGATACAGAATCAGTGCCCAAAAGCCTGACCTTCTTTTATTTTCCCCAACATTATCAGGACTAATTCATCTAAAGTTTGTCTTTAACAGTTATGGAGATAATGTATCTATGGAATGATGATACAGCCACAAAGACAGCCTCCTTCCTTCTATTTTGAAAGTACAGCAGTGAACCACTTAGGCCAATGCACCTCTGAGGCTTTGCCTTTTCAGGCTTTTTTTCTGTGTTGGAAACTGCAAATTACAACAAGCCACTCATTAATACCTTAGTCTCAATACCAAAATGTGGGGGGGGGGGGGGGGGGGGGGCAGGGACAAGGCAGTTAAATCACTATATTCTCTTGTTGCTTTAAAAACTTAAAGATGGATTTTGAATTTTTATACAACTAGCATTTTTGTGCATAGGGCATTATTTTACTCAGAGAGCAGACTAAGCTTTTGAAGTGGACTTCCTTTCTTTCTACACCAGAATTAATTAAGTTTGTAAGGATAAAGCTGTTTTTCCATGGTGGTTTACTGATGCATCAAAGCTAATTTTGTTCCACTGAGTAAATTACAAAATAAGTGTGTAGTCCCTATCCTAATGTGTTTATATTGATGGCCACTTTTTCCTGAATCTGTCTATCTAGTTAGCCATGTGCATTGAAATCCAAATGTTACTAATACATGACATAATTCTGTAAGAAACATCTATTATGTGACCATGAATAATGAAGTCTTGTGGTCTTTATGTATCATAATTGGTGTAAGTAACTGCTTTATTAGTAGGTATTTTTTACTATAGTGAAAAGTCTTCCAATTCCAAATCATAATATTTTTGCATCATAGATATGTTTAATGGGATATACTTAGTTTAATCCTTAATTGAAGTAAAATATTCTTGTTAAAATGGTCTATTTTAGAGTAATGAAAGCATAAATAGCTCTTATGCCATATAGCTAAATGAATGGAAATGTGACACTTCAAATCTGCAGATAAACCAAATTTAATTAGATAGACAAAATTTTCTTGGTTTTACGTATCTATTAAATAACATTGACTTTTAGGAAGTAATGTCGAATTCCAGATTTAGCCTGAAAATTGTAAGGGTTTAAATTCTTTAGGGCTTTTAGAGTCTCTGGGTTCATGGTAGGTGGCTTCTCATTTTGATGGTAGAACTGTTTATCTGACTTTCCCTTTTATGTTGTTTCAATAGGAATGATGCCCTAGGAGTGATGCCCCTGCAGTGAACTAAGGAATTCGCCATGAATTATTAATAAAAAGCTGAGTTGAATGTGATTTTATAGCCCCTTAAGGAGCTAGAGTAATGTACTCTATAACACCATTCAGTTCACCTGGTCTTGACACCAAAGCATCAAAAACATATTCCTACCTGTTCACACTAAAGGGGGGAAAAGGTGACTTGGGAATGTATTGTTTTATGCATCACTGTTTAGCCCTCAATAATTTTTAAAAACCACTAATGTCTTAACTCCAATTGAAAACAGTAAGCGCATGAAGAATTGTAGAATTGGCGAAATGCACAAAATTTGTTGCCATTGTAAAGACCTTATAATGAATTTTTATCTCTAGAATATTGCTTTTGAAATGACTGTTTAATAAAATGAGCTTTTTCATACCTTTATTAGTATTTGGCAATATTTCCGTATTTTTCAATTTCTTTTTAATTATTTGTCACTGAACTGTTTAACTTAAAAGCATAATGATCTTTAATATCCAACTTTAATTTGACTGGTCACTAAAAAGTATAATTAAAGAGTTTGTGTGTTCAGCACTATCTCCCTCTTAGTGCCTGCTGCCTCACCTGCAGTAGAGTTGGTACTGGGCAGTAACCATCTTAGCAGTGCAAGTTTGTACAAAATCTGTTTTGTTTTCTCATAAGATGCTGAATGTTTCACGTTGTGTGCATTAGTTAATGTCATTTATAATGGCTCTTGACTGTAAGCCATTGTTCTTACATAAAGAACTATGTGAGTATGTAAGTTCTTTATGTAAGTATGTAAGAACAACGTTGTGAATCAAATTTGGATTTTACTGCAGAAAAAATACTTCTTAAGCTACTTAAATTTTGATAATGTGTAGTTTATACATATATTAGAAACAGGTATATTTCTTACAGAGTGAGCAGTCATTTTATAATATATTTAGCTTTGCTGGGATTTCTATTCTGTCTGTTTTTACAGTATATTACAGCTTCTAGGTTTCAAAAGCTACATTCAATTTTTTTACATTACTCCTACATTTACAAATGTGCTGAAACTTCTAATACATAAATCAACAATACTTCAAACAGAAAAAACTCTCATTTAAGAAAAATGTTGCCCTGTGTTAGTGTTAAGGGAAACCTTAGTGTTTCCCTTTTGGGCACCTTTTAGGACTTTCTTTTCATTGTACTAAAAATTTTCTTTCAATAAAGATACGTGAACAATAAACTAGTTCAGGTACGTGAACTAGTTCTATAAAACTCCACTTTTGTACTCTTAACATGTACATTTGCTTTTTTCACAAATTGCTGTTTGGTTTAGTCTGAGTTTTTTCTGAGGTTGTGTGTATTTCCCAGTTACAGCAGAAAACTGTGTTACTTAAGCTTCAACTGTTTAGATTCTTTTGAAGTTCAGAGTCTAATATTTCAGTTAGAACATCAAAAATTGGTTTGTAGGTAATATGTTACACTGAAATGCAGTAGTTGTAAAGCTGGCACATATTCATCTCTGTTGCCCAGATTCTGAGTAGGCAGGGAGCTTCTGGCCAAAGACAAGCTCAGAGATGGGCTGGAATAGCTCAAGACCCCCACCTCTGTTAAGGGACTAATCCTACAAGTGTTTGTCTGCAGTGATGGCAGGAGAGATGGAATTGTCCAGCTGGAGAATCCTTTGGATTGTGAATTTTGTTTCCTTCTTATTTTAAGACTAGGTGTTTATTTTGTCATGGCTCTTTACATTATATGATTTCCTTTGGCTTCAGGATGGCAGATTTCTTTTGTGTCATATGTTTCATAGTCAATAAATTTGAGAAGCACTGCAAAATTAGGTATGTTTGTTTCTTTATGCCAAAACACTGAAGAATAACTTATGACTATAAAATTGTATTCTTTCAAATCCAGCTAACATGATGTACCTGCATGCTTTTCTTGAGTAGTTGTATTGATTTCAGTGAGGGGAAATGCTGCAATTATACAAATATAAACAGCTTTTAGATTTTCAAATATGTGAAAAATGCTGAAACATCTTAGTTGCTGTAACATTTGGTGTAAGAGTGTATTAAAGCAAAGAGCACATTAAAATTGGGCATTGTTTTTATAGGTTAATGTTGTTTTAATTGAATAAATTTGTAAGATAGCAGTGTTTACAGGCAAATATTAATTTCACTTTCTTTTTAAGAAAAAAGCATTGTTCATATCAAATCATAGGTTTCTGCTAAAAAAAGTGTTTCTAAAACATATGTTGTTGCAAGGTAAGAATATAATTACGTGTGCTTTGGACAGTCATGTTCACAATCAGGAAAATGAATTAGATTGTACCTTTGTCTTGTGGCTGAAACAAATCTGCTATAGCTTCAGAGTAATGTCTGAGAGAAATCAAGACAGTGAGGTCAAAGAAATTCGTGTACTTCAACAAATAAAATCAGTCTGGTTACCCTTCATAATATATTGGTTAAATGTACCCTGCTTATTTGAAACATAATCTATTAATTTGGAATTGATTGGAGCATCTTCACATACTGATGAGGGTAAATCTAGAAAACTAAATTGAATGTGCAGTGCCAAATATGTAAGTGAATATAAGCTGCAGAACATGTTACAACCAAAGATGCTTTTTCTTAAGCATGGTGCATGTAGGTAAACATCTTTAGTTAAATTTCCATATTTAAGTTGTAGGAATAGTAAGAGTGTAAGTGTAAATGAGTTCATTACTAACCTCTTTGATGAAGTCTGGACCACTTAAACAGTTACCTGCTTTAGAATGGGTAAGTATGTATGATGGCAAATAAGGGAAGAAAAAGCTATTTTTAGAAACATGGACATATTAATTTTTTGTTTATTCTACTACAATTCCAGGATAGACTTAGTATAAATTTTAGGTTTTTTCTGCAGAGCTTCTGTCTCATTCAGTTTCCATTCAATGTGGCACTGTAATTTCTCCTTGTTTTCTCAGACTGTGCCTACCTTGTTGCGTCCTGTTGAAATCTGATTTGAAATTGGTGTATATGATCTTGTCTTTGATGATAAACACCATGGTACTGGAAGGTCTCCTAATCATTCCATCCCTCCTTGAAACTGGCTTTATTTGCTTTTAATATTTTGTTATTGGAATATTTCTTTCTGTATACTTAAAGCCCAGTAAAGAGAAAAGGAATTGAATCAAGGTCATTCAATAGGAAACAGCAGGCAATCTAAATAATGAACTGTCCTACACAGCTTGATTACAATATGCAGTCTGCTTATACTCAGCCATAAGCCACAAAACCACATCTGTCCTGTAAGCATCATTTTAGTGTCATGCAAAGAAAGGCATAAATAGCTGGATTTAATACAATTTTTTTTTAAACTTGAAAAATAAAAAAAAATTACCCCGACTCTGAGAATGCTGGCTGTGAACTCTTGTTTTGTTACTGGAATGGTTATGGAGCTGTGTGTCAAACTTGATGAGAAAAGTAGTTTTAAACTATCAGAAGTGTATAATGAAGTCTGAAGTGGTGGTCCGAAGAATATACACCAACAGTGTCAAAACTACAAGCAGAAAATTTTGGTTTCTCTGTATGCATTGCACCTTGCTGAGGGGACCTCAGTTGGAGAGTCTTGAGTTTGGAGTATTAACCTTCAAACTAATGTTTCCCCAAACTTAGAAGTTATGCTGGTTAACATACTCCAGGATTATAAAAAGCTAGGGCTTTTAGAATGTGTTGCATTTTTAAAAATCTCATTGAGTGCTCAAATTTGTGATAAAATGCTGCTTTTTCTCGATAATTTATTTATTTTTAAATTTTATTTATTTTCAGGCTTCCCAATTATGTGATTTGCTCTCATTTAGAAGCAAATTCATATACCAAGATTCTAAGAAAAGGGATGGGAAAGCCTGGAAGTAAGCATGCTGTCCTAACCAGTCAATTTCACTTTTTAATGAAAGTGCCAACACAAAAATTTTTGTGTTTAGATTGCAAATATTTATTTGGTGTAAACTGATAAGCAGTCAAAACTAGTTATCTAAGAGATGTGATCTACTTAACAATTTCTATTTATATCCTAAAGAAAAATGGCCACATTAGCAGTAACCTTATGGGTAGTATTGGCAAAGTAGTGATTAAAATGATTCACTTTCTTAATTCTTTTTTTGGGTAGCTCTTAGTAGCTGAAGCAAATTGTAGAGATTTCTTTAGAAGGGGAGATCTTAACTGATTGCAAACTTAGTAAATATTCTTGTTAACTCTAGTTCCTTATGAACAGAAGGATGTAAATGTTAGGCCAGGGCTCACCTGCATTGTGATGATAGAAATTCCTGCCTGAATACAAGTGAAACGAGAACACTTTATGTCAGCAAAGATCCTGAGTTAACCTTTTTCCCAAGCATTTCAGAGAGAGAATGATAGTCAATTATTAGAAATACACACACATTCACACACGTGTGTGAGTGTATCTATCTATATATCACAAAACATGCAGAGTTGGATGAGATGATCAAGTCCAACTCCCAGCCCTCCACAGCACCATCCCTAAAGAGTCACACCATTTGCCCAAGAGCATTATCCAAACACTTCTTGAACTGTCAGGCTGGTGCTGTGACCACTTCCCAGGGGAGCCTGATCCAGTGCCCACTCACCCTCTGGGTGAAGAATGTTTTCCTAATATCCAATGTAAACCTCCCCTGACCCAACTTCAGGCCATTCACCCAGGTCCTGTCACCGGTCACCACAGAGCAGAGATCAGGGCCTGCCCCTCCTCTTCCCCTCATGAGGAAGCTGTAGCTGCAATGAGGTCTCCCCTCAGTCTTCTCTTCTCCAGTCTGAACAGACCAAGTGACCTTGGCTGCTCCTCAAGGCTCTTCATCATCCTTGTTGCTGTGCTCTGGACACTCTCTTAGAGTTCAATGTCGTTTTTACATTGTGGCACCCAAAACTGCCCCCAGCACTCAAGGCGAGGCTGCCCCAGTGCAGAGCAGAGCAGCACAATCCCCTCCCTTGCCCTGCTGGTGATGCAGTGCCTGATGCCCCCAGGACAGGGCTGGCCCTCTTGGGTGCCAGGGCACTGCTGGCTCAGGTTCGACTTACCATCAACCAGGACCCCCAGGTCCCTTTCTGTGGCATTGTTCTTCAGCATCTCATTTCCCAGCCTGTCTGTACATCCAGGGTTGTCCCATTCCAGGTGCAGAATCCAACACTTTCCCTTGTTCATACAAGGGAATTGTTGGTGATTGCCCAGACCCCTGATTTGTTGAGGTCTCTTGGCATGCCTGTCTTCAAGGGACTTAACAGTTTCTCTCATTTTTGTATCCTCTGTGAACTCACTCTGTATCCCTTCCAGTCCTGTGTCCAAGTCATTTATGAAGATGTTGAAGAGCACAGAGCTGAGAATGGAGCCCTGTGGAACCCCCCTAGTGATAGGTCCCCAGTCTGATGTCACCCCATTCACTGTAACCCTTTGTGCCTGGCCCGTGAGCCAGCTGCTCACCCATCCCATGATGTGTTTATACAGCTGTGTGCTGGACATTTTGTCCAGAAAGATCCTGTGAGAGACAGTATCCAAAGCTTTACTGAGATAAGGAAGATTACATTGACTGGGTTCCCTTGATCAGCTGAGTGTGATGATAAAAGGAAATCAGGTTTGATAAGCAGGACCTTGCTCTCATGAAGCTGTGCTGGCTGTGACCAATGACTGCATTGTCCTCCAGATGTTTTTCAATACCTTCAGTTTCTATAACTTCACCAGGCACTGAAGTGAGACTGACAGACCTGTAGTTAACAGTTTATAACACATGATGGATAGTGTATTGCTTTCACCATGATATTAGCAAAATTTTTAAACATCTCTCTAGTTTTTAATTCAACATTGGTTTGTACATATTAACTTAAACTTTTTTTTTTCATAAAATCAACAGAATATCTAATTTCATTTAGCAGTATCAGTAGTTGGTGTATTAGGGTGACTGAGCATTCATGTTAGTTGATTTGGTCTGCAAGTCAATTTGCAGTTTCACAATATAGGCAACTTCTTCAAATGGTTAGGCGAAACAAAAAAACAGCTAAATCATCTCTTCCAGCACCTTTCTCATGCCAGTACTCTCACTTGTATCATTCAGTGCTAAGCTGATTCAAGTGTTCATATTTTCCCTTTTGTTCTAGTTGTGCTGAGTTTTAGCTCCTTGAACTGGGCCAGTGCCTCACTTCTCACATAGTGAAGGATTTCTCCCTAAGACCTGATCTAACTCTTCCCTTTTCAGGTTAAAGCTATCCCCCCTTGTCCTGTCACTACACTCCCTTGTAAAAGTGACCCTCCATCTCCCTTGTAGGCCCCCCTTAGGTAATGGAAGGTGCTGTAAAGTCTCCCTGGAGCCTTCTGTTTTCCAGTCTGAGCATTCCCAACTCTCTCAGCCTGTCCTCCTGGGAGAGGTGCTTCCCAGCCTCTTAATCATCTTCATGGCTCTCTTTTGGACCTGCTCTGGCAGGTTACATTCTTCCAATGTTGGAAAATCCAGAAACTAGATGCAGTACTCCAGGAGGGATCTTGTCAGAGTGGAGTAGATGGGGAGAATCACCTCTGAGGCAAGCTAGGAGTTGTTCTTTTAAACACAATAGAATCCTGTATCACTTGTCAGAGTTTTTCTGGGAGATCCTTCAAAGCCACAGAATTTCTGAAATTATATAAGCCTGTTTCAGAAATTTCTATTTTGTGTTCCCAGTACTAGGTGTAGTTAACACTGGATTTACAGATGCCTGCAGAGAATTGCAAATGAAAAATGAGTAAATAGTAAATTAAATTAAATGCTCTTCTTGGGAGATACAAATGGAACAGTGGAGAAGCACTCCTGATTTTTGCTGTTGCTTAATTGACTCATATGCTGTTTAGCTCTTGTAAAATTAAAGATAAAAATGTCTTTTTAACCTGTAAGGTTTTTCTTTTAAGGGGCTAGTAAGAGTCTGCATAGGACTGAATGAGTATCCAGCCATGCAGCAGTCTGACTTCAGATACTGATGTGGTTATTAAATATTAATTTAAAAGTTCTACAGTTTTTAATGAAATGATTGAATATTAATCAGCTGTTGAGGCAGTCTTTGCTCTACCCTAAATTTGGTTCATACAGTAGTAGACTTTCCATTCATTGTGGCTGTGGCTTATAGTAGAAGGGATTAATTAAATCTTTGTAGCCTTTTTCCCTTTTTATTCTGTTTATAACTCAATATAAAATTCAGTTTATTTTGTTGCTTTTCTTTGACATTAGTGGCTAGTAGGTTTTCTTCATTTTGCATCTGATTTCTAAAATAATTAATACATTAATCTTCTAATGTTTTACCAGAGTTTCTTGTAACATTGTTCAGAATGCCTTTGATTAGACAAGTGTTTATGTCTTGTATAAATAAACAGTCTTAGTATCTTCTCATTTCTTCTCATATGGTCAAGTAAAATCCACGCAGATTTTTACTTCTCCTAAGATATTAACCTAAAATATTTTGGAATTTTCCACTTCCTTTACTAATTTTCCCCTATAGAAAGAAATTATAATTCTGCACATGCTTTGTAATGAGAGTTGTTAAGAGACCCTTTAAATACACCTATTTGCATTGCGCTTTTAAGTTTTGGCATTTTATCATTTTATAGTGGGAAATTACTTCATGGAGTTACTGTCCATGTTGAAAACTGGAATAGAAGGTCAATATTTTTCTCTTAAGCTCCACTTCTTTCTTTGCATTCAGCCCATACTCTTTGTGCTCATTGATATAAACAGCCACAAAAGAAAAGGTGGACTGCTTTAAATCAGGATGTGATGCCTGTATGAGCTAGTGATGCATCCTGAACTTATTATATACAAACCCACAACAATCCGTATGTCTAAGAAGAATATACTATACTATAATAAGAATATACTATACTATAATATACTATACTATAATAAGAATATACTATACTATAATAATATACTATACTAAGAATATACTACAGAATAGGTAGTGATGGAGAGAATTTCTATGTCCTATAGGCTTTACACAAATGCAGCAACAAAGACAATTTAATATGCAAAAAATACATATTTAAATAATGTTCATTGGAAAGACACGAATCCATTGTACATACATGCACAGGGTCACTAGAAGTTAAGTGAGCACATCTTCATATCATGTGTTTGAAATTTTTTAAGTCCCTGTGATGATGATATACCTCATGCTGTGAGAAGTTAAAAGAAACTGTTTGTCTTATGAGATGGGAATTGATTCCTTATTATTGGTTACAAATTATTATGATTTTGAAAACTCTGTCAATATTCTGGATCACTTTGAATATTCTGACATATGTTCAGTAGCATTGTAAGGAATGTGAATTTCAAAACCTCCAATTATTAAGAAATTAATTTAGGAATGATGCAAATGTTTCAACTTTTTCCTCTAGGCTTTCCCTTTTATTGCATGAGAAAATGTCATTCTAATATTTCTTTTTCAGTTTGCAGTTTCTTTTATTTTATTTTTCTTTTCTTTTTCCCTTTTTATAAAATTAATGTAGTTGAAACCGAAGTAAGACAGGTGCCAAACCTTTTTCTTAATTCCAGTTCAGCAGCCTGGGTGGTCAGAGTACAGGAACTTGACCCCTTTTTGTTGCTGTCTTGTGTGTTTCTCCCTTGTGAAAGCCAATACAATCTGCAAAGCCAGCATAGATAAAGAGCCCTGGAGGGTTGTGGTAGAGTAGCAAGACTGTTTTGTGACCATGTTCTGAAGGGAGACCGCAGGTGACAGTATTATTTACTTTTGTTGCTCGGGGTCCAAAGAGAGAATAAATTGCTATTGATTTTTGAGACATTACAGTGAGGTGTCTGAATGCCTGCAGAATCGCTGGATGGTAGGACAGTCAGAGTCTGCATGGAGACAGCTTTGGAAATCTTTTCCCCCTATTGTGTTGGTTTGTTTTTTTCTTAATTTTCAGAACCAGCTGCTAGAAAATTTTGTTGTTTATTACAAATATATTTTATCTCTCCAAAGAATAGAATTCAACAGCCATTTTATAACAATTTGAAATAGATGAATGGAGTTTGGAATATGGCCATCTGTGTACATTACTGTAAAGAAGAGAATGCTGAGCGTTGCATTAAATTAATCACTTCATTAAAGATATCTCTTTCAGAGGTATAACAATTTATAAGAAGAAAATCAGCTGTATGGAAGTGGAAATCATACACAGCTAGCAGTTTTCCCCACCCTCTCATCACAAAGCTCGTTGTTGCCGACTATTCACATTTTACAGAATTGGTCTACAGAGGTACTTTGCCAGGTGGGAGAAAAAGGAACCCGCTACTTTCAAGTTTGTTGCTTGAAGATTTTCTAGCAATGCTACATCGTAGTGACACCTGCTGGGAGAGATCCGAAGGAAACAGCTGAAACCATGGCTGCTGCCTGTCAGCTCTTTTCCTTGAGTCCGGAGCTGTTCCCGGCGTGGCAGTCCGGGATGACGCGCGGTTTGTAGCTCCCCTGGAGGGCATCTGCTGTCACTCCTCTCCGAGGAGCCTGACTCCCCTGCCACATCCACTGAGCCTCACAAACCCACTCGCATGTCCTTGGACGTTTGGATCTCCCAGCTGGGCCTTAAATGCACAGCACCAAAGAGCCCAGGTGCATATGTAAAGTAGTGATGGAGAGTATTCAGAATGGTGAATCCCAGGAATTAACCTGCTCCACTAAGTGGGATGTAAAACAAGATTTCACTCTACATTAATTGATCAACCTTTGTGTGTTTGCTGTTCTGCAATGCCCAGCACCAAAGAGCCCAGGTGGTTACATAAAGTATTGATGGAGGGTATTCAGAATGGTGAATCCCAGGAATTAACCTGCTCCACTAAAGGGGACATAAAACAAGATTTCACTCTACATTAATTGATCAACCTTTGTGTGTTTGCTGTTCTGCAGTGATGATTTATGCCTGCATTCATACCTATTTGGCTGTTTACCGTGGGAAGAGGAGTTTCTTGTGTGAAGAAGCTTTTCAGGACCAGCTTCCAAGTATAAATAAAGAGAAGCTTATTGATTCTAAGCCACAGCTCCCTCCCACACAAAAGCCAAATGGAGTGAAATTTCTTAGACATCTACCAATTGTAACTTTCAGTTTTCAAATCATGTGTAGAACTGTGAAACTAGCAAACATTTTTTGACAAAAGCAGTGGAAAGAGCAGTGGGATCGTGTACTTGTTTCTCAGCTTCTGTAGCCTCATTTTTGCTTGCATCTGGTATAGTTCTCTGATTTATAGCTCTTGGTGTATTTGTCTTGAGATTTGCCTCAAAACAAGCTGGATACTTGAGCCTGAGAAATAGCTATCTGATTTCTGTCCAGGATACTGCCTGTCAGAGACTTCCTGAAGATTTATGTAAAGTGGTCCCCTGAACAAAAGTGCAAGGCTTTTGCCTGTTCTTAAAGCTACAGAATCCTCTTTTATTTCTTTTCAAATTCTATGCAATTGTTTCTCTATTTAATTAGGAAAGTTCTCAGAAGTGAGACCAAAACTCAAAGAGTTTGAAAGAGTTCCCTATTATCTCCCCTAGGGACTCTCTCCTTTCCTTACTCTGAGGGCTCTGTCCTGGTACAGGATGATGGGTCTGGGTGAAGTTGTATTTCTGTTGCTAACAGCAGTGCTCAAAATTTTCTCCTATTTCTAGGTATACATATTATCCATCCATAAAAATTGTGTGAAGTTCAAGATCTAGTTAATTGCCACAGACAAAGAAAATACACTTTCTGGCTTCTGAGCAGTAGAGCTCTGTAAAAGATGAAAGACCCTGAAATTACCTCCCTTTATCTTTCCTAAGGAAGGGCTGCGTGTATATCCGAGACTGACAGACATTAAGCCAGCAGCCTCTCCATAACAGTGAAGCCATGTAACAATGAGGCTGTGCCAGCAAAGATCAATAACTGCCCCTTAGTTGAAGGATAACAGTCTGTTCCTACCTGAACCAGTAGTTTGCCCATGACAAATAATCCTTGAAGATAATCAGATCACACCACTTGATTTAATTCACTTTCTACAGCAGGAGTATTTGTTCAATGGGCCACAAACCCCTCTGGTTTAGCATGATTTCATATATATTTGCTCATTCGTCTTACTCCACACTATTAAATTTTGTTTCTATTTCTTATATCCAAAAGGTCTTGCTGTATAGCTGTACAAATAAGTTTTCCTTTAAAACATTCTCTACTTTAGCTCCCTACAGCAAGGCCTAGTCTAGTATGCACCAGCTTCTAGAGAAATAGAACTTAAAGGAAGTCCTGATAGTGTCATTTAATACCGTCTGATGAGAGACTGGTGATGGTCTGCTCCATTTCTGCTGCTCCTGGCATACTCTTCCATCCAAGAAATCTTTTACAGCTAACTTTCTGTGGAAGCTTTTGGGCTGTCTTGTCCTGAGTTTTCTTGAGAGCTAAGAGAAAGTTCAAAAGTGAATTAGTGGGAGCCAGGCCAGCCTGAATTCCTAACACTGATGTCCTCTTGCTGTCCTTAGATTCTTCATTCTTGGATAATGAACTTCTCAACTTGTGTAATGGTTCTTGACCTTTACATTTGTACTTATTTATCTAAGAAATGTTTTACTTTGTAATATTTAACCTTTGAAACACCACAATGAATTTTATTTGTCTTTCATTAAGTACAGTATTATCTTTGTTTGGCTGTGCAGGTTATTGTCCCTTACAACACAGCACCTGGTATGAAATTAGTTAATGCTGTTAGTCTGCAGAGAAACTATTTTTATGACAAAAATAAAATTGCTTTGAAAAAAATGTACTTTAATTGAAAACCCATTTAAGGGGTAAAATTATATTATTGATTATGATCAAAATGTCACAGACGCTGATGAATTCATCAGTTTCTGGTTTAGACGTGTTTTAAATCTTTTAGTGGAGGCAGGTGAATGTGAATGAGGTGAATATTTTCAAATTATAGTAGCACATTACTTGTTATGTATAAGTTTTTTGTTCTTTTCAGTGTACTTGTGAATGGAAACAGCTTTTTAAGAGCTGCACTAGGAAAATAATACACAATTAAATGATTATTATAAATCAAGCTGAAATCAAACTGGTTTATGCCAATAAAAAGTATGTTTAAAAATCATGACAAATAGTTTCAAAGATTGCTGAAAAATTATTTAATAGTTACTCTGCTAGAGGAAAAACTGTGCAGTAAACAAGTGTAAGCAATTAAGTTTTCAAGTATAGTGAGAAATTAGACCAATAATCTTTTAGTAGAATAAGCTGCAACATCTTTCGTTCAAGTTTTCAGATCAAGATTCATAAAGCACTATTTATTACCTGCATTAATTTGAAGAATATCTATGATGAATCTGCATTATAGACTAATAGCATTGGTTTTTGTGGCAATGATAAACTCTTAGGAATGGTAAATACTCAGCAGTAACTGTATTTTCCAAGATGTATAGCCCCTTACTATGCATAGGAAATTCTACATGGAGTAGGTAGATAATAAATTAGCTAAATTTTTGAAGGTATATTACCTCTTCTTAAGTTCCTGCAATAATTAATCAGACCTGCTTGGTCAGGGCCTGAACACAGCTGATTCACTTAGTTAGCATCAGTGTCAATTCAAAACACATGTGTGACAGGAACCTTTCACTCAGGCTGTGTGGGTGGTGAGAGAGCACAAACTGAGAGCCACAGATACCATTTGCAGCTACAGTTCTCTGCTTGCATAAATGTATCCCAAGCTAGGGCAGGGAAGCTGGTCATCCTACAGCTGGAGCTGGGATGTTTTATAGTTGTAATGGATTAATGAGATGCTAGATATGGCTTCTTTTAAATACCAAGGCTGGTGTAAATTGAGGCTCTGATCCCTCTGTGCACATAGAAACTCAATCACTGTGGTGAGAGGGGGGGAACCCTCTTCCTGGTCCTCTTTACAGCTTAGAGTTTTTCCTGGAAAGAAATTGTGGCTTCAGGGTGACCATGGCCTGGGAATCAGCAGTCAGGTGAATGGTCTGATGATTACACCATTGTATAAAAGGAATACTCTTATGTTTACTCTAACTGAAGTAAAATAGGTATCAGTGTGCTGCTAGCACAGTTTTGCACAGTCCTTTTTAAGCTGAGCTGTGAAGGCTGTACCTTCTTGAAAAAAGGGTGATGCCCCTTATGGCATGGTTTGTGATGGAAGGTACTTGCTTGCGATATTGCTGCTTCTTACCCCTGTGGTGGTCTGCACTCTGTTTTAAAGGGTTTACAAGTGTGCTACATAAACTGTACTGAGACTCTGATGGTGGTTTTGAAAAAAAGTTGACAATTTTTTTTTTTTAATTAGTTCAGTTCCTCGTGTCCTACCCAAAGGACAACCTTCTGCTGCAGTGTGGGGAAAGCAGCAATTCCATAAATATATATGGTATATAAACCAGAATGTTTGTAGCATGAAGCTACATACAGTTTTTTTATAATGAGGTCCTTGTCTGCCTCCCTGAAAATACTAAGCATGCTGTTTTGCTTTCTAGAAAACAGCTATTTGGTTTACTTGAGTAAATACTAGCTGAAGGATATTATAAATACTAGTATATATCTTTGGTTTATTGTTTAACAAAGTGCTTGACTGTCCAGAGGATTTGGTGTGCATTCTTCAGGGCCAGGATATAGGAAGAAAAAGGGAAATAGAAACAAATAATTTTGTTTCCTATTTTTTTTTTTTTGGCAAATGAAACCTCCTCCCCCCCCCCCCCCCCCACTAATTACCATGGCCTTTGTAAAGGTATTTAATTGCTGTCCAATTCTTAGAACAATAAATTATAAAAATAAGATTGCAGGAAAAAGAGAATTCATGTTCTTTGTGGAACTCCTGAACATGCAGATTCAGTCACAGTCTCCTAATTCCTGCAGCAATTTCATCTGCATGTGGCTGTCCGTGTCAATCTGCTAATTGTGCTAGAGATAGTCACGAATATCGCAGAGCTGATAAGAACAGACTTCAAGTATTTGACTGCTGAAGCTTAAATTAGAACTGAAGTTGAATCTGGAGTCTAAAATGCAGAAGTAAATAATAGTAATAATAATAATTTCCTGTATAAAATGGAAAAAAACCCCATAGATTATGGAAAGTAGGATGCCACTACCAGATAAGCAGCTTCAAAGATGCCTGTGTTTGCAGGTTTAGCTGTCAGCAGTATCACAGGTACTCCAGGCTTCACTTTCCCAATAAAACAAGCTATCTTTTATTTAACACCAGCTAGTGTTTTCAGAAACTTGTATTTACATCTTTTACATCTTCCTCTTGCCGTAATGCCTCAAGAGGGATGCAAAACTTAGTAATGTTTTGGATTGTCTTCTTGTTTAGTTTTTTTTGGGGGGGGGGGGGGGGTGGAGGGTTTGGTTTGGTTTCTTCCTTGGGTTTGGCATGTTTTTTGGGAGAATCAAAATGCTCAAAAAGTACTTTTAAGTATTTATGATCCTGGGTAAAAGAAGAAATATTATACGTGATTTTGAGGTCTTGATAAATATTTTAAATCTATGTTGTAATCTTCTTTAATTTTTTCAAACTTGTTTTGAAAGTAACCAGACTCTTTGGATTTGGGATGTAATCTATTGAAAGGATAAAGAATTATTTCGATTATAATCACAGGCAGCACAAAGGTGACATGGGAGCTTCATCCAGCTTTGTTCAGGGATTGGCAAAACAAAGTTCTGAGGTTATAAAGTAGCAAAGGTGGGG
Source organism: Ammospiza caudacuta (assembly GCF_027887145.1). Taxonomy (NCBI): domain Eukaryota; kingdom Metazoa; phylum Chordata; class Aves; order Passeriformes; family Passerellidae; genus Ammospiza; species Ammospiza caudacuta. Next base: position 41,221,015 of record NC_080595.1, on the reverse strand, counting down.
TTTAGTAGAGCTTAAAATCAGGTGTTTCACTAACACAAAAGTAACAACTCTTAGTCATTATTGACTTGCATTGTGTTTGTAGCAGTGACCCAGAGGTGAAAGGCTCCACATCTCATTTCCAAACCTCTCAGCTATGTAGCCCTCCATAATTTAATTTGATGCAAAGCAATTATCAGGCGATTGATTTTTATTGATTGTGCTGTAGGACAGAAACATTTCTGTTGCAGCAGACAAGAACTTTTGGGATTGCCATGCACCCGTATTCACAGTAAGCAGAGGTACATTTAAAGCTATGTAACCAAAGCTGTTAATGACCTTAGATGACAGCAGATAGAATGTTTCTTCCTTTGCCTTTTGTGCCAGTGCATGCCCTCTGATCTATCTTAAAGTCTTTGAACTTTTTGTGTCCTTTATTTTGCTTTCTTGTGGTTTGCATGGATGCTTGCTTACTTTCTCCCCAAGCCCTCTAATTCTTGAATATTTTCTAGTATGTCTTTCTCCCTTCCTCCTTGCAATATTTTCCATTGCCAAGTCTTCCTCTTACATATGTTTTCTTTCCTTACTAGTTTCTGCCATGTTTGATAACCCTGTAATGCTGTTCTCTGGAAGCAGGAGAAAGGATCTCCTTTCTCGAATCTTTTGTCTTGTAGTTGTCAGGTTCTCCTGCTACTTGTGTGGGGATTTAATTGTTTGCTCCAGCAGTACTTGTTGTCTCAGCCAGTGCTCATTTCGCCTTCTCTGTACACATGAATTGCACCTGTAGAGCTTTCTTCAGAAAGCTACAGCACTAAGTGTACGTTAGTGCTCTAATTTAACCCATGTGTGTGGATGCTTATAATGTGTGGATGCTTCATGTAACAGGCACTGAATTGTGACATGCAGATTGTTTCAGATATCAAGTCCTTCAATTTGTAGCACAGTTGCCAATTTTTTCTAAGTTATTAAGGACAAGAATGTATACCACGTACTTTAATGTGGGAATATGATTTCTGACAGTCTCAGTATAATGTACAGAAAGTAATGTTGCATAGATTTAAGAGTATAAATAAAGTGGAGGAAAAAAAGGGATTTTAGGAGCTCTGAACTATCCTGAACAGTTAGAATTATATTTGCAATTTATTAGTTTATTGTAAATAACCTAATTTATTAGGTTATTGTAAATACCAATGTATTTTTTTTTTGAAGTGTATTCACTGTGCACTGATGGATTATTTTAACTCCCAATTTTAATATAAATTCCTCCACGATTATATTATTCTCTTGCAAGTAGTTTAATTGCATATGGAAAAAAAGTAACTGAAAATGAATCCTAACTTGTTAAAACTGAAAGAAAATGTTTTAAATGTTTTTAAATGAGGACTTTCAATAGAAGTTTTATTCTGGGTAATTGTCTTGGTCTATAGATCTCGGACAACACTGTCAGCAAAATTGGTTTCACTGTTGCTCTCTGATAAAGATTGACCTGGAAATTCAGGTCATGAGTTTCAGTATGTGCCGTAGAAGACAACTTTATGGGCTACTTGTGGAAGTTGATAAAGCTTTTGAAAGAGCTTTGGGAAATCTTTCCACTGAAGCATTTTTTCTTGATGCAGTGACTTAGGAGACAGAACATTCTGCTGCTGATCTTTGTAGATTGTTTAATTCCCTGCAGTTCAAGGCAGATTGTTAAATGTGGCTGAAATGTGTGCTAAGAAGATAGAGCTTACTAAGTTTCATTATGCCACCACAGTTTTTGGCAAACTGATATTTGCACATTGTTGTAGTTGTCCTTTTAAATGTGATATTAATACTTTTTAAGCCACTTCCATCTGTGGGGTTTTTTTTCTTTTTTAATGATTCCAGCATGTCGCTATATACTGCAAGCATACTGTCTGTTGCTCATTTTGCCTTTATATTTACAAATGGAAATAACTCATTATGAAAATGTAGAAAATGATGGCACTGATGGAAAGCCATGCTATGCTTCTATATAGAATTATTACAGTATAATCTATAATATCTGTATTAAACTAGTCATTTTCTTTGATAAATTAATCATGCTTACTTACTAAATTAATGACAACTACTTGAAATCCTTTAAGAGTGATTTAGAGACATGTCCTCTGATTTGCAAAATTTGAGAAAGGGTTTTGTATCCATAGTCTGGAGGTTTGGTATGAGAGGAGAAAATTAGATACAGGACACTGGAAAATGTGGCTGCTGTTATACTCCCAAAATGTTAAGTTTGATAGAGTTTTCAGAAGTCGGTGAACACTTTGAAGGCATTTTTCCTGATGCCCCATTCTAGTCCCCATTTTCAGCTCTTAATCCACTACAGTTATGTTATTAGTCCACTCCCTTGCCCCTTTCAAATAAAGTTTTCTTATTTCAGGACAGACTGCAGCTGCACATCATTTTGGACAGACTTATGAACAAGACAGATATTCAGGGTTAAATTATTCCTCAGTCATTCTCTGTGGTTTAGGGTTTTTCTGAGCCAAAGTGTGAAGTTGCACTTATTTACTAGGCATTGGTAGCAATTTTTACTTGTACTTATCTATTGTCTTTTGAACCCATCTATAGATAAAGAAAGCTTTGACTGGGGGAACCTGTTCTGTTTAAGAAGTGGCAGCAGGGCAGTTAAGGAAAGAATGATGTCAAAGAGAAAAAAAAGGCAGGCAATGAAATTCAGGAGAAATTTGTAGAAGCACGGAGGCTTCAAATGTCACAACGTGTTGACCAATGTAACATGAAAATGAATGTTGGGTATAAACAGTTAAGAAGAGGCATGTAGCATCCCACAGTTCGTGCTTCTGAACTCCATAATGAAACCTTGGGAAATTAAACAACATTATATGTATCAATCAAGGTTAGTGTATAATTGTTATAATGTTCAGGTTTTCATTAGCTTGATTTGTGATCAGCAGCAATTTCAGCAAGTTAAAATCCCTTTTGTGCAATTTGGGCATGGATGTCCTTAACTATTTTTCTGCAAAGCAGGAGAGTGCAATATTGAAAAGGAGTGAATGACTGGTTTACTACCTAACAATGAAGGTAATATAGGTAGTTTTAGAGTACCTATGCAATTGGGAAGAGAAAGGTAACAGCTATTTTGTGAATTAAATAGGGGAAATAATGGAGGCAGATGAAACTTAGTAAAATATTAAAATCTGTTAAAATAATCCTCCTTAGCTTATTGAATAAAGGTAGAAATTAAGTAATGTCTTATGAATGTCTGATAGCAATTATCATTGGGACCATTTATTTGATCAGTTTGTGAAAACAACAGTGTGTCACGTCAATTGTTTTCGGTTGTTTTTCCAGTTTAAAGTAAACTCAACTCGCAAAACTTAAGAAGATTTCTTACACCTTTAGCTATTTCAGAAATATATATTTAATATGAAAATTAATCTGTTCTTAAACCCCAGTCAGAGTAAGCCATATAAAATGAGCAATGTCATCAGTTCCCTTTGAGTCCCTTTGAATGCATGGCTTTGGAGAGTGCCCAGCAGCTCAGGGCATAGTCCAGCACATTACAGAACTGAAATCCTTGTCAATTTTCCTGATGCTTAAGTCATATTAGACTTGAAAAAAAAAAAAAAAAAGAAAAAAATTCATGGCATTCAGTGGAGGTGGATAGTTTTGTCTGCTCACTGACTATTGCAGAGCATAAGTCAGTGTTCTTACTTACAGTGTTCTTACTACAATGTTCTTACTACTGAGTTCTTGTAAGTAGAGCAATTACAGCAACTCAGGTAAAGCAGCACAGAGAATCTAAAGACTCTCCTTTGTTAACAAAGCCTGCTGTTTTATTAGACAATTCAAAATAGGCACCAAAGGAGGAGAGCTCATGTGCTATGATACAGATCTCATATTTGCTTTGTATAGTATTTTCCTCGTTACTAGTATGCTTTCATTCAGAGACTTTGGTCTAGTGAATCCTAGGACACTTTTGTTAGGTTAAGGGTCTTGAAATTCTGTACTAGGACTCCTAAGCAGTGAAAACTTAATTTGAAATCGTTTGAGGACAGAATGACAGATCAATGGCAAGATCAGTTAAGTGTGGAGGGGAGAAATAAATTTATAACAGATAAATCACTACTTATTAATGGACTAATTAAATAGCCTAGGGTAATCCTTTGAATGATTCCTAGAATACAGTGTATTAATTGACAGCACTATGATGTTCTTAGAGTTATTTCTACTTTTTCTCCACATATTTGAAATAGAATATTGTTCCATACATAAGGAGAGTTCAATTTTATTGATGGTTTATTGGTCAGTGAAGTGCAAGATGTAGTGATTACAAGCATTGAACAATAGATACAGAAATGAAATACCAACATTGTTCTTATTTGGTAGGTTTTCAATTTTGAGTCATGATATCACATTGAATCAGTCATCATTGCACACATAGTTAAAAACCTTTTCTCTTAGAGTATTAATAGATAGTGCATGTTCACTACTAAATCTGTGGCCTTTTTGCAGTATTATGGCAGTCAGACTTAATTACAGCCGCAGATGTCTGGGGCTAAGTTTCACAGTTTGCACACACAGGCATACTTAAGCGTCTGGAAAAGTAACAAAGAATTACTGTAAGTTTGGATATAACAAGTGGGATCATGAAAAGAAATAATAAGTCATTTAAGATAGCGAAGACTTCAAATGAAAAAAGCAATCCAACTTAAAACATTAAGAAAGAGATTTTATATAAGCTGAATATATTTCATTGATAAACAGAGAATTCAGTTACAGAAGGTAGTGTTTTTAACAAGGAATGATCAGTACTTTGCTATTAATAATTTCTAGAGGAGTTTTATTCAAGGCAATGTTGATGTCCATCTTCATCTTTTGGGGAGGTGAAATATACCCAAAAGATAAATTGATTTAGGCTTCAATGTAGGTTGTGTGTCCAACTACATATCACTTCAAAGGAATTAGTTGATTGTACAAGATTGATTTAAAATGTTTCTAATTCATTTTGTCACACTTTCATTAGTGTATGTGATGGCAATAATTCAGATAAATATTTGAAAGAAGTGGCTGCCTGTTAATAATTCAGTTTTCTTTTAATGCTGATACCAGATATGCATTTTAAAGGAGTGTGCACATCAACAACTTAATGTGGCTCATATTTGTATAGTGTATCTTAGGAGTATATGACTAAAATTAATAGAACAATAGTGAGTAAAACAGTATGAGTTAGATTCTCTCTGTCAAAGTATAGTTAACTTCAAATATCATCAGAGTATTTTGCTATATATTTCTTAGGAATTAAAAGAATTAATGGAATTATTTATGGAATTAAAATGTATTTTAAGCACATACTTATCTTATTTATATATTTGCCCTATAATAATATATTGTCATTAGGAATCTTACATAAATAGACTTATTCAGAAACTGTAATTTTCCAGTAATTTCAGTTTTAGCACTAAGCACTAGACAGACAATGGAAATATTACTGTGGTTAACATTTACTTTTATTCAATTAATGAATAGTTATGAGAGAGCTTTCTTTCCTTAAGTGCAGTTATCTTCTTATGTTTTTAGTGGCTTGCCATTCATTGTTTCTAAATGAAGAATAACACAAGCTGTGGAATAAATGCCATTTGGGATTACAGTTGGTGATGACCCCCAGTCTGGCTCATCATTTGTAATATTTCTGTCTTGTTGTTCTAAAGATTTTCCAAGTAATTGAATCTTTCCTTTTAGTGACTGAACTCCAAAGGGGTTTTTCAATTCCCCTGTTGTCTTTTATAACCATAAAATTAAATTTTTTATCCCAGGGCTTCTGTGTTAGTAAAAATTCTGTAGAGAAAAATTAAATATGAAAGTCTTCTAACTGGGAAGAAAGGAGATTTAAATTCTCTTTACTAATCTATTCTGATAAAAAACAGCTTTTATAAAATTATAGGCAAGGAAATACATTTGTGGGTTTGCCATTAGAAAAACAAATGAATCCACAACAAGATAAAAGCATTACAGTTCAAACTACTGGGAGAATCATCAAGAGTACTCTGTGTACTTGCATTTCTTAAAGTGACATCTCCTTTAGATATCCTGACAGTTTTATAGAGCTTTCCAATTTATCTGCTCTTCAAGGCTAGTAGGATTTTTAGTATTTTTTTAACCTCAAAGGCAACTCAGTTCTGAACTGAAATGTGTTTTCTGAATCGTATTCTTCAAATTTTGAAACCAGTGTCTAATTCTCTCTGTCAGAAGTGGGAAAGGAGACAACATTGCATGACTTTCTTGGTGAGTTCTCCCAACTCAAATACCCTGTGCAGCTGCAGCACTGCAATAATACCTGCTCACCACAAGTCATGCTATGGGTTCATTGGACAGAAACAAGGTGGAGATAGGAGTTCTTCACTGTAAATCTTGTCTATTAGTGTTAGAAAATGAGGAAGGAGTATTTGCAAGAGAGGAGAAACAACTTTGCTGTCTTAAACTAAAATGTGTTCTTGGTGGGCATAAGACAGAATTGAACAGGCTACTAAAACCTTGATAGCTGATTTATATAAAGAAGCCCTTATTTGATAGAAATCAGTTTACTGACAGAATTGTGACAGAACAAATGACACAAAACCAGTAAGAGCTTTCTTCAGCTAGATTATATAAATAATCCTGAAAAAAAGTCTCAATGATGAGATTATAGATGAGTTCATTCATTTTTGTAGTACATTTTCCATTTTAGAACAACTATGATAATAAGGTTATACTTTGAACAGCTGAGGTATACTAATTAATGCACTTTCTGTTCAACTTCACAAATTTTCCTTCATACATTTTGAATTTTAGATTATTTTTTCTTGGGCTTCTGAAATTGTATTTCAAAAACATAATACATCAACATTATGCCTCAAATATATGATGAACTCCTGACTCTCCCCAAGTTAATGTAGAAGACACACTAACTTCTTGTTTCACATAATTATTTTTACATTAAAAACAGACATTGAATGTCAGTTCAGGATATGGTAACTGGGATGCTAGGGTTGATTCAGACTATTGACTACTCTGTAATTGTCACATCCTGTTTATATATATGTATGTATGTATCTATGCTGCCCTTCTGACCTTTCAGTTCAAGGGTGAGATTTTAATAATCCTTTGGACAAAGCAAGCCATGCCAGGTATTGAATTGGGCATTAACTTACCTGACAACAGGATACTCAACACTTCAAGTTAATTGATTCTTTTAAAATTCAGTTTTGTAACGAAATGTGGCAGGTGCAAGAGTATGCACAGACAAATTATGTGTATACATCTGGAGGGAGTAATCAGAAAGAATAATGTTATTGAGCATCTTTCATAGTTGTGTTCAGTTTATAGGATCATTTTCAAAGTTGGAGTCTGATGATTCAGAGTTCTTCCAGATTGTCCCATGAAGACTAGGAGCCTGAAAGTTGCAAAGCTGCCATTTGAGTTTCTTTGGGATATCCTCCCTAAAAAGGACAAGATTAAGGGTTTTTGTAAACTTTAATACTGTAAAAACCAACTTTGTGCTTTTTCACCCCTTATTCTTCTGTCATCTTCCTGATGGCTTTGGCATTGGCTGATTGTCACCACTGCCATCCTTCTGTAGGAGCCAATGCATAGGAAGGACACAGCTGGCTGATGGTCCATGGATATGCTTCATAATTGCACCATGCACAGGTGTCTTCAATCTGGGACAAGATATTATAATGTGCAAGAGAGGTACCACAGCCACCTTCTAGATATGTGGGTGAATCCAGTCAGGAGTCAGTGTGAGGCTTGGTTCTGTAGAGCCCACAGTCTATGAAGAGGACAGAACAGGCTGTATTTGGTCTTAGGAAGAAAGCGCTGACAAGAGGTGTTGTTGCTGTCTAGCACTGTCTAATTGGATGATGCACAGTGAAAAGATGCTCTTTTCACAGGTGCACTGTGATAGGACAGGAGGTAACAGGCACAAGTTCTAAAAAAGAAAGTAATATATTAGGGAAAAAATAATCATGAGTACTAAAACATTGGAGTGGGCTGTGTGGGGAGGCTGTGGCATCTCCTTCCTTGGTACTCGTATCTTGACTGGACACAGCCCTCAGCACCCTGATATAATTGTGTCTGCTTAAGGCAGCTGTGTGGACTAGATGACCTACATAGGAAGGCCTCTTCCAGCCTTAATAGCTCTGTGGTTCAGCCCAGTCTTCCCATCAGTCATGTGGGTACTAAGTGTCTGTCACGCTGTCAGACTCCTTTTTCTCCTCATCTGTCTCTGGTATCAGCCTCCCCTGCATTTCAGAAAGACAGCTTAGAGAATAGTGCAGGAAGTGGCAGGACTGATCCATTAGTTCATACCTAACATTCAAATGGAAAGGAAGTGGGAATTTAATGGAAGCAAGACTGTGTGGTGGTTCAATCTTATTGATGGACAAATCTGTTTTAGAGGACTGGGGATCCAGTGCGCTATTTTAGCTGTTGATAACACCTGTGTCCATATCTTGGAAAGAATAATTTATTCTGGGCCATGGCTTTGTCAGCCAGATGCCTGGCTGCAATAACTGTTTTCTGAAGAAGCAGGTGCAGTGAGGCTGCTATAGAAAAAAGCAAAATGAAGGCCTTATATGTGGCCCCACCTTGTATATTCAAAGGACAGCTGTCTTTGTCAAGGTGTCCACTCAGGCAGCATTCTTTAGGATGGAAGCTAGTTGGTAACATGGATACAATTCCCTGGTTCCTCAGGCTCAGCTGAAGAAGCTGAATGGGGTGTGGGAGCTGGATCTGCCAGTGTGCATCCATGCCCACCCAAGTGCTGGGCCCAGGGGCTGAGCCGGGCGTGTGGCTGGCCTGTGTGTACAGCACGTGTAGGCTCCGTAAGAGGCTGCACGAGCTGAGCTGGGAGAGTGGAGCCTGTGTCAAAGCCAATACATTCTGAAGGCAAACATAACATGCTCTAGGACCCTTCTGTTTTAATGTTTGCCTTTGTGAAAACTAAAAATCACCTGCTAATCTGACAAATGCTGTTGGTAACCAGACTTATGGCAATGTCTACAGGTGAAAGTGGCATCAGTATAAGTAAATATTTTTAGAAATTCTTTCATTCAGAGAAACTACCTGCTGCTGGTTTCTAAATTGATTAACCTGGGAAAGTATGTCTTTTGTGAATGGAAAGGCAGGAATAAGGGAGTATAAGACAAAAAAAAAAGTCTTGCACTACAGAATCATTCACATTCTCAAAAGCCATTGGGACTTAGTGCTTATAAATGTAGTTTTCAAACACTTATCTATAACAGTGAACATTTGGCTGTGAGTGCTTTGCCACATGAGTTTCTTTGAAGTCAGAAGGCTACTGATGCTCTTGAGCACCATACTCTTTAGAAAATATTTGCAAGATTGGGGGTTTATAAACAGTCTTCATAAATGCAGGTTTCCTAATTGAAGTATCAAAGTATTGTCCCAGAAGGGTGATGACTTTGAACAGTAGCCATGGAGTGTTTGTGCAGTGTGAGGAACAGTCAGAACACAATCTGATTATAACCTCCTGGCAGCAGCTGTTCAAACATTGTTTCTCTGCTTCCATCTCTGCAGAGAATTTGTCTCACAAATATAAACAGTTAAATTGGTAGATCATCTTATGTGCTAAAAATAATGACTGCTGGTAAGTAATAAAAAGATTTGTCATTTCTTTTTCTAACTGATGACTCTAATCTTTTCAGGGAGGCAATTGGCAAACAAATGTTTTCTTGTTTGGGTACTCCATCCAAATTTTCCATTGGTCCTTTACAAAATGAAACAACTTCTGTGTCATTGAGACTGGCATGTTAGCAATGTTTTCTACTGCAAATCTTACTAACAAAGTTGGCTTAGAGGCTACAGAGTCAGTTACTGTTCTGTGAGATACTTTGCACGTACTTGGTGAAATGTTGCCTTGAACAAAAAAAAATAGTCTGCCATTTCAATGTAGATGTGAGAGATGTGTACATGAGAACCAATCAACTACAATAATGCAAAATCATTCAAGCAAAACAAAGCAAACTACAGAGTAACAAGGTTCAGAAAGACCACCCTGAAAACACCCTTGTCTTTAAATAACTCTTGAAACAAACAAAATGAATATTCATGAAACTGTGAAACATTTATGGCATGAAATGAGGGCAAACATCAATGTTTTATCATCTTTTCTGGAAGCAATGGCTAGAAAATAATCTGGTGACAGATAATTAAACAATTAAAGAATTAAGAAATGAAGAAGTGTATACAGGGGGGAAATGCCTCTTGACATTACGTTGTTACATGGCTATTGCTATTAAGATGATTAGAAAACAATGCTGCAAAAAGGATTCTATATTTATGTTGCTTCCATACTACAGTCTAAGAAAATATTTCTAGTTTATTTTTGTCTACTGCTAAGGGTTTTCAGCTGCTTACTTGGAAAATAATTCAGAAGTCTACTGGATCTCTGTCAGAAAGTATTTTATGAATAGTAGCCTACAGTTACACACTTTAAAACAATGAAATTATTCTGAGGAAACACATTTCTTTTCCCAATCTCACTTCTTTCTTCTTTGTTTTCTAGAGCTAATATATTTAAGTATTTGTACAAGTCTTTCATATGGCCATGTTTTCACTTTGTACCCAAATTTGGCATCTGAAGATGTAGTGAAGAACATGATTTCATTTCTGACTTCTTTGTTTTCTAAAAATGCTTTTCAAGGTTTTTCCCATATAATTTTCACTGTTTGTGTTTGTTTTCTTTAAACTAGAGAATAAGAAAAGTGATTAAACTATAACTTGTAATTCAAAAGTAGGCTGCAGATAATGCATTTGAATACCAGTTTTCAGTGTTGCAGTATCCCTGTTGTCATTCTGGCCTGGAAACTGTTTAAGGAGGATGAAGGAAATCCTTCTGTATTACTAGTACTAAGGGAAATGGAAATATTTGGAATGCAAAGTAGTGAAAATTTCTTAAATTATTCTTGTGCCACATGTAAAACATAAAATAGTGAAATTGTGAGTAAAAAGCTGTACTTAACATTTACAGAGGCAGAATCTTAATGTTAGCAAGCCCTTTGCTTATGGCCACACTGAAATATGAAGTACTTGATGTTACAGTTAGCAAGAGCTAGGAGCAGGCATTGAAATCTATTGTCACAGTGTTATTTTCCAGTACAGAAAACTGGTTTGCAGATTGTTGCTAAATTATCACATTTACTGCTTTGGCACAGATTTTGATATTTCCCCCCCCCCCCCCCACACTTGCAGTTCTCAATTTTTTAAATTTTTGCATGTTTGTTTGTTTCTAATGATTGTCTGCGTTTGAGGCAATAAAGACTAAGGACAGTAAGAACATCCCATAATTATTTCATTTGTTGCATATGTCCTCCCCACATTCCTCAGTTACTGCTCAATACAGAGCAACAAATTATTGTATTACAAAGAAAAAACAGGAAAGGGGGTAGGGGTCAGAGCTTATTCTCAGAGACACTTGAGTAGATTAGGAAATTTGGAACACTGACCAAACTTGTGCCTTCCTAGTGAGGTGAACAGGAGCTGTATTGAAGTGCCCTCAAGTACCAGAAGCCTTAAAACATTCACAGTGAATATGAGTTTCAGTTCCTTGGCAGTACAGCTGCAAGGAACTCTTGAAAAGTTATTTTGACACTTCAGACAAATAATGCATCACCCTAAAATTTTGTCCAATGTTTCTGCAGGACACTTTTATTGCAAATCATGAAGGTTTTTATGTGGGTAAATGTTTCAGACCTCTGTGCGTTTCTTTTTCTCCGAGTTACTGGTATAGCTTCTTAATTCACAAAAACTACATAATAACAGGAGAATTTTTATGTGTATGTTTAGAGCATGTCCTAAGTAGACATGTCTTACTAAACAATATGTACAAATAATGCCATCCAGACTAGATGTTTTGAAGAACTTGGCCAGGGCTAGAAGTGCTGTATTTCAGAGTATATTTAGTATCCAGTATATTAAAAATAGAGCCAAAATTAATATCTAGCAGTTAGGTCACCAGAGGTTCTGAATTAATTAGTAATTGATTTGGTTTTCAGTACAGAGGTACACTACATTTTTAACTTCTATCTAAACATGAAAAATAACATTAATTCTGTTAAAAATTCAGCAAATGAATACAGAAAGCACGTACAGTCTAAAACTTAAAAACTAGCATCCCCATAATGATGTACTTAACAGATTTTATATCAGTCACATAGTGTAGTAGAATATCTATCTCTGTTTTTCACTAGAAACACTTTTCCTTTAAATGGGGATGTGTTAAGTGGTGTTACAGCTGCAAACATTATGTCAGTCTGCAGGTATAAATTAAGAAAGCTGAGATGCCACTTCCAACAAGTGATTGTATTTTAGCAATTAAAAGAGTGGGTTTTTTTCATTGTCTAAAAAAAATTAAGGAAACAAGTGATGGAAATCATATTTCAGGTATTTACCTTTCGATACTGTCTGATTAGTGGTTAATTAAGCTTTACTTTGAAAATATTCAGAAACTAGACTTACTGTCATCAGAAGTCTAGCTGACAGAGCTTCTGTCTGGAATATATCATGCTTTCTAAGATATGGACTCAAGTGTTATCAACAGCTAAAATACTGTGCTCTATCCCCAGGCCTCTGAAATAACCTATTTAGAAACATAATGCCAAGGTAACGTGTCCCAAGATTTGAATAAATACAAATTGCATTTTTTTTATGCCAGTTCTCAAGCTAGTTTGTGCAGTATATGAAAATAAAATCAGTTTTTACTATTTCTTTTTCTTGGACTTTGAGTTTCCCTATTTTTTTAATGGTTTCTATTTTTCATTTCCTCCCATGAACTCTGATTATAAGGCTCCAGGGTCATGGTATGACACAATGAGGATGTGTTTTCTAGCATTTTACAATAAAGACTAATGTATTACTTTGCATAAAATTGTGTCCTAAGACTCTTTAGAGTGTGACACATTGCAAGCCATAACAGTCTGTGCTATAAATCATGGAAAAGTCTTGTTCAAATTCATTGGATGGTGAACAAATTAAATCACTCATTGTGCATGGCCAATAACATTTTCATACATTAAGCAGTTGCAGTATTTATTTCTCTAGCACTAGAGCCTGCCATGAGTGTGTTGCTTTCAGCAATGAAAGGTGACAGCAAATCTGCTTCTCCGAAATAATTAGTACATTTGTCAGGGTATATTAAGCAATTCCAAATTATTTCTTCTTGTGGAAGACATTTTTTTTTTTGTGCAAGTGAAAATCAGGAACTCATAAATCACAAAGACAGCAGAATGCACTGAATGCCAACCAAATAGGATCTAAACATCTCTGCTGTAAAGTAATGAAGAGTATTTTAAGTAAAATAACAATAATAATAAAAATGATAGAAAGTGGTAGTGTCAGAATGCATTTGAGATATAGCATGAAAATGATATTGCTGCTGGACAACAGTGTCTGTAAACTCACAATTTTACTTTGGTAGCCATATGTATGCTTTCAATAAATGCATTGGTAATTGGTAATTGTATTGATGGGTTTATCCCTAGAGGATCAGCGTAGCTACACTCGATTTCAGTCCTATAAAATTTAATTTTCCTCCTCATGGAATAAGAAAATGAGAAGAAAGGACAGGAGGAAGGGAAAAAACAACAAAACAGCTAGTTAACAAAAGCTTGATCACATTGTAAATTTGTAGGTTACTCAGTGAAACAAATATTAGCTCATGTTTTAGGTTAAGGCATTTGGAGATAATTGAGTCCAACACCTGCAGTCAGGTTGCTCAGAGTTTTGAAATGCTCAGAGGATAGACACTACACAACCCCTCTTGCCAACCTTATTCTGGTGTTTCAGCACCCTTGTGGTGTAGTTTTCTCCTCCCTTTATCTAATTAGAACCTTCTGTCTTTCAATTTGCTGCCTTTCGTTCCATCTCTGGGTGCCAATGTGAAGAGTCTGGCTGCATTGTCTCTGTGGTCTCCCATCAAGAAGCTGAAAACAGCAGGAAGATCTCTCCTGAGCCTCTAAAGATCAAGAGAGTTAGTGGTCTCAACTTCATCTTTAAAAAGTGACTTCTACTGGGCTTAGTCCTGTACATAAAGCCTTTTCCATGGCTGAAAACCCTAAAACTGGTCTCAGGACTTCAGATACTCTCTCACACTTGCTTAAGAGAGGGGAATAATCTCTTTTCCACGTTCTGGTTTGAGTGTTGCAAATGCAGTCCAGTAGGTCACTGGGTTTATTGCCTGTGAGAGCACGCTGCTGACTCATATTCAATTTACTGAGTATCAGGAACCACAGGTCCTTCCTGGCCAGCTTGCTCACAGACTGTGCTGTAATTGGGTTTTTATTCCATGCCAGATACAGCGCTAATTTTCCTTTTTTGGATTTTGTGAGGTTCTTGTCAGACCAGTTCTCCACCTGCTTCTGCAGGCAGACTCTGCAGCACATTGGCTGCTCTCTGCAGCAGGATCGGAGCTTTTCCAAAGACAAAGCTCTGTGCTTGTGAGCAACTCCCTTACACAGATTACAGTGCCCCATCCTCAGCTTTCTGGCTTCTCTTTCCTGGAGAGCTTGTTTCTGTCTGCTTCAGTACTCCAGGCAAACAAGCTGTGCCTCCATATCCCTCTATTTCAATGAGATCCTAGCTCTACAACTGTGCACAGGTTTCTCATTCTTGCTGGTTTTATCCCATGCTATATATATCCATTGTAGAGGTGTTTGAGATGAACTCACTGTCACCTGGCTTTCAAAAGAGAAAGTGTGGGAGCCTCTCTCATCCTATTCTATTACACCCTGGTTTATTTCTCACAGCCATTGCATTATTGCTTTAGGTGATAATAAACTTTCTCCAGTTTACCTAGTTTAAATCTCTTCTCATAAGGTCAATAAGTGTGTTTGTTCTCTTTATACCTTAAGGCATATCTTCAAATACTGTAAAATGACATAGCAGTACTGGTAGGAAGGGACTTCTGCTGTTTTAAAGCACTTAATAAAATTATGGTTTCAATTCTATGGCTGGTAATCAGCACACTGTTAATTTAAGGTGTAATTTACCAATTATATTAATCTGGTTTTATTCCAAGGTCTTGGGATTAGTGATGCTTTAAATTTGAGTTTGGGTAGTGTGGATTGAATTAGGAATACAATAGCTACTTAGTGCTGCTAATACAATCTACCTGCTGTGTGTTTTCACTGTGCCTGCTCTCTTCTCAGCTAGGTTAACTCAAAAAGGGATAACTCTCATGGAAATTATTGCAGGTAGTTGTAGTGAAACTACATATATAGTCTTTTTATTCTGCTCATACAGTGTTTTTTTTAGCTTCAAGGTGGTTTGTAGGTATTAATTTTCTTCCACTTTTCAAGCATCTTGTATTGTGCATGTTAATCTTAATAAAATATAGCTATATTCTGTATGAACATGTCTCTGAACAAAAAAAAAGTATTTTTTTTTTATTGTTGTCTTTTAATTTCTATTTTTAATAGGAAAAAAAATCTTTCTAAGTTGTTTGCTAACGCTTTGAGAGGAAATTTATTTGAAAACCTAAGTCAGAATTGCGGTTACATTTTTACTTTTCATTAATTGTCCCATACTTCATAATGAGGCCAGCTCAAAACTCTTAATCTAAATAAAGTGATTTTATTTCCCCCAGCACATTGCTAATTAACCTGATTTTGGTCATGTTGTGGGAAAGAAGTAAAGCAGATAGGAAAAAGATAGTGCTTTCTCATTAATTGGCTCATGCCACAGAAGGGCTTGTTGCAGTGGATTTGACTGTTTGAGACTGGCACTGCTGACCCCTCAAAGACACTGAAGGAACAGGCAAAAAAGTGAGTCAAAGAAAGAAGGCAGTAACCACCCTCGGGCTAGGGTGCTACCAATAGAAATGTCTCATTTGGGTTCTTTGTACTGCTCAACCACAGATCTGAGGTTTTTGGATTTCTTCGAATTTTTTTCTCTCACCAGAAATAGGTTCTTATTTCAAAGAAGTTTGCTGACACCTTAACAACTGATGCCAAAAGTGATGGGGAAAAGCTACCTGATACTTTGGTGCTCCATATTTTGGTGGTGGGAGACACGTAAATAAGAAATGAGACAGGCATCAGAAGGCGTTCCAAATTTATAAACACATTTTATCAACTGCTATGAAAAAACAATAGGAACAAAATCTCTCTATCACCAACATTAAGGATTGCTAAGGAAAAAGAAATCTATTTAGAAACAGGAAACAGAACACTGACTTAAAGGATGTAATACTGGAGAATAAAAGTGAGAGAACAGCTGGTTGGGAATCTTCTGAGCAGATGCCTTTTTATCCAAAATAATTTGCTAGTTGAATATGAATAGTAATTTTGTCATAGACTTTTCTTTAACTTTGTTGGAATTTGTTGTCAAAATATAAAGGTAAAAAATAGCCCTGTCCCAGAAAAAAACATGAGCACAATGTTCCCTTTGTTACTTCTTGCAGACTTGCAAACTTACTGTTAGAATTTCCCATATGAAATACATGTATTAACTCTCACATTAGTATTTATCTTTCTTTCCTCCTTCCCTCTTTGTATTATCTGAAAATTTCAAGCAGAGTATTTGTGAAATCTGAGAGATGCAAAATCTGTCTTCTGGTGATCTATGTCATGTTCCAGATATTGTGGACATATAGGAAATAAATAAGAATAGTAAAGATGAGGGAAGACTTCTACCTTGATAGTTGTAAAGTATAAGAATTTGATGTGAAAGATGAAGTGATGCCAGAGTAGATATCAAGGTTTGTGAAGATGATATTTTGAGAATTTGTGACTGATAAGATTTTAATTACAGTGAATTACAATCACAGGAGGACTGAGGTTGGAAAGTACCTCTGGGAGGTCATGTTGTCCTGGCTCAAGCAGGGCCACCTAGAATGGCCTTCCTCGGACCATGTTCAGAAAACTTTTGAATACCTCCAAGGACAGAGATGGCACAACCTCTCTGGGCAACCTGTGCCAGTGCTTGGTTACTACTGCCACCCTCTGGGTATTGCCCCTCAGCTGGTTTTCAGTCCACATCTTCTGTCTGCTCATCTAACCCATACCTCATTACCTTCTCTATGAGGAACTTGGAGGTAGTGTAGAAATTCTTGAAGTTTTACTTGACTGAATTATCTTCACTCTAAAGATATGACAGAGAAGAATCCATGAAGTCCATTACTCATTGTGATGAGTAGGTAGAATTATAATCAGTAGTTTACTTACGGCAATTTGAATTCCTTATTTAACCCTGGTATTTATAAGTTCCTTACTACAAATAAAAATGAACAAATATTTTCAGATATAGGATTTCATATCAGACAACCAATAGCTTGAAACATCTAAACAAAAGAAATGGTGTAAAAAGATCGTGCTGGCTTTTAAACTTATTTGAAACTTTTCAATTAGTACAATTTATGGAAACGAGGACAAGTTAGTTTAAATTGCTACTTGTGTTTTTCTGTACACCAAGAAGTTGTGTAATAAATATTCTTTAGTTATACTGTTAAGTGTGAAGTGTGTAACAGTAGAGAATCATTTTGATACATTCACAAATCTCCAGGAAAAGACTAATGCATTTATGTCCATATGAATGCAAAGTTTGTTACAGAGTATGGAGATGCTCCTTTTTGGGAATCATTTAAAGCAAATTTTCAGTCGTTATCTTCTGGTTAGCAGGTTTGGCAAGCCAAGTCTTGAAGCTCAACTGATGAGCATTTGTTGAACAGTGCATTAAAGATGGCTTGTTTGGGTTTTTTGTTCCTAAACTATGTTGAGTTTTGCAAGACTGCTACTGGAAGAATATACTAACTATTGATCTTGGAAATTTGATTTTTTTTCTTAAATAGTATAAATATGTCAAGGAGAAAGATAAATTGTATGCGGACTATAAATAAGCCAGGCAAACTTATTTATTCTTAGCTGTTGAAATTTTAGATGTGAATTTGTCTAATTGGCTGTTAATTAAAGGGTGGAACTTCAAGGCTTTTCTGGGCTGCAAGGTGCTTAAAAAAGAATTCAACATATTCTTTTAGTTTTATCTAGTTGGCAAGAATGCCTTAATCATGTCCTACAAATGATCATAGTTTCCATAATCTATAGTTATGGTCAAGTTCTTATATTGCAAAAACAATAATTAAGATTTAAACTCTAGTACATGGGTGGGGAGTTATTGTTGGAATCAGATGCCCCAAATTAGACATGGCTTCGACAGAATTAATCATGAAAAAAATAATAATTTACTTTCTGTATTAAAAAATCATTACTGCATCATTTTAATGCATGTCAGAGTAAATGCCCAGGGCTACACTGTTGTTACATAGCCAAAGAAGATTCTGATGCAAATACAACTGTTTTCAGTCCTTTCAGCTTCCAGTTTTAAAGCAGCACAATGTGAATGGCTGCAGCTTTTGTTCAGTCAGCTTTTTGTTTGGGAAGTGTCTTCTCTACAGAACTCAGTTGTAGAAGGTGTCCTTTGCAATTCAGTCCATCTCAGTGTCATGAATCTTAAATGCATTTTCTCTGGTAAGGTTGAAAAGATGTGAAAAAGAGTAACAATACTCAGGAGAAAACATACTTCAGTTAATAATAACTTGCAGCAGTAAAATTGGTACAGCAATTTGTAGGTAATTAGCCAACAGGACAGAAAAGACATATGGCCAAGTATTTTGCATTACTTACTTTTCTGCAAAAAATTATTACAGAATAGACCTTTTACTTATCACTTATTATTATTATTCCTATTACTAGTTTTTTATGCAGGATATTTGATTCTAAAATAGCACATAATTTTTAAATCAATATAAGTACATAAATATGCTTTTTTTATTTCTGTTGTATTAATCTGAAGGGGGAAAAGCTGGTGTTATTTAATTGTTGTTTCTGATTGCTCCTGAGGTAGGAAACCTGTAGAAGTATAATTTTACATTTGTTTCTTGTATATTGGCATGGACCAGAGACATAGATCTGCATATTCAATGATAATTTCAAGACTTTAATTATAAAGTTATTCACAGTTTTACAATTGTATTTTAGAGTTTTAGGCAATTGCAATATTACAATTTGTGGCTCAAGAGGAATGCAGAAGTGTAATTTCAAAAAAATATATATGCTTTGAATTGAGATAATGAAAGAACAGGAATAGATCCCTGCCAGATAATGTGTTGCCATAATGGCAGTAAGAAAGAAGTGTTTCTCAAACATTCACTTGTTATGTACATTTCATACAGCCTTCTATTTATGTGGTCTCTGGGGGCATTTGAGTGTTTCTCAGCTCTGCTGTTGCAAAATCAGAGGCTTGTTATATGAGAAACTGTAGCTTAGCTGAGGCGGAATGGGAGCTGTAGACGAACTATGCATGTATAACTGCAGGAACAGGTCTCTCTCAAATCATCAGCTGTTGACACATGTAAAAAGCCCCACCTCCCTGCTTTACATGAGATGTCAAGACATGATACAGCCAGTTCCAGAAACACTTCTAGGCTAATCTCCTTCACGGAGTGGTTGTGAGGCCCAAAGAGCCACAGTGGGCTGGTGAGCTGCGTTGCACAGTGAACACGTTGGGTGCTAACATCATGTTAACAGGACTGTACTCTTTCATGCCTTGGAGCTGGTTTTCTCTTCCCATGTGTTGTGTTGCATGGTGTAGTAGAGACCTTACAGAGTCCAGGAGCACTTGACCTGTGAGCTGGTAACGTTCTCTGTGGCAGCAAGTAGATGTGTAGCACAGCTTTTGCTTACCTTGCTCTCCTAGGGCAGCAGCGCTTGTTGGGCAGGATTTATGGTAATCACACGGAAGGATAATTCACTAGAGGAGTTGAAGACGTGAGACAGTGCACATCTTTGTTGAGGTGGGCATCACTAGGTCTAGGTACTGTTGCAATAACATTTATTATCTATTATTAGATTTAGCTGGATTCAAATGCTGTACGAGCATTGTCCTGAAGCTCTTTGCAGAGATAAGAGGAAAGATGAATTAATGTATTGAATAGCATGGGGAACAAAAAGCAGGGACGCTAATGAAAGAGAGGTTAAAAAGTGAGACTGTCAGCAAAAGATGTAATAAAATATGAAGTATGGATTGGAGGATAAGGAACAGCTAAATAACAAACAGAAGAAATCAAAGAGAAAATAGGAATTGAAATTAAACCTTCACAGAAAATAATTTTTCTGATAAAACAACTTCCTTATTTTATGCTAGTCATGTAATAGAGAATTTTCGCATTACCAGTTTTCAGAATATACTTTTTGGAATGTAATTCTGTTTCTTAGTCCTTATTTTAAGGGATCAGCTCCAATTTATTTTCAACACATGAGCTTCCACCCTGTTTCCTCTTTGATTTAGCTAGGCCCAAACTGCTTGGCCTCTAGATCTTCACTGTCAGCAGCTGCCCAGTTGGGATCTCCATCTGCTTAAACTTCCAAGAGCTACATTTTCCTTGTGTAAATATAAGTATTTCAAGCGTATGAGACCATTTTGTGCTGATAGAGTTCACCTACCAGTGTCTTTAAAAAGCTACTTTAATGCTTGATGGCAGCTACCCTTTTGTTTTGTTAATCTTATACCTGGAGAAACCCTGATGTAACTGACTGAAAAGGAACTTAAAACATTTTTCATGATGGAAATACTTGTTGAAAAAAGCTTTTGTACTTGGCCAAGGAAGGACAGGCTCTAAGTGATTTTTTTTTTTTTTTTGCAGTTTCAGTTACGCAGCATTTCCAGATGGTCATTAGATTCTGGTGGAAGTCTGAAGGATTTGCAACTTGCTGTGAATGAAAAATCTAATAAAATAGAAACCTTTAGATGTGAAATGAAGTGTTTCATGTTTTAAATTTAATTTTCTAAACAGCTCTGTTTAAAGCAGTTCTGTTTAAAAGCAGCATGCTCTAATTTAGAGACCACATGGTCATTTATTTTAAGAAATGTTTTCTTTTTATGGCCTTTCTGAACACTGCAATTGTATCAAAATAGATCTTTTCCATATTTCTGGAGAGGAGATAACTAATCTATCAGGTCTCAGGAAATAAAATCTTTGAAACAATGATTTAATTTTTTTATGGACAATAAGGTTATTGTATAGGAAAAAGCCCAAACTTTCATAAAGTAGCGTTCCTTAGACATCAGAGCAAGTTTGAACTTCATTGATGAGAATTACTGTTTAGTTACAAACAAGTACAATGAGCCCTCTGTTTTCTGTGCAAGAAAATGTCCCCAAAACCTGTGGAGTGGCACACTGAACTTAAATTACGCTGTCATAATACTACCTACAATTCAATAGAATTTCTAAGAAAATAATATAGGGACACTTGATACAGTCTTGAATCCTATGTTTCATTGAACATTTTCAGTTAAGCCTCTGGAAAGAAAAACAGGAATTGTATTTTGTGTGTGTAATTATTCAACTTCTATGACTTTTGTACTGGTAGTAGAATAGCAACCATACTGATAGGGAGAATTTTGATTTAAAATATTTACTTCCTTCACTATCAGCTGCAAACTTCTGCTGTTACATTAAATAATAGAATTGTTTAGGTTGGAAAAGACCCTCTAAGATTATTGAGT
Organism: Ammospiza caudacuta; assembly: GCF_027887145.1. Classification (NCBI taxonomy): domain Eukaryota; kingdom Metazoa; phylum Chordata; class Aves; order Passeriformes; family Passerellidae; genus Ammospiza; species Ammospiza caudacuta. The sequence continues at coordinate 41,199,505 of NC_080595.1, read as the reverse complement.
CCAGCTCTTAATTTAGCACTGCAGAGTCTTACACTACCTACACTACCATCCACCATGTCCCAAATGTCATAGCTACACATTTTTTGAACATGTACAGGTATGGTGATTCTATCATTTGCCTGGGTCACCAGTTCCAATTCTTGACTGCCCTTTTGCTGGAGAAGGTTTTCCTAATATCTATTCTAAACCTCCCTTGATGTGACTTGAGGTAATTTCTTCTCTTTCTGTCCCTTATTACTTTGAAGAAAAGGCCAACACCCACCTGGCTACAACCTCCTGTCAGGTACTTTGGAGAGTGGTAAGATCTCCCCTGAGCCTCCTTTTCTCCAGGCTAAACACCCCCAGCTCCCTCAGCCACCCCTCACCAGACTTGTGCTCCAGACCCTTCACCTGCTCTGTTGCTCTCGTCTGGACACGCTCCAGCACCTCGGTGTCTTTCTTGTGGTGAGGAGCTCAGAACTGGACGCAGGATTTGAAGTGCAGCCTCACCAGTGCTGAGGGGGACAATCCATGCCTGGGTCCTGCTGGCCACACTACTGCTGATCCAGGCCAGGATACCATTTTCCTTCTTGGCCATGTGGCTACACTCATCTCACGTTCAGGCTCGGGCCTATCAGTACAGCCACATCCTTTTCTGCCTGGCCTCTGCCCAGCCAGTCTCTCCCCACCTTGTAGCACTGCCAGGCTTGTGGTGACAAAAGTGCAGGTCCCAGCACCTGGTACTGTTAAACCTCATCTAGTTGGATTTGTCCCATCAATCCAGTCTGTCCTGGTTCCTCTGTAGAGTCCTTCTACCCTCCAGCAGATGCACACTCCCTCCCAGCTTCGTCCCATCTGCAAATTTTCTAAAGGTAGGTTTGACCCCCTCAGCCAAATCATCAGCAAAGAGATTAAACATGGCTGGGCCCAACACAGATCTCTGGGGCCTGTCTGGCCATCAAGTAGATGCAGCCCCATTCACCACCTCTCCCTGGGCCTGGTGGTCTAGCTAGTAGGCAGAGGCAGTATCTACCTGCAGATATCCTAGGTATATTTAGGTATTTACATACAAATATCTCTGTATGTTTATAGCACTTCTTATCATGTTATTGTTTTGCCTATGAGGTCTGTGATTAGCTTTACATAATGCATATGAAGATCAGGGGTAATTCTGACTGGAAATAGTAGTCATAAAGCAGTCTAAATACTTGAATAATGTAACATGATGCTGCCACCTATTTTATTCTAATTACATTTTCCCCCCAAATTGTTAGTTAGATTTAGTTCAGAACCAGAAAGCATAGTAGCAAGTGCTTTACAGGTTTTGGACACATTTGTGAACAGTGTTCTAACCTCAGAGAAAAAAATCCTCAAAGACTTAAAGAAAAAGGTGAAAACACTACAATATTTAAGAGTTGTATACTATATAATAGACATAATCAAAGGAGGTGTCATGCCTTACGAAGTGCTGTCCCCAGATTAGTACTTCCACTATAAAGAAAACCACTCCCCTCCCTGCCTCCAGTGGGAGACAAAAAGCAGAGATCCAGGTTTGAGATAAGAACCATTTACTGGAAATAGCAATGAGATAAGAAAACAAACAGTAACAGTGACAATATTAATAACAAAAGTGTGCAAAGAGAGGTTGACTTGAGTGCAAAAGTATTCACTGACCAATGCAGTGGAACCCCAAGAGAATGAACAGCAGCCAGTGATTTCTCTACCCAAGCACACATTTTTTCCACCCAAGCCATACCCTTCATCCTGGAAGCAAGAGTCCCTTCCTTGCAGCCCCCACAATGATGTGAGGTGGGTGGTATAGAATAACAAGCTAGCCACATGCACACATGGCTCCAGGCTCGGCCCCCTCATGGCTACTGTGGAAAAATTAATGCTGTCCTTGCTGAAACCAGGACAGGAGATAAACCTCATACTTTTATTAGAAGTGACAAATTGATTTTAAGGAAATACTGCAGATTCCTCATAAAAAGAAAATCCATAAGGATATAGGAGAAGACAGTTGTAGAAAAACTGTGACTAAACTTTATTTAGAGCAAGTTATGACACAATTGCAGAAACTACTTCTGGATCTCTGGAGGCAATATCTGTTCCCACTCATTAATCAGAGACCACAAGAAAGGGTAATAATTATAGTGTTTGCTTTTCTTCCATATTTCAAATACTTTGATATCACAGTGCAGTATATACATATGAGAAAACTATTAACAATGTCTTTGGGGTGTTTACACCTACAAATAAGAGAACATGAATAGTTACAGTACACACAGCAGATGTGTTTGCAATGCTGCACTGATCAGGAAAGAAATAACAGATGAATATGGCAAATGATGTTGAAATTGAGGCATGCCTTTCTATAAAGTGCAGGTCTTCAGTCTCAAAAGTACATAAATTAAAATATAGTTTTATTGTTGTGTCTATGACTAATGTATTTAAGACAATACAATTATCTGACTGTGATGTTACTTCAGTATGACAATTGAGTTTGCATAGTATTTTATCTTATGAAAATATACTATTTCTAATTAGATATCTTTCTTCTAAAATATATTGTGGAATCCTTTATATGGGAAGCAGCATGAGGTCCTTGCCTAAAATTAATGATTAGGATTTCATTTCACTCTTTAGGGTAGATGAGGCTTACTTCTTAAAAATTTTGAGTACAGAAGGCCACCATAACAGTTTAACAATTCAGGTCATATAGATTTGATTACAAATTTTATTGAATATCTTTTGGACAGTAGTTATTATGGATGATGCTACAGCAGAAATATTTTCCACAAATAGGTATCATATAGGAATCAGTCAAACATAACAGCATCACAGCACGATGTTGACCAGTATGCCATGTCTGAAATTCTTAACTTATTACTTACAGTCTTCATCATAAGATTTGTGGAACGCTGGATACAAGTAGCCTAGTAATTTAATAACTTATTGAAAAAAAAAATCTGTAAAATAAAAGTTCCCTAAGTTACATGTAAATAATGTTTTTTCTTTTCTTCCCAGTCTCTTCCTGGTTTTGATGTTTGCAATTCTTAGTAAGAAAGGCTAAAACAAATCTTCTATATAGCATTGTCAAATACAAAGAGCATTGATCTGAATATGACAGCCAATGTATTGGAGCTGCCAAAACAGTGCATCAATGCTCTTTATATTTTATAAGTATTGAAATATCTCTGAAGTGATGTACTTCATTATTTTGAAAGCATGGTTTTTATAATACCCATTTCTCCTTCAAATCTAATCAATTGTTTGAATTGCTTTGAAAACAGTAAAGGTAGAGGAGTATTCTCAGAATACAAAAAACACTGAAAATGGAAAAATGCATTCTGGCTTGCCTTTGTCTGGGTTTTGAAAAGCTGCTTTTGAAAACTTGTATCACTCTTAAGCAAAAAAGGCATGTAGAGGTTCTGAAATTAAATTATTTATTGAATTGTGGCTAGAGACATGTCCTCTAATCAGAGGAGCAGGTAATTGAAATAAGTGTTACAGTGGAAACGCCGTTGCTCCATTGGTGTTCCTACTTTATAACAATATTCTTCTTAATACTAAAACTTGTTGTAGTATAGACAGACTATAGTGTACTGAAGTTTTTGCTTTCAATCCATTACTTCTAGTTTGGGTTGGATTAGGAGAAGCCCGAGTTGCAATCCACTAGTTTATCTCTGATGTAAAGTTTTCATTCTCTTCAGTGACACTAAAAGCAAGGCATCCATAGTTTAACAGACGCAGATATTTAATAAATAGCTTCCATTATTAAAACAAAATAAAGGTGAAAAAACCTAGCTGTCATCCTATAGGCAAGTCTCCAGATTTAAAGAAATACATATCTTTTATAGCCAACAATACAAATAATAAAAAAACCTAATAGAAACTTATTTTGCCTGTTGATAATATTTACTTTTCATTTAGTAGACCACAGCCAAAAAGATATTTTGAATAGCATGCAGTTCAGGGAGCAGTATATTACTACTGGGCACTGTGTTCTGCCCCATAACAAGGTGAAATATGTCTGAATGGCTTGAAGCACAAAGACAGCAAGAAAAGCACAGCATAAATTTGCTCAGTTTATAAATATGCTAGCATCCAGTGCTTATTTTCATAGATTATTTTTTCAGGTTGCTATTTGGAATTCAAAATTTACCAGTTTTTCCTAACATGTTTTTCTCAAAGGCTTAATGCTAGGCAGATATAATTACCAGTAAAATGCTGTTTGCAGTTTCAAAGGTTGCTTGATAATAAAGAATCATAAAAGCAAACATGAAATATTTCAATCAGAAAGTCTGTTCTTTTGGAAGTATGCTTTTTAATATTCTTAGTGACTGTGTTGAAAACAGATTGTTATGTAAATTATAGATGTCTAAAGGTTAAGTAATGCTCATCATAAATCATTGTGGTCACTTGATTTTTCAGATCAATCATTTCATTATGGAAATTCCCATTCTCCTTTTGACAGAAGGCTACTTGCAGTAAAGGAAAAACTGCTCTCTTACATGATGAATGTTAGCATTAATTTTTTTACTAGTTATTTGAAGTTATATTCTTTTACATTCTGAGTACTTAGCTCATGTCAGTGTTTCTGTGGGTTTATGGGAACAGGAATTCTTCAGTGAAAAAGTTTGTGAGTAAGTACAACATTATGCCTTCAAAGGGAGTTTAAGGAAAGGTACTTTGGTGGTGTTTTTTTTTTCTTTAAAAATAAAAATGTGAATTTTTGTCCCACCCAAGATGAAATCTAAGAATTCTTAAGTTTATGAGGATGCTAGCAGGTTTGATGTACAAAACAGCCTGAATCTCAACTCTGTGCTGCTTACCATTTTCTTAAAAGAAGAAAAGTTTGCTACTATTATTGCTGCTTTAAATTCTATAGAAGACTGACATCCCTTTTCCTAGAGATAGCATCCGGTATTTCTGTTTGTAAAAGTACTTCTGCTCATATTTCCAAAATATTTTTTTTCCATAGGTGAGACAACAGACTACCAACCTATTTAATTTGTGTATAGACTAGTGTGCCTAATTGTTACTTTGAATCAAGTGGTCTCATTCTATGAGTAAGACCAAGCTGTGATTTTGCTATAAATCAAGTAAAAATGTCAAGAGATGTGCTTTAATGAAAGCGAACTTCAGTGGGCTCCTCTTGCTTGTGTTGTCTCTGAGAATAGAGACTGGTAAATGATCACACATACAGATATTTTCGTGCAGTGCAGTGCAATGATGACTTAACTAAACATACTGAGTGCTAACAAATGAACAGGAACAATAAACAGACAGAAAATGAAATAAATTGATTCAAATGAACTACATATGCTAATACAGTCCAAATGCAGGCACATCTTGGATCTCTTCAGCTTTCCTCCTTCCTTTGGAGCCAAAGCTCTCATGCAAAAAGCCATAGTTGATCTAACTTGATTTAAGATCATGATGCCAGCGAAAATGATGACCAGGTGCTTTGTAACACCTCTGTTTCCTTTCCTTGTCATCTGTCTCTGATAGTATCCATGTTACTTTAATATGAATCAGATATGATCATAGATGCCACTAAAATCTTGTCTGGGAAAAATATGAAAAAATGTTGCCCACAAAACCTATAGGAAAATTGGATCCTAGACTTCACTTTTGGTGAAGTCACTTTTCCTTTAAAGTAAGTGCTCTGAAATGTGAGTTTATCAATGCTACTACATTGCATTATTTCTTTTCATCCACCCGTGCACTACAAATATGTTCTTTTATGTAAAAGTACTGCAGTCAGACTGCCTAGTTTAACAGTATTTGTGTCCTGAATCAGTTAAAAGAAATTCAACAACTCTTGTTTGCTCTTGAGACTTATTACATTTATAATGTAGTTAAATATTAAATCACTCATAGTTTTCAGCAATTTATCTAAAATTTTCACTGCCCTGGAACTTTTTTTCACAAGTATAATCTTTGTGTTTAGTTAAATAGAAAAAGTAAATAAGCAAAGATGCCAGATCATGTGAATAATTTTTATGGCTCCTGCATGCTTTGAATTAGCAGTGGTGTTTAGGATTTGACTGTCAAGTAGATTAACAGAAGTGAGCTGGACAGACGATAGAATGTGTTTTATGATCAATTTGAATTATTAGGGGTGAAAATGTCTATAGATCTGTCAAATCCTTGTTCTGATGAATGCACTCCAGTTAATAAATTACTGTAGCCTTCTAAAAGAAAAAAAAACAGCCTTTATTTCATTTTCATTCATTATATTTCTGTTAAACGTGCCTTAACATTCATTAAGTGTACAAGCTTGCACTGGAATCTTGTTTGTGGTCAAAAAGTTGTAGAGTTTAAGTTTTCCAAGGTCTGTTGCTGTGATGGTTGTGTTCCTAGCAAGAGCATTTTAATGCCAGCAAAAGTCATTAGAGCCATTCAGATATCAGCAATGTTTTCTGGAAAAAAATAAACAAATTTCTACATAAACAAGGAAGGGAAGAGATTGGAGTTCTTTGTTTTGTTGGGGGTTTTTTGTTTTGGGTTTTTTTTTTTTTTTTTACTTAAGCATTAGTTTTAAAGTATGCTTGGTTATGATTATATTGGGTATAGAGAGCTGAGAAAATTGATAACCCTTTATCAATGAAAGCAATACCTTTTACCAGAAACAGATTGCTCTCAGCTTCTGTAAATCAGGCAGTTTGTTTGCTTTAGAACTGTGCCATCTGGCAACAGCAAGTAGGTCTTAGAGATTTTAACTAGTTCCCAAATCTATGTGTATTTTCTTAAGTCATGGGAAAAATAAAAAAGAAATTATAGGGTTTTTTTCTGTTTCATTGGTTGAAATTCAGATAAATACCTTTTTCAGTGTCAGGGCATCACTGAGGCACAGATGAAAACATCACTTTCAGGTGACTCCTCAAATTTCAATTAGGCAAACCAGCAGTGTGCAAATTCATTCTGTCTATAAGGACATGTCTCTAACACTGAGGGAACTTTTCAAAAGCATAAATACTATCTTGCACCTGCTAACTTTCAATTGCTCTTTTTCTTCCTGACTTGAATTGTCACACAACTGGTTTAATAGCTGGCTCAAACAGTAGCCAGGTAGTAGCAGTAAGGAAGAGATATTAAATCAGGATAGTGCAGTCATTGCATTTTAATACAGACTGCACATTTCTTTGAAATTGTACTGAGTGCTTGCCCTGAGCTATACTCAATACTGAATATAACAATTTGACAAAGTCCCTATAGCTAACCTATGTTCTTAGTACTTGGTGATTGAGCTTTCTGACTAGAGTTCATGGTTTTGTTATAACATGGAGTGCTCTGGGACTTTTCAGACTGATGATATTTTATTATCTGCCAGAATTTTCTAGCTGAGATCAGTGGGGATCCTCCCCACTGATAGTCTCAGGGTGTATACAGTCCAGCTGCAAGCAGTTTTCCTGAAGAACTACTACTTTTTGTATTTCTATTCACATCAAAAAAATTGCTAACATCAGCTGTGTTGGTATGTATACTATTAAGCTTAGCTGACAAAAAATAAATACATACATTTTCTAGGTTCTCCCCTATTGGGGTATATTACATTCTAGACCAAAAAAAAATCTTCGCCATTTCCTAATGTCAGTCTGCATTATCCCACTGTTGGGATAAAGTTGGGAAAGTTCTACCATGTTGATTCATATAAATTTGAAGAGTTGTTGAAAAAATTATTATACTGTTTATTCAGGTAAACATTGGCTGTTCAACATTCTGTAGTACTTAATGTATTAGAATATAGTAGTCACAAAACAAAAAAGAAGATATGTATCTTAGTGCTAGAAAAGTTATTAGTTTTTCTTTGAGGGGAGAGGATGGTAAAGAGAAATAAAAATATCCATCAAGATTTTTTGAGATTTATAGACAATACAGCCTTGTATTCATGATGCCAAAGATTTGTCAGCACTTTTGTAATGAAACTGGGGATATACATCTGCAGTGAAATTTCCCTCCAGAATGACTTGTTTTTGTTTAGATTCCCAACTCTAGGGAAACATTTATTTAACCTAATAAAAGAGAAAATTTAATTTCTTCTGTATTATTTAAAACATATTTCATGTTTGCATACCATCTTTTAATTATCATATAGACAGTTTGTGAGCACATGATTTTTAAAATGCAAATGCTACAGGGGTAAACGAGAGAGCAGTGAGTTCTTCATATGTAATACTAGGGGCAGGATTGGAAAGTTTTGTCTGGGCCACTAGATCCTGGTTACTTAGTCACTCTTTTTCCTTCCCTTTTATTTTGGGTCATATGGATACCCAGAATATCTGCAGAATAGTTTCGGAGGTCATTCCTGAAAGCGTGTCATGAATTGTGCACTTGTACACTAAAACATTGGGTTATATTCTGTATATGGCTATAAACTAAAGTGACAGCTTAATAGCTTGCCTGTTGAACTTCATTTTGAAATACTGACTTTATATTTATGTCCCTTTCATTTGTGGTTTAGTGCTTCTAAGTTTCCATTTAATGTTGCAATTGTGTAAAACATACAATATATTGTCTACTTAGCATTTGAATCTAAGGGTACTTGGTAGAGCTCAAGGTCCCTATGCTTTACTCTTCCATTGGTAACAATAGGTAAAATTTCTCTGTATGGATAAGTAAACCCATTTTCTGGGGAAGTGGGGCTTGTTCCAAATCCCTTTCAGTTCATTTGTGAATGATGAACCTCCTCATCCTCCTCACCTCTCCTTATAGATTTAAAACATTGTGGCCATGAAGGCTTCTGGTAAGTTTTGGGCATAACTTGGCATGGTAGTGGATGGGTCAAGCAGGAGTGATGCACGGCTGGATCCACCCATTCTTTACTAAACAGTAAAAAAACACCTATGGAAAAATTTGGTAATGGGTAACACCCTTGGATGCTGTGACCATGAAATGGAGTTCAGAGTCCTGGGAGGAGTGAGAAAAGAGAACAGTAGAGTGAAGATCTTTATTCAGGAAACTGTAGTTTGGGTCCCAAGGGAAGCAGCTCTGAAGGGTAAATGAAGTAAGCAAAGTGTCCTGTCAGTGTAAGGACATCATTCTTCAGGCAAAAAAGTGGTCCCTCCTTTCTCTGCAGAGAGCTCTATCGAAAGATATTGAGAAAATAGGTCATACAGTATCTCTTTGGAGTATTATTTAAGGTCAGTCTACATCTGAAAGCAAGCAGAATGATTGATGAGGCATATGTGCCTATAGAGTTACATATATACACCTATATGTACACACACAGTTTTCAATATACAGAATTATGTTAGTTACTTTGCAAATAGTCAGAGAGTACTTTCGATTGGTTTCCTTCTGCCACAAACTTATTTTTATCCTTTCTTTATTATGTATTGCTGAGTGTTGTGTCTAAATTTAAAAAGAGCTGCATTTTAGTTTCAAGCTTACAGAATAATTAATTAATTAATGCAATTCTATCAAATTTTAGGAGGCAGGGAGACAGGTTGTTGTGGAAGTATCATTAGTCATCTGCTCAACTCAGGTAGGTACCTGAGTGATTTTGGATATGTGGTCTTTCAGGTTAATACTTTCAAAATCTGTGTCATTGTAAGCATAGATTTTGAAATGTTTTTGAGACCTCTAGTATATCTGTTACCCAGTGTAAAATTGTACTGAGTTTAAATTTGAGCATAACCTTATTTATAGTGCTTCCTGTAATGCTGTACATTGGGAAACACAGATTAATAACATAAATATGTAGCATTGCACCACAGAAATACTATCAGAACAACATCTGTAATTAAGTCTAAAATTAGTTCCTGCTTTAGGAAGTATCACTGAGTGCTTTTACATGAAGAATATTTATATCATAGATTATTTACAACTACATAATTGAAGTTTGAAGAGTTTATAGGTAGCAACAGATAAAGTATTAAATTAGTACATTAGATATTGGTGGGGTTTCTTGGAGCCCATTCTAATATTTTGCAACAACTGAATATTTTTTTGTTTTAATCACCTCATTAAGGCATAATGATCTTCTTGCACTGTCATAGCAGATAGCCTGTTAATGGGCTGGAATAAAACATAAACCTTTCAGGGCCATATATTAGGGTTGATTAAGCACTGCATTGCTTCAGTTTTACTCTAGTGTAACCCCACTGAAAACAACTGAAAGATACAACTAAATAGGTATAGTAATGCACTGGGGAAATTCATCTTTTTACTTTGTTTTGGTCATTGAGAAGACAAGCAGCATGTGCACTAAGGAAAGTGGTTTAGTGCAGTGAATTATACTTGGATAATTTTTGGTGTGATCAGCACTATGCTGAGAGAGTTGATTTGAGAAAGGAACAAGTTTAATATAACTTCTTCCAGCATTAGTTGTAAGTTTGACTTTTACCATTGGGTTGCCTATCATAGGCTGAATGAAGGCTTAGTCTTCCTAGGTGTATTTGTGGATAACCATTTTAAAACAGATAGTGCAAAATGGTCACTGTCAAAAGGCAAGCCTTTTTTCATCATGGTGAAGATAGATTTGTACTTTCATTGGTTAAACAACGATATATTTACAGGTTACTTCTTTTTCTGATTTATAAAGGACACTGTCTATATGTGTTCTTAAAAAGATGTACAACATTTTAGGAATACAGCAGGTTAAGAGGGAGGGCAGCATTTAATGCAGGAGTTGTGTTTCCAGAGAACTGGAACAGAATCAGCATCCTTAAGCACAGGCAGAAGTGGAGTTTTTGCAGTGAAGAGTTTTCAACAGGAAAGTGAGAGAAGCAGGGTGAGCATCAGCTGCTCTTAATAGCACTGTGTTGTCAACATCTTTAGCTCTCTGTGTACCTATCTAATCACTGTCATAAAAATTGCAAACAATACCACCCATGAGCAGCCATGGTATTAGATCCTGCTCTGGGACAAAGGACAAACTCATATGTCAAATCTAAGTATGTGATCCATCAAATGTAGACTAGTATCTTGTATTCTGACAGTTGAATTGTTTACATGCATACACATCTGAAATTGAGCCTACTCAAATGCTCTCTGTCCAGGGATGCTGAAGGGTCATTTTCTATATACCTCTATGTCATACCTAAACCTGTTTTGTAGCTCATAAACAAGATATTCCATTCTAGAGCAGCAGAAATCCTTAGACCATGCCTAATCCATGTAGTAACATATCAGATTCCAGTGTGTCAGTCTCAGTAATTGTTCTGTCCACCACTGATATTGTAACATGGATGTTACAGCATTTAATCAATAACCATGGTTGAAAACATGCTTCAGCCTGTAGTATTAGAAACTCGAACCTTTTAGCAGATTGGCCACATCTTGGCCACTGAAGTAGAGATGAGCTTTTCACGGCAGAGACTCATCTTGCCTCCCTTCTCTTGAAGAAGAAAGGACACAGCACAACCAGAAATAGCAGATTTCTGGGGCTGGATGCAATGTGATCAGCTTTGCCTTTGTGAGACACCCAGCTTTAGTATTCTTCTTAAAGTGATAACCCTGACTTCTGTTTCCTGTTCTAAGTGTATTTTAACATTTGATAAATGTTAAAACCAAAGCTGTACAATAATGCTGGCCTCCATTTGCCTGCATTCTCAGGTGCATGACCTAATTCACTGTGATACCTAATGACAATGCCTTTTTCACTATCTCTGTAGACTTTTATCTCTTCACTCACAAGGGTACACCTGAGGTAAACAGACTAAGAATGGTGAGAGTTTTTTACTTGGTGGTTAAGGAACCAAGCATAAAGTGATTAAGGAACTGTGGGATATGGGAAACATAAATGAAAATTTATTCAGGTGAATGGATATTTAATCACAGTATCCTAGAACTTTCATCAGTATTCCAAGGTATTAATTGTGTAAGTTTTTCATATTCATCTGCAAAGCCGACTAAGCTGGTTGTCTATATCTAGAAGGATATTTTTTCAGTTGTTTAAATAAAAAGAAGGCAACAAGCCAAACATCTTTCAATCAGTTATCTGCAGGTCTGTTGTAGAAACCTAAACACTGAAGTATACCCTCTTCTCCTTCTGCTAAACCTGCCTTTGTAATGCAGTGCAGCACTGTGTAAAGCTATTCCACTTGCTCCAGTGCAGCACTGAGCACAGGAATTCTAGCTCATATTCTGAAAATTGCATGTCTTCAGTAGCTCATCTCAGTGCTTAGGCCAATTAACCATGCACTTTGCAGAACTACTCAGTTCTGGTGGATTGCTATGCTGACACAGTTTTGTTTGGTTTCTAGGCTGGAAACCTTTTATTCACTAGTAGCTCTTGCATCTGCAGGGGATTACACAACCACAGTATCTTGCAGTGTCTAAGCAATATTATTTCTGCTTTGCAGCCTGGGTGCGAATCCTGTTTTCAGACCCTATAAACTTTCCTCAGAGGTCATTTGCATGTTCACCTAGGTTATAAATTCCATGTTGGGATCAAGTGTCTTAAAGTTTGTTATGGTGATACTCTGTTACCACATCTCTTGGGATCAGGGCTTTCAGTATAAAAGGTGAAACATTGCTCAGAGATCACAAAGCAGGACTGTGGTCAAGCGTAAAACCCAAATACCACAAGTTAAGTCCAGGGTGTTGAGCAGCATGTTGCATCATAACTTGGAAATATGTCTCCCTGTAGACAGAGATATAGCAAATACCTGAGAATACCAAGGACCATTTTTTGCTTAACATTTAATTAGAGGAGTCAGTTTCAGCCTTGAGCTGTTCCCTGAAAGCTGAAGTGAAGGATTCAACCCTAAGTCAAATTAAGCTGTAAAGTTACTGAGATATTGTGGGTCTCTGATAATTTCTTAACTGATGCATTTTCCTTGCTAATGGAATTTTATTAAATGTGGTATGTAGCTGTAAGATCACATTTATCTGGGTAATTTTTCTTTATATCTGCATTAGAAATAAGTAGACAGACCAATGAGTCAAGAATTACAGTGGGAAGTAATTGCTTAATGGGATAAAAAGTAACCAATAGTAGCATTTTATTCCAAAAGTAAAAGTCTCACACTCCAGTCACAGGTGTGTAAGTCAGTAGAATAATTTTCTGAGATTTTGTTGCTAAGAATCTACTGTATAATAATAGTAATAATAATGCCATTTTGTCCAACATATTCCCACTAGCAAGCGTGGTTTAGTGATAGCTCTGTACAGATATGCTCAAGACATGGTCAAGGTACTTAAAATGCAGTTTCCGAAGCAAACTTATTTGTACAAAGCACTCATTTTGTATTTTTAACATAAATAAGCGTATTTTTAGGGGTTTTGTGAAATGTTGAGCTGCTTTTGAGAGTATTGTCTTAGAAATGAAATGCTACAATTCTCAATATGAATTTCCAATCATTTTCTGTATATGTGTGATAAGACTTATTTTAGTTGGGTTTACTTCCTATTAGGAGACATGGTGTATAATTTTTCACTTCTACTAGAAACAAAAGCCCTTTAAATATGATTTTCTTTTCATTGATATAAATTAATTTCTGTGAACTCTGAAAACCTTTCTTTTTTTCATTTCTCTATGACAAAGTCAAAATAATTCATGAATAACAGAAGGCGTTGTTAGGAATTATGGGTTGCACTGATCATACTTAAAATAAGTACCTTGTGCATTCAACACTGATCATAAAAAATTACAAAATTCCATCATTCTGAGTGCTTTGCTGTTCTAAATATGAGTAAATGCACCAGGCTGCATTTGCTGCATAGAGTTCGGGAAGAATAAAACTTTTGAAAAGTATGCCTTCCTTTTTCTTTCTTTTTTGGGATCAATGGTACACACAAAAAGCTGATATGAAGGTGGAAAGGCCGAAGCTGAAGGGCTTGTTTTTATAGATTTACTTTTCTGCACATTTTGTTTAGAATCTTAGAGCGATTTAAATGAAAAATATGAAGAAAAATAATTATATTATAAATAAAAGTGAACATCCCGAAAAATTTACTGGGTTGGCTAATAGTAAGAGGTTTCATATTCCCTTGGTGTACCCCTGAAGTGATTTAATTACTAAATAGTTCAAATTTCTTTATTATGTAGTGTTTGCTGCCTTTATAAGGTCAATATGAATCTTGATAATAGATTGTAAAAAGTACGTGCACTTGCTATATTTGCATCCTTACGGATCATTATTTTTTTTTCTAGACATGTCAGTAATTGATTTGGGTAAATTTGGGTTTTTATGTAAAAGAGGTGCATTGGTTTCTATAAAATTAGGAAGAGAGCACAGCAGTGATATAAGCCACAAGGTTCACCTCTAGCATCAGAGGAGAGCAGCAGTGGTCATCTTGCTTCATTAGGAGCACATCTTTAAAGTTACATCTTCTCATTAGTGTTGAAGTTCAAGCAAGAAGGTAGGGGAGTCATTCTACCAGTTTGCCTTTCCAAGAATGGTGCATGGATATCTTTTGTTATCAAACCACATCTGTAATCACCCTGCAATTGGTGAAAATCCTAAAGACTAATTAGGAGATAAACTCAATGTTTAAATCCACCACAGAAATGTTCAATATTATATCCTGAATGATCAAAATTAGCTATTGTTTGCTTTCATTATTTCAACAAACTTTGAGTAAGGTCTTTGCTCTCAGAAGGTCTCCTATATGTATGCCTGGGGTCTTTGGCAATGGATATTAAATTTACTGTCTGAATTTGAAAAATATTAATTTATTACCCATTTTAAACTTAGCCAATTTTTTTAAATATTAAACTTTCATTAATTAAATGTTTTCAGCTTGCATATCTAGTGGAATCCGAAACACCCTCATTCTGTCATTGAGGCACTTGGCAGGGCCATTGAAACTCTACATTCTTAGTCACAAACTGCAGGTTTTCTTTTACAAAAGGAAGCAAGTGAGAAGAAACCAGTGTTTCTTGATCTAAATGCTTATTATCATCCTTATATTCACCATATATTAATGTTATTTGGCATTACTTTAATTCCTGTAGTCTTTGTGTGTCTTTGCATATTGTAAATCGCACTATGATTTTTATTTATTTGAAGCTTATGTACTACATTAGTTTAAGCTTCACCACAGGCTTTGGCCCATCCTTTCAGAGTATTATATGACAAAATAAGTAATGTCATAATGAATTAACAGTGTCACCACAATCTCAAACAAATAAAGGCCTAATATAGTTCCTGAAATAAATGGAAATACTCTCATTAACTTTCGCCATTCATCAGATTGTCCCTAATTGTTCATCACAAAGATTGTTAATCAGAGCAGCAGGATAAGATTTAACAGTTTTGACCTTTCATATCTGCATGGCTGCTGTATTATGCCTAGATAGTTTGGTGAATCTCTTAGTTTTAATTTTCTGTAGTTTGTGTAGCATGAAATGTAGCATTTTTCTTGTTTCTTTTTCAGAGGCAATAAACAAGTATGTAAGTGTGGCTTTGTAAAAAGACATTTAATGTCTATTTCTTGTATCATTATATGATGCTAATAAAAGTCTACAGTGTATTTTATGTGAAATAGAGAGGACAGTCATTAAATTCAGATGTCATAGTAAGGCTATATTCCTAGTTAGCATCAGCAACTGTTCAGTAGTGGTGCAAAACTTAATCCTGCTGTTGTTTCCTTTATCTGTTTCTTTCTGAACCAGACTTGATAATGCTACTAACCTCAAAGTCTATTTGACATTAATATTCCACATGCACAAGGAATAGAAGTAGTGTGTATTAATGAAGACCATAGTATTGTGATTTTCCAGCAGCAGAATAAGAACGGATTTGAAAGAGAGGAAATATTTCCTGACTCCTAGTGCTTTAGCTTCAGGCTGATAAATAGCATGGTTTGGAATCAATTTCAGCATTGATCTGAAAGATAATCCTCTTCACAACAACCGTGTCCAGAGGTTTTTACTGTTAGGTGTGAAAATGAATGGCAGCTCCTAAATAAATTTAAAAAAAGAAATAGAAAATGGAATGAGGCCTACAGGGAGAGGGGTAGGTAGTTATTTTTCTGTCACACATGAGCTAATACACTGCAGACATTTATTTAGGAAAAAAAAGCGATCTGTACATGGAAAGAGTATTTATTTTCTTAATTGCCGAAACGATGCTCTGAAATTGAAGAATCAATCATGTTTATTGTTATATGTGGGAAATTAAAAATATACAGTATACGGTAATTTAACTTGCAGTGCAAGGAATCCATAGTACACTTCTAATCGATATTCTGTACTTCATGCTAGCTTGGTCATGTAGGGCACCAGGAGGGGAAGAAAAAGCTGTGAATGTAGACTCAGCTGTTCAACTTGGAAGGCTTTTATTCAACAAATATGGATTACAAGGGGTACCTGAGAGAATACATGTTAGTGTTTTGAGTTGGAATGTATTTAACACAGTGTCTAAGAATTACTGTGGATCAGAATTGAAGAGTTTTAGCTTTCTAGTTAAAATATGCTAGAAGAAAGAAAAAAAAAAATTTTCTTTCCTATCAAAACATAAAAGCTCATCCTATCCCATAAGCTCCTGCTAAATGGACTGAAAGCACTCCATTCTACCTAAGCCATCACTATCTTCATTACTTTGTCACATCTTCATACTTGGTTGAAGCACAAGGGCATTTTTGAGCGAGACACAAGTGAATTACACTTCTAACAAGCTGAGCAACTGTTTCCCAGTGGTACAGAGTGTGTCTGTACTGCAGCCTTCAGATGCTGCCTGAACTTCATCTCACATCATGAATAAGTTAGCTGACATGAGAATTCAGGGACTCTTAGTTCTAATTTGACTTCCTTATCCAATGTTTCCCAAGTTTTTGAAATACTATGTCTTTGCATACAAACAAATTAATTTCTTTCAGACTCAGCAGATACAACAGAAATATATCTGATCAGGAAAGTTCTTTACAATCTGTACATCTTTGCTATATATTATGACATCTTCTTGCTAACATCATTTAAAGCATCTTAAAAATGGAAAGTGGTGATGTTTAAAATGCCATGCAGACACCTGAGTTTGTCCATCACTCAAAATTCATTGGATCTTGTGTCCGGTCCTACATCAGTGTTCTGCCAGCATGAGTAGCCAGTATTGTACTGGTTGTACTGACCTTCACACTTCAGGCTCTCCTTCTTTCCTGCAAATAGCTTCCAGACTGGCTTGAAGTTGTTGCTATGATATTTTATTATATCAGGTTTTCAGGAGCTTTTCAGGTATTCCACTTTCTAAGATAATTTTTTCCATGTGATTCAGCTTTTTTCAGTCCTGGAAAACATCTCACCTGTAACCAAAAACCCCGTCTCCATGAAATGAGTGGAAATTTTGCCACAGACAGAGTAATGGCTCTGATTTCACTATCTTTCCTACCTTTAATGAGGATTCACCAAGGCAGAGAGACAGGACAGAAGTAGGTGAGTTTTTCTGATGTAGATTTCAGTGATTTATTTCAATTTCAGAGAAACCACAAAGCTTGTAGTAGTTGAAGAAGCTAGAAACTGATGTAGTTCCTGAGATATGTTTCAATAAAGCTAAGTATGGTGGATATAAACTAGGTAATTGCATGCATTGTTTGTAGCATAAAAGGTATTTCTACTCAATATTTTCATTAATTGCAGGACACTTTGCAAAATTAGAACAGAAAGTAAAGTTCGTAAGAACACTCCTGAGAGTGAACTCTGGTTTTTTGGAAGTGATACTGGAATATATTAAACATTTGAATTGTGCAGAACTTGGAGAATAAATAATCCAAGATAAACACTGAAGGATTTTCAAGTAGCAAGGAAACAATTACAAACTTGGAATTTTGCCAGAACACTAATCCTGGGAATTTTATTCTCACAGGTTGCTATGCATTTTTTCATAGCTGCTATGACCTAAGTTTGATAACCTCCAATGGCAGTGTTTTCTCTTTCCACTTTGGGAATATTATATTTTTTAAATATCAAAATAATTTTCTCCTACTTAATCTTAAAACCTAAAGGAGGTTTATTTGATATAGAATGTACATCTGCAAATGTAGGGTCATTACATTTGTTTGTAAACAAGAACTGTTTTTCATTTACATACATGTGAAATTTGATAATAAGTTGCTGTTTGACAGTGGTCTCTGAAGTAGCAGGTTGTTGTTTTCTGTGAGCATATATGAGTACATTTACTCTTTATTAATTCATACTTTTGATTCCTGTTGGAAAGTCCTGAGTTTTGTTCATGATTGAAGTACTACATAAGTGCCAGTTTTTACTAGTCACACACCAGCCTCTGTGCAAACATGACAAAAACAAAATGCACATTGCCACAAATAAAATTATCTCACCTCAGTAGTTAGTTTCAAGGTGAGGTATACTGAAAACAAGTTTATTGTTACAAATATTAATTGATGGGCAGCTATTGTGCTTTTGATTTTCAGTTCACTTAACTCTAATAGTGAAAAGGCACACGAAGGGGAAGCAAAGATAATTGTAGTTTAAATCATCAAGATGTAGTGCTGGCAAAAAACCCATTTTATTGGGTACTTCTGTCTGGGCTTGGATGATGATACTGCCTTCAACATACTGATGCAAGTCTGAATTAATACTACTGCTTCTCTTGATTTAATTAGTCATGTGAACCTTCCATTTCATTAATAGATTTTATTGACTGAATCAATACAAATTATAATAGTGCTTCAAATGAATATCAGCTCTTGCAGGCCTTTGCTAACCCTTGAACTTTAGGACTTGTATGTAGGAAATGCTTGTACTTTTTCAGATTTTTAGAAATTTCTATTTCCTTCTGTGAAGGAAATTATTTTATTATTCCATAAGTTCTTTCTACAAAGGGAACTGTTTCTGAGTGTAATATCCTCACCCTGCTATTTTTGAAAAAAAAAAATTTTTTTTTTTTGGGGTGTCATCTAATGAAGTTTGTCTCCATTTAAATCATGTTTAGAAGAGAGGTTAAAAGAGAGGTGGTGTGGTGGAATGAATACATAACTAAGGAAATAAGAATAAAAACTATTGAAATATTGAAAATAAGATTCAAAAGTGCCTTGCAAGGTCATTAGCTTGGAAGTACAATGAAAAATACTAGTGTATTTTCATGGACATTAATGTTGCATTGTTGATCCTTTTGAATCTTTGCCAGTTGCTTGATCAAGATCTTGGTGAGTGACAGTGAGCAATGGAGATGAAATTAAAGTCAAATTTAGACATAAATATTTAATGAAGACAGAATTACATAGGGCTGAGTAGTGATTTAAAGCAGAGCAATGTATGAGTGGTGACAAGTTTCTCGCCTAATTGGAAATTACTGGACACCTTTGTGCCTGATTCACAGTACCTCTGGAAGATTTTAAGGGGAGTTAAAGTTAAATAAACTGGCTGTTTAAGACAACAGTGTCTTTGTGACCTCTCCCCTTCCATGTAACACTTGTGTCATCAGCTGTTTTCTGAATATCTCATACCAGCCCAGTGGGTCTTTCAGCTCTTCTGGGAGGAAGATTTGTGTTCCCTCTATGTCTAACGAGCCACCCAAGTGGCAGAGATATCTCCTGAAAAAAACCATATAGATGGGCATGAGGTCAGACTGGATGACTTCCAGGGGTGTCTTGCAGTCTCATTTATTATATGGTTAAATGAATTGAGCTTTTGTGACAGCTGACTTGGGTTCTTTCCACAGCCCAAACTATCACCTCCGTTGGTCAGCGCATGGTGCTCACAATGCCAAGGTTGTGCATTTGATCCCCGTGGGGGCCATTCACTTCAGAGTTGGACTTGACAATCCTTGTGGATCCTTTCCAACTCAGATCAGTATTCTGTGATCTTATATGGCAGTAGGGTGGCTATTACAGTCTTCTGTAACTTATGACTCACCTGGATACAAAAGATGATTGCAAATGATAAAATGTTGAGACGGAGAAGAAAGGGAAATATAGCCTAGAACAAAGTCTTAAAAAAACTATTTTCTTTGCTATTTTTAATACTTTTCTTAAGTCAGCAGAGTCACCAGTTAGCTGATGGCTTGTTGAATAAGCTGTTACTTATAGTCTGACACCTGTGGTCGGGAGGAGATAGAACAAACTTGTTGGACAAGTTCAGGAATAGCTGTCCATTTCCTTTTGCATATTTATAGATCAGTTTGCAGCTGCTGCTGTATTGGAAAAAAGCAAGTCCTGCTGCTGCCACTACAGGGACCTGTTGAGGAATTGCAACACCAGGATTCAGCCCACCTGACTGTGAAATTAAACCAATTTACAGGCTACCAGGACAGCAGCTTAACATTTGGCAACATTAAAAGAAATTAATGTGATAAGCACAAAATACTTTTAATGTGTGTTCACTGTATTGAGTAGATATTTATAAGCTTGTAGACTGTTTTGGATTTACATATGTTTAGTGAAAATTCAGTCTTCACAGGTTTATTAACTAACAACACGCACTTGATGCTACTTGGAAATATCATTGATTTTTCGTATATTGGCAGCTGGCCTCCTGAAAAGGATTCACAGCTCATGAATATACCACAATTGATTTTGCAGTTCATATAGCTTACTATTTTATTACAAGAGAGCCAGCAATATTGGATATTTTTGTAAAAAAACAAAAAAAAAATCCATGTAACTGATAAAACTATTCAGATCTTAGGACTGCATCATTTAGACTAATAAACTTAAAATGACCTAATAATATATTGTTTGACTCTTGTTCCATAGTACCAAATCTAGTGCAAAGGAGTGCACCTGATGCTGCTCTGATTCTTTCTGTTATATATCATACTTTATATTAACTGAAAATAATTTTTAGAAGAGCAGTTTATTCTAAGTAGGACACAGTAGGTGAAAAGAATAATTTTCCTCTAACATATTAGAATTAAAATATTCATTTTAAAATGAAGTTTAATAAATCCTTAACAGTCCTACCATTACTGTTCCAGAAAAAAAAAATCATATAATTGATATATATAAGTACCACTGCATAGCTATTTGCAGTGAGAGAAGTCCAAAAATAAAGGAGTTCAGGAAGGGTGGGCTTACTTCAAGGCAGAGATCTTGAAGGCGCAGGAACAAACCATTCCTGTATCCCGAAAGATCAGTCAACGGGCCAAACGTCCAGCCTGGCCGGGTAAGGAGATCTTGGAAGAGCTTAGGAATAAAAAGAGGACGTATCAGAGTTGGAAAAAGGGTCAGGTCTCCAAGGATGTATTCAAGAGGGCTGCTAGAGTTTGCAGGAAAAAAATTAGGGAGGCCAAAGCCCAGTTTGAACTCAGGATAGCGACTGCTGTTAAGGACAACAAAAAATGTTTTTATAAATATATTAATAGTAGGAAAAAAGGTAAGACCAGCCTTTGTTCCTTAATGGACACAGGTGGTAATTTAGTATTTACAGACGAGGAGAAGGCAGAAGTGTTCAATGCCTATTTTACCTCGGTTTTTAATGAGAAGATAACTTGCCCTCAAGACTCCCGTCCGTCTGGACTGGTAGATGGTTTTAGGGAACAGAATGGTCCCCACATTATCCAGGAAGAGGCAGTTATAGAACTATTGAAATGCCTGGACATTCACAAATCTATGGGACCAGACGGGATCCACCCCAGGGTGATGAGAGAGTTGGCGAGTGAGATTGCAAAGCCACTCTCTATCATTTACCAACAGTCGTGGATTACTGGTGAGATTCCGCATGACTGGAAGCTGGCCAATGTGATACCTATTCACAAAAAGGGCGCAAAGGATGACCCTGGCAATTATAGACCAGTCAGTCTGACATCTATACCTGGCAAAATAATGGAACAGTTCATATTACGTGCCATCATGCAAGACTTGCAGGATGGCCAGGGTATCAGACCTAGCCAGCACGGATTTAGGAGGGGCAGATCATGTCTAACTAACCTGATCACTTTTTATGATCAGGTAACCCGGCTAGTGGATGCAGGGAAGGCTGTAGATGTTGTTTTTCTGGATTTCAGAAAGGCCTTCGACACTGTTTCCCATAGCATACTCCTACACAAGCTAGCTGGCCGTGGTCTGGATAGGAATACCCTTTGCTGGGTTCAAAACTGGCTGGATGGCCGGGCCCAAAGAGTGCTGGTGAATGGTGTCACATCTAGCTGGCGACCAGTCACAAGTGGTGTCCCTCAGGGTTCTGTGTTGGGACCAGTTTTGTTCAATATTTTTATTGACGATATGGATGAGGGCTTAGAGTCTTTTATTAGTAGTTTCGCTGATGATACCAAATTGGGTATGAGTGTAGATCAACTAGAGGGGTGTAGGGCTCTCCAGAGAGACTTGGAACGGCTGGACAAATGGACAGAATTAAATGGGATGAACTTCAATAAGTCCAAGTGCCGAGTATTGCACTTCGGCCATAATAATCCCCTGTACCGATACAAGCTGGGGATGGAGTGGCTGGATAGTGCCCAGGTGGAAAGGGACCTGGGGGTGCTGGTTGACAGTCGATTGAATATGAGCCAGCAATGTGCCCAGGTAGCCAAGAGGGCCAATGCCATCCTGGCCAGTATCAGAAATGGTATGGCCAGCAGGAACAGAGAGGTCATTCTTCCCCTGTACTCGGCACTGGTGAGGCCTCACTTGGAGTATTGTATCCAGTTCTGGGCCCCTCACTTTAAGAGGGACGTTGAGTTACTTGAGCGTGTCCAGAGGAGAGCAACGAAACTAATAAGGGGCTTGGAACACAAGCCATATGAAGAGCAACTGAGGGAGCTGGGGTTGTTCAGCCTGGAGAAAAGGAGACTAAGGGGTGACCTCATCACTCTCTACAACTTCCTGAAGGGTGGCTGTAGTGAGCTGGGGGTCGGCCTCTTTCTCCGGGCGACAACGGATAGAACAAGAGGACACAGTCTCAAGTTGCGTCAAGCTAGATGTAAGTTAGAAGTAAGAAGGAAATACTTCACAGAAAGAGTGGTCAGAAACTGGAATCATTTACCCAGTGAGGTGGTAGAGGCATCATCCCTTGAAGAATTTAAAAAAAGACTGGATGTGGCACTTGCTGCCATGATCTAGCTGAACAGTTAGAACATCGGCTGGACTAGATGATCTTATAGGTCTCTTCCAGTCTTGAAAATTCTGTGATTCTGTGATTCTGTGATTCTGTGAAAATGTTGTGAGCTTCTTCCTTTCACCCAATACTTGTCTCTTCTTACCTTCTTCTGAACAAACGGCACAGCAACAGAGAACTCGGTAGCATTCCAGTTTGTTATACACTGCAGGGTCCCTTTAAAACTGTACATCTCCATTGGATCTCTCCATTAAAATCAGAAGCTCACAAAACCATAAATGCCTTTCTCTGGCCACACAAGCCTATTCTGAGCATAAAAGGAAGTGAAAAGGCAGTGTGTATTAGTATTAGAGTCGGTATGTCTGGTCTGATTCTGAGATCAAAGACACAAAGTTTTACTTTTGATATTGCATGTGTTTTGTAATTTCATGACGCTGAAGATAAAATGTTCTGATCTCCCCAAGAGGAAAGAAATCATTCCCCTGGATCTTGTCAAGTGGAAAATATAAACTTAAGGAAATGTATCTACAGGTTAGTAAAGGAAATATTGCATCAGTTTCACTTTTCAAAAATCTAATACTTTAGGGTTGGGTCTAGTAATGTACATCTAAGTAACCTTTTGTTTTGTTTTATTATTTCTTAATTTTTATAGTGAAAGCCGTATAATTAACTTATTTTATATCCACTTTCCTCATTTTATTTGTAGTACAATACCTGGTTCTTTCGGAAAAAAATCCCACCAAACAAAGCACAAGCAAAACACAACCAAAACAACAAAAAAGCCAAAACAGAAAAAGCAACCAAGCAGCAAAAACAACAACAACAAAAAAATCTATGCCAAAACCAACTCATCATTTTTTTTTTCTAGTGTGTTCTACTGTTCTGCATACATAACTGAAAGGTCCTTGTAATGGTTACTTGGGAAAGGGAACATTTGAAAACTGAAATTATCTAGATGAAAAGAAGCCATTAAAGCAAGTAGAAAGGAGAATATTGGTTTTTGTAAAACATTAAGGACTTTTTCTTCTGACACACTCCTGGCTGAAAGTATTCATATAAGACAAGCATTTGTGTAATTGTAAGATTAAGATCCAAGCATAAAAAAAAATTAGAAAGCTGATTAGAATTTTTTCAGGAAGGAAAAGTGTCAGCCACTATGAAATTTCTCATTAGTTGGGGAATGTTGGAAACCCATCTGCTTTTGCAATATCTGAGCTTATGTTAGTGAATTTGAGGAAATGGTATAGTTGTTCTATTATATTTATTATATTGTGTTCTTCTGCCCTGTGGGCATTCAATTTTGTCAGCAGTTTCTTGGCTTTTACATGTACTTCGCCATCCTAGATAATGAGCTGAGGCACTGGAGTGGTCTAGCATCATGTATCATGTCACAGGTATTCAAGGAGCAGCTTCTCTCCACTGCAATTGCAGCTGTTTTCCTCATGATTGACCCATACTGGAGCTGAATTAACAACTTAAATAAAATTTTACATGAATTCACAACACGCTCCACTTCCCCCTCCTCATTCTCTGTCCCACTTGCATTTGGCATGTTATGTGTCAGACTTTGCACAGTTCACTAAATTTGAAAGACTTTGGGTCATATGTTCATTAATTGTGGTTTTCTCTCTGGAACTCATATTGTAATTAGAAATCTACTTAATGTGATGGTAACTATTAAAGCCAAGCCATCTGATCACGTCAGCCTTGTTATAAAATTGTACAATCCTAAACTATGCATGCAGAACACTCAAAATTCCTGTTAAAGTAATTTAATTAAAGTTTAATTTGTGCTTCTAACAGGTTCTAGTGCCTGAAAGCTAAAAGCACAGTTTACATTTAAAATATTTAAAAGTGTTTCATTTTATTACTTGAAAGAAACTGAGATTACATTATATGGAACCCAATAATGTTTTTATATAATTTAGGAAATTCAAAAATGAAGTAGACAAAGTAATTTTTAGATGCTTACATTTGCAGCAGTATTGAAAAACAGACTGTTCTCCTTTGTGTTTGAGCATGGTGTGGAGAAAAGCATTTCTTAATGATTGAGAAGTCAGGTGTTTTGGGACCTTTTCTTGGCTGGGATACTGACTTCTGTTTTGTAGTTTATCTAATTCCTCTGTGCTTCAGCATCAGTAAAACAGACGAACCTACATTTACTTAGTGCAAAATGCTTTGGCATAATTTGTGTTCTCAGCAGAGAACTGTGTTGGAAAGTCTCCTGAAGATATATTCAATATTTTTGGAAGTCTAACCCTTTCAATTATATACCTAGGTGACATATGCTTCTGAACATCAAACTTGACTTTTGAATTCAAAAAGCTTTTAAAAACTCTACTTAAATTTCTATTTAATTTGTGCTTCATACACAGAAGTAATATGAGGTGTTAAATATATAAATAAGTCTTGGCAGGAAAAACTGCACGTTTTGAGGAACAGCATTTGAAGCATGTAACTGTATCTTAATGAATACATGTTAATCTCTTTCATCCCACTGTAGAAAGTTTTCATATAAAACCTCTTCCTTACAAGCACTAGAAAATACGTCGAGATTTTTTGTGAATAGGACTTCTCACAGCACTGGAAAGTTATGATTTAAGGCCAAATATATGTAAGTACCAGACTGCTATTCCTTCATGTAAAAAAACTCAGTGCACATGGAATGAAAAACTGTTAAAAAAAAATAGACTTCCCATAGCAGTAGATGATAATGGGAACATAAGGGATTAGGTATCCTGTTGCATTGAAATTGTAATTTCTACACTATTACACCCACTTCACAACACCTTTGGTGATTTGTTTTATTTTATTCTATTTTATTTCCCTGATCCTTGTTGGTTGATAACGTGTTTATATGGGGAATTTTTTTAGTATTTCCTTTTAGAATTCTTAAACCTGAGGGATTTTGATTGATTGGCATTAACCTGATTTAATTTCACATTAAAAAATTGTACCTTTTCAACTTAACAGCTGTTTATTTTAGTTCTGAGGTGTCATAGAGCACTTCCAGTGGCCTATGTTTCCATTTCAGTTTATGCTTTCAGAGTTAACCTGCAATTTTTCTCACAGTCCGTATTTGTTTTTTAAGTAGAAGACTCAGGATCAAAACTGAGAGCTTTTTTTGGCAAAGGTAAATGTTTTCTTTTTAATACAATAGGTATTATATCTTTTAATATAATAGATATTTTCTTTTTAAAACACCTAAAGCCAAAAAAAAATTAGTTTATTTTTATCTTGATTTGGACAAAATAAGTGTAGATAGAAATTAAGAGTGGAAAGACGGTTAGCAAGACCAGCAAATGCTTTGAAAATTGATTTTGTAAGTATGGTTTTTAAACTTTCCATACAGTATTTTCCTAGTAAACAGAATGGACATTGCTCTTCATCCTTTCACTGGGCACCACTAAAAATAGCCTGGCACTAGCAATTCTCTGGGTATCCACCTTTTGAGATATTTGTATTGATGAGATTCTCAGTCTTCTATTCTGTAGACCAAGCAGGCCCAGCTCCTGCAGTCTCTCCTCATAAGAGGAGAACATTTTGCATGAGATGTCCCGAACCTCTGAAAAATTGAATAGAATAACTTTCTTTCTTTTATTGATTGTCTCACAGAGGGTTTAAAATAACTAGATTGAAGAAAACTTATATGTGATATAATAAGCCACATTTCTTGGAATTTTTGATACTCGGAAATCTTGTAGCACCTTCTTAAGTGAAGTACCATTTGTTGTTGCCAGTATTTAAAATATGTCCTTTTAATATTTTTAGCAGTTTGAGTAGCAGTGAACTCCCTTATAAGAGATACTGTGTATCGTGACAGACATTTTAATAAGAATATACTGGTTTTTGCCATATGGACTTCCTCAGTGCTCAGTAATTTGAACAGACTTTCTTGAAGTTGGATAGGATAATGTCTACTTGATATGATATGCTATGTAGTACTGTTCTTTTATGCTATTTAAAAGCTGCCTTTAATCTTTAAAGAGAAAGATGTTACATTTCAGAATGAATTATCATGGGGTTTCCATTCTGATTAAAAGAGTGCAATTCTTACACCTCAGAAAGAATTCCATAATTACAAAACTAGGGGCAAAGATAATAAAGAGCACAAGGAGTCAGATGAAGATGTAAAACAGAAAATGTACTGCATATTAATTGCATTATATTGATTATAGTATCCACAGGTTTCAGAAAATTGAGTAAAACTGAAGAAAACACCAAAGAAAGCATACAAAATTTATCCAAGCTCTTTCAAAAAAGATGCATGTGGGACCAAAGGAGCTAAGCTAAAATAGTCTAGGAGAGAGTTGAGCACATAAAAATCTCAAAAGTTAATTATGCTTTTTCTGGAGTCAAGCAGTAGCCTGAAGCTAAGAAATGAAAGTTTAGGTGAGTTATTAAGAGTAGATGCTTAATAGCTGAGGAGTAGAATAGGTTACTGAAAAGCTATGGTTCTACTATGGTTCTACTCCATAACTGTAGGCACTTAAGAACAAGTTAGGAGGAGATAGTATTTGACATGTATTGCTGATCCATGACCTGATCCAGTGCTTATTGCAGTCATCATCTTCTCAGAAGCTGGATTAAGTGTGCAGAGCATCAGAGCACGTAAAGTACTTCTTTTCACTATGATTAAATAAGGCAGATATGGGATCATTAAGATTTTGTTTATTTAATCTTCTGTAATTCAGATATAAAATATAACTCCAGGCAAATATGGCTAAACAGGTCAATATAGGCCTGAGCCTCATGCAAGTCAAATGCATCCCAATTAAATACTAGCATAAATGCTTACCTAAATTGGATCTTAGTTTTGTTCACTTGAAAATTTCATCTCTCTATCTGTTATCAGCTCATTCTGTTAGATGTTTAGAAACATTTGGCATTCAACACATCTTTAGGTATTTGTATTTATCAGGGATTCCTTTTTCTAATTTTAAAAAGTGTTCCTTTTAATGATAGTCAGAAACTATAACTTGCATGACAAGACATTTGTAGATGGATATATAAAGTCATGGTGAAATTTGAATCACACCAAAATCACCCTATTTCATTAATTGCTGATGTACCATTATCAACTCATTTCATTTTGTTCTCAGCCTCATGTAATGAAATCACTCACCTCCCAACACCCTGCAGAGCAATAAGTGTTGTCATTTGGAGATATGATGGCCTAGGATCAAAAAGAAAAGCCAGCATAGAAATGATATGAGGGTCATGTGCTCAGCATCGTCCACTAATACCCTCATGTTTCTATTAAGACTTCAGTTCTGCAAGTTGCTCGTCTGCTGTGGCTGTTTCCTTTACACACCATGCAAAGAATGACTTGGGTCAAATTAATTCATATTGTAAAGAATGGCACTCAAATGTACCATTCATGTAAAACGTTTTTGGATCAGAATTGCCAATGGAAAAGCTGCTAGACTAATACATCCCCCCTCCCCTGCGAAATGTGACAGAGTAGGCAGTGCTTTGATGAGTGGAGCTACATAAAAATTGTCTGGGGCCTGAGCCAAGGGATGTTAGTTACCATATGTCAACTGATGGTGCAACATAGACCTTAACCCACTTTGAAAGACACTGCAGTTAACCTGCCCAACTTACACTGAAATACATTTGCATTCTCTGTCATAACTATGTGATAATTTAAGCAGCTTTTAATCTAGTCTTATCAGTTTGATAGTTGTGTATGCCTTCTGGAAGAGGTCTTCTTGGAATGGATGGAATGAGCACAGGGAAAGGAGTTGTGGCAATCTTAATTGATAGCTGAAGTTCGGATGCAACCACAGCTCACACCATGGAACTTGCTCTCAGATTGCTTAGTTGAGATCTTCTCTTTCCTAGTTCTTTCATGTAGTTTGGATTTTGGGGAGTTTGTTGGGTGTAGGTTTTTTCTGTGATATAACAAATCTGTGGCAACTGTCTTGAGATTCAGAAGAAAGATATTGCTTCATTCTACCATGTTTATGGTATCTCTTGTCATATTTTGCCCTGGTAGTTTCCACAGATTGCTTGCACAAGTAGGCTTCTACCCAGGGAAATGCCTATATCCACCTTCCGTTTGATTTTTGTCCTCAGAAAGTAATGATTTAATATCTTCTGATCTATACACCTCCAAGGTTTCCCTAAACTTTATGAATTCTACGTTTTGATATTTCTACTCCTCTTTTGGAATTAGTTTGAAAACTAATGAACTCAAAAGTTGCAAGAGGGAAGAAGGGGCTGAAATTGTTTTAGTCAGTTTAGCTCAGAAACCAAACTAATCACACATTTTTACATATACTTCAATTCATTGATATTCTCAGTGCCTTATTTGTCTTCACAATTTGGGTTTTCTAGTTAATATCACCAAAGGAAAGGTACTCATGGTACTATTGGCAAATACTGGTTTTGTAATTTTTTAACATGTATTCAGTCTGCAAGAAAAAAAAAAAAAGGCAAATATAAGTGAATATATTAAATCTGTAGCTCCAGACCAGCTCTGTTCTTGAACATTGCACAAAATACCTAAATCAGCAAATCATAGAGCTGTAGTAGAACATCTTTGTGGTCATCTCCTCAGATAAAATTCTACATTTAGTATGTAAAAACTTTGTGTGAACTGCTGAAGTTCAGAAGAAGTTAAAGAAGTTAAATAGGTTTGTCTGTATACAATAATTAGCAGCTCTGTTCTGCTGGACTTTTGGAGGCTTCTTTCATACAACTGACGTAGGCTTCTTTTATTCATTGTTGCTTTTCAACCACTCATGGATGCAACTGGAAAACAGAATTCCGTGTGCAGTAAAGAAACTCTGTTAGCAAGTTAAGGGAAAAGGCAAATCTAGAAGAGCATTACCCAATTCACACAAAGGGGAACCATCTGGTCACAGAAAGCTCCAGAATGTAGAGATGATCAGTGTGAAAAATAGAGGAAGGTGAAAGTCATTCTCCTTGAGTTCTATGAACAGAGCTACTCCCTACTCAGTCAGGCAGTGAAGTAGCAAACTGTATGTTTTGGGGTTCTTTTGGTTTCCTTTCCTATTTTAAGAAGATTGTATACATAATGAATATGTGTTTTGGGTTAAAAAATGAAATTGTTTTCACAATGTTCATAGATCTTGACACGTGCAGTGAGGGATAATGCTGAAGAATGGCTTCCCTGTAGAGAGTGAGGCAATAAATAGAGTTATTTTGAATGACAAGGCATTACTGAACCTGCATATCAGTCTTTGAAATAATTGTTGAAGCGGGCAAGGAAGTTTGTGCTTTGTGAAGTCCAGACTCCCCTCTTAGTTGTTTATAACTGCAAATTATATAGAGGGTATAAAGTAAAACAAAACACACACACAAAAAGCAATACAAAACAAAACATGCTAAACTTCTATTATACACTAAGAAAAATAAATATGTTCAGAGTTCCATGATCACTGAGCTATGTTAATTTATGGCATAGTTGATGGGTTTGAGTGGAAAGAGATTGGAGGACAAAGCTATTGCTTTGTTAAGACTGATGAATTAGTTCAATTACTGCAGATGGAATTTAAAAAAAGGATGCCCTTTTACTGCATCTAGGTTGGTAAATGGGAGAGTGAAGTAATTGAACCAAGATTCGTTTCAAATACTGAAAGAAGTCATTTGAAAAAGGCACCAAGTAAGGTATTGAGGTCTCATACAGTCTTTCATACTTCTCCCTTCAGACTTTCAAAGAATGCAGAAAATCAAGTTCTGCTTTCCTAGTACCCAAGGATTCCATGCTGCTGAAACATGATCTTAGTTGATATGAATTCACACAAATAAATTGATTTTAGTAGTTCTCTTCCTTATCTGCTAAATTTGAACTGCTCTCAATGGTTCTCTTTATGATAGTACCCAAACACACCTTTATGAAGACAAGAGGAGCTGATACCATTAACAGTTTACTTTTGTCCATTCAAGAAGCTGTTTTTGTTTCTTAGAAATATTTTGTATTCAAAGGAAGTATCATATTTTTTTCTGAATTATAGCAAGAAGACTAATTTTGGCACTAAAGAAAGAGAGTTGGATATATTAGCTAGAATAATGCACATAGCATGCACTCATTATACCTATGATAAGTTTTTCTAAATGAATCCCCAGAGATTTGTCTTTGTAGAAATACTACTTGAGAATAACTTGAATCCATTCAACGTGCTTTACCTGGCAATCGCTCACATCTTTTAAAAAGTAAGTTGTTTTGTGTAGTAGTAGGTAATCTTTGGAATGACGTACTTTCTGTAATGTAGGTTGTGTACTTAAGATTTTCTGGAAGTCTTCCAAATAACTTGCTTAGCACCATGACTGACAGGTCTATGAATCTATGTATATTGAGGACAGCTTGACCAGATGTCACTTCATTCAAATGCTGGCAGTCATGCAAGTATTCATTTTTCAGTACTAGTAAGTTCATGTTTCCCTTACAACAACTGGACCTTTAGTGAAATCCTTTTTGGATCACTGCACAGCTTGAAAAGTAGACCATCCTTTTGGTAAACAGCTGGTAAAATAGAAGGTACATTTTGCCTAAAGAAGGGTCACTAGAATGTAAACGTCCAAATTACAAGGTAGTACACAAGGAAGAGCAGCTGTTCCTGGAGCTGGAATAAATCATAGCTCAGAGTGAAGGGATGTAATTATAAACAATGTTGATTTATTTGTTCATCTGCTAAGGATTTAGCCTGGTGACATGTTTCTGTACATCTTCCAGGTGACATAGTTAAACATCCA
Organism: Ammospiza caudacuta; assembly: GCF_027887145.1. Lineage (NCBI taxonomy): Eukaryota > Metazoa > Chordata > Aves > Passeriformes > Passerellidae > Ammospiza > Ammospiza caudacuta. The sequence continues at coordinate 41,167,899 of NC_080595.1, read as the reverse complement.
CTGGTAAAACTTTATATTACTGTTGTGGCTTAATCCCAGCTGGCACCTATCCTCTCACAGTTGCTCATTCACTCCCCTTCCATGGTGGGATGGGGGAAAGAATCAGAAGAGTATAAGTGAGAGAAGTTGTGTGTTGAGCTAAAAAATGTGATAGATAATAGACAAAGCAAAGACTCTGTACGCAAGCAAAGCAAAACAAGGAATTAATTCCCTGCTTCCCATGGGCAGGCAGGTGTTTAGCCACCTCCTGGATGGAAGGGCCCCATCTATCTCACATAACAGTGACTTGGGAAGAGAAACATCATCACTCCAAACATCCCCTCCTCAGTATTTTAGTTATTACTACTTGACAATGACATTAATTGTTTCAATTAGACAGAAATATGCCTACTGTCCATAGCAGTACATTTAATTTCAGCTATTGATATGGTTTGCCTTGCAGCACTTGAAGGACAACCGACTGACTGTAGTGAGTTAGTGAGCAACTTAGTGCTGTAAAAGAATCCAAAATAGTATTACACAGATGTCTAGGTTATTTGAATTACTGTATTAAGTACAGTTTGAGTTGTTACATTAAAAGCCAATGCTGTTCCTCAAATAATTTGTGTTTGTTAACATGGAAGACTGAACTGTTCACCATAATGTACAAGACTTCATAAAACTGTCATATAAATTGTAGTGCCACATAAAGTAAATTTCAGGGAAGTATGGATGCAACATTAGCAATGAGTTATTTGACTGATATTTGAAATATAATGTGACCTTATAATTAAATAGCTTATCTAGCCTATAAATTTGACACATAAGTAGATCCAGTAAAAAAATGCATGCGACCTTAATTACAGAATTTCCTGTGTGAATGCTTAACTATGTATCCTTAATGTTTCAGGCATGCCTCATTTGTAGGTTCAGGAAGGGCTCTGCTGGCCTACTTATCCACTGGGATGTACATGCCAGCAGTATGCCTGACTGTACTTTCCAAGTGGCTTTGGTAGAGGCAGAACCAAGCGAGTCAGACAAGTAACATAGAAAATACAGTTTTTCAGTCTGTGAACAAAGTGCAGGCAGATCCCATGGTTGGGTTTAGAGGCAGTTAGGTTTTTCCCTGTGACAAAAAACATCAATGGGAGAGTATTCCTCGCTCACAGGAACAGGAGCTGTGGGCTTTGTCCAGTGCTTCAGACTGTTGTCTATTCCCACTTGCCTTAGAAAGCAGATGGCCACCCTCAGCTTCTGCACATGTGTATTCTGCTATTGCCCTAAAGTGTGAGACATCTTTCTTAAGCATTAGAGCTTCAGAAGTTGCTCTGCCTGACTCAACTTAATTACTGGATTAGCCTAAGTTGCATTCTGTGAGAAATGTATCTTGAATTTTCTTCACAAAGGGAAATGAAATGGAATGACTTGGTGATAAGTGATAATGGTAAGGCAGTCAGGAAGGAAGAGTCATCACTCTGGGTCCTGAGATACATTAGAAAGAGTAAATAGTAATGTGGAGAAGCATTTAAAATGCACACAGTGTTATACCAGCAATTAGCCATTAGCATTCATCAGGTTTGATCTGTTGAGCAGAGGTCAAAGAATGTTGCTTACTAGTTTCTGGTTTATGACCAAAACTTTTGTCTGGGCTGTAGAATCTCTTCAACAAAGATGTCTGGTTACGCTTAAAGAGCTTCAAATCATGAAGTATCCCTTCTGTACCGGAGTAAATTATTTCTGTAGTTAATTGTCCTCTGTAGAAAAATACTTATATATATATATATATATATATATATATATATATATATATATATATATATATATTATTATATGCTAGCCTCAATTCATTGGCAGTTACATCAATTTTAGCCTCATTGTAATCTGTGGTGTTTTGGTTTTTTTAACCATAATTTTGTTGTCTAATTATAATGGATTTTACTTCTAATTTTTAGTCATTCACACAGCTCATTCTCCTCATCTTTTTTCAGTATGCTTTTGAAAGGAATGACACCAGAAAAAATAATCATTCCAGCACCGATCTCTCTTGTTTCATGTACTACATTTATGAAGTGGAAATAGAGGGTGTTGTATTCACCTGCTTACACGTTGAACATGGAAATACAATTTCTGCACATTGACAGGCTGGATTGAAACTGAACAGTTACTCAGAGCTGCAGTTAACTGAATGGTATTTTGCCTCCAGTTTCTTATGTTATACTAAATGGACCCCAAACAATGAGTACTTTGGGGTATGATGATTCCTGAGTTAAAGCCATCAGTTAAACAGTTTTATAGATTGCATAAAATTGTAGTTTTCTCTTGTGTACTTTGTATTCATAAGATAGAATTATGGACTATAAATACATTTTCATATTAGTATGTTAAAAAATGGCAAATGGAGCACAAACTGACAGTGCTTAGCATTAGATTCTCCTGTGCTTATTTTCGAATTCTTCTAGCAATAATTCTCATTTTAAATCTCTCTTCTGTTAAAGATGAAGAATTCTTCCTAACGATTCAAAAAGCATTAGGCTCTCATACTATTATTTTTTTTGCCTTTTTATGGTTTCTGAGTCTCAGTAAAACACAAAAATAGTTTTAAGCCATAATATATTGTGCTTCTTTTTAATAGTCCTCATGCAGCAGGCTTCAAATAATAGGTCTGGTTTTCCTCTTGCTTTGGTGCAAATATCTTGAACTTCACAGTTTCACATTTCTGCACATCTCTAAATTTTAATGCATTCCAAAGTTTTGTAATATAGAGATCTAGTATTTTTATGTATAAACAACAACATGTAATTGTCCCTTGATGAAATCCTGAAAGTTTCTTCATTATTTCATATTACTGTATTTTATCTATTTCTAGATACTCATTTTTAATTTTGCCCCATAATATTTATGATGCTGAGGGCTGCAGGTTTTTAGATGTGTGTCATTCAAAACAATGTCATTTTGCTGTGAAATAATGATCAGACACGAATTTGCACCACTTGTGGAGCGTTAACCTTAGCAACTTTTATAAGAATCAATTTCTTTCAGGCTTCATCTGAAGACTGATCAGACCATACCATACAAAGCTGGTGAATTTGTCCTGTAGAATACTGAATTCTTGGTCTTTTCTTGGAAACTCACATTTTCATGCAGGTTCCCCACATCAGCTGTAAGAATCTGAAATAAAGATGTGCAACTGAGAAAATGAATTCCACTATTAATAATAATAATAGTAAGAAAAGCCAAAACTAGTTTATCCGCCTTTTTCTAATTTCCTCTTATGATAAGGGTGCTACCATCATAGATCAGTTTTAGGTGGCTTTAATCTGAACAGCTCTACTACCATCCTTTTTCCTGCAGTACTTGTAAAGGTAAATTATCCATAAAATAATGAATAGTAGAGGAGAAAGTTGGGTATGAAAAGTAATCTAGCCGTTTTCTTTCCCTTTGAAATCAATTACAGATCGAAGGGATAAGTGACACTATTTTAACAGGATTACATCTGAAATGTTATGGGTTATCTTCTTCTGTTTTCCAATGGTATTTCTAGGGTTTTTTTGTAAAAAAACATTTGGAAATTTACATCTCAGAAGCATCAAGGTGCAGGTTGTATCAGTGTGGTTTTTATTTACACCTGATTTGGCCAGCTCTATGCTGACATTCCTTTTTATACTTTATGTAGAAAGAAGCCATATAAACAAAAACTGCACTGTAGACCAAAGATTCACTTTTAAGTAATTGGATGTTGCTTTAAAGTGTCCCTGGGTTTCTTTTTTAGTGATGCTTCTGCTTAGAATTGAGCCAATCTGTCTTCATATTTCCTCTTCTCTACCATTATAATTGATCTGGCAGTTTGCCACACTTAGACCCAGACAGTAATCACTTGGCATAGAGGATATTCTGCCTCCCTAATTTGACTGACAGAATAAATCCTGTTTTTAAACTGCTGTCATGTGGTTTTTATCAGTAAATAACACACATTTTACTATGGCATGGGTACATTGAGATAGACAGCTATGTCTTTTTAATGTGCCTACCCAGCAGCAGAGGAGGAGCCATGAAAAGCAATCATATTTTCATCAGTTCTGCTGAAAAGAGTGCAAACCTTGAAAGCGATTCTTAGGAAAAAAACCCTAAAGCTGGAAAGCATCTGTTAAGTTTGCATTTAGAGGAAGCTCTGTGTATGTGTGTTATACCATCTAACAAACTGAGGGAAATGGGCTTTACAGCCCATGTATTATTAGTAGTAGTAAAGTAAACCTTGTGCTCTGTTCAAGTTGCACTCACCCATTTGTAATTTGCCTGGGAAAGGACAAAATATTTGGATGGCTCGTGTACTGTTTTCAATTTTGTTCAAAGAAACAATTATTTTGGTAATGAATAATCTGCTGTCAATAAACAACAAAGTTTCCACTGACAACAGCATTATGCTAAGTGGAGTCACTTAATGCACAAAGATCTAGAAGCTCAAAGTGGACCTTGTCAGCATAGTTTGGGAATTAGTACTGCAAAAAATCAAACAAAGACAAAACAGTTGTTACAGGATTGCATCTGAAATCATCTTATCAGTATTCATTTTGTTTAAAACAAACATAAATAAGTAATTTCAGTAGCAGAAATTATGTTCCAGAAAACAGTGCATCACTAAAATGCATTCATTTTTTCTTTACTGGATATGAAAGACTTGGGTTTGCTCAGAGTAAGATAGGAAATAAATCCTATCATTCAAGGAATTTTTTAAGAAGCCTTCTGAACTTATAGGAGTCAGAGCTACTGACTTTGCTGGATTTTCATCATAGTGCTTTAAAGCTAGTTTTCCATCAGAGCTATAGTTTTTGACTTAAAAACCACATTTAAATTTAGCTTTAAATTTACATCATATTTATCAAAGAAGACTGAGCCCAACAATTTTTTAAGAGAAGTTTATGTTGGAGACTGATCACTCTCTAACAGTTGTCCCTTCAGTACTCACTGGCCTGCTGATACAGGGGTTCTGTTGGATGCATCCACTGTGGGGCATGACCCATCTCAGAGGCATCCATGGCAGATTGCCATGGGAATTTTTAATACCTGAGCAGATATGATGTTCCTTCATGGAAGAAAGAATTGCTATAAAAAGCTGGACTATGTGAAAGAGTAGATGGATTGAAGTCAGCCACATTCACAGTGTCAGTATTGCCAAGGAATTGGGATGGTGCATTGGATTTTTCTTCTTTTATACTGAAACTGAATGAACTTGAAAATATTACTTAGTACTGATTTTGAAAAATACTACCTTTTTTGAGTTTTGTGTCATTACACAGGATAGATACAATGATATGTTGGGTCATGCAGATGTCAGAGCTGGACAGCCATATCATAAAGGCAGGCATTGCTTCCATAGCAGCAGTGAGCGCAGCTGGAAGTTCATATGTCCTCTGTGGTTGTTTTATATAATAAAAAAGAAATAAAATGAAAGAACTAGCAATAAAAAATTACTCTTAATGTGTTTATATCTTATGTAAAGGTGACAAGGTGCTCTACTTAGAGTATTTGTGCTAAGCATCTCCACAGGTTTTTTGTAGTATTGTCTATAATTGGCAGCCATGGATAAAAACTTGATCTTTCCCAAAATGAAAGCTATTCACTCATTACTCTCTCAATCTGCAATCATAAAGCTGATATTTTCAGATTTATTCAGAAATTTCTGTAGAGCTTTGAATGAAAGTATTAGTGTCTAGTTCTCACGTTTGTTTGTTTTTTTTTTTCTTTTAAGGAAAAACAGTGAGTAAGAGAAATGGATTTGTTAATCAGTTCAAGGTTTGCCATCATTTATCAAATCCTTAATATGTAGTCTGAAAAACTGTATTACTTGAAGAAAATAGCATTTCAAAAGTTGCAAGGTGCTTTTCAGGCATTCAGCTCAGATGAGAGCTGAGAGCATCCTGATGTGAGGTTTTTCTTGAGTGCCTTTATTACAGCGTCCTGAGGTGGTCGCTGGGGTGAGAGAAAGACGAGAATCTTGTTTCTTGATCAGAAGGCTGGATTTATTGATATATTATATATAATATATTATCACTATACTAAATAGAATAAAGAGAGAAGTTGCAGAGGCTTGCTAAGCTAAGAATAGAATCTATAACAAAATTCTGTGTCCAGGGACTCTGTCCCCAGCTTGCTCCTGTGATTGGCTCTTAATTATAAACATGGGAACATGAACCAATCATGGGTGCATCCTATTGCATTTCACAGCAGCTGATAATAATTGTTTACATTCTTCTTCTGGGGCCCTTTGCTTCCCAGAAGATACACAACCCCAAAGAAAGGATTTCTGTGAAAAAATGTCTGCGACATGCCTTCTGTGTAAATGATTGTATTTACTCTACTACAGGGAAAAAAATTATGTTGCAGACTATTGTATGTCCTTCTTTGCCTGGAAGAAGCACATAATTTGTAGTAAAAATTAAAAAAATATCTCAGAAGCTTTTTAGCAAGACCTATTCCTCTTTTACCACATCAAATATGTTTCCCATTGTGAATTATTATAGCAGGTAATATTTTCTTAGAATTTGTGTCTGATGTCATAACCTGTAAAGGAAAACAAATGTCAAAAAGCATCTATGCATCTATAAAAAAACCCCAAAACAACAAGCAACAAAACCAGCAAAGAACGCCCCACCAAGAAAATACCACAAAAAAAGAAAAAAAAAAAACCCCAAAAACCAAAAACAAACAAACAAGAAAGATAGAAATGAACCGAAACCTAGAAATATAGGAAAGACATGTACCTGTTTAAGGTTCTTTGCACAAAAATTCAAAATCCTTTAATCAAAATCAGCTTTCAATATAAAACCTGAAAAAAGGAAATATACTTTGTTTAGCAGGTTAAATCAAGTGGTTTAGTTTCTTATACTGAGGAAAAATTGACAATGTAATTGAAAATTACAGTTAAAAGTAATTGACAGTGGACACAAAAATGTCCTTTGATATTAATCACAGTATTATTTAGGATATGAAACCTAAAGCACATTGACTTAACTGTATTAAAATGCTGGTCTTATATGCAGCATCACTGAATGAGCAGCATATTCTCAATACCAGAGGATCTTCCAAAATATCCCTCGTAATGTTGGGTAGAAACATGTCAAAATATTTGATGCATTCTTTTGGCAGGAAAATGTTACATAGCTTGGAAGTTTGGGAATTACTGTTGATCATACAGTCTTCTTTCTTGTTTGAAGTGAGGCTAAGAAGAATCTCTCTAGAGTACATTTCCATCTCCCTCAAACCAAAAGAGGTTTGTCCTTTATCAGGAAGCTAATGTAATACTGCAAAACAAGTATATTATTTACATTCTAATTCTTAAAAGAGCTAATATGCTATAAAACTTAAAGTAAAATTAAATACATATTCTTTTCATATAAAAAGAAAATGTATTTAATTTTACTTTAAGTTTTTTTCCTAAAATCTGTTAGGTATGTTAAAAAAAGAAATCACGATTCTTCTTACTAAGCCCTTACTAAGAAAGCAAAATTTGTGCTTTTATAGAAACTGTACAGTTCTGAAAATATACAGAAAGATGCATTCAGCAACTTTATATTTTAAATAACCTCCCCCTTGATTTTTCCTATGATCCAGTAGGTTTTGAAGTTCTAGCTGTCAGAACTCTATATAAACAAGTGGCTATATCCCTTGTCCTGATTGTCTGAACGGCTCCACAGATGGATTAACTATATGGGGGAAAAAAAATTTAATGGGTGTCTACAAGTGCCTCAAATGCATGACTTCTCACATGACAAAAACCACTTCTAAGAAAAGGGTGCGATATGTGATCTACAGTAAAGATTTTAGGCATTTTCCCTGTTTTCACTCAAGCTTGCCTCTACATTCAAGCAGCTGAGCTGGTAGTTTCTTAGTTTAATATAGCTTGTCTGTGAAGCCTTTTTAAACAACCAGAGAAGCAGATGGGGAGACTTCTGTCATGAAAGTTGGGTCCATAATCCTGGTGCTTTGTGCCATCTGGGCAGAGTGAGGGGAGGTGGGAGTGACCAGTTGTGCTGATGTTCACCCTGTGCCATTAACTAAAGCTTTCCATTTTCAAGGGGCTGGAGAGCTTATCACACACATGCCCCCCTCTCTCCCCGCCCCAGCAGTGCTACTGAAATAAAAATAGAGGGAAAAAAGGGTTGAGGTGGAGTTGAAAGGGCAAGTGAGGAGGGAGTAGGTGAGGTGCCCCATGGAGCCACAGCTACAGTGGAGCTCAGGCAAGTCCAGCACACCTCTAAGGGCATGTGAACAGTGGTGGAGCTCCTGCAGCTCTCACACAGGGCTCAGCATGGTCCTTTGGTGTTGTTACCTGCTGCTAGAAACACTCTTACATGGCCAAGGGCACTGCAATTGGAGCGAAGACTTTTTAAGACAGAAAGATAGATGATATTCCTAGGATGCACATTTCCTTCTTTTCTGACAGATTTGGAGCTACCTGTATTTATTTTAGAATAGTACATCTTCACTGTGCTACTGCAGTGCTGTAGTGTTAATCCACTGTAATACTGATAGGGAATGTATCTCCAGGATTTAGAACATGGCCAATATGTCACTTTACAAAATATCAAGAATGTTTCTGGATCTGTTTACTGTGAAATACTGATTTGATCCATCAGCTATTTCACTAAACAGATATCTCTTGGGATATTGCACCTGTCTGAGATGTTAAGAATTCAGTAACTTTGTATGGAAAAATTCAGAATATGTCTGAAAGTTGAGAATTTATGGTTGGTTTGAGACAAAATAAAATTCCAAAGGCAGAGCAATTGCACCTTCAAAATTCTGAGTAGAATATGCCTTCCTTTATTTTTAGATAGGATCAAGTTTTGCAAATTTATGTTTAGATTTGATTTTTTAAAAAATATTTTTATATTTAATTAATTGACTGTGTGTTCTACTCTATTAGAGGACATAACGTTTTGGTAACTTATCACAATTATCAAATAAAAGAACTACATATCCCAAATTCAGCAGGATGTGTCAAGTGAGCAAGTTTTACACAAGCTACTGCAGCCTATGGAGCTGGTTGTGGAATTCATCATTTAAAGCCAGAACTGCCAAAACCAGAGGGCTGACAATAGCAAATGTTAGAGAGCCAGGTTGTAAATGGCTGTGAAAGGCAAAAAGTGCCAGCTAGGGCCTAGTTTTATGTATCCTTGCATGCCCAGTAGCTCACTATTGGCAGGTATATTTAAACCAGGAGAATATTTGCCAGCTTCAGCAGTGTACAGTATCAATAATCCTGACACCTTTTTTTGACTGTAAGGCTCATTTCTTTGTGTCTCAAAGAACAGATGAACTCCATTCAGTTCTCCTGCAATATTTAAAATAGCAGTTAAATATAGATAAGTGTATACAATCATTCACTAGGTCTTCATCTAAGCCAAGGGAACAGTGGTGTGGCTGAGGGTGCAGCTCATGCCTTGTGACAATGCTCAGTGTCTGATAGAGTGCCACGGCTGGCAGTTTTGATAGCAGACTAGATATAGGATGAATGAAAACTTCAGATGTGTTTTCTTTGATCTTGTCCCTTTTCTTTCATCTTATGATAGCATTTCTCACCCTGATGTAAATAATCTTGATGTAGAACTCAGTTCTTCCATTTGTAACATCTGCATTTGTTTTAAGTATCTTATGTATACCCTTCGTTTTAGCAGGTGAATGAGGAAAATAATGTATTATTAATGTACTTCGGAGAGTTAAAATTGTTTTTAGTAATTCTGGTGTTACAAATAATTGTAAAACTCAAGTCTTTCAAAACAAATGATAAGTGCTTTCATTTCACTATATCACACTTCTTTGTAGCCAACAGCCACACCTTCATTGTGCTTGGAAGGCTGGACCAGAGATTTTAGTTTATCAGTAATGGATGATGTAATATTCTCTTAATTGCTACATCATGATTTTCTGTAGGTGTATCTCTAGGGGGAGTTTTCTCCCCTTCTGTCACCTCTTTTGTTTTAATTACTGACCAGTTTCTCTGAGTTCTAGGAAGGGGAGTATGTTATTTTCCCCTTTGGTTCTCATTTGAATGTATTTATGTGCAGAGAGCACTATATGTATCTCTATTGCACATGAATATGAATCTTTTTATGAATATTCGAATAAAAAACTCATCAGCTGGATGCACTATCAGCAGGTTTCGATTACCAGGACTATTTTTTTTCCCCCAAAGGAAATTCAGACAGGATGATTGCTCATCACATAAGTATTATCAGCTCCAAAGTAAGAATCAAGAGATCATGAATCATAAAAAACAGGCTGAAAGAGACTTCAACATGTCATCTAATTTCCTTTCCCCTGCTCTGTCTCTCTTCAGTTAACTCTACAAATGTGTTTCTTCACTGATGTTTCTTTGATCTCTCAATTGAGATTTTACAATCACCTAAGATTATCTGTTCCAGCAGAGCTCCTCTGCCCTTGCCATTTCCATTTCTTTTCCCTAATGTCTAACCTGAGTCTTGTTGCAATTAAGCTCCTTTACACCTTGTTTTATACCCCATGGATATGGACAACTCCTTAGTCCTATCTCTTTGCAACAGCCTTTCACAAGCTGCCAAACTCTGCTGGGCTTTCCAGGAGTGAGGCTCAAGAGCCGTGCTCTCTCAGCACTTTTCAGCTGTGAAGCGTGTCTTCTCTGAGAGGCAAGGAAAAGGATTTCTCAGAGACAGGGTTTCACAGTCTTGTTTGCTGGTACAGCCACCTAATCCTTTTCCTGCTGAAAAAAAGGAACAATCTGCTAGCATTTGACTTTTCCAGTTTTCCTGGTCAAGAGCTCGCTGCCTCAGTTAGTTTACCTACAGTTGCTGTCACCCCCCACAAAATTATAGCTAATATTGTTGGTTGAAAAATTAAGATGTTGACTGAGTTGCTGGGTTGTCCAGATTCAGTTCTGTTTTTTTCTTCTCATCTTTGAGATGGTCTGTGTCCCTGAGGGCCATTTGTCTCGGTGCAGAGAAGGCTTGGGACCTTCAATATGAGTGTTCAGCAAGCTTCGTTTATTGATCAGAACATCAAACTTTTATGCACAACAAGTAATAAGTTCATGCATATTCTGTAAGCCTGCAGTCTATTGGTTATATATAGATATCAGCTTCTTCATTCCAAAGAAATTACATTTGCTTTTTCTCATGTCACTAGTCTCTTAGCTACAGCACTTTGTTATCGTAACACAGCTATGCTCAACGACAGTGTCTTTGCAGGTGCAGGACTTAGATTAGCTGGGTTTTTGTCACGTAGCTATTTCTCCACAGGTCTGCTTCTTGGGAGCTCTAGAAAGTCCTTTTTGTAACTGTTTTTCTTCCCAAACATTTTTGGATCTCATGAACTGGTATATGTTCTCTGCCTGTGTCCCATGAAAATCCAGATCTAATTAATATTCTCTGTGTACATCTTGTCAGGGAGGAGCAGGAGCTGTGGCCTCACTGGCAAGGGAAGGGTGACAGCAACCAGGGCTGAACCAGCAGAGCACAACCAGAGAAATCCACAGCGATCAGGAGAGTTCAGGGTCAAGCCAGGAATATCCATCACTGGATCAGAGGTGGAGTGCAGAAGCACAGCTTAGGCAGGGACTGGGGCTGTGAGGCTCAGCTTAAAAGCACCTTCACAAGTGTGGAGCCTCTACTGAGGCTCCTTAGCCTAGCTGTTCAGAGGAGTCTCTGCTCCTGAAGCAATTTCTGGAATTTTTGTGAGGTTCTCCAAGGCAGAGCCTTCTGAAACCCTGCTCTCTTACCAGATGTCTGGCCATGAGAATGGAGAGCCCCACTGCAGGATGTATGAGCACAACCTGGCTCCTGACACATCTGTCATACTCTCACAGTTTGGTGTTCAGCACAGAATGCAGCACTTTGCATTCAAATAGGTGGGGAAGCCTAAAGAGGTCATAATGGCTATGGTTTATAGTATTTGATTTTATAGTTTGTGTCTTTTTTCAGAGAGAATTGACTTCCAGACTGAATGACATATCTAGAATTTCTTCCATCTCTAAATGGATGAAGTTTTAAAATCTACTAGTTTCTGCAGTTTTAAAATCTACTAATTTCTGCCAAGACTCTATAAGGGAGGAAGGAGGGATAAGATCTTGCAGTCATGGATACTGTATGAACACCTAGTTTCTATGCCTAGTATGTAATAGAAGTCATCATGTCTAACTTGCATCATGGAACTTCAAGGATTGTCATTCACAGAGTGGCATTTCCCTCTCTGAGTCTTTAAGAATAATATTAGCAAGGATGGAAATTGGTTTTTAGAATCCTAATTTCTTCCTACTTCCAAAATGGAACAACTTAACACGTAAGACTGCTGGAAAATTTTGTACATCTGTACAAATCTGAGACCAAAATTTTGCCATATTTGTGCCTGTAGAAACTGCTTTTATAGAAAGTGTAGGATGGGGTCAGAAAAGATTGAAGGGAACTCTGTTCTTTGACTATCCACACCTTACTGAGCTCTGGCAGCTGTTGTGTCTTAGAGCATAAATATTCATGCAGCTACAAGAGAGACTATGAGCTTTGGTAGTGGTCCTGCATGATGCAAAACAGTTTAATGCTGCTAATATTAATGTGTTTCTCAAAGCCTGAAACATGGGGGGTTTTATGGGTTGATGTGTGAACTCTCAAAGCAGTACTTTAGGAAATGAATCTGTCCTGAGGATGGTTATGTGAGCCTCATGAGGGAGCACTTAGCAATATGGTAGTGCATTACAGACATTTACTCATTTTTAGCCTCTTGAAATGGGTTAGAATTTTGATTTAAGTACTTTTCCCCCAACTTCTTAGAAAATGTTGAAAGATTAAAGAAAAGAAACTGCGCAGGAAACACTTTATAGCCCTTATAATTTTTTGGGTGGAGGACAAAGAGTTTTTTATAGCCCTTTTAGCTTTGTGCAGGGGGTGGAGTGAGGCATTGTGGATTTTTATATCATACGTGCTATTTTTTCCTTTATTTTTTAAACTCAAATTATTATAAGAAGTATTTAAAATTGCATTTTTTTCTTCCCCTTTCCAAATTTAAGAGATCAAATCCCAGGCATAGAATTTGTCCCATTAGGTACATTATTCTCAATACAGTTTGTAGGAATTCTAATTATATTAGTGGCACACAGATATGATAAAAAACATAGATAATTACAGATTGAATATTCTGGTTATTTATTTTCAATTCTATATAGTTCACACACAATTAATTCACACTTGACACACACTGCCTGTAATCAATACCTGTCCTAAAAAACATATATTCAGAAGAACAGTAATATAAGGAAAAATAGTTCTTGAGATCAGGAAGGTGCATTCAAACTTACATAAAATTCTTTGCAATGTTTCCTCTATGAGTAGCAACTTTGAAGGCTGATTTAAGTAAAGTGATCAGCATGGCCCAGATTAAATTTTCCTGAACACCACCTGTGTAGCTAAGCAAAGCTAGCAGTGACCCTGGCTGTTCCCTAGGCAGTATTTTCTGCAGAAAGCACTGTTGCTGGGCACAGAAAATGATTTATTTCTAACTTCAGGCATACAGGCTAGAGAGGATTGTTTTTTCACCTTCAGAAAACTTCCCACAATACCTCTCCCCATTTCTCTGTGATCTACCACCGTGTAGATAGTGATGCATTACACCGTCTGGCCCTGATGCTCACGTCCATTTCAGAAGTGAGTTATGATTTAGTAAGAAAGGCAGGCACTCAGCTTTCTTAGAACAGATTATGTTTGCTTTCATAGGAATTTAGAGCAAAATGGAACAGCCTCATGGCAAGGAACAGCTGTATATATTTTTTCCAAAATGGATAGGGATCGAAGAGATTTATTGATTTATTAACAAGATGTAATTAACTGGCAATCAGTGAACTACACTTACAGAATCAAAGTCAGCAACACAACAGATAAACGACAACATGAGACACCTAGAGACTGTAAACACATTCTTAGAATTTGCTGAACACCATTTTTTACTCATTCCCAGGAGGTTCTTGTCTCACACAGCTGAATGCATCCTGCCCATGGGGACACGCGGGGTGGGTTACAAGCACCCCGTTCCTGTGTGGGCAATTCCCATATTTACACCTTCCCCAAAGGCCTCCCCCCCTGCCTGCACTGCTCCACACCATCCACTGACCAGCATGCTGCTGGGGGACCAGCCTGTTGTACCTGTGCTGTCCCCTCCCTCGCTGTAGGGCAGGTGGGGTTGCAGTGCCGGTGGGGCAGCTTCTGGCAATATCAAACCCTCTGTGGCAGCTGCTGGGCTCCACCCAGGCAGAGATTTTTGCCCTTTTAAAAGTACTTCCTTTCAAACTCCCTTTTATTCTCTTGTAAGCCTTGCCACTATTTAATCCAGCTGGTGGTCACATTAAGCAGACCATGATTCTTAATTTCTTCATTATCATGTTTGGGGCAAACATCCTATCAGCAGAGGCAGTTTTGGAAAATCTGTTCACACACCCTATGTACACACAAATTCTTCTCACATCCTTTGCTGTTATCAGGTCATGTTAACATGAGCAGACTGCTCAGATTCCCCCATGCCTTTTCCAAAAAATATTGGTGCAAAATTGCCTGTTATTTTACGTAAATAAATCTGGGGGGAAAAAAATCATGCAGTGGCCAAATAATGACTATATAAATATAGGACTGGAAAATATGGATTTAAAGACATATAATACGATTCCCAGATTTTAAGATGGGCCTCCTGGCTACAGAATATAACACTTCCTACAATAGGTTTGTTAATTAATACCTACTTGTGGCTTTTAAGTACATTTATAACTAAATACTTCTTTGGTCTGGTAGATGCTTTGTGTAATGAGCTTTTAGATTTTGGTCTTTTTGAATGCTGAAGGTGAAGTTTCTCCCTCCCAGGATGTCATTGTAGCCATGAGAATATACTCAATAGTTAGTTCATTGTGAGAGAATGTCCTGTGATTAATGAGTACCTAGAAAAATCATGAGGCTGCAGCATTGTGAGCATTCAAAGAAACAGATTTTTCTAAGTATATTTTTCTTTGCTCTTACCTTAATCCAGCCTAGTTACTGGCTACATCTTTCAGGAATCCAAGCAGTATAATTTGCTGATGAGTAATGAATGGATGAAGTGCTCCATTTCTCTAAATGTTCCTATTTCAGGCTTCAGGTCTCACTGTGCTGTCTTGTCAAGGCTTAGTGACCACATGTATCACCACACTGCTGAAAGATTCCATGTTTCCTATTAATGAACACTTTGGACAAAACCTAAAAAATGGGAAAAGCCAGGCCTACCTAATGATCAGGCTCTCTCCTGTGACTCCTGTGTGTTAGTCCAATAATTTAAAATGTTAGGGCATAGTTAATTCAGTCTATCACTTGAAATAAAGGATAGGAACCTATGGAGTTCTTGCATTAGAGCATTTCAGTGTGTTGTGTGGAAGTATAAGTTAACATTGAAATTTCTCCTTAGGCATTCTTCTTAGTAACAACTTAATTGAGATCACAAAGGACATTTAGAGCTTTTACTGGTCTCTAACTAACCCGTCATGGTAATGAACATAATTATTGAGGCTGTTTTTTTAACCTGCAGCAAACTATGGCTATTGAGCTTTGTTTCAGATTATTATTCTGCATTAGCAGCATGTACAGTGCTACACTGGCTGGGGTGAGGAAAGAAAATTTCATATCCTGGGACCTTTCATATGTTTATTATTGTTTTTGTATTATTTCTTAAATTTGCAGTTAAGATATTATGCTTGGATACTGTACTCTTTGTTTTGCTTAGAAAGAAATGTTGTTTTTTTCCATATGAGACCCTTTCACAGGCAGATTCTTGGATTATCAGTTTTCCTTTTTTATGTTTTGTTGACTTTAGAACTCTGTGGCAGAGACTATTTCCTTTTCAATTTATGCGGTGTGTCATGTCATGGGAATCCAGTTCTAACTGAAGGCATCAAGGGAAAGTACCATTCTTGTAGGGTTATGTAATTTATGACCTACTATTTTCCCATCTGAAAATGGTAAGGTTTGAGATAAACAAAATTAATACAAATTGTTTGCTTAATAAGGACAAGAGAAATACATTTCCAAGGGTATCATACCTTTATGACCATGGATGTGAAAAATGAATAATAGATGTAAGGTACGCTCTTTTTATTGCCTGCTTAATACCTCCAACATAAAACTGTAATTGAGCATAAAAACATAAATTCTCCTAGCACAAAACATTTCTTATTAAGATAAACCTGTCAGTATGATGATACAAGCAATAACCTTGGATTACAAGAATGTGGGCTAGAAATCTTTATAAGTAATCTCACAAAAGTCTTCCCTTATTGACTTATACTTTAAGAATCAATTACTTCAGATTTTTGTTGGATTGAGAAAATGCTTGAAAAAGCCAGAATAAAATGTATATAAAGTACTGATATCTTTATTTCTGCTTTCTCAAAACTTTAATCATGCAGTTTTAGCGCAGGAATTACTCCTGTGATTTGCTTGCTCTTTTTGTTGTTGTTGGGGTTTTTTTGGGTTTTTTTGTTTTGTTTTTTACATAGCACTCATGCATCCAAGTGCAGCTGAAAAGAAGCCAAAGAAGAGAAAGCCTCTGCCCCATAGCAGATTTACATCTGAAATTCTCCATTTGTAAATACAATGGTCTTTACTGTGTCTGCAATAGGCCTTGCAATTTACTATTAGGACACTAACACACACACACACATTTAAAAGTAAATATCTGGTGTCCTCTTCATATATAATCACCTCTCATTTTTCTGTATGAAAGCAGAGCCGGTTCAGTGTTTTTATTTCTATCCTGCATTAGAGAGAGATAAAGGGAATAATATGCAGAGTAAGAGTCTATTTCTTGAAGAAAGGTGGTCTCTCTCTCTCTCTCCTGATGCTTCGAGTCCTACATAATGTCAGTCCAACAAGTCCTATATAACATACCAAGAGTAGAGATCCTCTGTTTTTTGGCCCCTATTTTTCTGTTACAATAAATGTGATTACGTTTTTACTACCTGCTCACTGAAAAAGAAAACAGAAATTGCTTTTCACAAAAAGCAAAAGCTCTACCAATTACAGAGTAAAATCATAAAAAGAACATTTTCAACTTCCAAATTATTACTGAAACATTTCAATTAATCTGTGATTTCATGAAATCTGAATCTTCAAGTACCTAAATTTATAGCTGAGTTTGAATTGAAAGTGTCCCTTAGTATAATGGAAGTCATTACTCAGAAAATACGTAATGAAATTAAAATCAAAGAAGGATAGCAGCACTTTTAATTGGAAAGATTTAGTTTTGTTAAAGACAATACGTTTTGACATTTAATCTTTTTTGTGGAATTTAGCTGGTTGAATATATTTTAGCCTAAATGTATATCTCATTAATGTAAGCTAATAAGAAAAAAAATATAGCCTTATCGTTTAAACATGATGAAAGATATTTCTACATTGTCTTTTGACCTGTAGACAGTAAGATATAAAAAAGTACATGTCCTTTTCTTTTGCTAAAAGCATATTTTCTAAAATTATTTCAGTGTGGTTAAATCCTCTATCTTTGAATATTTTGGGCAATAAAGAATCTTCATAAATACTGTCTCTCAAATTCACTTAATCCCTGTGGGGGGATAGAATATAAGAAAACAAAGATAGTACAGAAGGTAATCTCACCCCTGAAGAGTTGCAGCTGTACTAATCACCAAAGATTAGGAACAGGCCTGCCCTTAACAGGCCACAGCTGTGTCCAATAAGGATGGGAGTTATAAAAGAGTGGATGAGAAAGGAGATGGAGTTTGTTGGCTGTGCTTTGAAGAAGAAGGAGTCAGTGCTGTGAGGAGATGTCCATGAGAAATCACCAAGAAGGTATGGAACTTTTGCAATAAGATGCCAGCAAATCCCTGTTCTAAATTAACCATGTTCCAGTCCAAGAAAGCTCAGCTCCAAACCAGTAGAGTCTTTAGGTTCTCTGTATGCCAAATTTTCATTAACACTAGGTGTTTTTGTTGGTCTTTAGGTAAGCATATAAATGCTTATTTTGAAGAAAGCTATCATTTTGTGTGTCTTGCATGTATAAAAAATGCAAAATAACAGCAGCTGATTTCATTAACAGGGATTCAACTGCAAGTAGCAGGACTGAATAAAGCTAATTAGTCATTTCTTTCTTAGTGTCATATGGAAATAATTTGGTAGGTCAGTGGATACAGTAATCTACATATGTAGTATTGGTTTTCCAAACATTACTTTCCCAATTTTGTACTCTAAACACATGGCACATTTAATTTGAAAAATAATGCTTGAACCTTGCTTCAGAAATTATATTGTAAAGCAACTCATAGAAAATATGTATCTTCCTGTAAGAAGGATTTCCCTCTTCTGTAAAACAGTATAAATTTTATATGTGAAAATAGAAAACTATAAATAAATTTTCAATGAACTTAAACATAGAATAAATATCAGGACTTTTTTGCCCCTTTTGCTTGTTTAACCTGACATTGTCTGTAAACAAATAAACAGGGTACTGTGGGAAAATCCTGCAAGCCACTTAAAAAAATCATTGTATGATTCCATTTCAAATCAAGGCAAAATCTCTGGAATCTAGGAAATTTTCTTCCACTTCTAATCCATGGTATTTTTTATTCTGTGATTTGATCAGTTTTTTGTCAAGTTGCACTTAGGCAGTTAACTCTGCTTTTTAATCTGACTTTTCTGACTTGCAGTCATGTAGCTATGGCTATCATGTTCCAGTGTGTTCCATGTTGCAGATTTTTGGCTCGTCTCAATACATGGGATTCAGATGTATGGAATTCATTAGTGTGAGGATATCAATAGTTTAATTCCCCATCCAACAATTCAGTACAAGTAGCAATTTAAATCTAGGAAGGAAAGAATTCTGTTACCTTGCAGGTAAAGACTTTTAATAGGTTGTGAATAAATAATTAGACTGCATGTTCTTCTGGATAACAACAGTTCTTTACATTTGTGGGTTTTTTTTAATGTCAAATACAAGTCCTAATTCATGCAACAAAATTAATGGAGTTCAACTAAAATCTTCTTAAACCTTGTATCTATTAAAGCCAATAGTAATTTTCTTTTGGGTAGTAGTGATGACAAGAATAAATCCTCACTTAAAAGCAGACACTGTTGTTTAAGAAATTTCTATTTTGAGAAAACAATTAACATTTATAATAGAAGCTATGTTTAATGACAGAGAAACAGCCAAAGTGAAGAGAAACAAAAATCTGACTGGGCAGGTGGGCAGAAAGATGGTAGTACCAAAGTTTTACAGCATCATTTATTTCATTTTTTTTTAAATAGAAATAAACTTTGCCGAACCAGTTAAAAGAAAAATCTGACCTATATTTTTCCACTGGTATATCACTAAATGTTTACATTATAAGCTGAAAATAGTTTGCTAAGTAGTCAGAATTTAAGAGCAACTTAGATTAAACATTTTCATGCTCATTTGTGCAATGCCTCTGGTATTTTAGCAGTATGAAAAGATTTCTTGGCTTCAAACCATTGGATCAGGGTGATTTTTGACATCCTTAATCTCTCTTTAAGAGCATTAGGGGTTTTTTATTTAAAAATCTGAGTGGTAAAAGGTAGAAGGAAGTAATTTTCTAGAAATAGCGCTTTTTAAAAAGTTATGTCAGCAAACACTGCAGATAAAAGAAATGACTGGATTCTAAGCTAGTGGTTCCAAAGATAGTACAGACATACAGAGTTTGCAAGGTCTAAGGATGTGGTTTTGAAGACAGTGTATAGCCTTGAGCTGACTAGTCTGCATGCTCACGTATGTGCAAGGAGTTTAGCCTCAAGCTAAGAATCTTCATTTCAAGGAAAGCTAATTCCAGGAGAAATAGTCTTTAGGGGTCTGCAGCATGTTAACTCACACCCAAAACCACAATCCACTCATTAGTAGTGTTGGCTACTCCTGGGGCTAGAGTACTGCTGCAGGGGTGGGAATGGTTCCTCAGTTGTGTGACTTTCTAGGCCAATGACTCGCGTGTTAGTGAGTTAATTATTCATACACGTTTCATTGAACAGCAAGAGTTAAAGGTGCTTTTGTTCCATCATAAAGCTATACACCAGAGTATTGTTTAGTGATGATAAGAGAGAAAACCACAGTGTGTTAAACCTTTAAACATTGACATTGGTGGGGGGAGAATGTATACATCTAACACAGCTATAGTAGATCAGTTCTACAAGGTGATTTGGGTGGTACATTTACATTGGTAAGTCTGACCAGCATTGGTTTAAATAAAAATTAATGCAAAGTTTCTGCTATCTTTACAAGATGGTCATTTGGAATGACTGTCAAATAATCTAAGGGTCATCAAAGATGCTGTTTAATTGAAGATGAGTTTCAGCATGATGTGGTGACTGATAGAATAAATGTAATTCCTGTAAACAAGCATAGGGCTATCAGTTGTATTTGCACCTATATGTGACATTTACAGAAGTATCACTGGACACGATGGCCTCTTCTGATGGTCATATGTTCAGATGTATATTGATAATTAGTAAAGAACTATAAGAAAGTCAGGAAACCTGTCCTTTGGAAAGTCTCATTGCCTTTCTGTGGTTAATTACTGCATGAATTCTGGTTGTGCCTATATAATAAGCCACCAGTTTATAGCATAATGATCTACTATCCCTTAAATACTGTAAATTTCCCCCTTCTCTTGTTTCAAAATTCTGTATCATCCATCTCTTTAATTATATGCTGTACTGATGATACCTTCCAACATTGCAAAGTACAACTTAATTAAGTGTCCATAAAGTCAAAGAATAAAAAGAATTACTAATCCCAAAGCCAATACTTATGGAACTGTAATAACAAAATTATTCTGGAAATACACATTGGTTTTTTTCCTTTGTAATTTTAAGATATTACCATAGTGAAAGGGTATTACACTTTCACTGCCATATGTTAGCTCTACTGAACTCTAGACCAATTAAATCTTCATTTTCTAGCCTTAAAATAAAAGAAAAAAACCCTTATTTAGCTTGGCACACAGCTTTACAACTTTGTAAACTTAAATTGCCTTTTATTTCATTTTTCCTTTACCTTTATGAGTTTAATTATACTTTCCTTCAAAATTTCTTCTATATTCTTTCAGCTATTAAGGTAAGATTAATGACTCTGTAATTGCCAAGATCACTTCTATCAGTTTCCTAAATATGCACATGGCACTTGCTATGCTCCTGTTACATACTATTTTCCTGGGTTTGTTGGATTTATTAGCAACACTTGTTCTTGGAATTATGCTGTCACATTCTTGTTTTCTGGAGACTGGAGGTGATCCAGTCATACTGGGATATAAAACTCTTTGGATGCTGCTTCATGTTGACGTGTTGTTTTCTGTACTGCCATCCCCATTAGGCTTATGTATTTCCTTGTATGGTTTTGGTTATTATTTTTATCAACGTATCACATAATATAATTGAGAGACCAAGGTAAGCGTATTCATTGTAAAGAATGTTGGCAAATACTCACCAGCCATATAGGACTCATTTTCATCATCCTAATTCAAGAAACACTAATGGAAAATGAAACAAGAAAGAAAAGTTTTTGGGACGTTTCTGGGTTGCTAAGTAAGACTGAGGTAGATCCAGTTCAACTGTCTGGCAACTTTGGGAAGATTGAAATACTGAAATTGTGCTGAATGAGTGTTTTAAGGTGACTTAAGGAATAAGATAAATTGGATTAATTTAGGCATCTGTTGGAGCACTTGCCTGTTTGTACTCCATTTGGATCACCAAACATGCAATCTTTACAGACACTGCAGTGTTGGGAGCTAAGAGGGCAGCAAAGAGATAGGATTAGGTCACAGGTGTGTATTTTTAGAGTAAAAGGCACTATTTCCTACTTACCTGGCCTCCAGATGTTATCACCTGCTGAAGTGAATGCTCTCCCTTATGTTCTGTGCCCTATTTGCCAGCCCCATGTCCAAGCCTTCCCATGGGTGCACCTCAGATGACACAGGACACATGGCCTGAAGAAAAGGACGGAAATTTCAGTCACATTGCTGTAGGTTGGGCCATATGCCATCATATTAGGAGATGTCTTCCTCTAGTCTGCAGTGCACAGACTGTATGGCTTATGCATCTCTGTTCTTTAAAAGTCTTCAAATGTAACGTCTGTGCTTGAAGGTAACTGGGAGCTCTGACGGCAATAGTTAGGTTTCTTCTTAAGCTGCCCTAGATATTGTTGATGGTTGAACAAATTCTACCATAGACACAAGATAATAAGTTGTCTGAAGAGCACAGTGAAGGGAAGTTCACAACGTACTTCCTTATGTCTGGATAAGGAATGTGTGAAAGGGAAGACCAGACTAATATTTTCAGCGTGCTTTTTTTCTTAGTGGCTATATTATTTGCATATTAGACATAGTAATTAATTATTGATATTTTTATTTTCCAAATAATTATTTAATCCCATAATTGATTAATTGCATATGTACTTATTGACTAAATGGTTCTCTCCATTGCTGATTATCTATGTTATTGATTCGTAATTCTTTCTTTTCATATTTACCTAATACAGTAGATGATTCATCATAAAATTACTTCCCAGCTTGATACATTGCACTGTTGAGCAATTCTAAGGCAGTTGCTTTCTAGCTAAGTGACTATTTGTCAGTGTGACCAACCATAACTCATCTGTCATTCTTTACAGTCCACTTTATATTTCTTCTTTTCTCCTTCACAAAATTGTTCTTGTCTTTCTTGTTTCTATTTACGCTATACATCCTTTTTTTCAGTATCTGTGAATTAGTTCTCTCTCTTTCCCATTTGGTCAGTTATCTCCTTGAGCACCTGTCTGATTTTCTGCTTTCCCACTCCAGCTACATACAGTTCAGTCCAACATTTACTCTTTCCGTCTTCCTGATCTAAATACAAGGCTAGAATCTCAAAATGGTCTTCACAATTTCTTAGAACCTCTAAGTAATTTTCCTTGCCTTCCGTTTGGTTTGGTTTTTGTTGATCATATTTACCCAAGTTAGCTTTAAGACACTCACATCCCTCTATTTCTCCCACCATTTCTCATTTCTGTTTTTGGTCATACAAGAGTCCCTGAGGGCCTCTTTCTTCCATTTGTGTTTTTGATGATCATATGCATGCCTAATTTGAAATTCCCACTTTCTACTTGTCAATAAGTCTGCCATCTTCCCGTGCTCTGCTTTTGTATGTTCTCAGATTGCTCTGGTTTTAGGCAACTTCTGAACTTTTCCTTTTTTTTTTTTTCCACTTTCAGTGTGACTAAAATTTAAGCTACTTCAAGTCATAGGCTACAAAGGCAGTATTATGAAAATCAGAGTTGGTTATTCTGCATCACACCAAGCTCAATCTATACCAGAACTTTATCTCCAATGGTAGCTTGTAGTAGATAATAAGGAAAAGATGATAGCAAGAAAAGAGCCAAATGATCATTTTTCCAATTTCCTTTCCCTAAATACAGCAATCCCCTATTTACTTCCATAAGATACAAGGTAGGCCTGGATCTTTGAATTTTTCTCTTACAGTGTGAAAAGTTAGAGTCAGTTTAATTTCTCCCTCCCTTTTATTATCAATAGATAATAAAACTCTGATTATTCTTATCACAATTTTCAGTGACTTTTCTTGTTTTATATTATGAAATGGAGGGGTAAAAGTTCAGCTGCTCAAATTATGAAAGAATGCTATAATGATACAGTAGCAAATTGAAGTTTTTTTGCTTTTGTTCTAGTCTTTATACCTTTCTTTTTAAAAAAAAAATCTTATTTTTAATTTGTGATAATCACCTATCTTCTGAATAGAGCTAGACATAGCTCTCCCAGGATTTTCCTGGAAACCTGTGAGAAAGCTCAGAGAAAGAATTAAAGCAATTATTATCTCAATCTCTGCACCTAGTAGGCAATCTCTGTTTGTCAAAGATATTTACAAGAAGGAGTTGTCTCTTCTTGACCAATCGGTGCGAGAATATTCCTAAAGGCCAGTCACATCTTAGGTCCACCATTGTTTCTATAAGAACTGTGTATTTCTAATAATAAAGTGCCTTTTCATGCCTTCTAATGATGGAGTCTCTTCATCACCTTAGTCTGTCCCCAATACCCTGTCGGTGATAATTAGCGGCCCTAGCAGTGATATTAATTTGCCTTTTAAACTGCAATTAATTTGATGATTCCAGTGGACTACATATAATCTTTATCCTCAGGCACAGAGGGCATTTAGAGCCCACTGTTCACATTTATTCCTATGTTTGTCAGTCTGTTACAGGCTTTGGTGTCATAGCATCAAAAAAATCTGTCAATATTGTCATTTTGGTATATTGCTTAGTTTTATGTCAGAAAGATTTTGTTATATATTATTGTCTCTCTATCTTTCAATTGTTTCCCTGCTCATTTATGACTGTCGTGATCAACAGAGGGTCCAGCATGAACTACTGCTGAATTCTACAAGTAATCTCCTGTCTTACAAAAACCTATTGCTCATTTGTGTCCTTTCCCTCTTGTTTTTAAATCAATCAATAATCCATGCAGGAGCATTACTCTTTATTATAGATTTAGTTTCTTTAAGTATCTTTTAAGGGACATAGTGCAAAGTTTTTTTAATCCAGATGCATGTTTTTGTCTAGATTCCATTTTTTTCTCATGGTCCTCCTTTCCATCAGTGAAGGAATTATCATTATCTTTGTAATAATTCCCTTCCACCAAAGCTCTATAGATGCTTATTCATTGTACCAGGAGACCTTTAATTTCCTTGTGTTCTTCCCTTCCCTCATATTCTGCCACTGGTACAAACTTGGGGACACATTTGGCTTGAGCATGACTTAAATTGTGTCATGCATCTAATAGTTGGTAGGCTTACAGTTACATATATAAGTTTTTTTCAGAAGTCTTGGAGAAGAGCTGCTGGTTGTGGTTATGTCTTAGTATTTTCTCACTTACATTTTCCCTTTAATAAGGTTCCTGTATTTCTTTTTTTGCCAAGATAGATCTACTTAAGCTCCTGAACACAGGCTACAAATTACCCTAAAATCTGAGCTTTTCTCTGTAATAGCTGAGTCATTCCTGAGAGATTCTGTTATGCTTTTATCATTCAATAACTGTACAGACTTTATAGCAGTTTTCTTCCCTAAAATGTGTTTGAAAAAAAATTTTTATAGATTTTTTTTTCTCTTTGGCATGTTATTTCTCAAAATCCTGTTAGGCTGCATTTGTAGCCCAAATACATATAACTTAAGAGGGTACATCCTTTAATGTTTCCATCATATGAACAACCCTTCATCTTTTATTTAATTTCAATAGTCTTTTATTTTGCCATGTAACTTTCTTGACTCCCTAATGTATGATTAAAGTTTTCATGAGAGTTGGCTTACATTTACTCTGAACTTGAGTCTTTGAACACTTAGCTCACTGATATGAGTGCTTCACCCTTTTAGATCCACTTTTTAATTTCTTTTAATTTTCCCTTCCTGTATTTCTTTGGACTTAATATGTTTATTATTTAACAATAAAGAGGTTTCTTTGTTTAATTTTAGAGTGTTAAGATCACAGTTTGTGTTTCAACCAGGAGGAATCCTTTACACTCAGGAATAGAGAAGGTCACTAAAGGTATCTGAGAATTTAGTGAATTCTTAAGAATTCACTTCAATAAGAAGAATTTAATAATTCTTGTTACATCTCAATTACTTTTTAAAAAATTCAATCACTGTTGCTATGTTAATTCAAAAGACAGATACAGTATCTGTATCTATATTGCCAATGTATATTCCTCCTTTTTAGCCAGTAACTTTCAACCTGTAGAAATTCTGTGGTGCATGTTCATTCAATTAATTTTTTTCTTCTCAAGATTTTCTTGAGCATTCATTAACAATTGTTCACAGACTCTTCTTGCAGTCTATTTTAATTTAAGTTATTCCCATGTTCATAAATCTCCTGCTGACCACCTTTGAGTTGTGCCAGACATGCCTGTTCAGTTAATATTGTCAATTAGAGCAGAGCATTCCATTTTATTTACACATCAATTGGGTGTCTAAGTAGAAATACACTGATTTTTTATCTTGGTCTTCTCAGATGTTTTGATTGGTATTTCAACTGAACTTTAGCTGGAGCGATTGTATTTCAGGCCTGAATATTATTAGCCTTTCTGCCTTCTCTTTTCTTGAAGATGCTTTATTGCTCCATGCCCTGGAAGATTTGCTATTCCAAACTTGGCTCTTCAGTACCATTTTTTGTTCCCCTTTGTTTATTTTACTTACCTCTCTTGTGATATACTTGCCAACAACTCAGCTTCCTGTTTGGTTCACCTGAAGTTCATCTTTTCCATATGAGCTTCCAGAAGTTCTCCAGTTCATCTCAGAAAATGCTACCATCTCTTTGAGAACAACTTTTCCCTCTGTCCTATTTCTGCTCTTTTGTTTCTTTCATCTCTAGCAGTCAAGTCACAGGTGTTATATACCCACGTATACATTGAGTAGCCTTTTTCTATTGTTTGAGATTCCAGCTTCCCAGGGGGGCACGAGCTGCAGGATGATGTGAAGCAATCGCCGGAGGGCAAGGTCCCATTGGTTGGTTTGCTCCCATTTTCAGCTAATTGCCCTTCTCCTTCAAGGTGTTCTCTTGTTTCATCAAGAGGGAGTCTGTGGGGGAGCTGCAGTGTGATTTTTGGAGCTTTCTGGCAGACTGAAGTAGAGCTCATTCTTTCTCCAAGACAGTTGCTTTCTCTAATAGTTTTCATTTTATGAGAGAACTTCCTATATGATTGCAAGGGCATATTATAATATTTTTTGGCAAGAAAATTATGGGGAAAAAATACACTACATTCACCAGAAACATAGTATTTCTAGCAAAGAAAAAAGATGGGCAACAACAAAGGTACTGAAATACTCAAATAACCTTGCCCGTATAAGAAAGTGCAGGCTCATAACCACTAGAAGCACAAAGAATATTTGGACTCTTGCTTTAGATTTTGCCATTTAACATCTCTTTAACTTAGTGTTTATCTATTAATTTGAAACCTTTATGTCAAAGTCAGACCTTTATAAACCTGAAATAAGGTCTTCTTATAAGCATTTGTTACGGACCTTCAGAGGAAGAAGGAATATTTTGGAGGGAAGGGCAGAGGAATGCAGAGGAGGAATTTATTTTAATTATGGATAGAGGCAGATTACTTCTTTCCAGGTAAAACCTTGCTAATTTGTTTTCAGTAAACATCAGCACTGGTTTAGTAATGATTGATTTATATTTATTTAACACACTTCAGCTAAATGATTCCCGAAAGATTTAATAAATTTATCAAGACATAGAGCTAATTGTAGCTAGTTTCAGAAAAAAAAGTATTAGCCATCACTGAATTTTAGTTTTCCATAAGGTGAGCATGTCACAAAATTCAATTGGATAAGCTAGCTCATTTTGTAATGTTGTCACAGCTTTTTTTTTTTTTTTTTAATAAAAGTTATGTTCCACTTGAGTGAAGATGTGAACTGGGGCACAGAAGTTTTGTTTTCACACTGAGTTCAAGTAGACTTCCTAAAGGATCATTTATAATCATATAATTTGTTCAATGTTTCTGTTCTTTCTCTGCTACATGAAGTTGGCATTTATGCTGTAAAGAAATCATTGTCGTTTTGTGGGAGTAAAGACTGCTGATAGCTAAGGGCTATACATAAATAGCAGACTATGCTGGAATGAAAGAAGAAAGGATATTACTATAAAAAGTATAACTCTGCACATTTAATTTGTTGTTGGAATACTGACTAGGACATCCATCTAATAGTAAAATGCTTACATTAACATTGGAGGCCTTTTCCTGGGAAAGGCTGTAGAAAGATCCGCAAGTGTCATCAACTTCTTTTATTTAAACTTACTAGAGGATTATCTTTCTACTGAACTACATGCTTTGTAAATGTCTTATATCTTTTATTGAATGTTAAGAAAGTAGCATCGGATTCATTTAGTTGTTTTTTAGGCTGTGGACAATATCTCACTAAGTAGCTTGGGGATAGAGACTGGTAACAAACATATGCAGCAGACTCATGTCCACAGGGGTTATCATATGTAAATGGATTCATTTAGGGAAGTGCCATTAACCCAAACATTGTGGTTTATACATTAGGGCATTAGCTGAGTAAGACCTTCTTGCAGAGTTCACAAGTAATTGCTGTAGAGTGTCACATAATGTGGAGATGCTTTGAATGAATAATCTCTAATGTTTTCTTCAAGCATTGCTTCCCAGTATGGAGGATGTACAACATATACCTGTGGCCAGATTTAATGGATAAATAGGCATGAATCAGGTGTGGGAATAGCATGGAGTGTTTCAGGAAATGCTTACTAAGGGTAGGATTGATCTAAGATCAGTTTTTCAAATTGAAAAAATGAGTCATTTTTGACAGAGCCATTTATCCTACCAGTTTATCCCCACTGACTATAGCCTGTGTGACTGCTGTGTCTGTGATAGTTTATATATAGTCTCAAATATTCTCCTGGAGAAGCAATTAGGGTTTTGCATGGCTAAAACTAATCAACTACTTAGGACCTCATCAGCTGTCACTTTTGCCAATAACCTTTCTAGTGCTAATACAATTTACTGAAATGTGTACTATCCCTTTTAGGTGGTCCAAGGCCATCAAAACAAATTCATCATTGTCAACTTCCATGTCATTTTGAAGTCTGTAGTTGTTATTGCAGATCTGAGGAAGAGCCTTCAAGCCTGTCTCCTTTTTATCTCTTTATAACAGCCTTTAGGCATCTCTTCTCCTTAAAACTATGTCACAATCACATATTTGGACTAAGTACGGCATCACTGCTCTTACGGGGCCAACCAGTTCATCTGGGTTCCTTCTACAGTTAGGGGGATGGATGCTTTGCTGATCTGAAAGAGAATCCTGAGAAAACTAATTTTGATTAGATGTTTCACTTTTAAATAGGTAAAGTGATAAAAATCCAGTAACAAAATACAATATGTTTTAGTAGTAAAATTAGTTTCTACACTATTTAAGGAGAGCAATTTTCCAGACAATATGAGCATGTGTGTTGATTTTTAGAGCACTCAAAAAATATCTGTTAAGTTAGAAGCTCATCTCAGTTTAACTGTGGTGTCACTCCACTAATTCAAACTCATAAAATATGCAGTGTTTACCTGCAACAGTAACTGCATATAAAAATTTACATCAGCTGCATCCTGTATGTACATACTATCCACCTGAAAATGCATATTATATCTCTGGTCAGATGTTAATTATACATTTTCCTTTTTTTCTTGTATACATTATTCATACAAAAAAACTTTAAAGCTTGGCTTTTGGGTAAATTTATGTTGTCACATGGATCATGATTTTTCAAACCTGTGTTATTTGCTGCATAGACCTGCTAGACTGCTCCACTGAATAAATAGAAGTCTTGGCAAAGTCAACAATTTTGCAAATATATGTTATTTACATAATCCTTTTCACAGAAGTATGAATAGTATTTCCAAGATCTGTTTGTGAATAGTGT
Source organism: Ammospiza caudacuta (assembly GCF_027887145.1). Taxonomy (NCBI): domain Eukaryota; kingdom Metazoa; phylum Chordata; class Aves; order Passeriformes; family Passerellidae; genus Ammospiza; species Ammospiza caudacuta. The sequence goes on along the minus strand of NC_080595.1, from coordinate 41,138,462 downwards.
TAATTAGAAAGGCAATTTAGCTTCTAATGGACCCTAGAAGTGATTATGGTCGCCTCAGTTGCGCTTTCTCTGTTTACAGATTGGGGCTTAAGAGATTTTTGGGAGTATCGCTTTTGTCATTCTAGGTGTAGTGCTTAAAGTCCATGCATTTTGAGTACTTAGAGTCCTTGCATGTTGTTTCTTAGAATGATAAATCATGTTTCCCACACTGTAAAAATCTGTATTACATTACCTTCAATATCAAAGAAATTTTGATTTACATATGTTGTGAAAATGAAAGCAGTGCTCCCCATTCTCCTTCTTTTTCTTCAAGTTTTTTTCTGTGAAAATGTGAATGTTAAATCTCAAGCTTCTGGAAAAGTTATATCTCCCAAAATGCAGATTTATGTACTTCAGCTGCTGATTAATGAAGCCATGATATCTGTGACTAAAGTCAGATTCTTTGATATGATAATTTAGATGAAACAGTATTTATGTAAGCTTTTGGGGGTGTTCTTTGTCATGCAGTCCTTGTTCTGCCTCACACCATATTGATTAAAGTGGCTGCTGAAAACTGGAAAATTCAGCTGTTGTATTTATTTAATGTAGTGAGTATGCAATTTATTTGCTTAGGATTGGATAGGCTTTAGTGTCTTAAAAAAGAAAAAAAAAATCAGGTGTGATTAGTTTGTGCCCAGTATTTGGATCTGCTTTGAGAAAGGGTAACTTGCTTCAAAGGTTCTGGTTTGGCCTTGCTTTCCCCAAGGCAGTTGTGTGTGCTCCCAAAGAGGAGTCAGTAGATAGTGAGGAGTGAGGCCTGAACAAGTTGTCTTCATATTTATGCAGATTGCCTAAGGAAAAACTCCCAGTGATTGCTGTCACCCTGTTGTTATCTGAGAGAATGATCGTTCTGACAGAGACAATTGCTGCCCCAACATCTCTGTTAACATGAAGATTGATTCTACCTTTAGGCATTATTTTGAGGTCTCAGTGGAGCTCCTGAAGCTTTTTTGCTTCTCTTGTACACACTTGCTTCTCTTCTTTGAGGCACAGCATTAATAAATATATTTCAAAATGCCAGAATTGAAATTGTAGACAAAGGTTTTCGCTGGGTACTGTATGCAGATTGATCTTACTCAGAGGCCAGTGTGGGGATATATTTTCAGAGAAAGGCCACATATTATAAATATTCAAGATCCCCTTCAAGAAGGATCTGGTGTTGAAATGTTGTTGCCATCGCTGTATTATCAGAATATATTATCTATTTCTATATATAATATAAATATAGTATGTATTATGCATATATAATATGTTATTTGTATATATATAATATAATATGTATTTTTAATTAGGCAAAACTGTAGAATGGGATTTTTTAGTTTGTAGTGATTGGATATTTTTGTGATCAAGCTTCAATTCCCCTTCCCAAGAATATACATTAGTCCTAAAATAACCAGAAGGCTAGGAAGGATTTGGTATGACAGCTGAAGAAAACATCTGTAATCTCTTTTGACAACATAAGTTATTTAGTACTTTTAAAGTTAATTCAATATTTCTGAACGTAATCATATTCAGAAATTCCTAGCACAAAACAAATCCATTATTGAAGAACTGTGCTTATTATTTATTGTATTTAGCCTCCCCACAGTACGGGTTTTAGGGTTTTGGAAAAGAAGCTGGATATTAGTGCCAGAGGCCAGCAGATAATGAGATGACTTATTCCTCAGCTAGAAGGGGCTATTACAAAAATTAATTTTTAAGATGTCAAATGCATTATATATGCAGATAAAATTAACAGAAATATAGCGTGTCATTTCCCCTATGTTATTTCTGTATTGCTAGGATTTATTTCTGCAAACAATAGAAAAAAACACAGTTACTCCCTGAGTTGTGACAATATGATTGAGAGCTGGTTGGGCATCCACTTCCTTGAGTAGGCCTGTGTTGTCACTAAATGTATGCTCCTGTAATCTACAAACCAAATGTAAGACAGTAAAATTTATTCAAGCAAGAAATACAAATTTACCTCTCTCTGATCAGGATTCCCACCAATTCATCACTTTAATGTATGCTTTGCCTCAGCATAAAAGCCTGCTTAAAGGGCTTTAACTTATTCTGATATGACATGTTGAACAAAGTAACACTATTTAGGGAACAAGCCCTGTTGCAGTTATCACCACTGTTAACTTGATGAATTCTAACACTGAAAATAATTTACTGAAAATGACCTGTTGAAGTATCACCTATTCAGTGAGGAGGTAGGGGGGAGTAAATTGCCCTCATAACACAGCTGCAGAACCAAATGAAGGTCATGGGGTCACATTTCAATTCTGAGCTTGTTTTTGCTTGTGTTATCTCTAGCTCATGAACTTCTGACTTTGTTATTTAGTATGTTTGGTGTATTCATTCGGAAAGGTTCCGTTAGTTCACAATGCTGGGAAAACACAGTAAGGCACCCTTTGTGTCTTATTTGCTGTATTAAAAATTGTCGTTGAGACACAGTTTGTTATTGTCTGTTTCTCCCTGCTGGATCGTAGTCTTCTAGATCTTCAAAGTTGGTTCAGTATGAGTAAATTAATTTTATGTATGAGTGAAATTATTTCATGTCAAGAGTAGGAGAGTATTCCCATTGGAGCCCAGTTGTATGATATTGCATAGGATTCTGAGATGGCAGAGCAGTACAACAATACGTGTAATTTGCAATGCCAGGAGAAATTAGACTTTGCAATTTCTATACGTAGTTGAATACAATGTGAATATGATTCCTTTTGCCAGTCTGCGTAATATTCTCATTATTGTGGTACTGGGTGTGCCCAGAATGGAATACAGGTAGTGTAAAGTCAGCCCAAGCCCATTGGTATCCAAAGCTCTTTTTGTTCACATTTGTGTTATTTAACATTCTGTGTTTGGTGGAAGTGTGAATATACCCCCATGCCAGTCCGACACGTGCAGGAAGACATTTGGTCTCTTTGGATTAACTTGGTATGAACTTTGGTTGGTTTATTTAATAATAAAGACCAGTTGCTGATCCACGAAGCTGATATATTTATCTACATCAAAGTTCCCCTGTGGGCCTGTTTGTCTGGAGCCAAGCTCAGCTGTTTTTGCAGCAGCTGTCACCAGTGACTCCCTACATCCTGCCACAAACCTTGGGAGCACACTGCCTTGGCCATCTCCTCTGTCTTCCTCCATTGTAGGGCTTCAGTGATTGATCACAGTTCCACAAAACATTTCACAATGATAATTTAATATCTGCCCACAACTTTAGGCAAGTCTTACTAGGATCTTTTCTTTCTACAAGTTAAATCAAGCTATATCCTTAGCGCAGCTAGAGTTCTTGGCACACATAAACACAACACAGGTCTCTCATATAGTGAACTACAGTGATACTTCACTAGATTAAAACCTCTCCAGGCAAGCTGGTCTGAATTCTTAGCATTACAGCAACCTAAGTCTAAGACAGAACAGATAAAAAAAAGAGATGGTGATTTTTGAGATAAATATAAGGAAATAAAAATATTAATGTCATAAAAATTGAGTTCCTGGAAAGCTACTCTAATGTCCTGCTGTTGGACTACAACACACCCAGTGCAGCCTCCATGTCTGTCTCTAGCATGTAGAATGAATCTTGTGGCTCTTGATCCCCTGGTATTCTTAGAGGATGGTTCATGGGGTCAGGATGATACTGCCTCAGCTTTACTGCTTTTAGCTCCAGTTTTAAAATAAAATGTTTTCTCACATAATTTTTCTGTCATATACTGCTTCTTAAACTGTGCGGTAAAATAGAGATTTGAGTATTTCAAAATGATCCAAATATTTTTCCTTTTATGTTACTTAGTGACATAGGAACATTTAGTACTGGTGATTTAGTGAACAGCATTTGGGGCTAGACTAATCTGGTCCCTCTCCATATCACCCAAAAGTTGGGAAAATTTGTCTTTTGGGTTTTAGCGTTGAGTGTTCTATCTTGCCCTACAGAGCTGCTGGTGTTGCTCCCAACAGCGAGGAGCGGTTCAATCCCTAAAGGTTAGCTCTAGATTTGATACAGTCAGACTGAGTGCTGCCAAAAATAAGTGCCCAGGTCTCCTGCAGTTTCCATCAGTGAAGCCAGAAAGCCAGTCCACATATATGGTGTGATAGGCTTTGTAGCTGCATAATGGATGGGAAGTTTTCTAAATCCAGAAAACAAGGTTTTTTCAGCTTTTTGTAATGATTATTTTTGCTTTCAGCCTTTCTCATAATAATCACACCCTTGAAACCTTCCCATTTCTTAAGAGCATATGTATGCATGCACAATGTGCATGTTATATGTGTATATCTGTAGAAAGGCAGTGTTTGCATATGGGTAAATTACTCCTAAAGGAATAATTAATTTTTGATTCTATGACTCTAATTTGGAAAATTCCTTTTCTTCACCATCTGGTCTGTTTCTTTTATGCTTCCAATTTTTTCTCTCTTAACTTCATTTTTATGTTTCTTTTGCATTGTTCTGTTTTCCTTGGGAAAGGCAGAAACTTCTAGGATTCTAGTTCTTCTTGCCTCTTATTGGGCCAGTAAGGGAATGAAAAGCACATTAAAAAGTTGGCTTCAGAAAAGCTGGCTGCTAGGGAAGGTTAACACTCCCTTTTAAATCTGATTTAATACAATTCTTGGTTTCTCTGCTTATTGTAAATAATATCCTTATAGAGGTTGTTTATCATGGAAGGGAAACAGTTTCACTTACACAGTGTTAGAGTTAATTGCTGTTGCTGTTTCAGCCACATTAATCACACCAAAAAGTCTTACTTGGGATGCATTGGTAGTAACAGTGTCTTTGGTAAATTTAACAAAACCTCCCCATAAAAATGACCTATGTTAATTCTCTGGATGTGTACTAGGTCTTCTGGGTTTTTTCAAGCAAGAAAATAAGGATTTCATCTGTGTGATGATAAATATTTGCCATTTTGCAATTACCAGCAGACGATATCATAAATACATAATAGTTCAAAGTCTTTTGAATATATTTTTGTTACTAATATATCTTTCTTCTTCCATAATGAGCATAAATTTTTCTTATCTGAGAATTATTAGCTGTTTTGTTGTGATCCAGCTGTATAATTTATGTTCAATTCATTGGAGGGAAGAGAACCTAAAGAAAAGCACTGGGAATTTTTTTTGTAGCAGTTAAAAATTTATAAGAATATTTCCAAATTTTACTCCTCTTGTCTACAATGAGGATTACAAAACCATTGTCACACATTTATATCCAATACCTGTTCTACACAGTTTAAATCAGCAATTTTTGTTCATAATTCATATTCTTCTTATACTAATTCAATTTTCTTTGCTAAGTTCCTCCAAATACCTTTCTAAATATCTGACCAAATTAGCTATTTCTGTAGTTTTTTGACCCTTCAGCTTTCCATGGTATTTAATTTCAGTCACTATTTGCAGCTCCCACATGCCATTAAAAAGGTGTGGTTTCAGTTGGATGATTGGCTTAAAATATTTAATGGCTTTATTTAAATAAAACTTGTTCTGATTTGGACTTGCCTAAACTGACACAATTGGGTACATTAAGTGTTCAAAGTGTCTTACTGAATGGACATGTTGGCACTATACATCCATTACAATCACAGTAATTTTATCCCTAATAATTGTAAAAATTTTTCAAAGTCATATTGAGCTCAGTGGGGTTATTTGCATATGGAATTATTAGTTCTCTTAAGTTCATATACTGATAAGGTCTCTGTATAGAGCATATGCTGTTAAAAAAATTACCTATTTACAGGTGCTGATGCCCATACCACTCTAAATAAGGTGTGAGGGAAAGCTGTGATCAGAATTTGGCAGACTTCCACTGTATCTGAAAACAGCATACAGTTTGTAATGCCAGTATACTGTAAAGCAACATTATGTGTTAAATCCTTTTGGTTCATTTCTAAAAGGCTCATCTGAAGTATACTATAGTCAGACTCAGCATTTCTGATCTACTGGTGTCTGCTTCCACCATCTGCTTTTGCAGAACTATTTTTACCTTAACAAGTATCAGTGGCTGCCACTGAGTGGCCCTTTGATGTGCAGTCAATCACAGACAAGAATAAAATGGTATAATAGACTATAATTTCCTGTCTGATCATGAGCTCTGCTTTTTGTGCTGGGTGATTTCCTTCAAACTAATTGACAAATGCACTGGCACAGGGAGAGATGGGCTGCAGCTGCCTGTGGTTTGTCAGAAAGACAGAAGGAAAGGAAATCTTGAGAAGTACTGAGGTGTTCGTGACATTGAGATGCATCTTCTTCTGGGAATATTCGTAGTTAGAATGCAGAACTTTTATTTTTTTCATCAAAAAAGGCTATCCATTCTTTCAGGCTTTAAAATATGTTTTGAAAAAGAGAAAATCACATGGAAAACTAACTTGTTCTTCTAGCATCATTCCTTCCGCCAAGGGGCAATGGAAACACAACACACAGCCCAAAATAATAACCTAATACTGGTCTGCCACATTTTCTTTAGCAAGCTGAAATAATTGATCAGCACAGTCAGCCTTCAAAACCAAAGCTAAGAAGAACTCTTCTCTTTCAATAGGTATTGTAACTCACATGCCTCACAGAAATGATGGTGCATTTTTGTTTTCCACCCACTGTTATAAGGTGTGCCAACCAGCATTTTTGCAAGAGAATTTGTGGATCTGTGCAATGGAGATCTGTTTTGACAGCAGTGACCCATTCACAGTGGTTGGATGATAGGTGCAGTCTGTACTAGTGGCCTCTTACAACACTTCAGCTTTTCCAATGAAAAATACCCTATATATAGGGAATTAAACTACATTACAATCATAGATTTCTTTTTCTTTTTGTTCAGAAAATTTTAACTTCATGCTTTGCTTAGGATTCTTTGAATTTTCATTCTGAGCTCCTAGGAATTTTTTTTTGGGGGGAAATGTGTTAATTTTGATTTACTTAAATGAATATTTTAACTTAAAAACTGTTTTAAAACAAGTAAGAAGGAACAGATTGATCCTGTCATCATCAATTCAGCTGTTATTTCACATTTTAATTTTTGTGTATCTTGCTTTTGACACAGCAAATCTTTTGAATAATTTTCTTTATTTGGCATTCTCAAAATTATAGATGCCCAGAAAATCTTTGGCTTCAGTACATGTGACAGGGGAAACTGTTCTTCCAGAAGAGTTATGACCTAACTAGATAAACAGTTTTCATATTCTGATATTTAAGACCTTTTGAGCTAGCATGACAATAAGCTAAAACTTGAGATTAGGAAACCTCCATTATAAAATTTATGGAATTACTTTAAATAGGTATCTTAGTCTTTAATTTAAAAAACCTTATCATTTCTTAGCTTTTTTGTGAGTTATACTTCAAAATTATAAACTTGCAAGCCTTGAAATGTCTAAATTCACATCTATGTACCTAGAGGTAACCAAGAAAGAAATCATTATCATCTTCCTCAAAGTTGCTGATGTGTTGGACAGCAAAGGTAAATCCAGAAAAGCAGATCAGCAGAGAATTGGTAAAATGGCAAGAAACTTATTCAGTACATTTATGGCACAGCATAGCTCTGCATGCCTTCAGTATGTGCAGTGCTTTTCTATAATTTATACATGATTTCAGTCTGCTTAGAGATGGTTTAAAAAACCTAAACAACAAAACAGAAGCAAAATTGCTTCTATGTGAAAAGTCTCACAGTTTTCATCCCATCATATTCAATTGGTATACTGTGTGCATCACAATTTTTCAGTCTCTTGAGAGACCTCCTACTGTACTTTAACCCTTCATTATTTGGGGGTTTTAACTTTTCATTTTTGTAATAGCATTTGAGTCATGTGCCCAGTAAGCATTTTTGTGAATTGGAGCCCATATTCTTACTTAGCAAGCTCATGTCTACTTCTGCTCAGTGAATGGGATTTGGCTCTGTACTGAAATAATAGCATTTGAATTTAGGGGTTTAAACATAAATATATCTATAAATTATTACATAAATATTATTAGATATATATCTTATAATACATTTAGTATATTTAAGGGGTGGGTGTAAATGACTATGTTGTGTAAATTTTAAGCAGACCCAATGCATTTCTGCGTGTGTGTTCAGACAATATAGTGAGTTTTCAGGGTTCTTGTGTGACACTGAGATGTTTGAAATGGTTTTACTTTTTTCCTGCTAACTAGCAGTTTTATAGTAGGAATGTCAGACTATTTTTGGCAGTCAGTTTGGGCCATATGTTTTTTTCCTCTCAAAAGTGACTCCTGGGTATTTTGTTGTGTCAAGGACTTAGAGGTGCTTATTATTTGGCTGTGAGATAGATAGGAAAAATTGATGTTAAGAAAAACCCAAAACAACAAAACCAAACAAGGGTGGGAAGAGCTTTGAAAAGCTCAAGAGAGAGAAAATTGTTTTCTATATATGGTAAATCTTCAAGCTTAGACACAAGAACTTCTATTTTTACAAGTTCGGCAGAAAAGCTGGGTACGCATTCCTATGACACAATTGTAATTTTCTTTGGCTGCCAATCATTTTGCAGTTTTGATTTAAGGGGTTAACCTGCCAGCTAAGATAGTTTTACAAAAGCTAGTGTAATTACTTATGTAAAGACGAGTTAAAGATCATTACATCCTTAACAGATGTAATTTTGCCTGAAGAATTTAACTGGAACCCATCAGGGTAGACTCCAAGTTGCTGCAGAAATGGTGTGGCTGAGGTAGAGACTGTAACCCCAGGGGCCCTGGGCAGAGTGTGGAGCCTCTGGGGAAGCCAGGCAGGAACAGTCAGGGCTGGTGGTGTCCCCAGTGGCCTCCCTGGTAGTGTCTCTTGAGGCTGCTCTGCCACTGACCTGGCTTTACTTGTGAGAAAGAGGTCTTGGGAGAGAAAAACGGTGGCCATGGTTTGAGAGGAGTAGGGTGAAGTTAGCATTTAAAGGTGAAAGGCAGGGATTGGGCTGTCCCAGAACACCAAAGCTGATTTTCCTGCAAGTCAAGAACTTTTTATCAGTAAACTGGTAAAATGGAGGTACTTTAGAAAAAAAGAGGTGGCAGAATGTAGCCTTAAAATTAAGTTTTCATTAAAGAAAATCAATTTTATTTGCCTATCGTGCTTTTTAAAACAAATTAGGACGTGATTGTAGTGATTCTGGGATCCCCTCCAATGGGATGAGTAAAAGCAAAGAAATGTGGACATTGAAAAGCTGACATTGGATCTGCAAACACCAAGGCAAGAAGCCCTGTTAGTTTTCTGTTCTCCAGAGCAGCCAGCCTCTTCCTCTCCCTTCAAGCAATGCATTTGGCTGTACAGCATCCAGCCATGTACTGGTTGTACAGCCCACTGTCCTGCACTTAACAGGGCTGTAACAATGGTTATTCCCTGGAGCTTTGACTTGGTGTCACTTTCCTAGTTCTTGCAAAAGTTAGTGAAACAAAAAGTTTCCATGTTAACATGTGGGTATGTAGATATGTTTTCTCTGAGAATTTATTTTTATGTGTGGGGCAGGTATTTTTCTACATAGCTATTCTGATGACATAGATGCCATTTTAATCCACATTATGATGTGGATTTTATCAATTTTTATTCTTGTTTTGTTCTATACTGAGCATCTACCATACTTCATGAGGTGAGAAATCTCCTTCCTTAGTCAAGTGTGACAGCCGCCAAATTTATCATACATTTGTTTGCCTGGAACTTCAGCTGTCCAACAAATTTTCTGGTATTTAGATGCATGTAGGTGCTTCAAAAAAATTATATTAAATTTCATGTGGAACTGCAAATAAGTGTAACTGTTAAAATGATGGAATCTCCCTATTGAAGTCTTCACCTTGATCGTTCCTTTTACGGCTTAAAGCTGTTGCAGTATGTCCTACTTCAGATTTTCTGACCCTCTTACGAATTTCATTGAACTCATGCTGTCTTTGCAAAAATATTGACCCATTCTTTCACAGGACAGGAGTAATTTAAAAGCTGCAAGAGTATACATTTTATTTTTAAGTTTAGTACTTCCTATTAATACAGAAAGCTGTAGCATATGGCTTGAAATATGTGGAATTGAAAGACTCTTATCCATATCCAAGCACATTAAAGAACTCTATGCATCTATTTAAAATGAAACATGAATTTAGGTTGATTCTGTATCAAGGAAGTTCATGGCAGCTTGGTGCTGACATAAGCAGCCAGTAAATCAGGGCGAAAATAGCTAGCAAAATAGCATTTTTAAAGAGACTTATAAAGGAAATGCCAACATAATTGTAGAGTTGAGTTAGCTAGCTGTGAATTCCTCCAGTTTAAAGAGAATACTAAAACTGAGTGAATTAATCACAGGAAATAATTTACTGGACAAATTTAGCATGTCTTGGATTAAAAGGCATACTTTCTAGAACAAAATTAGGTTGCGGTGAGAATTGCTGAGTTTAAACATTGCTTCACTGCAATAGAAGAAAGCAACTGCATGTGCATGCATAGCTCTGGAGGAAAAAAAGAGACTAGTGCTGAGCTCTTGTCTTTTTTATTTGCGTCTGTTCTTGGTTTGGGTTACTTGCTAGCGTGAGGAGTCAGGAGGAAACTGTTAACCTGCCTGCTTGTTACTCAGTATTACATTTTATTGGAGTATGTGTATGGAAATACAAGTCCAGGACATCTGCAGAAGACTGCTCTTCTTCAGAGGAGACGTTGGGTTAAACCCCTGTAAAAAAACCGAAAAAATCTAGCTGTAAATGTGTTATTGTCTCCAGCAGCAACTGTAAGCAGATGCTTCTGAAGAAAGACCACAGGGCAGGCATAGATGATATTTCTCTATTTCTCCCTGATGTCCTTCCAACTATTTTTAGCTCCAAATGACAGGAGCTTTAAAATGTATTTTCCTAAAAATGGGGGGGGAGGGGGGGGTGGGAAATTGTGTGCTGGCATCTGTTATTTTTTACTTTCCTTGTAGTTATAAGTTCCTCTTTGCCTCAGCATATGACTGAAAGGTGTTGCTTTTCTGAGCTCAAAACGTACATATGAGCTATTTATTACATACTTGTGGATATTATTCTTTTGTTTCCAGTATAGAGATTCCTGAGCTGCCTGAAACTGCCCATTTCTTTTCTCCCCTTGAGCCAAATTCATACCTTGTGCATCTACCACTTCTCTGGCAGAGTTTTCCAGAAGGGCTGCTACTACTACTGTGGGCAAACATAGTGCTTTTGCCTCTTTTGAACATAGTTCATATAAATTGGTTATGATGTGCCCTAAATCTTGTGATGGAGGTGAATCTCCTGTCCCTATTCACCCTTTCTGTGCTGCTTATGACTTTGTAGAAAACTGTCATCTGGTACGTATTTAGAATTTATGAATAATAATGTCTTACTTTCCCAAAACAGTAGTTTGAATAAAACCCACTTGTTATTTTTATTTTAAAAGTAAATAAAACCATCAGTAATATCAATCTTATCATATGAGTTTAAGATCAAGGAACATTTTTTTATGATATTCATTTGGTGTTAGCCAGCAGTAAAGATGTTTTCCTCCTTTCACCAAGGGTGAAGTTTTATAGATGTTGTTTATTTTACATTACTACATTGCTCTGTGTGACTACATCATAAAATCGTTCGTTAGGTGAAGGTAATTTATAAATGATCAGAAGCAACCAAATTACTCCAGCTTAATGAGTTGCCACTTATTGCCTGTGTAGGCTCTTTTTCTGCTGCGGCTGTGAAGTTGGCTTACATTAATGTGCATTAATTTTATTTCACAAATGCAATGATGGAGGAGACCTAATCCTTCCAGTTATCATGGCTCAGCAGTGAGTGGGAACACATTAAGTCGGGGTAACTTCATTGCATATACTTGTCACTGTGGACCTGATGCAAAACACACACCAAGGCATTTTTCCAGGAAAATGTCATAGCAGTGCATCAATAGCTGCAATGGCAACCCACTCATCTTGAGGTAGTGTTCAAGCTGTTGATTTTTAGTCATACAGACGGAAATGTATGAAATCCTTTATTTCTGAGACACTATCTCTCTCCTTGTGTAGACAGCAGAGGTTCTGTAGTTGGATTTCCTTCTAGGGGAATTTCTTTCTGAGGGACTTTTTGGCAGAATGTTCAGTGCAAGGGCATCAAGACTTGGGCTCCTGCTATCTCAACTTGTCTCCAAATTGTTGGTATTTGGTAACTTTTTGATGAAAAGACATTTTTGAGAATTTTCTTGGACAGTGCTAAAGATATTTTTGCTAATTGTTAAAGGGCTGCATGAAGTGCTATGGGACTGGTTATTCCAATGACTATGAGATTTTATCACATACTTATGTCAAGGAAAAAGCTGGGCAAGCCAGCTGGCCAGAGCTCTGTGTCAGTGACAGCCTCCAAAGTGGGACCTGATGTAGTGGAAGTAGAAACTAACGTGGAGGTGACTGAACCACCCTGCTCTCCAATGGTCTTGGGAACTAAAGGTGTTAGGAAGGTCTCCCTTTCCAGTGCAGAGCCTAAATGCACAGATATGTGAAGAAAAGGACCACATCACTTCCAGGCTGCTTAAGTTGCTGTGGATAGTCCAAGTTCCAAGAATTTTGCGTAAAGTTGTTTAACCATTTGATTGGACTTTTTTTAGCATGTACAAACTGATTGTGTAATACAAGCCTGACACAACTCTGGTTTATTCCTTTTCAGTCCTGACCTCAGTCTTCAGTGTATCTTCAACCCATATTGTTCTATTTTTTGCTTCTCTTTAGTCTTTTGCTTTACTTCTTTCCCTTTTTTCAGTTCCCCTAGCACCAGGAAATAACAATAAAAAGTTGTGGAATAAGATTTAGTGCCATCCCATTATCTTGTGCTCTGCTGCTAATTTCTGAGACTGCATAAATCCTACAGTTTCATTTCTACAATTTAGGTTGTACAAATTCCAGGCAGCAGCTGATATTGACTGGGGTTTATAAAGTGTCCATGAATGTATCTAATACTAATTGAGTCAAAAGATTAAAAGACTAGAACAATATCTTGTATGATTGAAGATGCAGAAGCCCCAGGGATGCGAAAAATATGTTATGTTATATATGCTTTTATTTTATTCACTGAAATAAAATAGATACTTGGAACAGCTGTCTTCATCCCGTGCCTCGAGAGGTGATACACAGTTGTGTGGTAATAGAGGGAATTCCAGAACATTCCTGCCCTACTTTATCTGGAGGCAAGGATTTTGTTGTCTCAGTTCCTCCCTTCTCTTGTTTTGCTTAACCTTTCTGAGAATTTTTCTGGTTTAAATCTGTACTAAGCTGGTTAGCTATACTGGATAAATTATTAATCACAGTTTATAAGAAATTTTATACTGAAAAGGAAGGGATAATACTTTCAAGTGTGAAGTAGTCTAGATGTAGGTTTTTGAGCCAAGAAGAGTTGTGTTCTCAAGTCATGTGCTGAGGCAAAGAGGATCTGATCACCACAAACAGATATTGTCACAATATTTTTTTTTCCCCCTCTAGTCTTAGGAAAATAACATGTCAAAGGTCTTCTCGCCTGACCTCAGTAGAGAAAGGGCTTTTAACAATAAAAAAAAGTTTCCCGTGCTTTACACTGTCTTTAGGTTAAACTTTTGTGACATTCTTTTTTTTTTTTTGTCCATGGGAAGAATAGGAATTAGAACTTATTAAGATCTTAAATTTTAAATATGTGCATTCTTTTGCCACAAATGATGCATTTATATTTTAGCATTTCTTTTGTACTGCAAAGCAGGATTGTGTGATTCACTCCTCAAGGAAGAAAAAGATTTGGTTATTTTCTGTCAAAACTAAAAAGGAAATTTGTGTTGTGGATGCAGCAATGTAAAGCTGTCTACAACTTCCTTTCATTCTTGCCACAGTTCCTTCAGTTGCTTTGCTTCTCTGTATCAAGACTGTTTCTTCACAGGTTGTTTGCAGGCAAGGCCTAAGCTTCTCCAATATTTTACATTTGTCTTCTCTGTTAACAACTGGAAAACCTGTTGGATTAATAACAATGGGGATTACAGTTTGGGAATAATTGATATGAATTGCCAAGGAAGACAGGCTGCTGAATCCCAGGACTCTGGGATGTGCCCTGTTGACATTGCAGCAGGGCTCCCTGCCCCCAAGGTTTCTTCCAACCTTCACTTGAAATTCTGCGACTCCCCTACACACCTACCACATGTACTTGTGTCTGAGTAACTGTTTATTTCTTTTGGATTTCTGCCAGCAGTTTAGGCCTCAGGTAAATTCTCTTATCTTCTGTTAAGTCAATATTTATTTAAATTCCAGTGGACAAACTTTATATTCTAAGTCTTTTCAACACCTGTATTGTTTAGAAGAGGTCTGTAGTGTCTGCACAACTTCACCTGTGATCTCTTGAATAATGTGTGTTGTTGAGAATATCAACTTGGTACTGGTTATTTGTTTATTGAGGTAAAATGTCAAAAAGAAAATAAGTTTATTTTTCCTAAAAAGACAGCTTGAAATATTATATTAATGAAATTCTGGATTTATTCCACCGACTGAAGGTTTGTATTCATTCTTTTTATGCTCTGTGCAAGTGAGCAAAGATCTCTCATGTTATTTTGCATTAAAAAGAGTTGTTGGATAGCAGACTATATAATAGAATAGAATATTTTGCTTAAGGGCAAAATATTTGTGGGTTAGATTTTTCCAACAAGCAAATTTGGCATTTTAGTCTTTCTTTCCAGGTTAGCTCTTCAGATTTCTGTGCTGTGAAGTGCAAAATGATGCACTCACACTCATTTCCCATGTTTGCTTGTGGTAGGAATTGTGAGACTAAATTTCCGATACCACTTCAGAAGGAGGAGTTACCTGTTGTAACTAAATAAAAATAAGTTTATTTGAGAGAAGGATTTGCAATTCATGATGTCAAACTTGACCTACACTTCCAATAAGTGTGTTTAGTTTATACTGCCTTTAAATGCATAAATACCACTGTGCAATTATTTTAAATGGTGCTGTTTTTATAATTCTTTCATCAAGCACTTTTACCAACACATTTGAATTCATTTGAATTGTAGTCACTGTATCTGCTGACTCTTTTTTTATATTTTTCAGTTCCAAAACCAATAGCTTTGGCTTTTGGAAAACTCAAGAGAAAGAGGTTAATGTATTTGATAGGAAGAGCTCTTTAGAAATATACATATGCATTTTATGTGTGTATGTGAGCATATCTATATAAAGATCTTAAAATGTTTAGACATATATATAGTCACAGTGTTGCATATTAAGAAAGTGTAATCCCCATTGATTTAACTATATATTTCACTATTGGCATGGATAATTTTATTTGCAGTTGAGCAGTGTGTGTTCCTGGAAAGATGAGAAATGTTCAATTGCCATTGGTTGTAACTCCTTTTTGTCATATACACATCCTCCTTTGGTCTCTAAGCCTTAATAAAAATAAAATTCAAATTCCACTGATTCTTCTGAACAGTCTGAATATATAACATGCACAGTTATCTCCAGAACACTCTTTAATAGAAATCAAACCCCATAACGAGATGTACTGCAGGAAGCTGCATAACACACTGAAGGGCACTGGCCTAACACTGTTTTTTGAAATCTTACCCTGAATTTTAGTACATTAAGGAGGTACTTTCAAGTGCAAAAATTAAAATGTTGCATATAGCTTTATTGGAATATGGCCTTATCCCTTAAAGCCAGATTTGCATTGAAGATGTGACATAGCAAATACTTACAGTGTTGGTGGCTGAGAAAAACAATGGTAGCAATCTCAGCCATATTCAAATGTTCTTAAAGGATCTGACACCTTTGGAGCTGTCTGGTAGACTGTACATTGGAAAAATAAAATAAAAAATTAATACTCTTATTTTTAGTTTTACAAAAAGTTATTTCTTTAAACTCTATAAGTACTTTTGAGCTTATGCTTCTGTCAGTCAACAAAAATGCGAAGGAGTAACATCTTCAGCTAGAGCATGGTCGTGGGAATAGGAAATAAATCTTTAAAAAGACTGGTTGTTGCAATCAATACCCAGGTAGTTTAGGTGGCAGGTATAATTGACATAAATGATTTTTTGTTTTATATTGAGTTTTGGTAATTCCTTTGCTTCCTGCCTGTGAAGGTATTGGTTGAAGCAGTCCGCTGGGAGCGTGTCTACTGTACATACAACCTCTGTGACTGATATGGATGTAATGGGGTTTTTTTCTTGTTTCATAGATCTTGCAGTCACTCCCCTGACCAAGGGCTCAACAAGCACATTCAGGCTTCTTATGAAAAACAGCTCTGCCAGCTGAATGGCAGGAAGCTTATGAGCTTGTTTGCCAGACTTCTCGGGGTGTATAAACCAGTTGCTGCAGCTCTAAAAATGATATGACTGGTGCAGTAGTGATTTTCTGCACTGAAGGTGGATGCTGACAGGAGTTATGTACTGCAGATATTTTAGTGAACTCTGAAAAGACCGTGCTGTAATACAACACTCCCAGATAGAGAATTCTGTGGTTCTGATTTCTTCTAGTGTGTGATTTCCTCTCCATCATAATCTTCTGTAGAATTGTATTTGTGGGAAACCAGTCTGTATGACTGCACTTTACCTTGTAACAAAGAATTGTTTTTCCTTGTTTAATTTAATATATTTTGGCTCCAGAGCATACCTCAGTTTCCTGCATTTATTTATGTGTTGGGGAAGTGCACGAGGGGCACAGAAAATGCGTGTGCCCTGTGCCTGTGAAGGTTAGGACTGAACTTAAAATCTGTTTTGCCAGGCAGCAACTACTTGGACAGCTGCCTAGCTGGGTTTCTTTTGATTCTAAATGCTCTGTCATTTCTAATGCTGCCAAGGGGAAGCACATGTGTTTTATGTATTGGTCACTAACTGTTCCATGAGGTGGTTAAAAATACCACACTGGAGTATTAATAGTTTTTCTCTGAAAATAGTAAATGCTTCCTGTAATTGTAGAATAAGCCTCTTGCTGTCATTCTAGTATAAACATGTCATGAGAAATCCTCTCTTAAAAACATCTTTTGCTCTTGTTCAGTGTTTGTCAGGTTCAACTCCAGCCATGGCTTCCCCGTGGAGGTTGGTCCAGATTCCAGCATCCTCCAGCTGAAGGAGGCAGTTGCCCAGCGACAGGGAGTTCCAGCTGACCAGCTGCGGGTGATTTTTGCAGGGAGGGAGCTCAGCAATGACTTGACACTGCAGGTAAGAATCCCTTGGTAGCTTCTCGCCTGGACTGCTGCCAGCTACACTGCCTCTGCCTCTAATGCTGCCAATCTGATGTTCATGCCTGAGATCTAATAAAATAAATAGTGCCTGGGGATTCCTTGAACTTTACTCCACACTGCTTCATTAATTCTGACCTTCTTAATTATGCATTAAAACAGCAAGCAGGAAGGGTAGGGAAAGAGAGAGAATGAGAGAGAGCACAAGAGAGAGCTGTGCCTGGTGAATAAATGTTTACTGACTACAGAAGCAAGCCATGCACAATTTCTGTATCTGTTCAATTTCTATCTTACTTATTCCATTTGAATCTTAATGAAGAAGGATGTGAATAAATTGCTCTAAATCAGGCTGCACAGTCATCACATTTTATAGGATTTGTAACCCAATTGTGACCCCTGGAGGATAGCTACACGGCTGCTGCTGCGCTGTGTGCTGCTGTGCCTGCACAGGTGTGTGATGCTGGAGGGGTGGTTCCAGATCAGGAAGCCCACAAAAGTGTTCTCCAAACCACTGAACTCATAAATGTGTGAAGCTAAAAGAGGAGCAGGGAGCACGGAAGAGCAGCTATAAGTAGGTATCTGAATTTCAGCTCCTGAAGGTTAGCGACCCGTTCTCTTCAGAAATGCTTCTTTCTGTTCATCTGTAGTGAGCACTATGAAGCACTGAAAGATAGGTTCAAGTTGCTCTTTGCTACTGCTACCAGTTCAGTTGCAGTTGCTTTATAAATAATTTTGTTTACCCTGTGTGTGCATTTGGCAGTTCATACTCCAATAGCCAGGGTTTAGCATAAGATCACATATTTAAGGCAATTGGGAAACCTAACTGCCCTTTCAGCATAGTGCAAATACTGATTTAATCAAATTCCCATCCTTCTACAGTGGTATCAAAGAGCTGCAGATACAACCTGCAGTAATGCAGATGATTGCATAAATGTTCCCTCACGTGCAGAAATATCCAGGTTAATTTGTGTTCATGTTTCAGACATATTGTTGTACTCAAAATGGCTGCTAAGTCTGAGTACAGAAAGTCACTATGGTATTGATGACCTATCACTGTTTCTCCTTGGGTATGGTATTTGTTGCTTTGCAAAGGGCTTTAGGGAATTCCAGCACACAAAGGAAGGTGTAGAAATGTGAATTGCTGCCAGTCTCCAGTGCATCAGCTGTGAATAGTGTTGATGCATACCTGCAGTGTGCTCCACCTACATGTGAAAACATATATATAAAAGTGTAAGAATGAAAAAAGTCATGTGAATTGTAGAAGCTGTCAGTTGCCAGTTGCTAGATTGGAGTGTCTGTGTTGCTCTGTCAGAAGCTTCTGAACCACTTTGCTTTTCCTGGCAAGCTGCAGGTGTTGGTATTACTGCCATTTTGTGACAGCATGAAACACAGATTTTCAGCCCAGTTTGACACTTGCAACCAAGTTTGTTGTTGGCTACAGCATATAGTCTGTTGCCAGGGTAAATTAAAAATGGTGTTCTGGATATATAGACCTCCTGATCATGTAATTTTCTTGCTTTGTCATAATTATCATGTCCAGTCAAGACTTCCTATTATTTAGTAAACTGGATCTAGATTCATTGCTTAGACTCTTGGTTTCTAAATCAGATAGGAAATTCAAAAGCTGTTTCAGATGGTACAATTTATACTTCTGTGTCTAGGTGTCCTAAATATTGCACTGAATGATATCATCAGTATGTATCAACTTCACTTTTATTCTAGATATTTGAATGCATTCTACTTTGCTGCTGTGTTTCTTTTTTTTTTTTTTTTCTTTTAATTGTGTATATTTATTTATCTTGGAAACTTGTCAACACAAGAAGAAGAATTGAATATTTAAAGTGTTTGGATTCCTGTGGTAAGCTGTCTGGGTTTTTTGCAGAAGCTAATAACAACTTGCATGCTAGTGAAATACTAACTGCTGGCATTTATGGTGCATCTGTAGTTTCAGAATTAACATCAAATATGAGCAAAATAACTAACTCTAGTTTTCTAGATCTGTGGATTTGGATGCAAAATAAGAAAAAATCTGCTCAGCTGATGCTTTACATTATTTCCATTTACAATAGCTTAGAATTTTTGGTAAAATAATTTTGTCCTTCTGTTTTTTGTAAATTACTTTTGAACTTATTTGCCCAAGGTATTGTGGAAGAATCTAGAGGTCAGGAAAAAGAACTGATGGTATCGCAGAAAATGAGATTATAGAGGACATGCAAAAAGCTGCAGTAATTGCAGGAGTATGGGGTAGGGATATAGGAAATACTTCAGGACAGCAAACTTTACTGGTTTCACAGCTCACAGAACAACTAGATTTGGCTTGACAGCTACCTTAAAATCTCAGGCAGCTGATACAAAACATAACTGAGAATGTGAAAGCTATGTTTGTTTTCCTGTTTGGAGAGAAGAAAAATCATTCCTGGTAGCTGAGACTTGTAAAAAATAAATGAAGCTGAAATATACAAATGTTAAAGAGAAATTATTATTAGAAATAAGGTGCCAAGTCGAGATCTTAAATAAGTAATTTAATATCAACAACAGCAGTAAAAATTTGTAGGAGGGATAAAAGTGAAATATGTGTGGAGGCATTTAATTTGGTACCACAGATATGTGATTTTTCCTTGAAAAAAGAAAAGAAGATGAGACACTGATTCCTCTGTACACAGGGGAGATCAGTATCTGAGCTAGTGACGAAGGGACAAGTAGTGAAATTAGAGCCATGGTAAGCAAAGATTGGTAATGACTGGATGAAGAATGAGATCTGTAAATTTGAATCTCATAAGAAGGAATTAGAGCAATAAGCTGATTCCTAAAAGCCTAGCAAACAGTGTCACTTAAGTGTGCTAAACATTCCAAAGAATGATGAAGAGCTCCCTGCTGATGACAGTTCACTTTGGAATGAGAAGTAATTAATTAATATAGACCCAAAAATATTCTTTCAGAAGATTATCATGGGTATGGGAGAATAGTGGAAAGATCTTCCTGTAGCAATCCTAGGATGGAAAGAAGAACAGAACCATGACAGGGTCACCAATGGAATAAACATGAGGTAGCTGCATATCAGGGACCTTGAAGTGTCCTAACAGGAGGTGACTGCTTATAGTGTTGTCATTGCCCTAGAGAATGGCAAAATTAGTTAACAAAGCTTCTGGCAGTAAAGTCTGTAGTATGTATTGATAAACACTTCTGCTCAGTATAAGCAATTTTAAAGTTACTACTGATAATAGCAGTAGTATTGTACTAGTACAGACTTCCCCTTTCTTGGAGAGCTCAGAGTGCCCTTGTGTGATGGAGTTCTTTGCTAATAGCTTGCAGGAGAGATTCCCTTCCTTGCAGACCTGATAGTGTAAATGAATAAAGCAGACAAATGATGTGATGGGAATCAGTAGCTTAGCTTGTCCTCAGTCAGGAGGAAAACAGGGATAGAATTAAGTCTTGTTTCCCAATTCTGTACCATTTTTTTTTGACAGTGTTTCCTCTATAAAGTAAAGCTAGAAAATACTGTTTTTTGGAACAGAAAAAGACTAAGCCTGTGTTAAGTACAGGACTTGTTAGTTTTGTGCTAACAACTGTGCTCCCCTGAGACAGCTTCTGAGTCAGTCTTAGCTTGACTGCAGCACAGGCTTGAGACTTGGAGCATAATTTGGGTTTGACTGCATCCATCCATATAGGTGCTTGCCTAAAATAATTTATACAATAATTCAAAAAACAACAAAGCACGACTAGAAGTTGTTGTTAAATTCTGTGAGCTCATAAACATAACTGAAAATGAGTAAAAAGGAATGGCACAACTGCAGTAGTAACATAAATGCACAACATCTTTGCAGAGGAGGGAAAAGAGAAGTGATGGGGAGAAATGGTGCTGTCTTTTAGCAGGAACAGGTACTCGAACAATGGAATATTGCATTTCATTGAAGAGGACCTTGTGTACAAAAATCTATGGCAACCTTCTTGCTCTCTAAGCACAGCCCAGTACAACAGAGCTTCCAGCAGTTTTTATATTGCCTTGTAACATTTTAATGAGGGTTCAAAGAAGAAACCATGTGACACAGTGCAAAATGTGTCTCTAACCAGGAAAAAAAGCCCAAGTGTAATTACAAAGTACTGAATGCTAAGATTAGATCGGGTCTTTTGACATAGTTACGGTTTTGTGCTACAGTTTCACATATAGGATACCAAATCCCTCACAGAAACAACTGCGATACTCAGCAGTTTTGTGGGTTACAGAATACTGTTGAGCCAACATTTGCATACCTAAATGCTGTTTGTAGAGAATTGCCCATAGACTGACTAAATCAATCATCATATGTGAAATTCAAAGAGGAAAAAGAATTTTATGTTTGTGCATGTTTAAATCAGTATTTTTGGTCAATATTTGATTGAGCTGTGTGTTTTCTTTTTTCTTGTAAATTTGGAAGAAGTGTGTGTTGTAATTCTTCAAAACAGGAAAAGCAAACTGAGGTTTATGATGGTAACAAGGAAATCTAGCGATGCTATGTTTGTGCTGCAAGGTAATGTGGATTTGGCAAAAAGAGAGAGTGGCAGTACTGTTCATTCAAGGTTCTTTTGATGGCTGTAGAATCTCTGTGACAACAGAGATGTGTTGAATAAATGTTTCCAAGACTTGTGTTGGGCCTGATGGTATTACACACTCACAATGCATGTGGAAAGTACCACAGAGCCATATTAATTGTAATATTAAATCGGCTAGCTCAGGCCTCCAGATTTTCCATATTGTTACTTTCCAAAGTATTTTCTGTATTTCAACATTCCTAAGAATGTTGAAAAGCTCCCTGCTGATTACAGGTCACTTTTGAATGAGAAGCAGTAATATAGACCCAAAAATAGGACTTCTTTCAGAAGGTTGTTGTGTGTATGGAATAGTAGAAAGATCTTCCTGTAAAATTAAAAAAAGGATATATTGCTCATTAATTTTTCTGCCAGATCAAGACCAAATTGCATTTATAGATGAGACCTTCAATCCCAGAAATGTATTTCCATTCTACTTTTAAATGCACTTCTATTCTTTTTATGCTAAGTTTTTCCTGAATTTAGAAGACTATGAAAAATATTTAACTATATCTAAATGAGGGGTAAATTCTCTTAAAGTAGTTTGAAAATTTCAAAAAGTGAATGAGGTGTTTGTGTTGGGGGCTACAGATTCTAATATGGCCTTGAAGTTTTCTGGGTCCTTCTGGATTCTTCTGACATTTCTTAATGTGTTTTTGTTGGCCTGCTGATGATTCATTAATGGGACAGGATTTTCTTTGCAAACTTTCTTCAGTGTGCACTCAGTACAAATGTGGTCTTAATTTCTAAATGTATCTAGGTTTTGGTACCTAGATGAATTCAGTGTTGTCTGCTGAGTCTGGTTCAAGGGTGCCTGGAATAGAGGGGATGATGCCAGTGTTCTTATAGGAGTCTTACAGACTCATAATATTTCTGTATGACCTACGCTGCTCTTTTAGAATCATTTCCAAATTTCTAAGTATGAGTTTATTTTGTTTTTTCCTTTGCTGACAGTTTAAGTTTGACTCTATTGAACTAATTTTTATTCCATGGATGTTTCTTATTACTTTATGTGCAAACATGCTCAGACAACAGATTAATTTTACTTAAAATTAATTTCTCTTAGGCTGTTGAAATTCACTGTATTAAGTGAATTTTGTGAAATATATTTTGAAAGAGCAGTTGCTTTGTGTGGGTCTGATAGAGAAACTGAAATACTGCTTGCAAGAAATACATTATGCTGATAAGAAACTCCTCTGGCAAAACACTCTAGTTCTTTTCAGGACATATATAACATTTCAGAACGAAATTATCTTGAAAATTGCCCCAACCTTTTGTTTTCCACCTACATACTTGCATTAGGCAGACATTTGTTGAGTCTTTCCCCTTGTCATGAGTATAACTCAATTCATATGTTTACAATGCTGTCCATTTTATCATTTGGATCCATATTTATGTTGCAGGAGAGAAAATATGTAAGCAAAAACTTTAAAAAACAATGGTTGTTAAAGTGTTGGCAGTGAGTAATAACTTTTATGAGTCTCTAAATCATGACAGTAAAAGAAAGGTCAGCCCACATCTTTCATTCATCACCTTTCTAAATTGCTTTGGTGAAAAAATGTTTAGCATTCAGAACATCATTACCAAAAACTGTAGTTCAATAAGCAGAAGGTGAAGGATGGTAGGGATATTTTCTGCCTTCTTCCTTCCTTTCCCTCAAAGGGAAGACATGGTATTAATTGTTCTACTAGCCTACGTTTATCAGGAAATATTGATAGAGACTATGTACTTTATAATTCAGAACTGAAATAGAACAATAATTTGCAAATATTTGTGTTGTCTCAAAAAAGAAGCAAAAATTAGGATTTGATTAACACTTTACATAGTGAAATTACTGGATAATCAAATGGGAAATTGTGGCAGAGTATCTGTGAATTCTTTTTTAACATTGAAAATGTCTCAGGAAAATAAAATTGTGAAGGAAGAATGGAAGGTATTGGAAATTTTGTTTAAATAGCAGGTAGCATGCCAAATATACCTCCTCGATATTGGGGGTGTAGTTCCTTGCATTATTTCTTTGCTTTTGTTTTCATTTTACTTATCTAAATCTTTACAGCTTTAATTCTCTGAAATGTCATCTGCAATACATTTGTATTTGTAATTATCAAGGTCACTCAGCTATTTAATAAACCATTCTGGGTTTCCCTATTTTCCTGTTATTTTTCAAGCTTTTTCACTAATTGTAGTTGAAAATGTTGGAGGGAAACTTGAATGATTCATATGTGGTTATAGTTTTTATCACAGATGAACCTCAGCACTCTGGGGGATGCAGAATTATTCCTGTGAGGCATGGCTTTTATGGGTGATGGGATAAAAAATAAAAAAAAACAGAGTTGCATTATGACAGAAAAGGCCCAATGAAAGTAAATAAAATTGATCATCCTAAGGAAAATAACACCAGTACAGGCTCAAAGAGAAAGAAGACAATTTTAGGAGTTATTGAAGCAAAAGTACGTATGTAATTCCTTATGTATCCTTGAAGCAACACTCAATGCATTCACAATTCCTAGAAGCTTTCTTTCTTATGCACTCTAAAAGCCTGTTGAAGAAATGAAAGTAAAGTGTTTAAAAAAAAAATCTGTAATAATGAATACAGTAGAGCAATGCAATTTTGCCTCCTCATTTAGACTAAATGGAGAAGCAAAAGTACCTGTTCCTCAAATGAATAATTTTCCTCATATACAGACCTCAGGTTGTTATTTCATTTTTTTCAGGTAAAACATTGGCTCCTTTGTTTTAGTCAAAATTATACCACTGATCTTCCATGAGCCAGTATTCTTCCTCTCATTTTCTCTCCTTCTTATTTATTCTCTCACCCTTTTTCTCTCTCCCTTTTTCTCTTACAAAATCCTTACTGTCCTGGGGAAGCTTCTCAGCTAGTGTAAATGATATACCTTCCATCCACAGAGGTTATGGGTGTGATTCTCATTCCTGTGGAGTCCAGTTTTCAGTGCTGTTCCTGATAGAATTGATCAGTGTTTTCTTTACTTGTATTGCTTTTCTTATTATTAGTTTCCCACAATTCAAGCCACTTTTCTTGCTTCCATTTCTGCTTTCCCCAATCAGTTCCAGGACTTGGAAACCCTGTTCCCACCCAACATTTGTTTCCCATTACTCCAGCTTAGGGAAATTTTTCCTGTCTTACTCAGCCTAAGAGATAATGGGAGGGAATGACAAACCAAAGTTGCCTTCTGGATCTACTCTGTCTGCCAGTGAGTGGAAATTTCCTTTTACCCATGGTTTCTGTCTTTTATTGGGTGATATGCTTCTGTACCTGGTGATCTCCTTGCTTCCTGATCTCCTTGTACGATACCAAGATATCTGTGTGCTAATGTATAAAAGGTCATCACCTTATTTTAGGTAATTTTGAAAAGGTGTGTAAATGTTAGAAGATTTTGAGTGATGAGGTTGCACTTCTCATGAAGAGATGTAAAAAAACCCCCAATCTTCTAGTTTTATATAGAATTAATACCAAAAAAAGAGATACCAATAATGAAACATCTTTAAACTGCAAAAAACATTTCTAATACAGTTTTTCCCTATTAACTGTTTGACATAAAACAGTAGGATGGAAGCATATAAAAGTTTTATTGTAATATATTTGGTATGCGTGATATACCAGAGCTCTGACTTCATGATTTGTTTCTTATGCAGCTCATCCCAAATTATCCTATAAAGTATTTTTACTGTGCTACCTTGCCATCTTTAACATAGTAATCTATTCATTTGTGTCTTTTAAGATACGGAGCAAGTTGTGTGTACAAAACAAATAAATGTATGCAAGTATGTTTAAAGAAAGAAAATAGTAGCTGCTCACCTCTTTAACCAATATCATATAACCTTTATTCCTGCCTTATTTTCATTGCCCTAGGTGGTAGTTTTGGGTCTTTGTTTACTATTTATCTTGCAGCAGTGTGTTTAGTACTACAGTTTAAGCACATTTAATTTAAAGTGTCAGAGCTTTAGGAAAGGAAGAAACAATCCAATTTTAAAGCATCTTAATGTTTCTGCTACCAGAATCTTATAGCAAAAATGTCTCAGACACCATAAATGGCAATAAATAAGTTAAAATGACCAATTGAATATATATCATTCAAAACAGTATTCTTTATGAAAGTGTCTCCTCTTCTTCCCCTGCTAAATAGTGAAAACTGCAGTGCCTTTTTTCTGAATGTACTATGTTTAGCTTTATAATACTAGTTTAATTTTTGTCTGTTTCACTAAGTAGTAGTGGAAACTTCTGTTAGTTTTCTAAAAATAATTTTATCAATTTTTTGTGCTATGAAAAATAAAGGAAGTGAGCAAGTGGTGCAACAACACAGCACAGTAACGGTAACAAAGGGAAGAAACGATACATGAAAAAATATATACCATGCTGAGTATCAGAAGTCTAGAAGAATAGTGGGAATTTCAGATAAAAATGTTTCAGGTAGACCTAAACAGTTTGACAAAGAAGGTTATGCTTGTTTATATGGTATTTACTAAATGTGGTTGTGATTAGATGAGCAGCCAAAGAAAAAAATATTATTTGGCAGGGCTCATGAAGTACCTGAGTACTTTGTTCTACCAGGCAGGAACGCAAGAGATAAGATTAAGGGTGAGATATACTACAGATGACTGCAGAAGCATGGAAACTCAAGGAATTGAATTGCAAAAATATATGAATTGACAGCAACCACCAGCAAGCCCATTATCTAAAGCAAAGCAAACAAAACCAAACAGTAAATTTTCAATGTGTTAATATCATTTGCAGTGTGAGGCCATTTGTGGAGGATACAAAGAAGTGCATTTAAGGTATAACACGTAAAATAGTAGAGATGAAAATGTTATCACTTCTAAAAGAGGTGTGATTACATTACATGGTAGACCCACTTAGTGGGTCATCAGAATCATGTGATTCTTTAAGCCTATCATCAGATAAGATTAAACACTTTTGCTTTGCAAAATCATAACTTTTTAAAAAATTAAAAAGACTAGAAATTTTTTCAGTACATTTTTAAAGAGATGAAAATAAAAATCCACGTTGAAGAGCAGTAATCCATGCAGGTCTATTGTCTGGGAAACCAATTTAGGAAATACTCCAGCTCATTTACCTGACTTGAGCTATGCAGTGAACGCATTGCCTACAACAATAAGGTGAAAAAAAATATTAAACTTGCTTAGCATACTTAATATTTATTACCATTTTTATTGAAGGCGGATACTAGGAATTTTTATCCTATAATCCATCAAGGCAACTGAGGAGTTACGTAGGGCTGAAGTGCCTGCAATTCTAAGTATGTTATAGGAAACAAGCTCTGGGGAGGATGAACCAATAGCCATTGATTTTTTTTTTTTTTTTTTAATATTTTCAACCACAAATGTTGGCCATATAAGCACTGTTCAGCCAAGTAAGCATTTAGCCTAATTATGAATTAGAGCTATGAATTCTGATTTCAGAAGAGCAGAGAAACTGGCTGCAGCAGCACATAGCAGCATTAGTACCTACACTGTATGCTTGCAATGATTTGTGCACTTGCTTTTCAGAGGTCCATTCTGTAAATGCCGTCCTTTATCACTGCAGAGGTAATAAAAACAGCATCCCCAGAAGTGCTCATTTCCGATGGAATTCAATGCTGATCTCATCTATTTAAGTGAATGTAAATGAAAGCTCTCTCTCCTGTTTCTCTGAAAGATTGATGCATTTCTGACTCATGAGCAATGCTCAGTGTCAGTCTCCAGAAACAAATGGAGGAAGATTGACACAGAATGGCTTCATGCCTCAAGAAGCCAAAGGATTTTAATCTCCTTGTATCTCTGGGTGTATATGTGTCAGTCATAAAGCAATCTTTGAATTACTTATCTCCTGACATAATTCAAATCTCTCAAAAATGCTAATTTCCTATTAAAAAGAAGGATTGGCTTTGCAAGGCCCCAGTGGGCTATAGTAAATATTGACAAAATTTCTATCAATAAATAAATGAAACATTAAACCAGAGAGTTTGTTTTGTTCACATTTATGGAAACTTCCATATGTTCTGTTCTTTCACTGCATTAGAGACGTGCTGCTTCCATTGTAATGTAATTTAGTGTGATGTGTATTTATACTTTAAACTAAAAATTGAATTTTTCTAGCAGCAAAGAACTGTAACAGCCCTGGAGGATTTACACCAGCTCACTAGTTAGGCCACAACCTGCTGTTTTAAAATTATGCTGTACTGGAGGCAATTAGTCAACACCAGGGTTTTTAGTGCTGCTTACATAAGAGAAGTTGCATTAGAGTCCAAAAAAAAGAGTATTTGAGAAGGAAATCACCATCCTAAAGTGAAAGAAAGACAAGGTTTGCTTTGGAGGCTTGTTTTGTGATTGCCCACTTTGAAATCTTTTTGTGGTAGGTTTGTTTGGTCCCTTTTGAAATTGTCAGGATGCCAATGCCTTTTAAAAAGATACATACTAGGGACATGAGAGGTCCTGTTGCTGAAGAATTGTATGTCATCTCTTGCCTTCATTACATTACAGGAAGGAGCTGAAATAGCTTTTCAATTCCCTTAGAACTCAGTAATCCTCATAGTTCTGTAACTTTTTGTTGGTTTTGCTTCCATTTTATTGAGGAAAATTTTTTAAAGACAAGATGACTTATTTGCATATGTTAGCTGGAAGCTTTCTGCAAGAGTCAGAAAAAACTTGTGGCATTCACTCGTTTCTGATAGAAATATTTTCATGCTAATTATTTTTGTCCATTTTTCATTGTATTAGTAATTTATATTCATGTGATTTGATCATATTGGAGTGCATTAATTAATGCAAATTAATTTGCAGCCACTCCTTCTGGAATGTGGACTGCTGATTTTGAGATGAAAGAGGTGCTACAACCTGCTGCTATGAGTCCAGGTGTGTTACAGTGCCACCTGCCAATATTGCTGCTTTCAAATTTACTCTTATGCAGACAATGTGAGAGGTCCTTTTCAGTTCTTCTTGTGTAGTCAAGGTACACTGACTCTGTAAGAAGTACTCTTTCTGCACACCCTGCTTTATTCACTTCTTATTCGAACTTCTTGTTTGGGTTTTTTTTGTTGTTTTCATTTGCGTTTGCTCTAGTCAAGATTTTCTCCAATGCAGAGTTCAGGTTGATGATCTGATGTCACACAGACCTTTCATCAGACTTCCTATCCCAGGGCTGAAAATGTATGAGTCAAACTTGCAATCCTTTTCATCAAACTTCCATTTAAACTTCTGGGCTTTGATGTTTTTGTTACTTCTGTGCTTTACATCTTTTTCAATTTCTGCACTTTTATGTAAGAAAGGTCAAAAGCTGCATGTAAAGGAATGTTCACATTTTGAACAGAGTGCAGAAGCTCGAGCTGTGCTATGTTCTTCCCTCCTGCCTAGAGCAGTCTTCCTTTCAGTTCACTGGGAAGATGTGCATTTTGTTATGCAATATGTGGCTGGTTAATGCATAAAGCTTGCTCCCAGTTAATTTTCTGTTGCTGTTGGTTTGGAAACAACAGAACTGGAAAGCAAAGGCATATGTTAATGATGAACACGTACATTAGGATGCCCATAAGGTTACTCTGCATTACCAGTGGAGTTGGACTAGGTCCCCAAAGGTTCTTTCCAACCTTAACAATTCTGTGATTGCTTGATATTGGTTTAAAATATTCTGGTTCTAAAGACTTTTTATATATTACAGGTTCTGATAATAGAAAGCCTAGTCGTTTCAATTTCTTTTCATGCTTCAGAAACTAATGGTGTTCAAAATCCAGATGAACAGAAACAACCTGAAGCCATTAGGTAAGGATTTGCATTGCTTTAGATTGGAAGCAATCATTTCCCCATCCTTTCATTTTATGCTGGTTTTCAATTGCTAACAGTTTTCAAGACAAGACATGGAATCAAGCTGTAGAATATAATATCCTGGCTTTTTCTAGGGTTTGCCACATAACTGAACACCAAATGAACACAATCTCTGTATTTTCCAGGCAAAAGTAATGTGGAATTAATCTGGGAACAGCTATATTTGCTCAACTATTTCTTTAAAATATGATTTTAACAGAAAAGAGCAATTGTTCAAAATAAGTGTATTCAGACAGGGAATTATTTAGGAATATCTGGAATTCAAAGTGCTTAACACCTGAGACATGAGGCAGTTCGTGCTCCTGTCGTACCAAAACAGCAGCAGAAAGTCATCATGTTACAGTGGCTCTTCCTTTCCATGCTGTGGAAAGCCTTGGAACCTCTAAGAGATACATCTTCTGGAGATAATTTTTGCTAGATGTGCAGGAGGAAGAAACCTCAAAGCATACCCAGATTTACCTCTTCTTTTTTTTTTGATAGGCTGGTTGTCTTGCAATGTGAGCTAATGGCTGACAGTAGTATATTTTCCCTCTTAACTACAACCATAAAATTTAAAATAAATTTTAATTTAATGAATTTTAAATAACTTTAAATAGAATTGAACTGACAAAAATGTGTGCTAATTTAGCTTGAGACGACTTTTTTTGTCTCAAATAAGACTCAATTAATTGACAGTTTCTGGATGTAAAAAGTGTCTTTTTAGCCAATTTCAGGGTATTACAGGCTAATACTGTTTTAGCATATTTTGCTACAAATTTCTAATGCACAAGAACTGGGATTTGGTAAATGCTGAGAAAAGACTAGTTCAGAAAATAGTGAAATTTATGAACTGTAAATGCGATTGGTATGCCTCTGTAATAAACAAACAAATTTATAATTTGTTGCTGCATGTTTGTTGCCAATTCTTTCCTAAACTAATGAACATCAGCTGAATTTCTGGCATCAGTAACTTGTTTCATAATCCAACCACCCTCCATGCAAAGACACTATTCAGTACTCATGCTACTTTGTCTTCATTTTCTGCATGTGATGTGTTACTGCTCACTTAGTTACTAGTTCATTGAACTTAATGATTTCAAACAAATATTGTCTCACCTCCATCTTGGCAGATACCTAATTTGCACAATTTCTGTTACTTCTGCCTGTGTTGGAAATGTTGGGTGACTTTTTCCTCAATTTGTAGACAAGAGGAAATATAAAGAACATGCAGACCTTAGGAAGCTTTTGAAGGCCCTATTAAATCATCAGGATAACTGCAACAGCTATAGTAATATTGTGTTCTGTTGCAAAATACATACAAGAGGTTTTATCTGGATGTTATCTGAAAAGATAAAGGTGTGTCATTCCTTGTGAAAACTTTGCTATTTCTCTTCAGGTTAGATAACAGGGACCTTCATGTCAAAATATTGAAGTGTCTTTTTGAAAACAGCTGAAAAGTCCTGCTTATCCTTTATGAGAATATTCAGGGTTTTTTTTTTATAAATATCTCACAGTCACTGAACACATCTGGCATTTTCTCCATTGGGTATTTCTCTGCAGAAAGAAAAAATGTCATATTTTTTAAGTTCTGCTACTATACTTGGGCTGTTAAGTATTTCAGAAAAAGAAACATGTACTTAGATATTAATTTATATTTGGATATGAATGGAAGTCAATGGAATTTAATAGGTTTTGCACATACTGCTGCCACATGCTACACAGATAGTCCTCTTCCATTACAAAGAAGTGTTGTTTTGTTTGCTTGTCTCACTTTTGAGGTGGTTGAAGCATAACTATAACATCTTAATTTAAAATAATAATGTGGGAACTTGACTTGCTATTAGTATATTTGGTAGATTTTTTTTTCTGAGTAGAGAGACTCAGGCAGTATTATCAAAATATGAATCTTAGAGCAAGCTACCAAAGCTCAGGATCTGAGGGAAGGACCAAACTAAGACTTGAATTTAAAGTGATGTGGAGGATGGAAGAAAATTGGAATCCATGCTCCTTTCTGTGATCCTATTCAGTCCCTTTGTTAAATCCAGGGGAAAAAGGGTGGAAAAAAATAAAGAAATCCAATGCTGCACCATTTTTTGAGGGTCATGGTAGCTATCTGCTTGCTTCGTCCATGTCTGGGGCATATAGTGATCACTCTTAAAATTTGCCCTCTGCTAATTAAAAATAAAGAAATATTTTATGTTGAAATTCATTAATGGAAAGCATTTTCTTTTCCAATATTAAAGTCTAACTTCCTAAGTAACTTCTCAGAGCTTGTTCTCTTTTCAATCAATAGAAAAAAGACAGCAATCAAAAAAAATATTCTCAGGCATCAATCCCCAGGCCCCGCAAGATAAAACATGAGCTAAAATTTTAGTAAACTAACATGTCCTCTTGTTCTTTTAAGTAGGCTAAGTAAGTAAAAGAGTTAAATATATATTAAAATGATTTATTTTAAAATACTGGCGGCTCTTTGACCCACTTCTAGTGTGTTTGCTCTTCAGCCTTTCCACACTGAGCTCTGGTCTCTGGAGCTCATGTTGCTTCTTTTCTGTGGACCTCATTCTCCAGGCTTGCTTTGGCAGATGTTTTCATTCTCTGCTGTCTCTTTTCCAACCTCAACCTGGTCAATCAACACTTGCTGTTCTTATCTCCTCACTGTTCTGGTCCCTGCAGTTTGTAGATGTCTGACCAAT
Organism: Ammospiza caudacuta; assembly: GCF_027887145.1. Taxonomy (NCBI): domain Eukaryota; kingdom Metazoa; phylum Chordata; class Aves; order Passeriformes; family Passerellidae; genus Ammospiza; species Ammospiza caudacuta. Next base: position 41,106,258 of record NC_080595.1, on the reverse strand, counting down.
ATTTTATCAGTTTTACCATGTCACAATGAATGTGTTTATACTCTGTAATTATGAAATTGCTTACTTTTTTGATTCAGAGTATACTATCCCTCATTAAGCAATCATTATTAAGTACACATATTTTTTTAAGTGCTAAATGTCTTTCTGTACCAGTCTTGGCTATTGTTTGTATGGCATTATGTGGTTATTTAGTCTGTGATTTCTAATAGCAGGCTTTAACTCTGATTAGTATCAATTATTTCTTCATTATTAGCAAATGTCAGGAAATAGAAACATTCCTTAGTGTTTCCAAATAAAACACATTCTAATGCATGCAAAAACACTATTATCCAAAGCATTTACAATTTCCAAATATATTTTAAGCAAAATATCTTTTGATGATATATCTGGTTATTTTCATTATGAGTTTCCATACCATGCAAGATTCTGCTGTTACACATGGAAGACATGCATTATCACTCGGGCTGGCACACACTTGGTGTCTTGCTGATTCCAAGGACTAGCACTCCTTGTTTACAGTGTGACTCCAATTTGCAGTGGATGTCACTTGGCATCTTCATGTGGTGAGAGCATAGAGCAACATTCTGCTTTTTCCAGAGCACTTAGGGCTCTCTCAATGCACAAACAGCTTCAGACTGTCTACGGCCACCAGCTGAGTATCCATGTTAGGTGAGGGGGTAAAGGCAACTGTATCCTGTACCTGAGGTACCACAGTTAGGAGGTCCAGGAATGCTGCCAATGGATAAACTTCAGCTTCAGAAACAGCAGAGGAAGAAACAGCCTCTGGAAAATTGCCAGCATGCTTTGCAGACTATTCCGATTTGAATTATCCCATGTTTTGGATTAGTGCTGAACACAGGGTTATAGAGATGTTTTTGTTGTGCTGAGCAGGGCTTAAACAGAGCCAAAGCCTTCTCTGCTTTTCTGCCACACTGGTGATGAAGTTGAGGGTGCCTGGGAGGTTGGGAGAAGACACAGCCAGGATGGGTGACCCGAACCCGCCAAAGGGATATTCCTCACCACAGGGCATCATGCTCAGCAAAACAAGGGGGGAGGAGAAGGTGAAGGTGAAGGACATTTGGAGCGATTGCTATTTCCAAGCAGCCATTCCAGTGAAGCAGGCTCTCATGAGAAAATTCTTGGAAAGATGCAGGGATCAGGATAGCTGATAGATTCTGTGTAAGCCCTGCTCAGCAATAAAAAAAAACATCTCTGTATTAACCCTGTGTTTTGCACAAATCCAAAACACAGGACAACTCAAATGGAGTAGTCTGGAAAATAGGCTGGCAACTTTCCAGCTGTATCTACACACCATGTATACATGATGAATTTATTATTTTTTAAGACTAAGCTCCATTAAGGATTTGGTTGGAGGCTCCTCTTCTGTGCATTTCTTCACTCCCCTGGTAGTAAAGGATGCAGTTCTGCTGTAGTACATTAATCTAGTCCTTACATCCTTCATGTACCTGCTGTTTGAATCTATTGTCATGGTCTCTAGCAGGATAGGAGGAGAAAGCCTTTGCTCCTAGGTGATCTTTCAAATACTTCCAGCCCTGCTGCCTTTCCTCTTTTGTTTTTCAGCACAGGGTCTCTATAACAGTCTCCTTTAGAGCCTCAGAGTGTTACTTAAATTTCATTTAAGTTTGGAAATTAACTGCTGGTTTATTTGTTTTCCTAAGATGTTATTTAAGGTACAAGAAAAGCTCTCTTTTCATTCATTGACAGAAGAATCCTTTCTGAAAGACTTCTGTTCTCATCTCTAATTCAAGAATACTTTACCCATGTGTGATAGTTTCCTGTCTAGGTGTTCAAAAAATAGTTGTAAAGCTACAAAAATTGTTCTGTTTGTGGCTACCATACCTCTTTGTGTGGCCTTCTAGCAGAAGGGGGATTATTTTATTCAGAGAAGCATTTTCCCTAGAGCTGCAGAGCTAGTACTGGGATCTTTACACTCAGGGGAGTCTAAAGCAGAGAAAGGTTGCAGCATACCCTGCCCTTTTTATTTCAATGAAAACTGGGCACAGAGGGCAGACTCAGCAAGGTTAAAAGAAAGTTTTAACCTGCAAGGTTAAAGGAAAGTATGTACAGAGTAAATAAAAATGCAATAAAAAAAAAAATACACACACACACACTATAAGTGATAAACCAACCTTCCTTTATTCTTTTTCTCAGTTCAGAAAACAGTGTGACCCTAAACCACTTCACCTTAAAGGCAGCCCAATTCTTTTCATGCTTCTTAAATGTTCACATTTAACAAAGTAGGGTTTTGTTGTCTATGGTGGATTGTTTAAGAGAGGAGAGCTTGAAATTATGGAGTCTGTTATTCTCATGGAGTGGTTTTTCACTCAAATGAGAAGCATCAAAGTATTTCATATTCTAAATTGTATTTTACTATTAATATTTGAGTAATTTCAGCATCCAAAGTAAATAAATTGTAATTTCCAGGGAAAGAATGAACAGGTCAAAAGGACTCTCTACTGTTGGAAAAAAAAAAGGTATCAATGGATTTTGAGCAGCTTCCAAGGGAACCCATCTCTTTGAGAAACAAAAAAAATCTCAATACAATCCAACTGTTTATTCTTTGCAGGTCATCTCTTTAGCAGAAGCAAAGGAAGTAGGATTTTTTTTTTTCCATGATAAGTGTCTGTTCATACAGCTACAAAACATGAAATCTTAGAGTTCAGGAGAAAAAGAAAAGGTTTGCTCATGGGGTATTCTCATTTTCATCAATAAGATATTTTGATATATGGGCTGCCTTGATGAAAGCTGCTCACTTGAGAACTTGTTTTCAGTTATGAAAATAAAATTAGATTGTTTCTGATTTTACAGTGCTATAAACGCATACATTTTGTAAAAACTTTTTTACTCTCCCAGAACTGAATTTTGCACATCAAATTCTTGACTCCACTGTGGAGAGATTAACTTTGAGACGTTCTTATACTGGTAAATGTAAAATTTTTATCAGATTGCTGCATGAAAAAATAATCAATTGGAGTAAATTTTTAGTGATACTATGTTGTGGACAATGTAATGGAGTTAGCAGAACAGAAACAATTAAGTATAGATCTGACAACAATGAAGCTTTAGGTAGCAAGACATTCCTGTAGCAGATGTATTCACCTGTCACTTGTTAACTGCTTGGGTGCTGCAAGTGGGTCTGCAAGAACATGGAGCTGTATTTTAAGGTTCCATGTGAGGCTGATCTCACCAGAGCCAAGAACATGTTCAGACCTCTGCAAGAATAATTTCAAGACTTTACAGATCTTTTCAGTCAGATGAAATTATATGTTAAATTAAATTGCTAAGGCATTTTTTGGTTTGGTTTGGATTTCTTAGGTGCAGATTGCTTTTGAACTGTTGTTTTAACTTTGGTCTCCAAGTTTATGTGATACAGCTTCTTTCCCTTACCTTTCCTTGGACCTGTTGTGCTTCTTACTTTAGCCTTTTTCAGTAAACGTATATTTGATGCTGCATTACATTTTCTGTATAAATGCTTGTTGCATTGTCCTAAAGCCCTTGTTCATACGTGGAACTTTGAAAGAAAACATTTTCTCTGTTTGATCACTGTCTGAAGTGGTTTCAGACTGGCCTGTTCCGGGAAAGGTAGAGGAAGGACTTTTTAAGCACAAAAAAGAACCTTGCATCTAAATCATGGGAATACAGCAATGATGAAATCTTTATCTCTCAGAAGCAGTATTTTTTTGGACTCCCTTATACCATGCCTTCTGCAAGATTGAGGAAGATTATGCAGTGTGGGTTCCTTACGTTCATCTAGAGGTTGTTTTTTTAAATATTATTCATCTCTTTCAGACTGTTGGAAGAGTCAGCTGCAGTTTGTAAGGTCCTATAAATCAGACTAAGACTGCTATTGAAAAACTGAAATTTTTCAATAGCAGTCTTTGTCTGATTTATAGGACCTTGGTGTTAGGAGAGAGGTTTAGAAGAAGTTTTTCAAAACACGTGATTTTTTTAATTTTTATTTATTTAGAACACATTTTGTCCTTTGTATTTTTTTATTTACTGTTGGCATTTATTATTCCATTGAATTACTTTGGGCCTGAAAGGCAGGAAAGTATTTTGTCCTCTATCTAGGGGTAGAGAAATAGAAAAGCCTCAGAAATCACTGTTCCTGATAATTGGCTTCACCTGCTGTTCCCTGTGTGAAGACAACAAAGGCAGGTCCATTCCAGAACTGTAAAGCTTGTGGAAAGCAATACAATTTACAAGAATCACACCACCTGATCCCTCCAAAAGATGTTTCTGTAACAACATGTGCGGTGCAGTTGCAAGAAGTTCCTTGCTGTTGCCTCACTAGATCTCTTTTCAGCCTCTGTCTGCACTAGCTGTGGCTTTTGCTTTCTGTACTTCACCTAGGTGTTACATGTCCAAGTGCTGATAACCCCATGATCCTTGTCAGACTGTGTGCAGGATGTTTCAGGAATGTCCAGCCAGAGCCCTCCTCCTGCTACAGACAAGGCAATGATGCTTCTGGCTCAATCATGTAGGCTTGGGAACAAACACACTAAATCAAATGGTGAATGCTCTGCACATTTGTTTTGAGCTTTTAATTTGTATCAATCTTCAGCTGAAACATCTGCTATAATGAACTTGACATTTGCACTAATGACAGCATCATTTTACTTCATGTCCTGCATTAAATTTGCTTCCCATAGAGTTATCCTTTTTCAAAGAGGAGTGTGAATTTGTTACTTGTGTTTTCAGAAACAGCGAAAGAACCAGCCTGGTAACTGTGTGGCTGATAAATGGTGTTGGGGCTGGACACTGGGAAATGGAAGGGGAAGCAACAGGGCAGGCTGAGCAGAAATATTCCAGATTTGGTGCTGACAGGATAAATGTGTGAATCCAGGGAGCAGCAGTGTGTGGAAGCAATTAATGAAGACTGAATCCAGTCTCCAGTGCTTCAGATGGATATTTTTTTTTTTTTAATGAGGCTTAGAAGATGGGACAATTAATTTTAAAAAATAAGTAGAATGACTGTGACATAGGATGTTTCATATAATTTGGTTCTATTTCTAGTAAAAAAGCCAGCTATTTGTTTAGAAATTCCTGCTGTCTTTGTAGAGACCGTTGGAAAACTTCCTTCAGAGCAACCAGCCAGAAAGAAAAGAAACAGTTTAGTAATATGGGAAACAGAACTGATATAATCACATAATTATATCTTTAGCTACTTGATGCATACTTATTCTTAAGCATTTTTTGTTTGTAGCAGAACCTGTGAGATCAAAAGTATCCACTGCAAGAGAAAAAAGAAAAAAAAAAATCTCGGTTACTGAGTTCTGTTCTCTATCTGAACGGAAATGTTTGGATTCAGCACTCTGTATTACAACAGAACAGTGAAGATTTGTTTTCCAAGTGAGAACCTTTTTATTTACATTTTCATGATTTTATAATATGATAGTGCAGTTAATAACAACATGATGCATCATAGCAAAGTAATGAGACAAAAGGAACTACCCCTCTGATGTGACATCAGGTATATGGCTTTCAATTCAGTGGAGATTTGTAAATTGTGGAAAACATTGGACTCACTTCTGTGCATAAACAAGCAAATACTGTGTTAAAAACTCATTTATTCTGAAATAACAAATTTAGCCTGGATTGTTTTAGCTATAGCTGATTTTTGCTAATAAAAGCATGAAAATATGAACTAAATATAGCCTCAATTTTCCAGATGACTGACTATGCCATAGGGCTGGAGCTTGTGACATTAGTGTGTCTCTTGGGTCAGTTTCTAGTTCTTTTTCAGTTACATCTTTTATGTACGTATATTTTTGTAAAACTAATGACAGTAAAACCCCAGTTCATCTTAGAAAGACATCCACTCACTTTTTACAAAAGGATAGATATTTTCCCCTTTCAGATTTTTCTAAACTTGAAGAATAATCAGCACATTTTATTGTGTACCAACTTTCTGTTTTGGTCTTCATTATCGTATACAGCAGCTTCTGCAAATTATCTTGGAAGGGTTAAGGTCACAAATAATAATGTTGAAGGTTTGTGAAATGTTTTCAAATATCTAAATTACAGTGATGACTTTGTGAAGCACGTTCAACCATGTAGATATTAACAACTCCTGCTATTTTTTATTATCACATTGATGCTGGTCGTACATAAATCATCCCCTTATTGCTGTATTATTCCTTCAAATCTGTGTTTTTATATAATTCAAGTTTTATTCAGATGTGTGTCAAAAGAATGTAACTTTGTTGCAAAGTCAAGCACCTGCAAGTGCAAAACGCCATTTTTATGGCTGTTGGTGCAATATTAATTCAGCTCCTTTCTGCATTAAGCTGGGGGACTGAGTGATGTCCTGGGGAAAAAACAGTATCCAAGGAGTAATTAAAATTATACCACAATGTGTAGACATGTGTAGCAAAGAGAGAATTAAATTTACACTGTCAACTCGATAAGTCTGGCATTTCTCAGCTTTCAAGAGCTTGACTTCAGAACCCCAGTGTGCTTGTGAGGTTTGCTATTGTGGGAAATTCCTAATTTCCTTTTGGAAAGCTGTGATAGACTGGACTACTGAAAATCTCTTGCCTGACAGTGTCACTCAGAGACATTTTGGAGACTTGAGTTCTTAAACTAAGCAGTTGCTCCCCCCTGAGCTACCAGACTCTCCATGTATTAGTTTGCTGCTAATGCCGAAGGGGGAGAGAGTCTATTGATACAGATTTCTTATTGACTAATCAGACTCTAGCCTAGTTTCCAGAGGTATGGATTTCTGTGTGTTGGAGGGCTGGAGTAAGTGCTGAGTTATCACCAGCTGAAAATGGGATCATCTAACTGGCAGGCTTAATTAGGTTGTATCTCCACTTACATAATACGTGGCAGGAATATTTTTAATGCAGAATCCAATAAATGCAAAACACAGAGAAGTCAAATTCTGTTCTGTAGTATAAAGGAGCTTAAATACAGTTTTAGGCACAAAATGAAGAAACACATTGCACTCAGCTGAGGGGAAAAAAGAAATATGTAAAGAGTGCATAGTGACACTGGGATTTGGATGAGTAGGTCAGTTTTTTGCCAAAATTCATTTGAGTTTCATGTTCCTTCTAAAATTTGGCACCTAATCTGAAAAACTCATTCCCTACTTGTGTGCTATAATTTTTTCTTCATAAGCTTCATAATACCAAGAGTAGTCACTTGCTGGTTTATAAGTTAAGGAAACTAACAAAGGACAACATTTCTGTCTGCATAATGAGCAACTCAGTAGCATTTCTGTTTCTTGGTCATTTGGTATTACTGTAGTTACTTTTTTCTGAAGTCAAAAATAATACATTAAGTTGGAGGCACCAGGAATTGTGTCACTGAGGAAAAGTATGAGTTCTGTATCAGAATTAACAGTCCATACATTTACATTCACATGAAAAATTGAGACATTTATTTCTCTCTTAGAGGAAAACAGAGAGCTATTTGCTTCATAAACACCAGGGAAGCATACTGGAGTTGTTGCATGATCCAGATATTTCAGGAGGCTGATTAGCAATAGGTAAAAATATTGAATAAACATCTCTGTTGTAATTTTCCCTTACAAATCCTCATGCTGCCTTCACTTGGCCCCAAGTTTTCTTTTGAATTGTCTTTTTAAATTCTCTTCTCATTTTGTAGGTTTTTTTTATCCCATAACTAACCCATAAAATAATGGATTAATAGACATGCACTGAGGCTTGCTCTGCTTTTAGGAAGTTGCATGGACAGCTGTGTAGCTCAAGAAGTGAATAAAAGCACAAGTGATCCAGTAGTGTGATAAAATCTTGATGCATACATGGGTCTAGGGGTAGAAGAGAAAATCTTTCTTTTATTGATATTTCATTCAGAGAATTGTTTCAATGCTATATCATTAGGAGTACTTTCACCAGCATATACACTCCTGGGTATTTACTATAATGCTGTAAAGAATTATTTATCGATGTTGACAAAGACAAAATTGTCTCTTCCATTTACTTGAGGTCTGAACAACAGACTTCTTTTAAAAGAAATTTGAGACATTCAGAAGTAAATATGAGAAAACTCCCCTCTTTTTACAGTACAAATTCTACAAAGCAGTTTCCATATGCATGCAAACCTATCATTAAACACTCTTGCCTCCAACTGGGATTCACTGCTTCCAATGTGGGCTTCTCCACTAAAAAGTTAGTTTTGTTTGAAATGTGCTACAATATTTTCATGTTTCCTTTTTCTTTTGGTAATTCAAACTGAGGTGGATTTTGCTGCTAATATTAAGTGTAAGAGGATTAAAAGCAGGGCCTGAATCTGAATCTTCCTTTATACTTGACTGAGCTGTGGAAAGGATCATGAACTGCTATGTTAAAACTTCAGGTATTGATTGTGAACTCTCCCAGCACAGCTCAGAGGCAGCAGGCTGGGACCTGCACCCAAGCACAGGCTCTGATTCAGGGGCTGTGTGAGAACCTGGGCTTCCAGGATGGACTGTGGATGGATCTCACACCTGAAATGTCATTCATGGCTGAAGAAACCTTTCCCTACAAACAAATCATCAAAACTAGTATGGTTCTACAGTTAATGTAACAAATTAACGTCTTTTGATGAAATACATAGCTGGAAAATGCCTGGTCAGCCCTGTATAGACTCTGTTTTCTTGTTTATGATGTTATAATTTTGCAACTTACATTGTCCTACATGTATTCTTTAACCAGCCTAAGCATTTAATGAATCTGGATGATATTATTTACTTTAGGCATATATATATATATATATATATATATGACAATAGATCTTGCCTTTCACTCCATCTTTCAAAAAACAGTAATTAGTTTACAGCAGCATCAGAAGCCATTGTGAATTTAGATCCTGAAATGTAAAACTGAGATTAAAAATACATGTACTATAACTGTGGTTTTCTGTTTTTTTCTTCCAGTGATTTTCATTATAAATCAATTAGTTTTTTCTGTTTCAGAACACATTTGCAATTTAATTTTTTTCAGCTATCAAGCATTAAACACTTGATTAGCTTAAAACTAAGAGGATTCAAAAAAAATTTTTCATGCATGGTTTTCAGCTTCAAGTAAGATATAATAGAATAAAATAGATGTTAATTAAGTACCTCTGGTGCTGTCTTAGGCTATGCAGGAAGAAAATTAGAAGGGCCAAAACCCAAGTAGTAGTTAATCTGGCTTCTGCATGAAAGAAAATGAAAATGTTTCTGTGTCAGCAACAAAAGGAGGCTGAAAGAGAATCTCCATGACAAAGGATGAGGAAAAGGCTGAGGTACTTCAGGCCTTTGCCTCAGTCTTGGACAGTAAGATCATCTGTTCTCAGGGTGCTAAGCCCCCCCGAGCTGAGAGAGGGCAAAGGTGCCACAGAATGCAGCCCCTGTGATAGGAGGGGCAATGGTCAGTGGCTGGCTGTAACCCTTAACACCCACAAGTTTATGGAGCCAGATGGGATCCAACCAAGCGTCTGGGAGACCTGACAGAAGTGTTTCTTGAGCCACTTTTGGTCATTTACCAGTGGTCCTGGCTAGCAGAGGAAGTCAGAATGCACTGAAAGTTAAAAAATGTGACATGAAGGAATGAAAAGATGTGCCTTTCAAAATTTTATACCCCTGGAATTTTGGGACATAGAGATGTAAAATTTAAACAGAAAAAATTCTATTAAAAATACAGTAATTGCAACTCAGGCAAAGACTAACAAGTTCAAATTCTCATAGTAGTACACGGAAGTATACTTTGAAGAAGTATACTTCTTCAAAGCAACAGAATCCTAAAGGCTCCTGAGCCTCACTTCAGTAACCTGAGTTGAAAGTGAGGCATATAAAAAGACACATTGAGCTCCAGAGTAGGTGATGAAGCTCTGCTGAAGCTATACCAGCATTGGAGGAAACTTTTGATAATTCTCCTGGAGTAAATCACTGTTATAGACCTATTCCCTAAAAGGTGCATGCATAGATGGTGCAGGGCTGGGATGTTTTGCTGTCAGCTATTATCTGGGCAGTGGACAGTCTTTCTATCAGTGTTTGATAGACTTTAATTAGCTTTCTGAATTTACTTAGTTTGAACAAATTTTAAAGGAATGCTTGTTTCACTGTCTCTCAATATGGGATTGGTAGAGCAGGGGCTCATCAGGCAATGTACTTCCTGGGAAGGGCAGATAAGTAAGGCATGAGGGGGCTCCAAGAAATGCTGTTTGTTTGGCTGAATCCAGAGACTTTTTTACCTTGCTGTTTGTGCTGTTACAGAAGCATCTGTTTGTTCAGCTGGTCTGTGGGAGGGAGATATTCCATGGGCACAAAGGAATATGCCTTTGGCTGTGGTACTCAAGGGAGCCTGGGCATTGTGATCATCTCTGAGGGACCGACGGGTCTGGGCACTGTCAGCTCCTTTGCCATTTGGTTTCTCTAGTGCTGCTTCCCTCAGATACTGAGCAGGGAGATACCTGAGACATGACTATACCTGGCCACTACAAAGGAAAGTAAAAGCTTTTTGTACTCACTTCCCTTCTTTTCATTGGGACTGCAAAATATCCCATAGCATCCTGGTTTTATAAGTAACACATATGAGTCTGGTTTTCCATTGATATTGTGGTTTAGGATTTTATTTTTAACTTCCCATTCATGCGGCACATTGATCGAGCATACACAGCCCACAACAAGTCCTTGCTGAGTTTTGTTGGAGAATGTATTTAACTGAATTATATCCTGGAGAAAAACAAAAGGGCAAAGCTGCAAATTAGCCACTTTGCTGGCTTTCCCCTTACCCCTTGAGGATGAGTTCCTGATGCACAATGGTACCTTTACAGTCAAATCACAGGAGCAAGGTGCCTCTGGCATTTGTCAATGACAAACATGCTGCCATGGAAATTTGGCTGTGTCAGCAGCATGAAACATTGGCCAGAAGCCTACTAGTGTGACCCTTTGACTGGTTAAGAGAGGTACTTGCATTGAAAGGATTTACTGATCAATCAGTTTAATTGGTTTGCACAGAGGAGGCAGAAGTGAGCAGTTTCTTTCTTGCTGGCTTGCTTATTTACCACTGTACTGCTGTAATTCACTGTAGGCTCCTGAAAAACCTAAGCTGTTGGATTGCATAGGATTTATTATCTTTGTGAGTATGCCAATATTTTTACAAGAAAAAAACTCAATTATACTGCCTTGACTTTAAATACCAAATAACCATATCGTACACCAACTCCCAAAAATACTTTTAACTGTAAACTTTGAAGTGTTTTAGCCTTTCATTTGGATCTTTTGTTGTTTACCTTGAAGAAAAGTCTATTCACGTAGACATCTCTGAAAAGGAAGTGTTTCTGGATTTCTTTAATTTTCCAATTCAAGGAAATTTTTCAAGATAAATTTATATTAGTTCTATAGATTTTCTTTCTTTCCTTTTTTAGTCCTAGATTTGCCTGGGCAATTTTTTTTAAAGTCTTTTTGCATTTTTTCTTATACAAGATATCCAAAATTTCAAAACAAAAATTGGGTTTCATAACCAAACACAAGTGCACTGTGAAACTGAGGGTGATATCTTAACGTCAGTGTGGATATGCAGAACACAGGCATACTGTAACATGTTCCTGAACAAATTTTTCCAAGCTGTGTTAGATAAGAAGGACATTTAGAAAGCAATTATTTAGCATGACATTTCAATTTTTTTAAAAATGCAGATAGATATGAGCACCTATTGATTGACATCTGCATGTAATCCTGCTTATCGGATTAAACTAAATCTCTCTTTGAAGTGTTGTTAGACTGAACTGAGATGCTTTCATGAAATTTCACATTAGATTGTAATGGATTTTTGAGTTGGTCGTCTGATCAATGAAGTATATAAACTTAAACTCTTTAAAATGTAAATAGAAAAGGTAAAAGTATACTTTTTCTCTGAAACTGATTTTGTGATTAAGTCATTCTGTGCATGTTCTGATATTTACTTCTTTATTTTAGATCCTTACAGGGAGCAAATGCTAACAAAATTAGAATTTAATCAGTGTACTGGGCTAGGTTTATAGATTTTGGCTAGTCTTTGTATCTTTACTCGATGTGTTAACATCTTGTTTTTCACTTTTCATAGTGTTTTCTAGCACTGTTTGTATTGATTAGTAGATGAATAACTGTTGGCACCACGCTTTCTTTGCACTATCTTTTCAGTATATTTTAGAATCCTGGTTGTTTTTTCCTGTTTTTGTATAATTTTTTGTCTGCATAATGTTTGCCAATCACATATAGTTGCAGAGATGGATTTCAGTTGATAAGGCATTAAGTCATAATAACCAAATGTGTTTTGTGTATTGGTTGATTTAATGGCTGAAATAATAATTTCAACTAGCATAGTTGGCTTTTAGTGTTGTGCATTTACTTTGCTCATCTTTCATTCGTTTTGTTTTTAGCTCCAGTTTTTTACTACCTAGTTGGTAATTCAGTCAAAATTAGACTACAGCTACTGAACTGAAAATATACCCAAAAAATATCTCCAAACTTTCTGAATTTATTGATCCCTTTATGAAATGTTTAATTGACCTGGCATTTCAAATTAGAGAAGTCAGATTCTTGTCCTGGCAAACTATTTGGAAATGCAGTCATCAGCTAACAGCTTTATTTTGGTAGTTTTTCTAAAGCCCTATTGTAAAGAAAATAGGCATATGTTTGCACGTTCTTTGGGGTACTGTGCAAGCAGCATCTGGGGCAAGCAGCCCATGTGTCTGGCTAGCCCAGGTGATGATGGCATTGTCAGCTCTGCATGGGCACACTGAAGGAGCTTCTCTGAGCAAACAGGCTGTACAAAATCATATGCATCCTACATTTCTGTTGTGACTGTTACCTCAGGTAGGTGCAATTAAATTGTGTTTGAGGCACGACTACATCTTTTACCCATATCTTGATGCAAATTTGAAATTCTCAGAGGCACTGACATGGGTAGGGGCTGAATACTATAAAATATCTGGAGAAATAGAACCAAAACTAATCTTTTTAACAAAAGAAAGTCAGTCTCTTTGAATGAGTCTTTAAGAAGGGTGTAAGTGTGGAAAGCAAGGTTCTAGGAATACACTAGAAAGCTTAGTGGGCGTTAAAACAATGTCTGTAATTGAAAAGAAGGTAATAAGCTGGTTTGTGTAGTGACAGTAGCAAAGCAAAATAAAAGATGCCTTTTGCCCTTTGTATTACTCAAAGAAATGGTAGTTGAAACACTTTAAGTGCTAGAAAGAAAATGGTAATGAAAATGAGAAGCAAGGAACAAATCACAGTACATTCAAGTATCAACAGTTTACAGGATAAAGATAGGAAGAGAGAAAGATAAGGAATGAAAGAATTCTCCTGACAATTGCTCCAGGTGAATTGAAAACACTTTTTCAGCGAGAAAATATAATACAAGAGGACTAGTAGTAAACAAGTTTAGGAAGGGAACTCTCTGGTTTCTACCTGAGAGCCACATCTTCCAGGGAGTGGGGAGAGAGATGGTTTTGAATGTTTCTTTGGCAAACAATTCTGTCTTGCTGCCTTTTCACCAGAAACAGCTTCTTTGTGTTTTTATTCCATCTGTGTCCTTAATTTAGCAAAGGGAATAATTTCTTCTTTCTATATAGTTATCTTGTTATAGATAATTCAAAAATATTATGGTACTCCTCAACTTGCTCTGCCTACAAGATAAAGGTCAAACCAATTCATGCTATTTTCCATCTCAGTGCATCTCAACTTGCACCCAGTTGTGAGACCACAGGTCTGGAGGGATGGAGGCCAGAGTCCCTGGTACTCTCTGAAGCAAATCCTCCTGAGCTTCACCTGTGCTGGGAATCCAGATCCTAGCCCCAGTCACTCTGTGCCTGCCACCCACAGCTGTATCTGACCCCTACACTCTGCTTGAACAACCTTATTGGTTATTTGAAAACACCATAAATCTTCATCAGTTTACAAATTTCAGGATTGTTAATCTCAGGAGATTTTAGCCTGAGATTTCATAGGATGAGATTTATACCTCCAATAGGAACAGCTTGGCCTTTATTATGTGAGGTTTGTTTAATTCACTCCAGAAGTAGGTCCATCCCTCTTGGCCTGTTGTTTATGCCACGTAGGTAACATGAGATTATTGTCTTTGTGTGTGGTGTTGTTTATCCCAGGTAGGTAACAGCTGCTGTGTCAGTGATCCATGTCAGGGGGTGGTGAGGCAGCTGTCCCATGCCGTGCTGTGCCGTGCCAAGCTCCATGTGCAGGGAGCCCGAGTGTGACGCGCTGGGCAAGGCGCAGCGTGCGGCAGGTTGGCACACACCTGGGACTTTGAGTCAGGGTCGGGAGATGCATGGCTAGGCATCTCCTGATGGCTGCAGCCCCTTGGGCATGGGTGCAAGGCAGCTCTCCTTCCAAGGGGGCTGGCCCCACCACTTACAGCCCCATCCCAGCTGCCTGGTCCTGCCACGCTGCCCCGCAGCGGGGCCAGCCCTGTGCACAGAGCTGCTCATTCTGGCCTTCCAGAGTCCTTCTTACTGTCTGGTGATTTTTCATCTGCAAGGAGCTGTGATTGCAGTCTCAAAGGAAAAGCTTTCTTAGCAGAAGGGGATATAAAATTTTCACAGTACCGGCAATAATGATTGAAGAGGGCATGATGTTTTTGCACAGCTTCCCCATGTGTGCAACCTGGGCTGTCTCCACATCTTCAGGCTCTCACTGTCATAGATGAGCTGCAAAATTCTCTGATCCTTGCTGCAAATTGGCCCTGAAGTGCCACAACATCCCAGGAGCTTTGTTTATATCTCATCGGTCAAAAATAAATAGGCCTGATACATCTAGTTATTTTGAACAGTGATGAAAGGCAGTAAATAAATGTCACCCTTGATGCTAGTAGGAGTAATACAAGAATATTTTACAGGCATCTGCTGTATATTCTAAAATGCTACCTAAATTTAAGATTGCTGAAAATGCATAGTATCACATAGGGATTTTTATGCTAAATGGGTTAGTGAAACAATTCCTAGAAGGCAAATGGGAACATTACAGTGTTGTTAAGAGTGCCATCATGGCTTGACTAACGACGTTCAGAACATTCTTAGTTCAGAATTGTTTGTGTGAGGTTTGATTTCAGTCCATGTTCTGCAACGTGCTGGTGTGTTTTCTGTAGTCTTCCAATGCTGTTGTCTACATTAAGAAATAATTGACTGGGATAGGAAGGGATCAGTAGATCAAGAATTTTGCATTGAAACATCAACATCTTTAGTATGCGTAGTTCAGGGATTCTTTTCAAAACTAACTTTAGTACCCTGAGCCAGAATGCTAATGTAAATACAGCTTATGTAGTCTGCATATCTAAATGCTTGAAAACTAAAATGGATCATCTTCTTTTACATAATAAGACCTGTGTTTAATGGTTGCACTGCATTAGTGGTAGAAACTGTGAGACTGCTTTCAAATAACATATTATCCAAACCCAAGAGTAATTTTATTTTTCAGCTGTAACTGATTCACGTTTTAATGCTGTGGCTTTGTTGTTGTTGTTGTTCTATAGTCAGCATCCCAGGGGAATTGAAAACTGGCTGGGCTACTTGGTTTAATTAAAAGTCTTCAGAAAAAAAAATCATTACCTGGTGACACATTATTCATGCTTCCTCCCAATTCCCCCCCATAAGTTATTTTCATTTTAGAGCATCATAGATAGCTGGTCTGTATATGGACTCTGTGGCTATCTAAAGTGAATTTGATATTCCAGGCTGTGGTGATGAAACAGAAAAAAGCAATATATCAGCAGTAAGAGGAGAAATTGGGCTTTTGAATCACAGAAACAGAAGCTGACATTAGGAAGCAGATAGTATATATTTAATGTCCTTAAATAGAAAGGGGTTTTTTTCCTTAATTCTGTAGAACAGCTCAAAATTTTCCATACCTGTTGAGGACTCAGGAAGTATAATAATACAAAAATGGCTGATAAGTAGATGTTTTCTGTGTAAAAAATGTTTTAGTTCTATGAAAAGACAGAAAAACTGTCTGGCAGATCTACTCTCCACTCTCCACCTGTGCTCGATAAATAGAGGATAACAACAGTTACTGCTTTTAAACATGTCTTTTGAATCTCTGTCAAAAACCTGTCATTTTCTCTAAACTTCTTTTTGTTGCCAGACTGAACAGGATGTTTGGAGGATGGGGGGGAACAAAGGAAATATTTGAAAGAATCAGCCTGTTTGTATTGTTAAAATGAGCAAATCCATGAGGGGAAAAATATTAGGAAGCTGGAAGATGCATTCTGCCCTGTCCTAGCTGATGGACTGAGAGTGTTGTTTTGCATACTGTAAATTGGCAGTCAGCTATCATCATTCCTTTGAAAGTAAATCAGAGCTTCAGCTTATGTTGGGAGACATTTAAGCCTTTTTCTTCACTTTCTTTTTTCCCCACAAACATCAGTCACACAGCCATCTTCTATTACAGATTTGCAAATACTTCAGAGAGGGGCTGATTTCCTTCCATGTTAGGGTAATCCTATAAAGGTCACCGTCTAACCAGTGTGAGCTTCCAAGATAAGGTACTAAGAGTGGCTATTTTTTTATTCTGTGATTGGGTATTTGAGAGCTTTCTTTGAAGTTTGCAATTCCTTTGCCAGCTGGTCCCCAGCTTGCCAGAGCTGACCTAATAGCACATAGCTGGTAACTTGGAACTTGTGTTAATTACAGGAGTACTGGGATGAGCTTCCTGAGCTAGTTGTCGCTTGGTCAGACACTAGTCTAAAATCTGAGAGGAAAGTTGATTGCTTTGAATATTTCAGATGTGGCTGTTTATCTGACAAGTGAATGGCTGCTCTTTATGTGTTCTAAGAGGCCAGTGAGTTACCAGGCTTTGCTGGGATTTACGTTCTCCTACAGCACTTAAGATTGTAAGCCAATAAAGGTGTGGATTTGGCTTTGTTACATGATTTTCTGAAATGAATAGGGATAAAGAGCATGAATTATGTTGGTTTCTCATTTCTTAAGTGAAAAGCAAGCTCATACATCAGTTTCCTGTTGGTAGCTTTTACAGGAATTGCTCCAGTGGCTGTTGGCTGCTGGAAAGCAGTTTGTTCTCCTTAGCTGGTGTCTGCAGACAGCCTCAGTGTGTGCCCTGGCAGGGCTTACTTTATTCCTTTGCGTTGATCTGTAATTTATTTGAACACCTGGCATTTTTCTTGCTTTGTGTTTAATTTCTCTACCCTGGAGATTTAGAAGGAAAGGATTCTCTGATTTAAGTGTATTTCTCTGTGTCTCGCTTCCTATTTTAATTTACAGGCAATTGACAGTGTATCTATTGATCTTTGAGGCTTCTTTTCTCTTAACTTTTTGGCACACTGGCCAAGTGTTCTGCATGTGGTCCCCACCTATCTATTCATTAACTATTACTTAGCAGTGGAAGAAAGAAAAACTTTGCTTATCAAATTGATTTTGACATCAATTCCCTGGTCAAAGAAGCTGTCTGGAATCTCTTGAAAGAGCTGTGGACAGTAAACCACCTGCCAAATTAACAGAAAAAATTGCTGTAGACAACTCCACAATTCTGCATGAGTTTTGAAGGTGAACAAGGTGGTCTTTGTTTACAAACTTCTGTTGCATCCTATAATCACAAAATACACATTAAAATCAATATTGTTTTCAGATGATGTATGCAAAAATTCTGTCCTCTCTTCAAAGCGCCTGGCACTGTAAATATTCATGCTAATTGGACCTTCAGGTGCATGATAAGACTCTTCATTGCCTCTACTACTGACTGCTGCAATATTGTAAGAAGTTAATTTGGTTGCAAATGAAAATCTCCATCCAGCATGTTTAGTTGATTTGAGCAAACCTTTTTTTCTGCCTCCTTCTTTTTTTTTTCTTTCTTACTCAGGGCTCCAGAAAAAAGCAAAATAGAATAGAAATGGAAATGCATTGAGCTCCCATTAATGTTTAAGTGTCTTTCCAAGTGAATCCCAATTACACAAAGGCCCCATTTGTCTTGAATCATGGTATCTTCAATAGTGTTTGAGTTTCCCATCAATAAACTGTATAAATAGTTTTTATAGGTACTGAATTAAAATTTATTCAGAGGTGACATCACAATCTGCTCGTAAAAATACTGCAAAAGGGAACAAAATTTTAATTTATTTTAACAGTGCAGGTAAAATAATTCAGATACTATAAAATATTTTGAACATATTTAAAAGAGATTGCATGTAATAATTGAATGGCATTGGCTAGTACTGATATTATCATTGAACACAGTCCCATAGGATTACATATTCATTTTCAAGACATAAAATGGCAGCTGTGTATTTTAAGAAATAATAAGTGATGTATAAAACTAAATTTTAAGACAAAATGTAATTTTTAATAGTCTTTGAAAAATTTCTTGGCGTATTTTGATTCTTTTTCCAAGTCTTTAGTGTTTTCATAGAATACTGTAATATGAGCTTTGGATGTGATTTCTTAAATTGATTCAATAATACCTTTTCTATCTAAAAATTATACTTGAACCCTATTTTTATATTAGTTTTAGTTTAAATTTCTTTTTATGTGCTTATGTTCTGTTTGCCTTGAAAGTGTGACTTTGATATTTAGCCATAATTGCTAACATAGACATGAACAGTAGAAGAAAATAGTAAATTTTCATATAGTAGTCTTAATCTGTATACATTTGGTCAAATTTGGTAGAATTCTTTTGACTGATTCATCTACAAATAGTCAATGCATGTCATCAATTCATCACAGCTGACTAAAAAGTTGGAATTAAAGAAAGAATGTTTTTTCATGTCTTTAAACAACTTATGTGTGCTTCTAAAACCTTAGAGATAGTGAGTACAAAGCTGATGTGAAAATTGGCTAGTGAAACTTCACATAGTGAAAGTGCAGCCATTTCCAAGCTGACTGATGTTTGCAAGGCATGGTTTCACCACTCTTTGAAAGGCATTTCCACACAGCTAATACAATGGATGGTCTTGCTTTGCAGCCAGCTTCAAAAGTACTGAGTGGGATGCCAAAGTTTCTTATGAAAATATTTCAGTTGGGATGAAAGGCTCTTTTCATATGTTGGAGTTTTTTTCCCCTTCTAATTTTCACTCAAGCTTAAAGATTTCACAGTATTTCACTCTATAAGTCAGCATTTATCAACTTTTTCATGAAGACCAACTTCCATTCATGACGAAAAGTGTTTTAAAATATCAGTGGAATCACTTAGGAGTGGAAAGCTGAAGGATGAAAGTGCTGTTAATGATTAAAATCAGAATAT
The DNA here is from genome assembly GCF_027887145.1 of Ammospiza caudacuta. NCBI lineage: Eukaryota > Metazoa > Chordata > Aves > Passeriformes > Passerellidae > Ammospiza > Ammospiza caudacuta. Next base: position 41,087,069 of record NC_080595.1, on the reverse strand, counting down.
CTGTCCTACCAGGCTTATTTTATGCTTTGAGAGTTAGCTTTGATGATACTCATAAGCAAAGGTTGAAAAAAATAAAGTTGGAAAAGCCAAAAAAAATTGAATTTTTCATGGTTTGATTTTTTTTCCTGCAGTGTGTTTTACTGTAGTGCCTCCTGAGATTCCTTGTAATTTTCATGGCATCGCTCCTTTCTCACTGATCTAAATGGATGTTGACGTTTGAAGTTTGTTGATTTACAAAATGTCAGATAATTACAGAGAGAAAATGAATTATATCCTCCTTTCTCCAAATGAAAGTTAGTATCATGTACTGGCCTGGGATTATGAAAAAGATAGTTATAACTGCCATGTTAAAACCCACTATTTTATAATGATCTTATGCATCTTTCTGTGGTCTTATAGAGGAACCTACACTTTTATATAATGCTTTTCCCTTTGCATTTGATAAATAAGTTCAGGTGATGATAATTTTTTTGGGGGGGGGGAAATTTTCTCTTAACACTGAAAAATGTCTAATTTTTTAAAAGGCTATGGTAGTCATTCTAAGAGAAACTGTCAAAAATGGGGGGAAATTAATGCAAAATACAAAAGCAAAGAATGCTTTTGTCTTCCTCTTTTAGTTCACAACATGCTGAAAACTTTATTACTATGAGTGACTTCCCTTCCAATCTTTTTATATTAATAATTTTGTTCTGGCCACTTGAGCCCTTTGCTAAATGTGAGTCTGTTGATTCAATAGCTAATTCAATAATTCTTGTTCCTTTTATTTTCCATTGTGGTTTTCTTGGCAGACCACTCTGTATTTGACATTCTGTAGGTTTGTTTTCAGCCTCCTTCCCTAACAGCATTGATTTCATTCTTTATTTTGAAAAGATAAATGCATCTCTCTGTCCACACAGTCTGTGACAGCAAAGCTGCAGATCTGCCATACTGATCACCCATCATGGCAGGGTGCAGTCAGCTTTAAGGATTCATTTCAAAATTTCCTACTGTTCCAAAGATAACTCTCCAAACTGCGGGGAAGAATGTAAGCAGGAGCTGTGATTTAATATTGCTGAACTTCTGATCATTCAGGCAGCTTGAAATATTATTTCTGAGGTGGTGGGATGGGAAATTCCTCATTTGTATGTAGTCATAGGAAGTTTGAATCCAAACTGTTAGCTTTGAAATGTCATCATCATTCATATTGAAATGGGAGAAGTAGCACATGCATAAGAATAGACATGTTCTCTAGGAAACCTGGAAACTTGTGCTTCTGTTTGCCTTTTGGGGACTTTTCTCTGGGCCTTGTGTTCTCACAAGAGTCTTATCTATTCCAGGCTCTTTGCTCTTTTTTTTTTTTTTCTTCAAGGGGCCTAGTAAAAAGTAGCCCAAATTTCAGCTGAGAGCTCCAATCATGCTCAGCTATGAAGAATAATAATTTAAATTAAACTAAGTAGGTTAGGCAAAATTATGGTTAGACTTTTCAGAAGGGTACAGTAGCAAAGCTGGCTCCTATTCAGAGCTCCCTTTCCAGGCTTCATATTCGAAAGAAAAAAACCCATTTTCTCTTTAAAGCCTTAGTCTCCCAAGTGTCTAAGCTATTTCTCACAACTTGTTAGGTAGCCAGAGCTACAACTGCACCCATCCTGGCTGCCAAAATCTCCAGCTTCAAACCTGACAACTTCTATAGTTATTCATAGATTTGGTTTTTTCAATCTGTGACCTTTTGAAAATTTGTAGCAACACGAAATTCAATTACTTACCTATCTAAATGAATAACAGAAGGGATTCTTAAGTGCTTGAATTTTTCATTTCACATAAATTTCATAAGACTTTTTTCCTTAATACTTTTTTTCTTAGTACCAGCATATTTGAAAATGGGATGGCTGGAAGAATCTTTCATTCTTTGTGCAACGGTGTTAGTGTTTTGTCATTTTACACACACAAATGGAGTGAATATCACCCATATCCTGAGATGATGATGAGTGGCAGGTATCATAATGTCAGCTGTTACATGCTGACAGCAAACAGCAATGTTAGTTAAAGATACTTTCAAAGGTTAAAAGTTTTGTTTTATCTTGGTTTTGGTTTATTTTGTTTTCTATTTCATTAACTGTGCATCAGAAAAGATATAATCATTATTGATTACGTCTTTCTTTTGCTGCCTTCAGAGCATTATTTTCAAAGAAACCCTACCCTTTTTCAGAGAGTGAACCCTTAAGTTAAAGAGAAAGCTTGAATCTGTTCTTACATGGATTCATTTCTCCAGCCTCTCCTGCTGGGTAGCATATGGTGACATAGCAATGTGGTGACTTTCCACCAGCTAGATTTATATGCTGTACTGCAGGATCAAGCAAAACCAGAATGTTGTCATTCATCTCATTCTGGGAAATTAGATGAGACAATGTCCAGGTACTTCACTACTGAAGGATTTTGTGGAGCATGAGGTGGCATTACCAGATGGTCAGGTGATAGAATTAGGGACTGAGCCCTTCTGGAAAGCTTTGCTAATGCTCACAGTATGATTCTGCTCTTTTAGTAGTTTTATTTTAGGGGCTCCTTCTTCATAACTTGAGAAAATACCTCAGTGATAAAAATGTTGACTTGACAGTTCTTTTCCATTTGTATATAAGACTAGACTGTGAAAGCAACACTTTTCCCCCTCTTTTTTAAAATTTCAATACAATAGGTATTTTTAAATTGATAGCCAAACTGCATTTTCTGTAAGTCTGCACAAAATTAAAGGAACATAAAAGAAAATGAAGCATAAACTGTAAGACAAAGTTTTAAATATACCTGTAGGTTTTCAGCAAACACAGAGAGCTAAGGAAAGTTATTAGTTTTGTCATCGAATTAAGGGAGAATGGAGGCTAATCTGATATACAGTTGTTTATAAATAATACTTAAGACCTTGGTTTGAGGTTCCAGTTGATAAATATCTTTGACAGATACTGTGATGGTGATTTCTTCAGCATTTAAAACACATATGTGCAGACGATTGTTGGGTTTTTCTATATTTGTATTCTTTTCTGTTCAGCCTATTACTTACTAATCCCTTGTATTTTTCATCACTTTGGAAAAAATTAGTTGAGCTTTGTGAGATGAACACTCATGCATGATATGAACAGAAAATATTTCAATGTTTTACCACTTTGTAGAAAATCTAAATAATGAAAATCTGGGGTAGTAGAAAATATGCACTATAATACAAACTAAATATTAAATAGAAGAGAAACTGTAAAATTATTCAGAATTATAGTAGTAAAGGTTGTTTTATAGTATTTTAGTCTTCATACAGAAAATGTGATCTAGGAATGTTGGTATTTGGCTTTATGCCAAAAGCAGAGTCTAACCAGAAAGTAACCAAAAGTGTTTTCATACTAATAAAAAATTATTTTTGTTCTAGTTAAACTTACAATTTCTTCTGTATTTCTGAGATTTGTTGCTTATGTTTCTCTTTCCTTCATCTTATGGAACTCTGTACACCCAGTTTTGTCCTTTGTTCATTTGATAGTGCTTGTGTATTTACTGTTAGAATAGATGATAACCTTGAGAACACAGCTCCCAAATATACTAGAGTCATTGAAGATCCATCCTGTAGCCACATAAAGTACAAAAACAGGACTCTTTCTATAATTAAGCATGAAAATCCTATTGAGTTTTAAAACTTCCTCGAATAGGAAGTTTCTCATCTTCATTTGTAAAGAGTAAATTCAGTGTTGAATAGAGGATTAAGACTACTTTCAGAGTGTGTAACCACATAACTCTTAATCCCTGATGTTTTCTTAGTTCTATAATAGGCAGTTTATAATCAGAGCATTTTGATGTCAGCTCAGTGTCTTCTCAATTAGATTTACTGTCATTTGATAAAATGTAACTTTTTAAATAAGAAAAAAAAAGGAATAGAATCTAATACAAGCAGCAGTTTTTTAGGGTAATGACATCAAAGACAAGGGTACCCTACTTCCATGAAATCAAGGATGAAGGTCCAACACAAAAATCTGATTTGCTGTAGTAGGATTCCAAAGTATTTATTCTAAGACAAAGGAAAAGGAGTGAAACATAAAATTATTCTTGATGGCTTTCACTATCACAGCTATTCCTAGCATCTCTGATAATTATAATATATGGTTTCATTTTTACTTCATGAATTCTGAAGAAGGTGTTATATTGATCACAATAATTGGTTTTCCATTTTTTCTCAGATAGTGTTGAAAAATAGGAGGAAAGGAGAGACATCCTGAGAAATAAAACCAATATAATTGGTGCAAATAAATCTTTTTTTTTTGTGCTGTATTCTTAACAATCTACCTTGCTTACATAGTGGTTGGCCTCACAGTGCTGAAATATGTGTCTCGTGGTTGATGCCACAGCATCCAGATTTTATAATTTATTTCAGTTTTCTTACTTTTGTTCTGCATTCAGTAACTTGTGAAGCAGTTGCATTTTAGTTCCAAAGCCGTTTTTGAGCCACTTTATGCTCGGCAGTAGGAATCATAGAAGTAAGAGGAAGCTGTCTTGCATTGAGATTGTAGGGATTATTAAATGGCTCAGTTGGAGAAACACAATTTCACATGATTTAGAAACCCTTTCTATGGCAGCATTTGCACTTAACTGTTCTTCTCCTTTTCATGCTAATTCTGTGATATTTACAGTGCTCCCAATCTAATGAAGTCAGAGTTCTCATCCAACTTTCACTGACCTATTTCTCACTCTTTTTGTGCACAAAAGCATCCTCTATGCTCCCAAAGCTCTCATGTTGTGTATTGGGCATGATTTTGCTAACACACCTGTGGAACCTGGTGCACCAGGTCAAGTATTTTGGTTGCATAGTTCTTTTTTTTCCCTGCTGCTTTTCCAGCCTGGCATTTTTCCATACATGCAGAAAGATTAAGTTATCTCCAACTAATACAGTAAGGGTTTTAAAAAACAAGTAATATGAAAATAGGCTTTTATTTCCATTCTTTCCTCCACCACAGAATGCTAGGATTCATGTACACAATGGAGGGAAAATTTTCAAAAGTATTCAACCCTTCCTGTTGTTTTCATTGACTTTCAAAGTAAAAATTGGTGAGAATAATATTCAACTAAATGCTGACTTTCTAAGAATTCAACAATGTAAGCTAAATATATTTATTTAGTAAGAGGAAAAGGAGATGCTAAATTGCAGAGTTTAAGTACGTAACAACTTCGAGTTTTATTAGCTATTGTATTTAATTAAGAAAGAATAAACTCAGAACTGCGTAATGCCAGCCTTTGGTTAAGTGTCCTCTTCCAAATTAGCATAACTCCTCATAAAAGGCAGATTGAAAATAGCTTCTCTTTCTTATTGAACCCATGCATGCTTGGAGAAGAAATCTCCTAGCTTTTATATGAAGAAAAATCTGCATTAGTAGTGCACCTAATAATTAACTTTGATATTACAATGAGAAGTCAGGCTGCTAAATTACATAGTTCCTGGAAAAACATATTTCTGTCTTTCCCAGGTAACATATTTCGCAATATTATAACACTACTCTGGGATAAAAAAAAAAGTTATTAAAGAAAATTATGCAACATAAGGAATGTCTACAAGCACAGGAAAAATATCCTGGCACACTTTCAGCCCTGGTTTCATTCAGTGGGCATGCCTAGACCATAGAATAGTACCTGTGGCTGGATGACAATTTTCTTAAATGCATTTTCTAACACTGTGGGAACAAATAGCCTGAAGACATTACTAAAACTATGAGCTCAAAAGTCAGTGCTTTAAAAATAGATCAGATGTGAAGTATGGGCAGAAGAAATGTCACAAGATCCTTAAGAGTTTCCTGTTGAGTCTGCACCAGCTTATAGTTGCACACAAAATTCATGACCCAAACCCTCAAGAGAGATCATTTAATTATTGTTTTATTTTAGTAATTTGTTACTCACGAGTCTTAACAAGATAAGAGTGACTTCTGTTTAGGTTAACAGCTGTGAGCTTTCACCTAAAATGTTTCCAATAACTTCTGAACAGTTGCTGAGTACTATATTAAACACTCAATATTACTGTAGCTGACTGACTATATGAGAAAGAGTAAGGAAAATTAACAGACAAGAAATGAAGATCTATTTGTGGGAAACATGTCCCTAAATGCAAACTCTACACTCAGTATGTCTAAAAATTTTCCCAGTTTTCCCAGATGTATATTTTCTTTCCATGGCAAACATATGTTAAAGCTAACACATGTTAGCTTTCCCAGTAACAGTTCTCAATTCTCACTATCTTGTTATAAAAACTGGAGAGATACAACCAATACCTTATAGAGAGGGAAGCCAATAAAATTAGAGACAGTCCAGAAATTTCCAAAGGGCAGGTGTGGTAGAAGTTAGAATAAAGGTACTGAGTATGGCAAGGAAGTTTCCTAAGAGCAAAAAGTGTTTTATTTCTGAAAATGGCAAAGTCAAATTCTTGGGTTGATTGAAGAGGGTACTGGCATAGAAGTGGTAAAAATGAATAGTAGAACTGCTGCAGATCTCATTGTAATAAATTTTGACATATGATTTGAAATTCAGGTTTCCAGTTGACTGAGTTTACAGTATTGAATTTCCCTTCAGTTTCTGACTGAAATAATTTCATACTACTTCCATTATTTATTGCTAGAAGGGTCATAAATTTTAACAGATCTGTTATATAAATGATGCAGCTGAGATGAGCAGAGTCAAAGTACCTTTAAAAATGAAAAGATGTGTCTCTGTTTTGATACAGTGACACTGTTTTGTATGGGGAAAGCTCTGCTTCTACAATTTTGCCACTGGTAATAATATACACAGTATAAATTAGGAAGCCTGGAAAATATGTAGAACAGCAGTTCCACCCATCTATAGCAAAACACTGAATTCACTCAAATGATAGTCTCAGCTCCCACAGATATCTTCTTCTTCAGTTTTAGGGTCCAAAACAACCACTACTTACTTGACTACTCTTGCCATGTTAGATCTGACCTAAAATAGTAAGGTAAGGTTCTAAGAAAATGAGTGACATAATTTTGGGAAAAGTGAAATCCAGGCCAAACTAGCTTTCAAAGAAGGAGAAGAAACTGGGTAGAGAATGGGTTGGGTTTTTTTTGTTTTTTTTTTTTTTCCAGTTCCTGGAGTCATGGGACACTCAGTTTCACATCTGAAACAATCTTTCTGTGACCTAATAATTCTCAGGAAATATAAGGTCACAGTCATCCATGTTTTTATCCTTCCCAGAAAGAATGAAAGACTAAAAAACCTCAGAGCAGTCACATTCTTTTCAAGGCACAGGAGACGTTCTTGATATTTTTATAGTATTTTTGTTAAATAGGAGGTATCTCCTCAATATCGTCAGATTTTGTTTGTCAGCGTAGTTTTGACTGCATTTATTTGGGAATTTTTCTCTAAGTTTGAACTCCTTTATCAAATTTTCTCTCCTTGATGCAGCTTTGTATGTCCTTTTTGGATAGAATAATTTCTGGCTTGGAAAGCTGATCTATCTGTAAATTAAGGCCGTATAAAGACCGTGGTACATTTTTCCACATTGCAGCCATCTAAAAACTGGGTGTCTAGCCTGATACAATTGCCTAAGTTCTCTTTCTATTCAATAGGGAATGATAGATGCTTCCCAAAGAAGACTTGTCCAGCTTAGGAAGCTGTCTTGATGATTTTTGCTTGTTAGGTCTTTTCTATTGAGATTCGGTATTGTACAGTTCTTCTGTGTTGGATATAGGATTTCTTGGTCTTTTCCATTGGCTTTAAATCATAAGATTTCCATTTGCAATTTGTGCTATATATCTCTTTGATTCCTCCTGTGCTCACACTTCCAAATTAAATGTCATGATTCATGGAAGCTTCTGCTGTGGGAGAAACCTTGCTACAACTTTACTCTTAAATGAAGTTCAGGGAGATGTTTAAGGTAGAATTAGCTGATGTCTTTACATAATATACTACAAATCTTTTTTTCTAAGCAAACTCCTTGTCCTTGGTTAATGTTTTAATAGTAAGCTCTTGAAGGTAAATGATAGCTCTATAAAAGCTTGTTCCCTGTCTGCTCTCTTGGGTGGGTTGTTCTTTTTTTTAAATTATCAACTAGGATCAGCTTCAAATCTGACTTCAGCCATCCTGTGGATAATGTTCTACCTAGGATGTTCCATGGCAACCTCAGTTTCGTCAGTTCTCGTGTCTTTATAGTTATAGTTTCTGTGCCAGATCTGTGTGACTAAAATCCTCATATAAAAAGTCACACTTGTCTTGATATGTGGAAACTGGGTCCCAAGCTACTGCTTCTATAAAAAGGGTGAAATTTATGCCAAGAAATACTTTACTAAAGACTCCTCAGTCTGACTTTGCTACTGCAGCTGAGTCCTTCAGAGTCTTGTGTAAGCCCATTCATCACAGCAGGTGTACAAGGGCCATGCAGTATGTTAGAAAAGCAGTGTCAGTTCTGGTACTCCTATTTGCAGTGTAACAAATTCAGGACATCAGCACTGGTCACCTGGCTTGTGTGATTATGAGAGAATGGAACTGGGCAGTGGCAAGGGCTCAAGCACTGCTAAGCAGCCATCCATGCATTTTTATTACCAGCATACTCTCTGTTGTAGCTTTGATGCTCTCCAACCTAGTAATTTCCCAGACAGTTCTCAGGAGTAGCTTGAGTCAACAGCATATGCTGGGATCTGTTCCCAACAGGCACTTTAGATGCTGCTGTTCCATTTTGAGTCATTCTGGCAAGTGAATAAAAACTGCTGTGTTGCCAGCCTGAAAAGCAGAGATTAGTCTTTAGCACATTTTATTTACTTTTTTCCTTCTCTAGAGCAGTGTCAAACTCAAAAGTATCAGAGATTTTTTTGGAGCTACACAGTCTGACTGCAGGGTTTTTTGAGTCTGGTAGCTGTGTGGTATGTGAAGGGCATTACCTTTGTCCATTTAGTTTTTTGAGCCTCTCAGTCTCTGGTGGCTTGGTATCCCTTACAGGTTGTTCTTAAGGCCAAGTAGTGTTCTTTACCTTAACTGTGTTCACTGACCAGAGATGCCTCACTGAGAGTATTCCCATATGAACATTTCTATGCAATAGGAATTTATTTGAAATTTAGATCCATTTAGGTCATTTGGAGGTCTCAAGAGTGAGCATACCATGTTAGAATCCCTATTCTTACAAAATCCCTTTGGATCCAACTGGACTTAACCACTTGCAGGAGATGCACCTTCTGCATCTCCTTAGAGAGTTCATCGATTTCTCCTCTCTGAGATCAAGTTCCTATTCAAGAAAGATATTACAAGATATGATGTTTTTTAAAATCTTACTTTCAAACTATGACTGAAAACAAGCTCAAGAAAATGTAAAATATCAGGACATACAAATAAAAAGCATGGAGATATTTAGAAGAGAGTAGAAAGCAACACACACATTAAGAAGTGCTAAAAATGTCATGATTGGAAGAAAATGTTCTCCATCTGATAAAATGATGCTATAAAAAGAAAAAAAAATATAACATTGGTGGATTATGGGCATATCTGCAGGTACTGTGTGATTGTAAAGAATCTAAGGATGGATATGCCTGATAGTGGTAATGCTGAGAATAAGGTTTCTCATCTTCTGCAATGTTTCCTAATGAAGAACACTGCTGAGAAGTGTAAGTGTAGTTGAACAATGGATTTAGCAGAAGATGTGAGAGGCACCAGGCAGCACACACTGTGGCAGTCAGGCAGCCTGAAATTAGTCTAAAGTCTCTGAAGATGTGGAGATTTTGAAAAGAAATTAGTGTCTCTCTATGGATACAAAGCAAAAAAATGTCAGCCTTACTGTGAATTTTATAAAAAATGGCTTGCTAGAGAGCTCACAAAACAATATTGCTGAAGTTAGGCAGTATTAGTTTTGTTTCAAAGACTTTGCTTCAGAGTAAAATCTGTAACAGGAACTTCCTATAACTCCCATTTCTAAATCTTGCAAGGCAAAAAGGTAGTCATTTTCCCCATTAAAGTGCAAGTTGCTGATCAAGCCTTTGGGGGAATTCAAAATTAAAAGAATTGGTAATGAAAACAAACAGAAACAAAAATATCAAAGCCAAGTCAACATGTTGCTGAAGTTCAACAGAAGCAAATTACAGAATACAATGATGAATTTCTTCCATTAAAGTGTCAAGCTTGTTCAGTTTCTGATACAGTAAAGCAAGGTGGGAATGCAAAACTGGCGTAGAAAATTCACCAAAAATGTACTTCAGGATTTAATAACACATCTTGTACCTGCAAAGCCTTTTTCATCTCCTGTCTTCTGTCCTCAATGTCATGCAAAAACCCCTTCGTTGCTAGTATTACGTTAACATCCATTTATGAATTTTAAATGCACCGTGGTTGTTCAAGTAGCCAGTCGTCAAGTGCAGAACAATGAAATGATAGAAGAGAAACACCCAAACTGCTGTAATTGCTATGCTTCATTAGGGTTCATGAAATGAGAACATTCATGAGGACTTGACTGTGAAGTCCTTATCCATAAAGGTGTTTTTCAGAAGCACTGCCAGGATGAACTGATCTAGTCAGAGCAGCTCTTTTAAGACATAATGAACTATGTAGTATCTTTCTTGCAGCTGTGGCAGCTTCCATGGAACTAAGCAGGATGTAGGCACAGGCACAGGCTGGCATAAATTTGGATTCCTTATCAGCCCTGTCATGTGCACTACTCTGCAGTCAGCAAAACAAACAAACAGTTCAGTAGAAGAAAAACATAGAAGGATGATTGGTTTTATATCAGAGTATTGGCTGCAAATCAAACAAAGTAGAAGATGTGCTTAAGCACACAATACCACTGTAGCTGAGAGGCACTTTTATTATAAGCACCACTTTACAGGCACACATGACTTCCTAAAAATTCTTTCAGCTAAAAATTAGCATGCCTATTTTTAGCAAAGAGGTGGTTTTTTATATTTCCAAATGCATGAGAACTGATTTTGTTATATGAGTTCTAGTACCTTATCAGATGAGACCTTTTTAACTTTTTTAAAATACAAATTTTGGGATAAATGGCTATTCTGAGAATTCTTTTTTCCTAAGAATTACTTCGCATGTGTCATAAATATGGTTTTTTGAAATATTTTCATTCAGATGCACTAGCACTGTATAGTAAGAGTAAGGGCATAATGAGAAGGGATGTTGGTGTATTGTCTGTAAGACTCCACAATAGGAATATGGAACAGGAAAACAGACCATCTGGATAGAGAGGATAACTGGAAACATTTGTTTGCAATGCAATTTGTCTGAGATGCATTGGAAAAAGTAAAAACCACATAGATTTCTTTTGGTTCCCGGGCAGAAAATAAAAACTAAATCATGTAGGAAAGTAGGACATCATGCTTGAAAAATTTAAAACAAATAGATTTACTTCCTCCACAAAGTAATAAATATGTTTAAAGTATGTAATCTGAACAAGATATTTTTAAGCTTTGAACTGTGCTTCTGCATTTTCGCTGTTTTCCTTCCAAATTGTATTTGAAATTTTTCAATTAACATGGAGAGTCTAATTGCTGTTTCTGAAGGCACAGCCTAAGGCTGGAGCTTTAAACCAAGATTTTGTTTTCTATATATTAGTGTTCAGAATGCTGGGCGTACAAAAGTCACCACTTTCAAAGTCTACATTCAATGTCACGTGCAACCCCTTTGCTACCCACTAGTTTGTATATGTTAATTTATGAGCAAGTGATTCACCAAAACCACAAGGTACAAAGGACTGTGAAATTTTTTTTATTCTTTTCTGCCTGTGCTGTATTTAAGGACTTCCAAAGCTTTGAAAACTAAGGGAAGGACTTTTACAACTTTTCTTACAGGAATACAAACAAGTCTTGTGAGCAGGCAAACATCAAATTTACTGAGTAAAAACATTTTTTTTTAATTTGTATTTGTTTTATCCTGAAAGACATTTTAAATATTCCACTCATTAGTCTTACCTAGTCTTTAAAGCTTGCATATTTTGTTTTCCACTGATATTTTTAAATTATGCAAAAGTTAGTGCTCTTCAATCATGTTCCTATATTCAATAACACGAGAATCTCATTCATTAGGTGACTGTGAAAGGCTTTGTACTTTAGACTGTGAAATGGTGGTGATTAAATGACATGGATATAGAAGAAAGTTTATATTTGTATCTCTACTTTCTACCTTCTTTTTAGAGAAAATAATTGAAATTTAGAGCCTAATTATATAGAAATGAAAAAAACTGAAGCTTTTTGCACTCCAAATAGGAATGCACTGAAATATCAATAACTCATTTTATATAGCTGAAGTATTAACCAGTATTTATAAAGCATTAAAGTAAAACACTTCAAGCAGTTTGTGCTCTATTTTGCAGTTTAAAGGAAGCATTCTCATTTTTGATTAATATGATTCAGCTATACAACTTGAAATGTATTTTTAATAAAAAATGCAATGCTGTTTCTGTAAAAAGAAAAACAGTCGAAACCAAAGAACAATAAATAAAAATAAATATATTCTTTTTAATAAGATCTGATGGGAAGAGGTAGGTCTAAACAAAGTGAATAAAGCCCATTAATCTGGTTCTGTGCAATTTACTTGGTTGCAGACCCCATTTCTTATGCATTTTTCACTTTATGTTTTACTCAAAAATAGTACTGGTTTGATTTTTAGGGCTTTTTGTTTGTTTGTTTGTTTTCTTTGAGCACTGTTCCATCTGTGTTGGAAAAGGACATTTCTTTACATTGCCATCTATACTGAAAGACTTTGGCCTTCTTTTTTTTTAATGCATTTTGTAACATTCTGTTACCTAAATGGGCACTGACACATTCTTGATAGTGAAGTAGCTATTACAGTAGAGTAGATTGTTTATCGGGTGAAGTGCAAACCAAGAAGGATGCATTTCAAAAAGAAATGTTTTACCTCATACAATTCATAGGTTTTATAAAGAAATTACTCTGTAAAGCTTTGTGAAAAAAACTGAATCTGGACCCAGACCTGAAAATCATAATAGTCATGACTGACTCTAACATCTGTGACTTTCATTTAATAGAAGTCATAGATGGTTTAGGACCTGGTGATACCTTTGTCTTTCCAGCTTCACGTTGAATTTAAGCTCATAAACTGGAAGTAAACATCCTGCTGTCAAGCACTTATATCCTGTATTCAACAACATGTTATGAAATCAGATATTTACCTTTAATTTTTACATGATGCATATAAAATATTTATACAGAATGCTACATTTGCCAAGTATGCCCTAAGGAGTCTAAGAATAATGAAGTGTAAATTGCTTTTATCTTGAAAGACTAATAATAGCAAAACACAGATATAGTAGAGATTTTAATGGTAACTACAAACTGTGGTGATTAAAACTGACATGACCTGAATGTATCTATACAAATGTGTTTCAATTCCAAATATTTGGTAGTACTGCTGTGCCAAGGAATTTTTACAAATGCACTGGAGAATGATCCAACTTTGGCAACTCTTGAATACTAAGGATTATTTCTGAGAAAACTGTGGCAAATGAGATTCTGAATCAAATCTCCACCTGCACATATGCTATTGTGTGATACTATAACAGCTTTGGTTTAAGTATGGAAATGTGGTTTATTGGTATTTGACACTAAGACATGGTCATATCTTGGAAATGGGAACTATTTGTATGCGATTAATAAATTCATCACTATTTAGAATCAGATTAGGATAGAATGGGATCCATAATAAGGATGGCACTGTCATAGCTTCATTTCATCTAAGGCACTTAAATTACAATGTGCCTTTATTTATAAGGCAGCTTTGTCAAGGCAAATATTCTTAGTTTAGAAGGGATTGTGCAGAAATTAAAATAAAACATTCTTTGTTTCTAAATGAAATTGCTGCTTGTTCTAACAACAGAATTGAGTATCTTGTGCATTCTGGTAAAAAGCAAAATGTATGAGAATATGTTAAAACAAAATAATTAAATCTGGTGAAGTAATTTTCACTTGGAAACACTCATTTTATGCAGTAGAAATGTTTCTCAAAACTGTCAGTTCTGTCAAAAATGTCAGTGGAAGTCAGGCAATCAGTAGTAATAGCCAAAAAAAGAGGAATGCCATTTTGCAAAACATTTGGGCGTTTGGAAATCAATTTCAGATCTGATGACATTCAAGTGTCTTCATGAGAAAAACAGCACAGTATTTGAGAGACAGAATTACATCTCTGTAATATTTGATATGGTGCCAGAATCAGTCTTCCAAATTTTTCAGGAGAGCCCTAATAGCAGCTAAAGGCTCACTCAGAGAGTCAGGCTCAGTCCTCTTCTATTCCTTTTAAAGTTTTTTGAGGAACAAACTTTTGTTTGCACACAGTTCTCTAATGCTGTATAAACTTGACTACCATCTTAAAAAAAAAGTAGATTAGTAGTCATGCTATGAGGATCACAAAAATTATTATTATGTTTTCCCTGATGCATTGCCTCTTGAATAAACCATTGTCCCGTCCAAGACTGAAATTTCTTTTGTCCTTTATCAACTGCAAGAGTGCACTTAAGCTTCAGGCTCCAGCTTCCCATCATTATACAAATCCTCATTTTCATAATTTGGAAAAAAAACAAGGAAAGTTTTGTCTTTCAGCCATTTTATAATCCAATTCAAAATTTTACTTATTATATTTATAGATATTTTAACAATATGGTTCTGTCACAAGAAAGAGTTTTCTCATATATGACTCAAAGAAAAAGTTGTAATTTCAAAATAAAAATATTTTAAATTTTTATATGAATCTTTTTTCTTTTTCTTCCTTGCCTCCTCTTTCCTGAAAATTTGGAGCCATAAATGTGACAACCATATCAAAATTTCATAGTCCAGTGGATTAAGTATTTTTAATAGAATTTTTTTACCAGAAGCTTTCCTATTCACTGATTATTACTTTCCACAATGCAGCTCTCAGAACTGTGGCACACTGGCTGTGTTCCAATTTATAAAATTGGAATGGCCACAGTTCAGTAATTTTTCTATGTAGGAAATAAAGTTGTTCAATGTAGATGTGATAAATATTGCTTAGTAATGGATTATGCTGTATAAACCAAACAATAATTGTTTTATGCTAGTTATTAAAATGTTCCTTAAGCCTGTGCCCAGAATCAAAGTTGAAATTATTAATATTTTAAAGTTAGCTGAAATTTACCGTACTTAATTTAAAGAAATCTTTGCTTACTGATAGCATGCTAGAAGTTTGGTGAAAGTATTCCAGAAATATTAACATATTTTAATATGATCTTGCTTTAATCTTATAACATGGAATTAAATTCTCACATTTTATCAATACTAGAAAAGTTTATTCATTGCCAATTTTATAGAAACTTTGGGGTTTTTTTCTTCAGTTTTAAATCAGTGTTTTCTTCTTCTAAGGAATGATTGCAGATTTTTTAAACAGCTTTTGTTTCAAGGTATTTACACAATATACAATATCTGTTTCTGTGTTTCTTCATTACATATTATGTTATTTTCCCAGAAGAAATGTACTTCCTCTCTCATCCCTTAGTATTTGGAGTTTTTCAGGGAAGTTTCACCATTTTATATATCTCTTGTATTTGGATTTTTTTATCTATAGCTTTAGTTTATTTCATAGTTGTTCATAGTAGTTTTCTCATGTTTTATAGCACTGTGGTCTTCTTGTGTGAATAATAGCATAACTTGATTAGAATAGCACGGAGCAGTTGAAATTTGGGTTCCTTCTGGCATCATTCATAGACATTCATGAGCATTCCTAGAAACAGCCTGAGAGGCAGCACAAGGAGCAAGGGCAGGTGGCAAGCTCTGTGTGGTACATGTAGTGTAGTTCTTTATCCCTCTGCGTCTTCTCTCCCTGGGCATTTCCAGGGCAGACACTCAGCAGGCCATGGAGGACACCCACACAGTGGAGCAGGGCCAAAGCAGCACTGCTGGGTCTTGATGCTTGCATTAAGGACTGCCCCAGCATATTTGTGAGATAGAAACACTGCAGACAGCCTCTCTGCTGAATTGCATTTGGAAAAATTCTCATTGCTTTTGACATGAATTACTGTGGTTTTGAAAATTATCTACCAATGCTTTTTGTGGCAGTAAGACTGAAATGAAAAAAAGGCTCCACGTGTCCTTCTGGAGGTGACTGTAAGGTGAGGATGATGCTGATGTTGTGGAGATCGTAGTATGCTATGTCTGTGTAAAGGACTAATGATTTAAATCCCATAGGAATGACACAATACCAGACGAACCTTTCTTCTGTGCAGGTTTTGGACCATTCAGCACAAGATGTTTTTTACAGGTTATGAAAATATTAGTTCTACTCAGAAGGCTCATTTTAAAAACTAGTCACTTTTAAGAACAATTCACTAATATTTCAGGGATCATGTAATGGTTCTCTGTTAGAATATAAACTTCACACTAAATATAGTCATACAGAACATGTTTTTATTTTTACATTTACCATGAGAGTGGCAGAAGCTGTGATAAGGCTCCCATTCTCAGTTACAAGTACTAATTACTTGATCCCAGACTCAACTGGCACAGTAATCATCATCAAGCCCAGTAAGTAATGATAATAGATGAAAACCTGCTGATCTTCCAGCTGCCACTGACAATGAGAGAGATATTATGGAGGCAGAGTAGCAATTTATTTGTTTAAGACTGCATTGGAGTATGAATATTATCGTAGCAGCTTTTCCCAGCTTTGGTTATGAAAAAAAACCAAAATCATCTTACCCATATTTAATTTATTTATAAAAGAATTCCATGCCTTGAAATACATTATATAATTTATTTCTCTAGAAAATCCATAGCAAAACTATATCTAAGTTTGCATATAGTATACCATCAAAAATTAACCCTTAGAAAAATTTGTATAATGTTTTGTGATTTTTTTTTAAAGCTTTAGTTTTCTCAGTAGATATTTGAAAACCTAAAAACTCTAGTTTTTATGCTGTCATCTCTGTTTGATAAAGAAAATAAAAGTTATTCATTTAGTCACATAAATTGTGGAACGATGTTAAGACTCAATTTGTGCTGGCAGGAGTCAGTGACATTGTGGAATTTCAATGGCTTTCATAAACCCTGAGCAGAAATTGGGATTTTCAGCAACTGACATGGGCAGAGACACAGAACCCTGCTCCAGACAGTTTCAGTAACATTTCTGGTCTCCACTTGGGAATTTTGAAAATACATATTTAATAGTATGTCATCTCTTGAATTACATAACGAAAAAGTATTGAAACTTAATGGAATCTTTTGCTTTGGAGTATTGACCTTGCGCCAACCTAAAATTGAGTAGAGAGAGAAACATAGATTTTGATCTGGAAGAAAGTTATTATTTTTGAAAATGATGCTGTTTTCTCACCCATAGTTGTATGATAGCAGAGGCACAAACTAGTTATTGAAACTGAAGCAGAAATTGGGGTGTTAGAAAGAGATGTGAACTTTTGAAAAAAGTACATGTGAATCCATCTCCATAGAGCTGAGCTTTGGCTGCACTGGGAAGACCTGAGCAATGAGGTTTTTAGTAGTTTATTTTTTCCTGGGTTCTTATACAAAGACTGCTCTATCTCGCCCAATTCTTGATACATCAGGTAGACTTTTTTATTCTCATTCTCTGCAGTGGAATTCCTCAGTACCCTTTGAAATTATTAGGTTTTATCCTGAGAGGTTTTTTAAAAATGATTTTAAAATTTTAATGAGCTGGAGTATCTTTTAAAAACAGCTAGCCCCTTTCTTTAAGCTTCATTTTCAGTTTTATTTCAGTCTTTATTATCAGTTATAATGGCAGTCTTTCGCAGCACCAAAGCTGAAAATTAGTGCCATGATCCAGACAGACTGTTGTCTTACCAGTAGATAATTCACACAATCCTTATCCATCTTTGGAAATTCCTAAGCTGAAAATAAATGGAGATTTGAAGAGTGAAAGGGAAGTGTCATATATGCTTGCCCTATTGTGTTTCTCCCATCTGCTGTTTGGAGTCACTATTGAAAATAGCATTGCTAGGATAGATGCCTCTTTGGCCAGCTGAGTTTATTATATTTAAGTAGTACTAGGACAATGTGTGCCAGTATACAAAATTTGGAGACTGAGTCTTAATGTTTGCATTAAGGACTACCCCAGTTTCTATTTTTTTTTTTTGTAAGATAGAAACACAGCAGGCAGCCTAATTGCTGATTTGCATTTGGAAAAAATTCTCATTGCTTTTGATATGAATTGCTGTGGTTTGCAAATTATCTACCAATGCTTTTTTTCGCATTAAGACTGAAATGAAAAAACACATTGGTTCATAACTATAATGAAATAATGAATATTTGTGCATTTTAGTGGACAAGAGGAGGGAGCAAGAGCAATAATGACTATTCTGCACCTGTAGCCATCCTCCTCAGGGCCTACCAGGATGCTTCATGTCTTTTGGTCTTAGACTTCTGTTGTTTTTCTTCTAACAGGGACTCTGTGCCTAGAAGATCTGCTGTGTTATTAAAGGTTGTTAAGTATTTAGTCTTACTGTACCTTCTTGAAGGATTGTTTTAACCTGGCCATCTCAAGCACTTTATCACCACTAAACCATCCTTTTGCAGGGTTGACCAGAGAAAGTACTCCATTGAATGTATGGTTAATAAGGGCAGTTTATAATAACAAATTATTGGTTTGAATATGATGCTTCATTATCTTAATCCATTAGGTAGAATAAATAACTGATTAAAGAATATGCTACTCAAGTGTGTCAGTGTTTCCTGGGGGCTGGGGGGGGACCAGGGCCTGTCCCCACCCTGTCCAGGCATGGTGCCAGGCATTGGGCCCCTCCCTGGGAAAAGTCCAGGCAGCTCTGTGGGGAGCTGGAGACCAGCCCTGCTGCAGAATCACTGGAGCAGGAGTTGGTGTGGGGTCCTGGGCCATGGGAGGGCACAGTGGGGTGGGGAAAGGGCAGTCAGGGCTGGTGGTGCCACCAGGGCACTGACTCCCATACACATATTTATAGATTTAATCCATGAAACATCAGGAAGGCCTCTGAAATGTCTCTTTATTAATATCATAAGGTGCAATCCTAGAGATTCAAATCCCTATTGCTCCCTTTGCACTAGTCTAGTTTACTACTACTAAAGCAGAAGCAAGTTTCAGTATCTCCTGTTTAACCCCATTCCAATATAATTTTAGAGAATAGTCTTTGAAGGAGATGATTATTTGACTAGGATTTTGTGGAAATACTCATATAATGAGCCAGAAAGCTGAACTACCTGCCAAATTCTCTACACATTTACTGAAAATGTTGGCTTGACATTATTTGAATCATTGACTGGAGGTAAGAGTGGGAGATGCTGTTAATGAGGCATGCCTCAATCATTTTCATATAATAGCCTCCATACTCATTCTACTGTTTTCATGCAAAACATGAAGAGAATTAGCATTTTTTCATGATCCTCTGTCAGTTCAGTGCTTAACAGTTGGCATCCAGTTATGTGCCAGATGGGTGGTTTTAACTTTTAGAACAGGAATGGCTATTTGGATAAACTGTCCTACATTATGTAAACACACCACTGAAACATCAGAGGACTTGAGCTGTTCAAGAATTGAAATGCATACATGGGTCAAGAAAAAGAATGCGTTGAAACACACCCACAAATCTTCAAACCTCAACTGAGTGTTTGGGATTTGGTGTTTGGGATCTTTCAGCCAACTATCCCTACTGCAATGAGAAATTGGTCTAATTGTAAAGTTGTTTATAAAAGGAGACATGATAAATTGCTTTTTAAAGAAAATTCAGAAAGAACACTGGCTTTATGTATATGTCTGCTTTTTTCCCCCCGAATATTTGTATCTTACGATGGCTTGAGGCCATATTGAAACAAATGTCAGAATATCTTTTGACTTTGATGAGATAGTGATTTCACCTACATTGAGCTTGTGGAATATAATGAATAGTCCAAGAGACAGGGCATAGGATATGATATTGAAAAAACCTGATTCAAGAGCACAGAAATTTGCCTTGAAGAAATTTATGTAGAGCTCCTTTGTTTTTATGTATTATTGTAATTCAAGTTGCTCTGAGTTGGTTTTCACACTTTTGGAAATGTATAATTATTGCAAATGTAAAACCTAATAGAATTATAATTATAAATTCCTCCTTCCACACAGTTGCAAGAATTTGTCTGTGATCAATTTCTTTTTCTTTCTGTGATCACTCAAGTAATGAAAATCAAGAAAAGAGACATGCAATATTATTTATTGTGTAATTATAGAAGCATTTTTAAAACATAATGAGGTTGTGGAAATTGTTTTTTGAAGAGTTGTGTAGGAAAAGAAGGAAAATTATCTCATGATGGAACAAAAAGAATGAATGAAAATGTCTTTATGACAGGATAGGTACAGTCCTGAAATTAGACATATAAGCATTAGATGTGCAGCTGCAAGTGATGAATTTATAAATATTCCTTAGACATAACTAAAGAAAATATCAATCATTGTGCCTGTGTAACATATTTGTAATTCATTTAAATGATTTCATGGTTCAATGTTTTTGCTGGTCTGCTGCAGACAATAGGAAAAAATTCATTTTATTTTTACATGTGCTACAGATTCTGAGCATTTTTCATTTTCTTTTGGCCACAGACAGAGATGGGATACTGGTCAAGAAAGCTTCAGTTGCTCTCTAAAATGTCTCAGGAAAAGTGCTTGTTTGGTGTGTCTTGTTAGGTATTTGTGATAAGCTGACCCACCAAAGCTGCTCTATCGCTTCCATCCTCAGCTGGGCAGGGAATAGAAAATAGAATAAAAGGCTCATGTGTTGTCATAAAGGCAGGGAAACATCACTCACCAATAACCATCACAGGCAGAACAGACTCAACTTGGGGAAAAAAATATGATTAATTAAAGTAGAGTTGGATCATGAGAAATCCTGAAACCACCTTCCCTCTATCCCTCCCTTCTTCCTGTATTTAACTTTTCCCCTGATTCCTATTACTTTCTTCCTGCAGTGGTGTAAGGGGACAGGGAAGTTGCAACCTTGTCTCTGCTGCTGCTTTCTCCTCAGGAGTAGGGCTCACAACCATGGAAACACAGAATGGTTTGGTTTGGAAGGGACCTTCAAAGATCATTTATGCCCAATGCCATGGGCAGGGACATCTTTCATTAGATCAGGTTTCTCAGAGCTCCATCCAGCCTGGCTTTGTGTACTTCCACTGGTGACAGCTTCTCTGGACAAGGTATTGACTTGTCTCACCACTGTCACTGTATTCCTCACAGTCCTTCCAGGCTCCATCTGGACCTGGATCTCCAGCCTGAGATCCATCCCATGGGAGGCAGTCCTCCACACATCATGAATCCTTCCATGAGCTGCAGTTCTTCAGAACTGCTCCAGGGAAGGTCTCTTCCATGGGGTGTAGTGCTTTAGAAACAGCATGGCTCCCCTATGGAATCACAAATCCTGCTAGCAAGCCTGCTTCTGCATGGGCTTTTGTTTTCACCAATCTATAAGTCCTGCCAAGAGCCTGTTCTAGCATAGGTTTTTCACAGTGTCACACCCTCCTTTGGGCATCCACCTGCTCCTCCATGGGCTGCAGGTAAATCTCTGCACCACCATGGACCTTCTTGGACATGGAGGACACAGCTCCTTCACCATGATCTGCACCATGGGCTGCAGAGGAATCTGCTCTGGCACCTACAGCACCTTCTCCGGTTCCTTCTTTACTGATCTGAGTGTCTGCAGGGATGTTCCTCTCACATATTGTCTCCCCTTTCTTAAATATTATCTCAAATACTGTCACTGATGGTTTTGGCCTTGGCTGGCATCAGGTCCATCCTGGAGCCAGGTGGCATTGGGTCTGTCAGACATGGGGGAAGGTGTCACAAGCTTCTGGCAGCTTCACACAGAAACCACATCTATAGCTCCCCTGCTACTAAACCTTGACACACCAGCCCAGTACAGCCCTTAAAGAGGTGACTGAGATGGATTTTCCTTCACGTTAACTTAGAATAAACTGAAGAGATTTTCTGGTGTTTGTTAGTAGCATGGTTTAGTTCTTTTTTATAATTACCAAACTTGCAATGCCTGATCAATTCCCTTCCACTGCAAACATAGAACAAATATTTTTTCCATTCTTTCCTGGCACTCAATTATTTTTTAGTATATAAACTTTGGTACTTATGTTTTAAATTTGTTTGTGAAATAATACATTGAAGTAGAATTCTCACTTGTCAACTGTGAAGGGCAAAGAATGCTTTTTCTTGTGTACCCTTCTGGATAAATACATATTATATAGTCATCTGCTATAGTGAGGACTTACATTTAATAATCAGGTAGCACCAGATACCAAATAAGCAAATATTGCCAAATAACTCAGTGGGAAGTTTTAATTTTCCTGCAATTAATTCAGCCAGCCTAATGTAAGTGACACTGAGTATGTTGAAGTACTTCACCAATGTTGTTGATATATTTTTCAGAAGAGTGTTAACCATGCCTGAAGGACTCTGGTAAAATATATTAAAATTACACAGCATAATCACTTCTGTGAAATTCTTGACAAAATAAAACTTCCCAGAGAGTAGCTGCCAACCTTGTACTCTCCCCTGGCATATTTTGAAAAAGGCTTCAACCTGATGAATAATATTCACAGTACAAGTTATGCTTCCTTGCAACTTGTGAGCTTGTCATCTTTGATTCTCATAAAATGTGTTGGTTCTCCACTGGAAATATTCTCACCATCTTTTTCTGTCTACTGATAACTTAGCAGCAAATCTGCAGTTTAAATTCCCTTAGGATTATGAAAACCATAAGTCTAAATCTATCAGGGAAACTCTTGTGATTCTTTTTGTCATCTTTAGTTTTTATATCTATCATTTTTTAAAAAATATTTTCAGCTAAATGGAATGTAAGTGTATTGTGGTGATGTGAAATATTTGTCTTTTCTCATAAACTCTAAAGCATAAAGAGTGGCAGTGCAAACTTTTTTGTTCCTTTGTTATTTGAAGATCAAGCAATTGGGATTTTATTGTGACCTGACTGATTCTTTTACTTCTTTGTGAAGAAAAAAAAAAAAAAAATATGTATATATATATATATTTATCCACGTTCAGTGAAGAAATGTTTAAAATATTTATAAGTCAAACACGTGCCTACTCATTGAATCTGTCTGTTGAATACAGATCTGTCATAGGAAAAAATAAATATGTCAAAATGAAATAATAACCTTCACAACACATAGGAAATAAATGTGATAAAACAGGCCAGCCATGGCTATAATTTTTTTAAAAAGATTTTGCAGAATAGTCAGATTTTGCAGAATACTTCATTTCAAAAAGTCTTTTACTCATTCTTTAATGAAACCTACCTGCATAGCACTTTTTCCATGTTTATTGATCTAATATGTAACGCTAAATGGTTTCCCAATTATCATAAAAAATAGGCTCCAAATATCATTCAAAACTTTGATGACATTCTTTGAATAGTTATCAGAGCCAAGGAGTGAGTTGTCTTTCATGGCAATGGAAAAAATGGAACAAAATGCAAATGAAACCTACCCTCTCTTGGGTTTTTTTTAAAACAAGCTATTTGTAAAAGTAAGCTCAATAAAAAGGACTAGTTAATTATGAATTGTAAACTCACCGTGGAATATGCAGTTTTTAAATATTAACAAAGTCAAAGACCTTTTTTATATTTTTCCTTCTTATGGCAAGTCAGTTTTATTGCAGTTATATTTACTGCACAGAATCACAGTGAATATACCCTAGTGAATCCTGGCACTACTTCACTGAAGGTTTAAAGTCAACTCTCATGCTGGAATCTGTAAAAATGGGAATTACTCTTAATACTCAGAGTCCACCAGGAAATCGTAAGTATTGCTTTGCAAATGTATTACAGCGACCTGATGAGGTCTTCATGGATGAGAGAAGGACGAGAATCTTGTTTGATGATCAGAAGGCTGGATTTATTGATATATGATATATAATACATTATAACTATCCTAAAAAGAATAAGGAGAGAAGTTGCAGAGGCTGCTAACCTAAGAATAGCATAGAAAAGAATGAATAACAAAGTTCTGTGTCCAGCAGAAAGCAAGGACAAACTCTTTCTGTGAGTGGTCAGCAAATCCAAACACTCACAGAAGCCCAATCACTGCTGCACCTGTTGCATTCCACACCAGCCGATAACAATTGTTTACATTCTTCTTCTGGGGCCTCAGCTTCCCAGAAGATGAACAAATCCCAAAGAAAGGATTTCTATGAAAAAATGTCTGCGACACAAATGTTACTGTGTTTATTCCTGAAATATGTGTTGGCACCCAGCTGGGTTGAAAAGGTGGTTCTAGGATTTACCTAGATCTATTTCTGCAGTGAAGTATCTGAAGGGGGACGCCTTTTGAACTCACTCAATAGCCCTTACTCAACAACTTCTCCTCACTACAGGTTTTCCTGAGCTTATAACATTTTAAATTAGGAAAACTCAAAAGTGATTACATAGAAAATAATAGAAATAAAAGCAATTTATTAGTATCTTTGCTCTTTCTACACTGTGTCATTCTGAATGGGTTCAATTAGTGTCAGCCAGCTCTGAGTGATAAAACACTGGGCTTTTCTCCCTTACCTCTAAAGCTTACCTTTTCAGCTTCCTTCTCTTAAGTGTCTCTTCCACTACTGTGGTTTTTTTTTTTCTTTTCTCTCAATCTTTCCTATCCCTGACACACTCTATAGTCTAGTTGCTTGGATTTTTTCTGCTGGAGCATATCAAGTTTCCCTTCAAGCTGGAGCATTCTTCTTACTCATCTATCTGATGGAGCTCATCTGTCCCAAAGTGGCCTAAGGAAAGCAGATAGCTGAGTGGTTTAGGGACTGACATCTTGAGTTGTGGCACAAACACAGTCTGTAGGAGCTGTCTAAGAAGTCCTACTCTCATTAACCTCCTGCTCAGCTGTAGCTGTGCAATTGCTTCTGAAACCATTCTGAAAAGTGAATTGGTAAGATGAGGAGAGTTCTCTACAAGAGTGATTTAGTTTGGACCATTGCAGTCTTATGACTGAAATACAAGGTGACTGGACTGTTTGGAGGCAAGACCTGGAAGACACTGTTCTGATGAAAGAAGGGATTACAGACCTTTGAGAGTTCAGTCTCCAACAGAGAGGTACCTATAGCTGTGATTTTGAGACCAGTCAAGCACCAGTTCTACCCATGGGGGGCAGCTGCTTGCCCTTGACTACCGACCACCTTATAATAAATGCCTACAGTCCTTATGTCTAGGGAAATTCAAGCTACTTTTTTTGCAATGCTGTGCTTAATTCAGTGAAATTCTCTGTCTTGTTCTCTCCCTCAACAAGGTCAGAATTGTTTCTTTATTGGGTGTTTTAGTCCCTTGAGGTGTTAGTTCTGTGGTGTGAAATCCCACAAGCGATGATAATTTCCAGAACTACTGTGCCTGTATTACCTCATTTTCCAATCACATCTTGACTCTTTACATCTTCTGAGCCCACAACACACATAGTTTGCAGAAAAATTAGTATTCAGGTACATTCCAAAATTAAATAAACTATAAATTATTCCTGTCTATCTTTAATTAGTTCCTCAGCATTTTTGATCCAGTTTCAAACCAGTTATGACCAACATTTATTTTTCAGTGTACATTGTGCTGATTCACAACATATATTGTAAAATAGAATTTGTGGATAAAAGTAAACTTTTGGCAAAGGTACTGAAAAAATCATACTGTTTTCTTTGGACTTAATTTATGGAATAACTTTTGGCTTTCCTCCTTCAACTTCAAAGAAAATAGTATTTCTTAGAAAACAGCCTAGTTCAACCTTCAATTCTGAGCTAGACTTTTAGACTTAGTGGCTGAAGGTAGCATCTTCCAATTTTAGGGTAGCCTGCCAAAGTACAAAGAAGGTGCTGGTCTACCCTGTGTTATCCCTGTTAGTTTAATGAGGGTCTTGGACAAAGTAGAAATAAGTGGGCACATCTATTGTTTAAACAAAAACTCTCCATTTTCTGTGAATTAGGGTATTATTCTTCTATCCTTACAAATGTGCTTTTGTACACAGGAGTCTCTGCTCACCTGACAGACTGCTGGGCTTCAGCAGAGCTCCGCAATCAGTTTTTGAATCTAATGCCATACAGAAAATGGCTGATATCTCAAATGAAGGCATTTTTTTAGCAGAGGAACATGGTTATTTTTTAAGTTCCTTACTGCCATTTTTACATTTCATAAAGGCTTAGGTTGTTTTAAATCAAAGAAAAGTTATGTGCTTTGGAGAGCTATTTTTAATCTCTTGAAATTTGAGTAGTAGGGACCTCAGGCAAGAACAATTCTCACTGTTAAGTAGGAGATTAAAGCTGAGGTAAAAGATTTGCATAATGTAAAATGTGTACGTCATTGTAAGTATCATTAATATTTTTTATTCCTTAGGCACTTAATAAAAGGACAACTTTAGGATTTGCCTTTGGGTAGTATCCCTTAAGATAACAGCATATCAAAATATTATTTGTTTAATTGTATTTGATTTCTATTTCCCAGTTTACTGGTGTTTCCTCAAAGGAATTAAGAAACTATCTAAATTCTGCTAATGCTTCCAAAAAAGACTTCTCATAAGTATTTCTTCTAATCTTCAGTATCACCAGGCAGATAATATATGTCTTGATTTTTCTTTTGCACAGGCTGTAAGATTTTAAGGAAGTCTCTGAAGCAGCAGATTATTGCTAGCACTTCACTGTGACCCTCAGTATGGCCTTTGATGAAAGGAAGCTTTCACTCTTTTTATCTCAGTGAGCTCCAGGTGGTGGTTTGTCTCACAGACCAAATTCACAAGTTTTTATTAGACTTTTGTTTTATAAATGAGCATAAAGGAATTTCAGAGTACTTTTCTTAAATGAATGGGTTCATGGCCACAACATTAAAAAAACTTGTAAATATGCCCACTCATTTACCCAGGCAAGTGGGGCTGTGAAGGAATTTGGTTGTTATTCTGTAGGGGTTAAGTGTGAAGTGGGAGGACAACAAAGGAGATGAGAGTTGAGTGTAATACCATTTTGTCTCTATCAATTGGTATGATGAAAGTTATGCATGTCAATTTTTTGCATAGACTGGAATTTTCCTTGGAAGCATGGTTGAAATCATAATGGATGATGACTGTGGAATTAAACACTGCCATTTCTGAAGCATTTCTGCTTTCCATAGATGTGCTGTGAAATATGCTAACATTGAATAGTCTATGAAATTTGGTACCTTAGAGTCATAAACCATGTTTCATGCTGATGCTAAGTAAACACACTATTATGGACAACAAAATAAATAATTCAAGGTTCACTTTAGTATGTCCTGAGAATGAAAGCCAAAACATCTTCACTGTTCTTGCAGGTCTTGTTGAAATGTTGAGCTGAACTTCTGACATTGGAGGGAAAGTTTTGCTTTTTTTGCAATGCATGCTATAATCCTTATTTATGTTGTTGTTCAGCCTTCAATGTTAACTTTTAATTCAAGCAGACAGAAAAGAAGCAACCAGAAAGGTACGATGATTAAGGGTTTTTTTTACATCTTTGAGAACCTCTTTCCACACCCTGCCTGAGTTCTAGACAGAGTAATTGTGCTCTGTTGACTTTAGTTTTCTGTATTTCTTGCTGAATTAAGTTTTATCCTTTTTTTTTCCCCCTGACATGCTGAGTCTATCACAGCAGTTGTCAGATCACAGCTCAGGTTTAACAGTGTTTTGATGGTGAAAAGAAGTGATTTGTACCTATAGTGTTTGTATATTCTGAATTTAGATACCCCAGCAAGGGTCCCAGTGAGACCACACAGAGTTGGATGTCTCTTATCATGGCATGACTCAAAATTGTTTCCTTTGAGACCCAAGGAACAGGACAGATTCTAAGCCCTTCTCAGACTGCTCTTTGGCTTTTCTGTCAGATGTCTCCTGAATTCAAAAGGATGAATAATTCTATGTTTACCGTATCTGAAGAGTTACGTATATAGATCTCTGTAAATATATGTGGTTTTTGAGTAAGCACTATTCAGGATCCCATTGTTGTAAGGGCACTGTAGCCTAAGAGAAAAATATACATATTTCCTACCATAGCATTGTTGAAAGGAAGAAGGAAGTGTGAAACAGAAATTAAAAATCAGGAGGTAAACCCCTAGCTTTCTTTCTACTGTTTTGGTCTGGGTTTCTTGTTTTGCCTTTTTTTTTTTTTTTTCCTTTGACATTTTACCTCTCATCTGTTTTCCATGCTTTGTTCTGGAGTAATTGAGTTGTCTCTGCTTTAAACTAACAGTGCTGGTAAAGAAGAGGATCCTACCATGTTAAAGAGGTAGAACACCTTTGATATCCTCATTAAATTGTGTCCACAGATATTAGGGAACCATTGCAGTTTAGTCAGGAAGGTACCTGCTTTAACTTTTTTGTGTGGGACAACTAGTACAGCTCTGACTGCGTGGATGGAGCATAGTATGGGGACTGCCTTGCTTATAAGCCCATCAGTAAGAGCTTTCAGTGTAAGTAAAAGCACATGCTGTACAGTGAGAGCCTTCTGCTCTTTTACGGAGACTTGGAGACTTCCAGCTAGAGAAAACTCTTGGGATCATTTTGTCTCACAGTGTTAAATCACCATGTGTTAGTATAATTATATAACACATATGGGGAGCAAATTGAGGGTAGGTGTTGTCTCCTGTTGCTGAATCATGCTGAGTGCAAATATCAGGGGATTATTGCAGAAGTGTTGAAGTGTTTTGAATGTACATCTATTTATATGTTGCTCTAACACAAAACATACAGAGAAAAGAGTTAAAAGTATTTGGGTAGAGAGGTAGGTGATGCTGAATGAGTTAGAAAGTAGAAAATAAAGATATGTGTCCTGTCTAATCAGTCCACTGTTGATAGGGACAAAAATATTATTGTGTTTTTTCATACAGAAGGAGTATTAAGTTATAAGAAAATTAAATTCTCTTGTTCATTTGTTTTGAGGTTATTTGTAATACTTTGAGTTACTCTTACAATTTGTAGCCAGCCCTTAAGTTTATACCCCCAATCTAAAATAATTGCCTATCATCTGATACTGAAAAATTGTCTGATTTGATTTCTGTATTAGCCTTTTTTAATTTTCTGACTGAAATAAAGCTAAGAAAAAAGTCTCAGATGTATCTCAAATAAGAGACTTTCTATTTCTATTCTGCTTCTTCTGTCAGTAGTGGTCAACAGATGCTGGTTTAAAGAGCAGTGATTAATGGTTGCTGGTTTAAAGAGCCCAGACAAGCAATTATTTAGTTGCTCTCATCAGATTGTGCTCTGATCTTTACACAATTGTAAATTTAGTTAAAGGATATGTATGTATTAAGCACCTGCCTGTAGTTTAATGGAAGAAGCTACAAGAGTCTGTTTTCTTTGGTGAGATTGGTAAAACATTCCTCTGCAGTGCAGTGGCCACATATCCACAGCTGACCTGAGCAGAAGCCAAGCCAGACAGATCAAGGAATTGCCTATTTACAGACCCAAGAGAGGTAGCTTGGCAGGTTGCATGAGTGTGAGAAAGAGAGAGCTGGATAACACTGTGTAGGAAACAGTTCAATGCTTGGCTGAGCCAGTCTAGCTCGTTGTGACTACCTGGGACCCAGCCAATTCCCTTCACCCTGGTTTCCCTGCTTAAAGCCACTAGCTCCCACTGCTCACCTCTCAGGCAAGTGGAACTCTTTTCTGGTGTTGTGTAACTCCCTAATCCAGCAAAAATTACTGCTTTTATTCTCTGGTTCCTTTTTCTGCTAGTTTCTTCTTTGCATATCCTCACCATGGAGTCTAGACAGGACCACTGCTGTGTCAGGGAGGGTGGGCTCAGAGGAACCAACAGGCATCTATTGATGAGGATTCCCCCTAGTATTATGTTGGTCTGATCATTCAGGAAATTATGGCTATGATTAATGAGATTTTGATTGTCAAATTACAAGAGTTTGGTCATATTGAGGGATCAACAGAATGATAATTGCTGCAAATCAGGAAGTCAGAGCTGTGCAGCACTAACTGAAAACATCAAACTCTGACACTGGATGTTAATTCCTTTACAAAGTGTCTCTTAAGACATGAAACCAGTTATTGTAAGAACCATTCTCTGTCTTTCTGTTGTTAAGCTCTATGCCTTGAATGAATTCACAATGTAATCTGCATATGATATTTCTACCTTATGCAACCAAGTCAGATATTGTTTTTATTCTGAAATGTTCAACACATTGATTTTCTTGTCTTAAGTTAGGAATTTTTTCCCACCAGTTGAAGCTTTTTTTCTCTCTTCCCTGCATCCTTCCTATATTTCAAGGTCATAGGAATAATTAAGATTAAAGCTGTACACATTGCTACAATTGTGTATTTATTCATATACTATTGATAAGAAAGTGTTGAGCCAATGATTCTGGACTAGAACACAGATGTGGAAATAGAAATTATCTCCCTATATCCTCTTCATGATTATATTATTTTCACAGCAGATTTGACAGAGAAACTGGATACTTTGGCCAATAATTTTCAATACTCTATTTCAGGATTTCCTTGCCTGATATTTTTGCCAGCACAATTTGGAATCAGAATTTATGAACGGGAAGTACATTTTGATCTAGTGTCATCACATTGTATTCAGTTATATTTAGTCTGATTATAAATGAAAGAAATAATTCATTAAAATAAAAAAGAGTATATGTCACTTAAACAGCCATATAGCTGAGAAAAACCTATTAATTGGTCCAGGCATTGAAAATTCCTCTGTTGCTGCTACAAATTCACTTGATTTTTCTTGAGCAGTTGATTAAGTGCCTCTATTTCTACATAGAAATGCACAAAGAAGTTATTTCAACTAGTACCAGTACTAACTTACATTGTGTTGCAGGGACATTTGGTAGATAGAGGTATGATTATCCTGTTTGTCTTCATCAACAAATATTCCAATTAAATTACATTCCTCTTTGTGGATCCTGTACTGGAACATGTAGAACAGAAGGTAAACAGGATTGAAGCACAAGGAAAACTAAAGAACACTAACTAAGAAGGAAGTGTTTTGCTTCCTCAAGAAAAAAAAGAGACAAATTCAGATGGAGAGGACAACTTGACTTGTGCTACACTTGCACAAAATTTTAGGTATGCATATCTGCAAAATTCAGGGTGCCTAAAATAAAGATCCACACTGAAAAAACTCTATAAAGGTCAGGAAGATGTGTAAATTTTATGTGATGTTATATATGATAACTATGGGAATGAAGAAAGAAGGCAAAAATCAGATCTTCATCAGTGAAAAGAAGATATGGGAAGCAGGTGAGCCATTCTTCTATGAATTAAAGAAGAATGGGAATGCCATTTCCAAAGAGGAGAAGAATGTTTATGTTTAGATAAGTGTGGGGCTGGGTAGATCTGTGCCCTTTATACAGGAGTTGGTGCTGGGCCCGGGGTCAGTTGGTGCCAATGTGCCAGGGCAGGGACTTGGGTGCAGCCACCCTGCACACGGCTCAGCCTGGACATCTGCTGGCACTTGGCTTCTGCCCTCTGCCTCTGTGGCATCATTTAAATCTTTTGGCAGCTTGTTACATCAGAGGCCCTCAAATAATAAAAGGCTATGTCGTGACTTTACAAAGAAGTGATTTTTAGCACAGCACCTATGGACTTTCTGGATTTCCATTTAGTCACACTTCTGTTGAGTTTGTGAGGGTCCCAAGGATAAGGTGAGAGATGAGAATCTGACTCCATGTTCTTAGAAGGCTGATATGATATGATATATCAATGCTATACTAAAACTATACTAAAGAAAGAGAAGGATACAGACAGAAGGCTTGACAAAAATCAATAACAGAAACTCATGACTGACTCCTCAGAGTCCGACACAGCTGATGGTGATTGGTCATTTAGTAAAACAATTCACATGTTTGGATAAACAATCTCCAGACCACATTCCAGAGCAGCAAACACAGGAGAAGCTGAGGCTTCTCATATTCCCAGGAGAAGAAATCCTAGTGAAGGGATTTTTCAGAAAATATGACATTGATGCACTTCTTTCTACTTCGCCCCCTCATTTCCTATTTACACTACATGCTTATAAGTCTTTTATTCCTTATCTCTTACTTCATTCTTCTTATTAAACTGCTCATTGATCTTTGTGAGTTTTCCTGGTTTTTAGCATCTGTATCAATTATTTGAAACATCTGTTTATGATTTCTTGAATATTCATTACTATTTCTTAATATTCCATCTTCTTTTGCTTTATGCACTAGCATTCATATCTCTTTAAACCTTACTCATTTGAAAAAAATGCATTGTTTTCTCAACAAATCTTTTCTTTGGATTCAAGTACTGCAAAAATGGGCACCAAAACTGACTATTGAACTGAATAATTTCTTCAATGCTATCACTTTCCTTCCTAGTAAAAAAGTGATCCAGAACTACTTTTCGCTCCTTAGGTTTTATATTCTCTGTGTAATACTTTTAAGTCAGTAAACATAATTGTGTGAATAGGAAGACAGAAAAGCTATTTAAAAAAAAATCTGAAGCATACAGAAATATATGTTTATTCAGTTGCACCTTTCTTTGCTGGGACAAAAATCTATTGTCCTTGTGTGTAAAGTTCAGAGAAATGCTCACACAAATAGCTAAAGACGTCAACAGATCTTCATGATAATATCTACAAAATAAGTCGGCCCATGGAAATGCCTGTAGCAACGTTCCCACATTTTTTACCAGCTTAGATTAAAATGAAAAGCCCTTTCTGAAGTGTTTTTCAGGCATGTTCTGTCCTTCTCACTCCCTTTATATATCATGTCAGCCATGTACTACTTTGTTATTGCTGAAAATTGCTACTGCAACTTTAGGATTAATTTCTTTTGTTTTTTAACTTTAGTTGAAAGAAGTCACATCTTGAGCTAAGAACTCTCTTTTTATTAGGTTGCTCTATAAAGACTACTATATTTTAAAATATGGAAGTAGCATAGTTTTGCTGAGTATGCCCTTCAAATAGAGAAACAATAACTTGTTTCAGGGAGAACACAAAAGAACAAATGTTACTAAGTGCAACTTTATAAACCAAGTTATTAAAAAACCAAATATGATCCCTTATGTTCAAGTGTCTTGTTTCCAATCTGAACTAATACTTGCCTTAGATGAGTCACAGGGAAAAACCCTGTGTAGAGGAGGGCTGGAAGAGCAGGAATCAGTGCCTGCAAACATCTGGAAGCAGACCCAAATTTTGTGTTCCTAGATTGAATTATAACACCTAGAAAATGACCAGGAGGTATTAAGCAATGTGTGTTGGTAGAGGGGTGGACATAGGGTGGCTAAATCTGGTCTGTTGCTTACAGAACACAGTGTTCTGCTCCACGAGGTACTTAGACTTTGTTCTGAGATGACTGCAGACTCTGCAGAGGTGTGCATGAAAGGAACAATGGCCAGGCCATCTGATGTTACCCTAAAAGCCAATGTCATTCCTGGTGCTGCATGTCTGTGGTGGCGCAGCTGCCCGTGGGCAGTGCTGCACGATGTGTGTGCAGAGAGGATCCCCAACACGTCAGCTCATCCCTGGGCTGCTCCTGTGTCCTCAACACAAGGATGCATTCACATTCTCTGGATATGGTAGCATTTGGGCTAGAGGGAGGACTTGTGCCCAGCTATGACATTCACAATGTCTCTTATGGCTCCCAAGGGCAGACATAATAAAGCTGTAATTCTCTCACAGAATATTCTGAAATTCTGCCATGTTCTCCCCTGTATTTTCTTCTCCATCCCGGAGAGTGTTTGCCTCAATTCCCCAAGATCTCATATTAACTTTCTAAGCGGTGTCCACTAGTTCTGGGACTTACCAGACTTGATTTTGTATTTTCTGAACTATATTATCATATATTGGGCTTCAGCACAAGAGATAGATTGCTATTTAAAAAAAAGAAAGTCCATACCAGGAGGCCTTGCACCCTTAAATCTTCAAAATTAGTTTTGTTTATTTACTATTTATTAACTGATTATAGATTACCTTATAAGATGTCCTAAGTTTGGGGAAAGTCATAAAAAAGGTATGAGTTTCACATTGTGGAGCGTGGTATTCCAATTAGAAACTAACAGACACTTGATGTAAAATATTAAGACACCCAGCCGTTATAACACACAGTGCTGTCATTTGACTATTTAGACTTTGTTCTGAGATGACTTTAGATAGTTCAGGACCAGATTTTAATTTTGTAACATTCTGCATGTTCCCATGATGGATTGAGCCAACTGCTTCTTGTCTCTTTTGTTTACTCTGGATATATGGACATATGACCATCTTAGCTGCTAATGAGGTCTGTGGAAATGACAATTTGTCCGTTCATCTGTGTCCAATTCCTTACCAGTGTGGTAACAGCTGAGACCCTGTAAAAGGAACATCCTTCTAAATATGAACATCTAGCAAATAGAATAGCATGAATAATATATCTCAGATGATTATGACACAGCAAATTCCAGCTTTTTCTTATGTCACGTAAAATATTTCAAATTTTCAATTTTTTCAGACCTCTGAGTACAACAGATGAACTTGAAATTGCTACTGTCTTAATTATTTCTAAACACAAACAGGAATCACTTTTAAACACAAATAGGAATGTGTTATTTACAGACATTCCCCTATATGAGCTGGCTTTTGCTGTCCTTCATAAAAGTTTTAAAAACACCCTAGCCTGTCTGTTCTCTATAAGGGACAGCAAAGTAACGCAAAAAGAAAAGAAGTCATAATTTCTGCCAAAATACATTTGTCTTGGAATAAAGAAAAAGGACAGAATAATATACTATAACCTGGTATGGATTAGAGGAAAAATAGATTTTTACATCTTCTTACAGGTCTTCCACATGGTTTATGCTATAACTTTTAATGACACAGCCAGACTCCTGTTTTTGTCAGAATAGTCAGGATTTTATAAAGGTAGGCTCTTAATTTTCCAACCTGTTTCACAAAAATTTTACTTCCAAGAATTTTTATTGCACAGTGTTTATGTTTTAAGAAAATGTACAGAAAATTGAGACAACCAAATAAATAACACATCTGAAACATAAGTTAACTTGTTTACCAAAACACAACTTTTTAAAGATGCATTCTTTAATCTTTTTAAAGGGCAGTTCGGGAGTACGTACACTTGTTTGCTCAATCCCCTTGCATTTATGGAAACAAAAGATATTTCTTTCATTTTTTTGACAAAGAGCTTCCATCACAGTCTTGCAGGTGGTTTTGTTATTGAATTAAGTCATCCTATTGGGGAAAAATTAATTATGTAATTTATTAAGTCAATAATTAAAGCCCTTATTGGGCCTTAGAACTGAAAAAAAAATTGGAAATCAGTAACAGATTTGAAATCACTTATACATCCCAATATATCCCACAGACCTTGCCACATGAAATAACAGGGTATCCAATGCTGCACTGTGTTACAATCATCCCTTGTCAAACTCAGGGAGGAAGTGAAGTACTTGGGAAGCACTTTGCCATCTAGTTTCATTTATGTTTTCTAACAGAGATTGTAGCTTCCAGGTTCCGTTGTGGTTCAGAGAAAGGAAAGTGCTCTTGTGGCCTTTGACTTTTATATTTTCTTTGATCATGACTATTTCTCACATTTCTCTTTCCATCTGACTTTGGCATCATTCTCCCTTTTTGTCTCATTTGGTGTCCAGTCCCTGTCTACTTGTGGAATTTCTCCCTGTGGCCATTTGCCCAGGCTTTTTCTTAAAGTCCTATTGTCCTTGTCTGACAACTTGTTTATTGAACTTCATGTATCATTAAGCTCTGAGCCCATTTCTCACATTCATAGTCCAATATCCTGTTCCTGTTACTGACCTTTTGTACCGCCACCACCAAGTTCATTATCATCAAAAGTATTTTTAATGAGGCAAAAACATTGCTTTTTGCTTTAGTCTCATTCTTACAAGGATCTGAGTTCTTTAAGCTGAGATTTTTCCCTGAACATTGACCCTTACGCAAAATTTTGCTTGAAAAAAAGAAAAAAGCATTGCAGCTACTTAAAATGCACCATTTTATTATGAAAAATGTAAACCTGCAAACCAGAGTAAAGTAATGACTGATGTCGAGGAACTGCCATAATTAAACCCTCAGCCTAGAGGATATTTTCATTAAATGCTTTTGTATGTTTTGTACCTCACCCCTGTGAAAAAAACCCAAACAAACAAAACTCTTCAAAACAAATGTAAATTAATGTCTGATAGGAATTTGTTTTATTAAGTTTTCACAGCAGGTAATAGGAATCTTCATTTATAGTTTCTCCCCAGGTTCAGTAATTCCTATTGAAAATTATCTTAATGCCACATATATATGAAGAACATTTGTGTGTATATTCTAAGGCCTTTATATGTATTTGTAAGCTGGTATCTCAAGATTGTTTGAAATAATTGAGCTGAAACAAAGCATGACAAAAATTTTCTGAAGTGTTCTTCACCACAGTACAATTACTGTCCTCTGCATATCCATACATTAACATTCCGAAATTACAGGAATTTAGCAAATTTTCTTCCTTAGAAAAAGATGTCATCATGCCTTTCAATATTGCAAAGCATATTTACCTTGACAATTCTCATATACAAACCTCAAGATAATAACAGTAGGCTCCACCATTCTGTCTGTTTTGCATAAAATCAGGCACTGTCTTTCTAGTAGTAGTTTAAAACACCAAAATCTTCTTAGGAACAAGGCTTTGCAATTTTGTATCTCGCAGTAATTTAAGGATCATTATAAATATGCGGCTTCTAAATTCTTAATGTGATTTGAAGTGAAATATAATATGAAATTAGTTTTGTTTTACTTACTGTCAGCAGAAAAATAGAATAGTGTTTTAGTGACTAATCTTCTCTTCATGATGACACAAAGTTATTGGTTTCTTAAAAGATTAGCATATTTACTTTCATGGCTCACATCTTCAAGACCTTTATCATTAGTTGCAAAATCTGCTATTGAGGCCATGTTAGAGGAGAAAAATCAAAAAGAAAGACATTTTGAGAGATTTGCCTTAGGAGGAGTAAATGGAAAACTTTAGCTTGAGCCTTAACCTGGTAGCTACTGTTAACTTCCAAATGAGGAAGCATCATATGCACTTTCTCTCCAGCCTCCAGTCAGCAAAATTTTGCCTCAGAAACATGATGAAAATGTTAAATGTTTGCATTTGTCATACTTAAGTGTTCTCTAAAAAGAGAATTTTCTCATCCTTTGTTTACTAACACCTCATGTAGGAAGGAAAGTTCTTTACCAAATCTGCCAATTTGTTCTGTAGGCATCATGTCAGATATAATGATAGTTAAAAAAACAAAGCAAACAAAACACTCAGGATAAATATAAAGAGCAGAATGAGAAGGAGTCCTTACACAGTGCTGGCTTTAAGAGATAAATTATCTGCTTCCCTGTCTGATGGTGATTTTCTAATCCTCACATACATCCTTCTCAACCTACCTGCACCTTAAGACAAGGCAGCTGCATAGAAATAAAATATAAAATTTTGTATGAAAAATTAAGGCTTCTATCTTATCTTATACCTGGCATTTTTATCAGATGCTTCCTTAGTATTTAAAGGTGAATAATCATTCTTTCATCATCTTCTGTGTGCCATTCATGACTATATAGCTCCCCTCCACCCTGGAATCTTTTACCCCCCAAGTCAGCGCTGACACATCAGCAGCTTATCTCCAGCATTCTCCCAACACACTACAACTCTGCCACTTTTGCACTGAGTAGGATCAAGTCAAAATATGTTACTAAAACCCAGTAGTTTGAGTCCCTAATGGTTGAGTCCTCCTGCCTGTTTTCATCTGTGCTCACATATATTGCCCATGTGAGAAGGCATCACAGCAAGGTGGGGATCTCTGATGCCCTGGCACTTGATTCTCCTGGGATTCACCTGAAAACTTTCCTGCCATGAAACTTCTCTCCCTAGCAGCCCAGGAGCTGAGCACCTGGTCGAGCAGCTTATGTGTAGTCTGCCCCAAGAGCTATAAATTCCATTTATGGATTTATCTAAATGAATCTCTTTGTCTCTTTAGTTCTCCTCTGTCTGGGATATTCAAGACAAGATTCTTCCTGTGAGTGGCAGGTACAACCTGATGCATACTTAGGAAGCAAACACAGGCATAGCACTTTGTGTGGGGAGCACAAGGCTCCCGTTATTTGCACATAAATTTAATTTAATTTTTAATTTTTTTCCCTTTTCTCTTAAGGTGGTTTTATTTATGTTTATTGTGTTTTTTTCCCTTGAGGAGTCAAAAATGGGAATTTTGCAGCCTCTGTCTCTCCTAAGGAAATCATTATATATTCAACCTCTTGTTGCTGCAGCAGCTCACTCTGTTCTGGAGCTCTGTCACTGTGTGCTGCGAGCCTTTTGGAATGACATTTATCTGTACAAAATGAGGATCTTGTTCAAATATATTGAAACCTTGGTTGCTGTCCAGCTTTAGCAGCAGAAAATGTTGTATTTCCTCAGAATGTTTTCTTTCCCCGCAGTCCTAGGTGGTGTTTAAAATGAGCCTTCAGACTGAATAGTTGTCATTGCATTTTGGGCTCAAGGAGACCAAGCAAGTCTTGTGGGACAAATATGGACTTGGAATGTTACTTGGTTTAATTTATTGTCAATTAACAAAAAGTTCAGAACACAGTTGGATATTGAGTCAAAAAATGAAAACATAAATAAAACTTTGTCTTCCCCTTCCTCATCTGAAGTCCCCTTGTTTTCACCGCTGGTTGTGGTCTGGCCCTCGTTTGTGATGTAATGGGCAGCACAGGTGATGCACTTTATTGGAGTCAAGTACATAATGGTTTCTGATTGACACTCCTTTCTGGTTTTCCTTTGCTCTTTATGTCCCTGCCTGACAAGGTTCACCTGTGGGTTTCAGTCCCTCAGAGGTGTTCCTCCACAGTGAGGGGTGCCCATGGGCTTCAGTCCTTCAGGGCTCTCCTCACCCTGGCAGAGTTTGCCCTTATCAGCTGAAGTTTGCTACAAAAAACCCCTTTTGGCATGGGGACAAGAAATCCTTTGGCTGTGCCACCTCCACAGCACTTGGAGCAGCAGCACATCTCCATCTGTCCCCTCAGTCATCTGCCTCCAGCCATGGTCTCCGTGTGCACCTTGCTCACCCTGGTGCCTGCAGGTGTTTCATGAGTGGGCTGGAGCTGGGTGCTGCCAGCTCATCTGCCTGGCTGCAGGGCTGGCACTCGGTGTGTTTTGTCACCCAGACCAAAGGTGTCTGGGCTCAGCTGTGACTGGCATGTGGCAGGTTGTGTTCTCTCCCTGCACAGCTCCCCACTGCAGACCATTCCTCTGTTTAGAAATATTTGGAAATTCAAGAATGCCCTGTAAGAAGGAATATTTGCACATTCATGTGCAAATGTTGTGCATGTGCAAAAAGATGTGCACGGTTGCTTTCCTGCTTTGTTGCTATCAGGCACAAATATTTCTACTATTTGGAGCTCTGCAGGGCCATGCTATATCCTTCACAGTTACTTGTTATTTCCTGATTGATGGAGATGCAGCCACAGTCATGTGTAAAATGATATTCATGTACCTTCTGCCAAGAAAGGAAAAAAAAACAAAACCAGCAAAGGAGAGAGAGAAAACTTTGTCTGATAAGACTGAAATCAGAACAAGATTGCTTTTGATAAAAGATTGATGAAGGGGCATTCACTGCTTGCAGGAGAAAACATTTGTGAAAACAATTGATATTGGAGGCTTTTGATAAGACACGCAAAAAAAAATTTCATTTTAATATTTATCACTTGTTCTGAAATAGATAGGCAGCTTCAGCATGATGAGGTCATGAAATAAGAGATTGGTTCAGGCAAATTCATTACTTCTTTTTCTGTTTTTGATATTAGTTTGCCTCTTTGCAGCTTTATATAAAGTATTTTTTCTGTCATCTTCTATAGAATACTTAGGTGCCCATCTGGTATGGAAGTAGGTATAAAAATATTTTTCTGAGCAAAAAGGGCCTAAGTTAACACACTAAGACTCAGTATTTGTAAACCATATTAGAGATAAGCTCAGTAAGATCAATCCTCTTCTATGGATTTGGGTTAAATTACATTGACTGCTGCCAGGGCAGTCTGCCCTATTTAGTTTTTTTATTTGGTGATTTTTTTTTGTTGTTGCTGTTTGTTTGTTTGTTTTCTAAATCCATTAAATAGACCTTGAGAGTTTAAATCAATAAAAGAAATTATTTTTGCAGATATTCTGCAATATTCTTGTAGAGTTCTTGTTTCTTGTGGGACTTGATTTTATCTCTCATTTAAATACAAAATAGGAAAATAGATATAAAATGCAAGAGCAGGGAAAGAAAAGGGTTCCGTGAAGCAGAGGAGCATCATCCATTAAAACTGCACCACACTGTATTACAGCTCAGTCTAGACACTAGCTGCGAAGATGCTGCCACACTTCTTAGCAGGTTTTTTTTTTCTTATTTCTCCTGGAACATTGCAGGGCTGCTACAATAATCAAATGCTTGAGGTCAGATCAGAAAAGCATCTGTAGAAAAGGGTTGTGAGTCATATACAATTGCTAGTAGCAGAGAAAACTTTTCTAGAAGAGGATACTTGAAATACTTGAAAATACTTGAACTGCTGATGTGAGAGAGAAAATCAGTGAATAACATGATAAGCATATCTAAAATAATGGCTATAAAGAGACTAGATATTAGAAATTTTCATTCATCTGTTTTACGTGTGCTGGAGTGCTGTAGTTTCAGCACAAATGTCAATACAGCTACAGTGGTGGCAGCCCCATTGGGATTAAGGCAGTGGATTTCCTCAGTTTTTTCCATTTGTGTTCTAAAACCATGTATCTATTTACAAATAATAAAAATATCTAGAAAGGCTAGGAAATGAACGGGTGCTTACACTAAATTTAGGTAAAAGATTTGGCTGTAAATTTGCTTAAAGTAACTGATGTGGGTGAGATGAAGACCCTTTTGAGTCATTCACTGTACCTATTGCTCTTCCTTGTTATCAAATTACTCTTCTAGACCACACCAGTTCTTTAACTAAGCTTTGTATTGTAATCCTCCTGTTCCTTGCTGCCCCAAAATTCTTCCTACAAAAATATAATATTTTAGTCATCTTTAAAACTACAAAGATCACCATTAAGCAGTAAGATGAAAACTAAAAAATGTCTTTTCTTACAATTAAAAGGACTGTAGAGTGAAAATTGTTGCACTTCATTTAGGAAGGCATTTGAAGATTCTGTTTTGCAGCTCAGAGGGAAAAGACATCTCACAGGATGTTAGGAATTTATGAAAGTAATTAATGATGTTTTACTGAATACTAGATTAAATATTAGCTCAGAAAAGTAAGTGAATGTCCTGAGTAAAAGAAAGGGCTGCCTCTGGGCTTCAAACATTTGCATATGTTCATTTAGAAAAACATTCAAGTGTAACTTAAATATGTATAACTATGTTTTCGTCTTTATCACTCACTGATTTGTGCAGCTTGCGGAGCACAGATTAAATTAGCTTTTTCTTTTAAAAATGACAAGGCAGATTTTAGTTGTGAATTGCATCACTTTGTGGGTGTATCAGTGCTGCCTGCACAAGTGCTGCATTGGTGCTTGTCCTAAGCCAAGCTGAGTCTGCTCTCTGTGCCTTTTTGTTCTGCACATGTCCTGGGTGCCAGAGGTGTGCAGAGGATTGCCCATCCCACGAGGTCTCTGTGGCACCACAGCTCCAGAAATACTGATGAATTATGATTTATACAATTACTGAATGGCAGGTGTTTAAGGATTAAGTATGTGATTTGGAAAATATACGTTTTGTTAATTTCTTCTTAGTTTGTTTCTTTTTGTGCCCTGCCTTAGTGGGAAGTTGTCATTTGTCATTGCTGTCAGAAAATGACAGCACAGACTTACAAGTGTAGCACTCACATGTTTGAGAGCACTAAA
This sequence comes from Ammospiza caudacuta, assembly GCF_027887145.1. Classification (NCBI taxonomy): domain Eukaryota; kingdom Metazoa; phylum Chordata; class Aves; order Passeriformes; family Passerellidae; genus Ammospiza; species Ammospiza caudacuta. Next base: position 41,045,275 of record NC_080595.1, on the reverse strand, counting down.
CTCCTACAGTGGAACCTGTATGATTTTTCAGGACTTTTGGGCTTTTTACATGAAGCTTTATGGTGCAAAATTCCACAATTTTCATGAGTGCCTTGTGGCTGTATCTTAAAAGATAATAAATTGCAGCAACAAGTGCCCTGAGGCAGCTTGCTCTCTGGGTGTTGGTCTGCAGCTTGCTGGAACTTGAATACATAGCTTGGGTGCTGCATCTCCAGAAGCAGCTAAAATAGTGCTAAATCTGAAGAGATGAAGCTCTAACCTGGCAGAGGAATCTCTCATCCTGCTTGTTTTGTGTGAAGGCCCCATCCCTCCATACCTAGAAAACAATATTGAGCTGGCAGTGCCTTGTGTCAACCAACATCTAAAGTCTGAACATGGATCCTAATTATTTGCAGATAACATTGCAAACTTTCACCCAGTTTGTTTCTCCCTCCCCTTCTCAGTTAATGGACAAGTGAAAGAAGCAAAAGAAAAAGTAAAAGTAAAGAAATTCTTGCTGGTTGAAATTTACCTAAAGGCATGAAAGCCCTGGGTGCTCTGAAGAACTGTGACTAGAACCCAAGTAAAATCAATTTGGGTCCCCTATTTAAATTAAAAAATATTTCTAAACATTTTAGAGATAGAAAAAGAAATAATGTATTTAAATTTGCACATTTTAGCTTCTCTCCTTTGTGTTTAACTTACAGAAATATACCAGCTTTGAATAAGGAAAATTCCTTCATTTGGTGGAAAAACAGGGAAGCTTGAGGTTCTGTGGCTCTCCATATCCACTCAAACCAGCCCGTCACTGTTTCCCCTGCATCTTTTGTCCTTTCAATTCCAGTGGCAGCTTATTTGAAGACAGGATAATTTTATTCTATACTTATAGGGGGTTTCAGCTTTCTATCCTATTAATTGCAGCCAGCCAAGCTTAGCATCATTCAAGTGGACACTGATAAAAGCATGCAAAGATAAGCTCCAGATCTCTCTTAACTGTGTACTTGTAAAGACACACATGCTGCCATTGAGTTTCAGAGCTTTTCTCACTCAAGTCAATGAGGATGAAAACAAACAAAATTTAAAAAAAAAGAAAAAAAAAGAAATGTGACTGTGTTTTATATTTGGCATGAATGTTTTTAGTCCCTTTTTAAGAGGGACCTAAGTTGAGACTGGACAAGATCAAAGAGTTTTAGTAAGATGAATTTGTAACATCCGTACTACAAATTGAATGTTGATCCTTGCAGGAATAAGAGGAGTGTCACCTTTTACTTCTCAGTGAGAAGTTAAAAAGTGCAAATTCCAGGACCCTTAAAGTTGGTCCCTGGATGAATTCAGAAAATGTTCTCAGACCATGAAACCATAATTAATGCTAAGAAGTGCTCTGAGGGTAAGGGGTGCGTCTTGCCCATTGGAGCATGCATCCAGTCTGATAAAAAGTGTGCTACAAGGGACGGTGCTTGCTGTGTCTCATGACAAACCCTGTCACACAGAGCTAGAAGTGTGCTGGTACTCTCTCTGCTTTCTCTTATTGTAGTGTGACAGTCATTGGCTTTGTCTTGGATTTTTTCCTGCCGTTTATTGTAACGCTGAATAACCTGTTTTCTGGCTTTAAAATGTGCCTGTACTGTACAGCTTGTGCATCTTTCAGACAGAGATGATTTACAAGTCCAGGCTTACAAAGCTTAATTCCCATTGCTAAGAAAAGTTCACCAGAGTTTATATCCTTTCTTGGCACAGCTGTTAACAAGACATTTGTTTTTCTAAATGATAGATTTTTAAAATTGATTTTTAGTGAAGCAAGCCAAACAAACCAGGTCTGATTCTCTGGGGAAAACCCTCTGATATACTAGCAGGTTTTACCTGATACACCAGCAGAAAATTAACAATTGTAAACCTGTTGTGTGGGGGCCTGAATATATGTATTGTTATGGAGACAGTCCCTGTAAGATCTGTGTGGGTCCTAGTTACTCCAAACGCGCTACAGCTGCCAAGTCCTTAGTTAGGCAGCAGCTGTAGCTCTGTAGTGAAGGTAACTGGAATAAATAGGGTGGGTTGAGAGCCCAGGAGGAGCCCCTGAGAAGACACACAAAGGACTGTGTGGCAGAGAAGAACAGCTTGGTACACTATGGGACCCTAGAAATATGAAATACAACAAGAATACAACACTGTTGAATCTCCACACTGTAGGAAAAAATGGTCAACTGATCTTTTAAACAGAAGTGGTTTAGTTTTGAAGAGAGGACAGCATACAATTGCTGATCTTCATTTAGTCATTTTATGGTGCTTTATGTATTTCCTTTACTCTCTGTAAATGTAGGCAAGTGTAACTTCCAGCAAATCACTGCTGGAAAGTATGTAACTAGGCAGCAGTTGTGGCTGTTTTAATAAAGCTATTACCTTTAATCAGCAGTAATCCCCCCTGTGAAATAATCTGAAATGTGTCTGCTGATGCCTTTGATGAGAGCTCAGAATCAGAAAATGAACATGTGTCTGGACTAGTGTCTTAGTTTGGAATAGGAGTCAACTTTTGGAATAGATCTCCTTATCATCCCCATTTACCATGTTTTGATTGCATTGTGGAGCATCCTCAGAGCAAATAAAGTAGATGCCTTTTGATTGAAACTAAACAGGGAGATGAATTTCAGAACTTCACTTATTAAAGTTGCAAAAGAGAGCCAAGACTAAAGGTAGACTAAACTCAAAGCGTCCCCAAGCATCCCCACATTTTATAATGTGTATGTCAGGTTCTTGACACAAACCATTTTGCTGTGGAGAGCTACTTTTGGTCTGCATTAGTTGGTAGTGCAAATTAGGTTGCTTGCTTGTTTACTCAAGCCTGACAGGCTTGGAGAAATCTCCATCTCAGTAAAACTTGAAATTTTTGAAACCCTGGCACTTCTCAGTTTTACAGCATTTTTTCCTTCCCCATGAATGCTCAAAGACATTCCTCCTGCATGTGTTTTCATATCTTGACCTGAATTGAAATGACACAATTTCTCATCCAAATGGAAAAGTCTTAATATTCCAGATTTTGGACTCTACATGTGACATGCCTATGAAAAGCATATGACATGTTGTAAACTGAACATATGCAGGAGAATGCTGTGATACAAAAATCTTCAAAGTAATTTTCAGGAACCTGTTAGTGTTAATAAGCTATGTTTTTCTAACTAAATCTGAATACTGAACCTCTCTATCAGGACTTTATGCTATATCATTGAATATTTCTGTATTAGAATTGAATTGCCTCAGGGGAAAATTGAATTTTTTTTTTCCAGGGATGGGTAAAAATGCACTCTTAAAGGAGTTTTTTTTTATTTTAATCTTTGTAATGGGTCATAATTCTCTGCTTGTGGTGTTCAAAGATGTCTTTCCTCTGTGACTCAACAAGGTGTTCTCACCTCCCTTTCAAAATGCTATGTTTAATATATATATTGGTTATTTAGCAGAATCAGTCTGAATTCATTTATTGTCATGTCTTCCATTTATGCCACATGTTTTCTGGAAAAAATCACACAGGTCACTTTTCATTTGAATATCAAAATTATTTCTATTATACCTTCATAGCATTGACCTTGTTTATATTAATGTGTAATTATGTCTTTGGCTGGGATAGTGTTAATTTTCTTCCCAGTAGCTGCTACAGTGCTGTGTTTTGGATTTAGGATGAGAATAATGTTGTTAACACGCTGACATTTTAGTTCTTGCTAATGAGTGTTTACACAGTGTAAAGGGCTTTTCAGCTCCTCACTCCTCCCCAGCAGTGAGCAGGCTGTGGGGCAGAAGCAGCTGTGAGGAGACACAGCCACCAGAGCTGATCCCAACTGACCAAAGGGATATTTCACACTACCCACTCTTGTACCCACCAGTGTATAAACAAGGGGGAACGCTGGCCAAGGGCTGCTGTCAGGAACTGAGCTGCATCCATTGGTGGGTGGTGAGCAATTGTGTTGTGTATCACTTTATTTATTATTATTGGGGTTTTCCCCTTTCTTTTCTGTCCTCTCTTTATCTCAACTCACAAGTTTGACTTTTTTTCCCAATCCCACCCCACCATTCTGTTGAGGAGTAGGGTGTGTGCAGGGAATTGAGGGAGTGGCTGTGGGATGTTTAGCTGCCTGCCAGGTCAAACCACAACGTGAGCACTCCCCCTTTTAAAATTAGGCATGCTTTCATAAAGGGTGGGAATCAATGAGATGACAAACTATGCCCATATGTACTGGGCACAGGGATTAATTTGTTGTAAGAGTGTTTTCTGATATTGCATGGATGCCCCATTAGGGATTGGGACTCTGTACTGTGTCTTTTGTAACATACCTGACTATATGTCTGGCAAGCTAGCCCTAAAGTTCAGTTGGATGTGTAGATGTGCTGCACAATATTGCACTGCATAGATTTTCCAGCATTATCCTGCTGGGATATTTTGGTAGGCATAGCCCAAAAATCAAATCTAAGACCATTTTCACCTGTCATAGAAAATGCTAATTTAAAAGCAAGTCTTCAAGTAAAATCAGGAAAAGCTCTGGAAAATATTTGATGTCTTGTCTGTGTGTATACTAGGAAGTTAAGAAGTTACCAAGTAGGGTCACATAGGGTGCTCACAAGGTTTCATTTACAGCTGTTCTCATAGCAGCTGCTCACACTGATATATAGATGCATGAACTGGGACAAGTAGAAGACCAAAGTGTTCCTTGGTTTGGATATATACCAGGTGTTGGCCATAAAGCATGAAAAAGGCATCTGTGAATGACTAGTTGAAGTAATTGAAATAAATATTTATAGCTATTGAACTTTTGATGCTCTAGACAATAAATTCACAGGGAAAATTTGCTTTCTACTGTGGAGTATTTAGAACACATAGGAATTCTTTCAGAGATCTTTGGAGAAGGGAATTTTCCAAATTCATTTCTGCAGCTTTCTATCTACCCCTGAAGTGCCCCATCTGCATGAGAGGCTACTGAAGTCTTTAAAATATTTTCAGAGTTCTGGTAGTAAGTGACTCTCCAGTTTTTCAAATAGAATTGATGTCTCAGTAATATCTTGACACTTATTAGGTGTCAGTGTGAGGCCACTTTTATGCCTGTTCCTCACATACTCCCCTATACTTAATGCATGCCTTCAGTGAAGACACAGAAGTGTAAGCAGATTGGCAGGGCCTGCCTTGCTGAGATAAACCTTCTCAAAGAAAAATTTAAGGGGAAAAAGGAAATACAAATTAGATCTTATGTTAGTCAAATAACGCAAAGCCCTCAGTCCTGAGGCCATGCTGCACTCTGCACACTGTGAAAAGGGCTTCCTTATGAGACCTTTTCGGGGCACAGTACCTTTTATTACTGTTTAACCCAGGCCAAAATGTGCCTAAATGTAATTCATTCAAGCATTTTACAGAATACATTTGTTACTTGTTCTGTTTCAGTGTGGCTTGAGAAGAAATTAGAGCAATGGAAAATGCAATCCGTACCTTATAAATAATAAGCTTTCTGTCTTTATGTTTACAGCTGGAGATAACATGTTTAGTGAGTATAAATTCTTTCAGGTAGTTCAGTGTGGAAGATGGAATAATAATGAGGTGCACTCAACTGTGTTTAGGAGGAAAGCAAATGGTCATGAGAAGTTAATTGTATTCATTTTTAATATAGCATTATAAACTTCTCATTGTCTTATTGCTTTCTAAACAGGCATTATAATAAATGGCAGATTTATAGGTTTTTTCTTTGTGCACAATATATGAAATTACAAGAAGGGAAAAGTTTTTCATTTACTGAGAAAAGTTTTATGTGAATTTAGTGTTCATTTGACTATTTTTCTTCCATTTTATATTGCATGATATGTTCTTAATGTCACTGTGGAGATACTAATAGCTTTGTAAACATAATATCAAAAAGTTTGGCTGCCTTATGTGTCTTTTGTAGACCATTATGCAGAGTTTTGAAGGGAATAACAATAATCTAAGCAGGTATTTTAATGTTGCAAACTATCTCATGTGCTGCCAATAAAACATTTTTATTTGTTAGAAGGGTTCATATATCTTTTAGGAATTCATGCTAAAAGATCTACATTCAAGAAAAGTTATCATATTAATGATGTCATTTTATTAGTAATGCCATTTAGAAATATGTATATAGCATTGCTAAGGTCTTAGATTGTGTACAAAAAGTAATAACCCTGCAACACTCCTAGCTGAGCATTAACTCTGCATTCCCTCCACTGAGCTAGAAATTAGCATTAAATTTTTCTGTTATAATGTGAAAAAGATGGAAATGAAGCATGAAGTGATTTGTAAGTGAAGGAAGAGGGGGAATTCTGACTTAGTTGAATACATTTCCATTTCCAGCAAATTATTAACTCATTAAGGGAATAGACAGTATAAAATCCTAAGTCTTTTACTTCTCTTTAAAGAGTATCATTCAGAGCAGAACCTTTGTAATATAGGAACTATTGTCTTTGACTGTAAATCAGGAGATTTTATTTTTGTAAATGCTAGTCAGGGCTTCTTGCTACACAGAGGGACCACCAGCTGAAGGAACTGCAGTAAATCCCACAGTATGTACTTTTTTCCTCTTGTTCAACATCAACTGTTCTCTTTTCTAAAAAATAATAAAATCTAAATTTGAATGTGTCTGAGTTAACTCTTCTGCTAAGTGAAGGGTTTTCTGCCTTTTCATTTCATTTATTTGACTGTGTGGTGCTTTCAGTAATATATCTATTTTTCCTTCTACTTCTAGGTGTTGCTTAGCACCCGCAATATTTGGAATGCTGAACTAGAACAATAGTGTATAACTCTGGTAATGTTGAAAAGGTGAACTGAAATCAAATATAGATGTATTCCAAAGCATCATAAAAGAGCAAGTAGTTTCTGATTGCTGGAATTTAACTGCTAAGTGGTCCATGTAATTTAGGCCTGGTGGCGCACTGGCTTTTTTCCCTTGCCCCATGTGGAGCAATATTCAGTTCACTGCCACTGAGCAGTCAGTATTCACACAAATGCATGGTGATATCAGATCAGAGTGCTGATTTGCTTCATTATTTTAACAGTGCTTAATTTTCCCTTCAGGTTTCCCCTTGCCATGACCTGCATAAGATTCTGTGAGCCCAGAAGCTGATTTTTCTTTCTATATTAGCTGATCAAATAAAAGATGTTAAGTCTTCTTGCAAATCTTGCTTCCAATTTCTTAAACTGACATGGCTTAACAGAATATTATTGCTATATCTGTGGTTTTTATTTTAGGTAGTCTCCACTCTCAAATTCATTATATACCTGCTAATATACCATTTACTAATATACCAGCTTTAGCTTCCTGTGTAATAAAGTGTATTATCATGATGTTGCTTTCTTCTTCTTGCTTTTTTGCATTCATTGTCATCAGGGGATGAAAGAGTGTTCCTCTTCCAATTGATTTCCTTTTTGTTTCTGCAGTCTTTGAGACCTGAACTCTGTCCTTGTGAAAGGGTTACAGCAACAGTTGAGTAAGGCTTGCTGAGCTTTTTTTTCTCTCTCTTCTGGGAACTTCATATGCTTATTTGTCTGTTTTGAAGGTCATCTTTAATGTCTCTGTATATTATCCTTGAAAAAAATATTTTCCCAATAAAATCAGTGCGTCATCTACACTTTTACATGGGATCCCATTGGTTTTAAATGATGTGTTGTGCTGTTTTTAAGGAGGAAAAAACCCAACAAAACTGGAAAGCCAACTTTTTGGGTTTTGTTGATCATTCATAGAAAATACCTTTTCTTGATCATTGGCTTTATGTGAATCTCTTAGGGAATGTCATCAGGCAGTCTATTTAGATCTGCTTGATCTAAATAGGCAGCAATTAGACAATTCCACTGTTACTGTATCCACAATAGGCCCCAGGGATTCATGGGTAAATGTGTGAATCTCTAGACAGCATAAAAGTTGGAATTTCCAACTGAATCACAGGTAGTGGAGTGTGAAGGATTTTTCTTTGTGATTGATATGCAATAAAAAAAATACCTTGACACCTTAAAACTCCCAACTGATGGTTAGCAGGAAATGGAAATTTATCAAATTCATTTTCAAGGCAAAATACCAAAGCTTTTTTACATGCACATTCAAAACTTCAGATTCAAACTACTTTCTGCTCTAATGTTTCTTCAAATACAAAGCTGCAAAATGAAGCATATTGCACTTCAGAAAATATGACTTCTCTATTGGGTTTATACTTGTTAGATTGAGAAAATTCCTTTCAGTATTGGTATTACTACCCAAATATGTTGTAAAGAAGATATCAAACAGAAATCTGTCAGAACCACAGAATGGCTTGGGTTGGAAAGGACAATAAAGATTATGTGGTTCCCACTCCCTCACTGTGGACAGGGATGCCACCCACTAGATCAGGTGGGCCCAGCCAGCCTGGCCTTGGGCACTTCCAGGTATGGAACATCCACAGCTTCTCTGGGCAACCTGTACCTATGCCCCACCACCCTTTCAGTGAAGAATTTCTTCCTGACATCTAATATTTTTGTTTAAAAATGTTCCCCATTGGCCTGCCCAGGTAAAATGTCCCTGTGGTTTTTGTTTGTGAGGGTTTTTTTTTTCCCTAAGTCTACTTCAAGTACTGAAAGGCTGCAGTGTGAGGTCTCCTCAGAGCCTAACAAGAGGATTTCAGAGTAACCTAAACACAATCATCTTTTCCCTTTTCATAATTTATTTCAGTCTTCCCAGCTGACCTTCTAGTTAGCCCACTGGTCTCAGCAACAAAGGATATTGTGTTGTTCATTTAGGATTTGCTGATTCAGCCTTGTGAAATTCAACTTGAGAATTCAGAAAAAAGATAAAGGTAAAAGGCTTGAATGAAAAAAAGTTTTAATTTTCTCTGCTATGAATTAATTTTCCCAAGTTGGCCAAAACCCATTTTCTCTAAAGAACCAGTCCTTATTGCTGAGTTTCATAATTTTTTGATCATCTCACTTCCCTTTGCTCTAGTGAAAGAAGATACTTCACAATCTGCTTTTTATACACTTGCAGTTTTTCCCATTGGAATATGGCACACAGGCATTAATTTGAATCAACAGATAAGACAAGACAATATCTCTAGAATCATTAATAATAGATATACTTAAAAGCATGTTTCCTGAGGCATAAAACAAATACATGAAGGAAACAAAAGTGACATTGACGTAAATAATTGTATCTTACAACAGTAACCTAAGGCACAACCTAAACTCTCACAGAAACAGCTAGAATTCTACCTCTTTTCTCAAAGAAGAAGCTGCAGACTTAGCCCATCTATTGTCCATGAAAGATAATCTGCTATAAAGCATTAATCACCCATATTCTGGGAAATACTTGGTTATATTCCCATCAAGATCTCTCCACAATTAATGTGTGATGACAACTCTTTTTTTTTTCTTGTACTGTTTTATCTCTTTTCTTAAAAAGGTTGAGGATTACTTTCCTCCTTTAAACATAAGCCAAATTCAGTTCAAATGTTCTCAGAAAAACATTACAAAACTGATGCTTTAGGATTCTATGTTTGCTATTGTTCAGTGGCTTCCATATGAAATCTACACAGGCTAAATATCAAAGGATGTTGTGTCTTTCTCCTATCTGCTCTTTGAAAGTTATCCTGATATCCACTAATTAAGCTTTCCTGAGACCATTATCTGCATTGTCATCATCAGTAGTGATGTTCAATCTGTCAAAGCTTGGTTTTGTTTTAGATAAAGAGATGGAAGAAAGCTCAGATACAATATGTTCATCTGTCCTCTTAAAATTTTATTAAGCGAAATACCAAAACCCACTATTGCTATGGTCATAAACAGAATCACAGAATATTCTGAGTTAGAGGAGGCCCATAAGGATCATTGAGTCCAGCTCTAAGTGAATGGCCTGTGCAGGGATCAAATCCACAACCTTGGTGTTATTAGCACTGTGCTCTAACCAGCTGAGGCAATCTGTAGAACTGCCTAGAGTGCAAATTTTGCAGCTTTTTCTAAATATGTAGTTCTTGATATTGCTGAAGAGTGAATAGATGGAGTTCTATTTTCTCAGCCTTTCCGTTGTTTCTGAGCTAAGCACAAAGCCTTCAGCTTGCAAAAAGAACCTGGAAAGGACCTATACTTTTAAAAGATCAATTGATATACCCAGGCAAATGAACATGTACAGTAGCCAAGATCAAAGAAGAATGGTTGAAAACATTTGTGGTAGAATTGTTGGGGAATTTTGTTTTCTTTAAGTAGCTCTTTCCATCTCTTTTATTTTCTCACATGCACCATGCCCTCAGTGTGATTGTAGCACAGCATCAGGCAGTGAGCTGAACCAGGAACTGATGCAAGATTTAAAAAATAAAAAACAACCTACTGAAAAGGACAGCAAATACTGAGAAAAAAAAATGAAAGGCAGAAGATTGGCTGCTTAAGCAAGCAAAACTGCCAGAAGAGGGGATCATTAAAACAGAGTATGACTGATTGACAGTTCATTAGCGGTTTCCAAGGTTGTGAGTTTTCACATAAATACCTATTTCTCTTTTTAAACTCTCACTGTAACTGAGCAAATCACTTTTGAGCTCCTCATTTACCTCGTTATTAATTTCATTATTAATTTCTTTTAGATTATTAAATTCTTTAATGCTGCGCAGTATTCTTCATGGGAGAAGTTTTAGAGTGACAGACAGGTTTTGAATATTGTGGTAATGAATGAAATGATTGAGCTATTTAAATGGATCTTGTTAAAATGCTATGGACAACAAGGTGTAAAAAACATAGGAGAGACTTTTAATGTCAACATGATCTTTTAAGGTTGAAATCTAATAATTGCTTTGATTGAATATTAAGAATGCAGTGTCCTTGCTCTAACAAATATCTGTTGGCTGATTACTGCTTCACTACGGAGAGAGTGTGTTATTGAAAATTCAATTAAAACAAAACAAAATCCAGATTTTTGTCCTTTAAATTACATTGCATAAAAAGAAAGTGCAGAGGGAGAAGTACTGAGAAATAATGTAAGAGAATGAAGGAAAACTACTCAACATAAAGGAGATCAGAAAAGAAGTGGTAGAAGAAAACATGGGAGAATGAGGGTATAAAGAGCACTAAAATATCTGTAAGGGAGTCTTTTGCAATTAAAATGGGTATAGTATTTGCATATAAAAATGACCATTTTTAAATATTGTGTAGATACAAAGATCAGAAGATACAAATGTAGATACAAATGCATCAGAACTCTTTCTGTTTCTCCCAAACGGATTCAACAATCTGTCTTGACATTTCACTGCAGAGATGGCCAAACTAATGATGCTACAGAGAATTAGAAAATTAATTTTTTGATAGACTACTCACTTTCTTTGTAGGCTGCTGCTTATTTTCATTCATGACACTGAAGAATTAGGTGTGGTTCTCCAGAAGGTATCATTGAATAAAGAACAATTTTTCTTGCAAGGTGTGTTGTGGAAAGATCAATACAAGTCTTTCTTGAAAGACCTTTGTTAATGATAGGTCTTCCAAAATCTTTATAAATTCCATTTCTGGCATAATATTTTGCTTTTCTGTTCTGTATTGTGAAAATGCTGAACAAGGTGAAAATGATGAAAGACATCCTGATTTATCATGTATAAACCTTTCACAAGATCCTTATTTACCCTGCTATCTTCTGAGACACACATTCTGGAAAGACTGTCTAAGAATCACCTCTGGTGAGGACAGAAAAGGAGGAGAAGCTTCTGAATATGTGAGACCATAAAATGGTCTCATTTTGGGCTAAAATGGCTAGCAGTTCTTCTGTTTTGTCATGAATGGCCACAACAGTTGTGAGGTCTTCCACAGGCTTTCTCTCAAGTCTATCTAAAGTCAACAGTTAAATGTCTTTTTCAGAAAGAATGGAAAACTCATACTGAGTCTACATCTAAAACCAGATTTAAACTAAAAATTACATTACAGAGATGAAATAGTATCACTCTTTACTGTCCCTGATTATATAAATATTTTAGAGTAGCTTGTTCATGAGCTCTCTGTGATCATCAAGTTTGACCCTAAATCGCTACATGAAGAGTGTGTTTCAGCATTATCTGCGCAAGTGCCTCTTAAGTGTTGAATATTCTTAGTGCTTGATTTAGTAATGCTCTCTCTGGAGATTTTTTACTTTGTGCCAATAAACCTGACTTATTTAGAGCTGTTGGCTCTGGTCCACTATTTCTTTGTTAAATGTTTAGCACTTGTAAATGTTGTGACCCTTTTGGCAATGCAAGTAATCCTAATTTCAGCAATTTACACTTGTCAGTTTGCTTTAAACTCCATTACTGCACACTGAAATTCTCCACAAAATGGTTTGGAGACCATTTAACAAATAACAAATTGGAGATAGAGAGATTTTGTCCATTATGTCACAATTAATTATTTATCACAATTTTGGTTTTGTGTTACAGAACTGTGACCTGGCCCAGCAGAGCATTGTTCATATTGTTCAGAGTCCTCAGAACAGCAGTCAGAACAATGAGAAGACAGAAGATAGCTGTGTTGGAGGTGTTCTAAAAGCCTTGAAAAGAGAACCCGAGAGTTTAACTCGCATAGATCTCAGTACCAGCATCCTCCCATCAGTGTCTGCAGGGTTGGCAGTTATTCTGGATCCCAGAAAAAGCAGTGCTTCACCTCCCGCTGAAAAATCAGGTAATTCAGGATCTTAGTACATTTCAATATACATTTTTAATGTGTCTTTTTCTTCCTTACAGTGAACAGTTCTAGTTCCATCCCACGGGGTAAAAGCCCCTAAAATATATGGTTTATTTTATTTATTAAACAAAAAATGCAACAATATTAAGATGATAAGCATCGGATGTGTCTTCTAGGAAAATAATTTTGCTTCATGGATAAAATTAGTGATTTCTTGTGTTATTCCTGTATCTAACTTGTATTATGCTCATATTTTTGTAAATTATTATAAAATGGCAAACCCCCCAGAGGTCTATTAGGAGGTAAAATATAGTCTCTGTAAAATTTCCATTATAGAAGTTTCCTTAACTAGAATGTTGGGCAGCTTACGCCTTACAAATGGCCTTAATTCCCAATCTGTTGGGATGCTTTCATACCCATACATTTAGAAAAAAATATTTACAATCTATTTAAGATTTACTAAAGCTTTGCTGGCACAACACACAATGGTGATGATTCATACTATGGACATTTGTAGTTCTTCATCCATCAAATGGTTACTGAGAATATCTTCATTGTGAAAAATAATCTGAGGTACAGGTTACTGCAAAATGATCTTACTGACCCTCTTGCCCCAGTGAAGATACATCATTCTGTGCAATACCAGATACTGGTGTTATTTATCATAATAGTCCATCAGAGATGTCTTTTTATAAAGAACAGTACACAAATAGCCTTTTTGCACAGTACAGAATAGCAAACATATCTATCCAGAGTACAGAAGATAAATTGTGACTATGACAGAGATACCGCTGTGACTAACCTGGCCACAGAAATCATCTTGCTTAACCAAATGGCTACTAAAACTCTTAAAATAAAAGTAGCTCATGCAGAAAATATACAATCCATGGCAGGGTCACTGAAGTATTCCACAACTGACTTGGTCAACCTCTCACTGACAACTAATGATGAATGAGTGTGGTTTAGGAGCAAATTAGTACCCAGCTTAATGATCCACATCTCCCAGTCTGAATGAGTAATGAGATAAGAGGGTTGCATGCTGATTTAAATGTGGTAAACTAGGGACAGGTCTTCAGCCTGGGCTTACTCTCAGATGAAAGGCAAAAGTGTGAGCTTTTAAACATTACTACATATTTACTTTTTCATTACTGTACATATGTAAAGGGATTTAATAGCTGTGCTTGACTTTACAGACTAGTCTGTATATGTGCAAGGACTCTTAAAATGTGTCATGTGACATTTTTATCCACAGATTACAAACTCTGTGAAGCTAAGCATTAACTGATAGGTGTCTTCTATTGCAGCAAATATTTTCATGGCAGAATCCATGAGGACAAAATGCATTGATAAAATATGTGGGCTAGTTTTATCTGTGATTAAATTAAAAAGACTTTTTATCATAAAAGATAAAAAAAGAAGACCCACTCTAATGACTGATAATTCTTTGTGGAAGGATGTCAGTAATAAGTTCTTTTTAAAGGCCTGTTAACTTCTTTCCTTGTTTTGATCCTCACTATTAAAATTTGTCCTTTTGTCTGTTCAGCTCCATCCCTTTGTTCAATATGGGGAACTATATTTTTCCTTACGCATTTAGGGTGAGTTAATTTGTAATCACTTAAAAAAAAAAAAAAAAAAAAAAAAAAAGAAAGATTATTCCAAAGATCAGTTTTGCAGTAAAGTAAACTTTACTGTGTAGCAAGGATTTCCTTTGGCATAAATGAAATGACTAATAGTAGTGGGAATGAGTGGCTTAAGAAAGTAGGTACCATCATTGATAGCTGAAATTACAATTTCCAAGTTGTTGTCCTAGGAGATGAATGGTTGTGGACATCAGTCTACAGCAGCAACCTCGACAGGTGAATGAAGTATACTCTTTATTGTTCCATGCATACATGACAAATTTAAACATAAAATTTAGAGGCAAATGTTTAATGTTTAATTAATTGATGAAATTAATATTGTTTAGTCAGACGTGCTACACAGCCATTTCATAATTGCAACAGTAAACACTGAGACTGTAAGTCTTTCTGAAGCCTAAGTTATTTCTATTTGTTCTGCTGATGCCATGTTGCTGCTCTGATTTTATTTGCCCTCCTTTGAATTCTGAGGAAAAAAGTTTGTGGTAATTTTCACATCACAAGAGCTTCTCTCAGAAGCTTTAGCAGCATTTGACTGCTAAAACATTATTTTTGAAGTATTTACGTGAATCCTTAGACACCAAAATTTCACCAGACAAACCAGGAGGGAGGCAACTCATGTTATGCTGTACTGCTATTATATAAGTAATTTACTTAGGTAGTATGAACTGCTGCACTTCATGAGACAAAAACCCTTATGGCCTGGCAGTGTCCCCACCCAGGGTATCCTTTGCTCCTTGCAGAAGCATGGAACAGGACATCCTCCTCCCAGCTCACCCCCACTCTTGTGTGAGTAATGAAACCAGCTCCTAACTGGTCTGGAGATGCATCTTACTGCACTGTGTTTTTGGACTACAGTGTGTTTCTCTATGAGAAATTCAGAAGTTTGAAAGTCATTAACAAGTTGAAAAAAATATGAAAATGAATCCAAATAATCTCTTCATCAAAGAATTCCAGGTTTCCTGTCTTTGCAGACAAAACTAATAGAAATGCCTTTTCTTCTCAGTTTTTGTTGTCGTAGTTCTTGGAGGTTTTTGTTTGTTTGGTTGGTTGTTTTGTTCTTGTTTCCTTGTTCTGAAGCCATTGCATGATTTCTAGTGGACTAGAACTAGAAAATGGACATGTAAAAATCTCAGTGCAGGACTTTCATTCTACTTCACCCCCTTCTAATTTGCATCTGTCCAAAATCTGGGACAAAGAGGTTTAATAAACACAATATAAATAAATGTAAATATTGTTCCATAATGGTTGCATGTCAATAAGTCAATGTATAAGAGTAAGAGAAAATGGTTGGACTCAATGACTTTAGAGGTCTTTTCTAATTTAACAATTCTATGATTCTCTGATTTCTACTTGAAAAACAATGAATCTGTAAAACATAAGGGTTTGTATGATTCATCTGCTGAATATGAGAATGCATCATGATTTCAGATTCAAGAAAGCCAATAGACTATTTGGAAGTATAAACAGAAAACAGAGTGGAGTGGAGAAAATTTTTTTTCTCTGCTTTTGACACTTGCATAATTAAAACCAATATAACTCACTGTTTTGATGTCTAAACTGTGAGAAGGTTCAGGAAAGAGTCATGAGAATACTACAAAAGTGCACATCATGAATGGTTTGTATTTGTTTTGGCATCTGTGGATTGGAAGTTTGGTAATCTGGGAATATTAGATCTTACCAGCTGTTTTAGGATTTTAGCTCTCATTGTCTAGAAAGTGCAAGACACCAAATACAAATACCACACATGGATTTTAACTTGCCAGGAAATCGACCACCAATGCAAGCTATCCTAGCTTACAAGAATTCTCCACATTTGTCCATTTAAAAAAATGTAGAACAATGTATGACTGATGTCAAGTAAATTTTTAATATGAAAAAATAGAGTTAATTCAACAGAATATGTTTTCTGTAAGATGACATTGTTACTTACATAATTTCCAGGTTACTCAGCTGGTTTATTATTTTGTCTGAATCAAGTAGATGTGGTCATAATTATTTAGGGTGTTTTATTTTTAAATTTAAAATAAATGTTCATCTCATCAGTTCCAAATAAAAATCCTGGTGTTCTTTTGGTAGACTTTTACAAATGCCTGCATGTAAGGCACCTCTGATTTCTTATCTTTGCATCTTCTTCTGTTCACAGAAGAGTTAATAAAGTACTGGTATATACTGACTTAGGTGTGCCAAGCTGTAAATTCTAGCAAAAAAAGAGGGATTGATTATTTTCCATCTAGTTAGCACATGCTTTACCAAAACTTCATATATGTTTAAACTTCTTGTTTTTCCCAATAATACAAGTATCAATTAAGGCAGATGAAATGGTCATTACCAAAACCTCAGTATTGTTAGTGATGCATCAAGGGATGAACTGGTGCCCATTCCATGTAAGTGTCTGATTCCATGAAAGAGACAGTAAAAAACACTTTGAAGGGAAGGCCACAATTTAGAGCTAGTCACATCTGTTCATACTTCTGAGGCAAGACCTGGTACCCATATCAATTTAACCATTTCAATTGCTGACATTTAAATATAGTTTTTGAATAGTATTCTGATGACAATGTGTTAAAAATTCGTGTGCCCTGTAATTGATATTACACTTTATTATAATTCTTCTACTCAAAAAGCCTAAAAGGATAAGAATTTTTGTGTCAAATCTGTTGAAGTAAATGAGTAGTCTAAACTCCTGAAGTACTGTAAAATTACTTCACAGTTTTATAGACCTTATAATCTCAGATTAGATCCAGGTTGGGCAGGGTTATGGTGTACATCTACCTCCCCATCAGCATGGGATGCTAGGCTGAGTACCACTGCCCAGTACCGAGCTGAGAACAACTGCATCTATTTCTTATCCCTTTTTGAGAATTTCAGCAAAATGTGAGCACTCATCCTTTCAGAATGGCTTCCAGTGTGGAAAGAACATTTTTATTGTCACTCAGAAACATGAAGCTCTGACCTAATATTTGCTTTTCTGTGTTAAAAATACGAATATTTAAGAATTTACTATTCCCTTAAAAGAGGTAAAAAAGGATTCCTAAAATTCCCCGTGTCATTTAACTTCATTTTTTTTCAAAGGAAACTAATGAGCATAAAGATTTTTTCCTTTGGCACAGGTGCAAATAATTTGTGGCTTAATTATAACATTAATTAATTAATTAAATATACCTTAGGTCCATGGTATTGTGAATCAGTAGCTTGAACAAGGAAAATCAGTATTCTATGCAATTTACATTTAGTAATTAGGCCTTTTTTCCTAGAGTTATCAACATTTTGTTTGAAAAACAAATTACCAGAGTGCTTTTACTGACCTTTCTTAAATTTCTTGAAATATTAATACAGCATTTCTTGGTGGTTACATGATTCTTATGATAGTCCTCTTCCACAGACATCCATTTGAATAAGATTCATATTGTTGGACAAGAAAAAGTAGTAAATTACTTAATATGCAACCAATGTATTTTTTCAGTAGACATATTCAAGTAACTAGTTAGGTTACTATTTATTTTGGGATTTGGTGCCCTGACAGTTTACTTTTGTATTAGGATTAAGCTACTTTTAATTTAAATGAAAATGCATTAGGCAGCTCATTGTGATTTACCCTATATTTGATTCAGATTTTTATAATATATTATTTTACAAACTTTTAAATATTAAATGCAATACTAAATTGAGGATCAATCTCAGAAAAGGGAAGGTATTAACTTACCTTTTTAAGAAATGCAGAACAGATACCAGCTCAGAAATAATACACTAGTCCTGATTTTAACAAGTAGTTTCTGGGAAGCGAGGCTGCATTTGTCTTCATTGCATACTGTAAATTTACTGTGGGCACAGTTCTGTTTTAAAATTCAAAACAAATTTTTACAAAATTTCTGCATTGAATTCCTGCACAGGTCTCTCTGCGCTAGTGGTTAGGTCTGGCCCATTGTAATTGCTATCACTGTGCCTTCATGATATGCATTAAACTGTTAGACTTTCACTGTTAGGCTTTTTATTTTAAATTTGCTGTCAATGTACAGTGCCATAACCTGATGCCATGTTCATTGCAGTGATGTGTTGTAGTCACAAGTATTGAGTTCATTTGGCCTGAGAGCTCTTTTAAAAGAGAAGCTGGAACTAAAGCACTTGTCTTCTTTCCTCTCCATTTTTCCTTTCTTATTTGATAAGTTTTATACTTCTTGTCCTAGTCCTGAATGTCCTTTGTTCTCCTCACTGCTTCCATTGTTTCTGTTTCGCTAGCTACCTTTCATGTGTGTTCCATACCTACGAGATGTTCTACCCATTTGCAGTCCCTCATGCATGTTTTGGTTTGGTTTGTTTTGTTTTACAAGATTTTGTGATGTGGATGCCTCCTAAGACAAAGATGTGTGCAACTACACACCTCTTTTTTGATTAGGTAGTCTCACTGCTCACATACTTGATGCAAAATGTTTGCACATTGTCCTGACTAGATTGTCACAGTGTTAGAACGTGTTTTTCAGAAGTAGCATCTTTTAAGTATGTGCATCTCAGGTCTAAAAATCCTTTTGCATTAAAAGAAGAGTATGGCAATATCATTTTCATAGTGTAAAGAGACATTGGATTGAATTTTAACTCAATTGCAGTAAATATTTCCTACATATTGAATGAGAGTTTTTCAAAAATTTTAAGTTCCCAAGCTGTTTGATAAATGTATGACAGAAGTTGTTGACCTGTGATCCATGTTTGAATCTGCAAGATCCAGAAGGGTTTTTATTGATGATCCAATGAGATGGTGGTTAGAGTGCTCTAGCTCCACTTGTTTTTGACTGCTAAAATATATTGCAGTCCTGTAGTCATGGAATTGTTTAGGTTGGAAGAGACCTTAAGGTCATTGAGTCCAAAGGTTAACACATCACTACCAAGTCCACCACTGAACTATGTTCCTAAGTGCCACATCTGAACTTTAAATACCTCCAGGAATGGTGACTCAATTCCTTCCCTGGGCAGCTTGTTAGTGTCAGTATGTATTAAATTATCCCTCTTGATGCTGTGCTTTCTTGGATTATGCTGAGGAACCTACTCATTTTCCCCTAGGAAAATGCTTCCTGTTAAAAGTAGGATAATGTTACTGAAACAGTACTCTCTTTGATGCACAGCAAAAAAGAAGTTTTTTGGATACAAACCACAAAACCACAGAATTACTATTATGTGGGGTCAAATATATTGCCTATCTAAATCTAGTTGTCTTCTTTTAATACTTTCCTATTTTGAATACAATAATTCAAAAGAAAATATGTTCTTATTACAGAAAGTTTCATTTAGAGAAGGAGTATTCCCCTTTTCAAATAATCACCCATGTACCCCTGTCTGATTATCCTTCATATTTGTTATCTGGGCAAGTTGACAAGATTGGTAATGGTATTTTCTATTCTGACCTTCATTGGAATAAAACAGTCTCCAGTGTCAATTCAAGGCTTGATTAGAGAAGAGAGTTTTCAACCCAGAAATTAACTATTTCTAATGATTTCAACATTTCTTTTAAGAGGGTTAAGCTTAAGAAAACTATTCTACTTCCAGCAGGGTTATGAAAATTTGTCATTACAAAGTCCTTGGAAGTTTGCTCTTATGTATATTTTATCTTCTTTTAGGGTTATTAACCCTTGACAATTCACTGCAGCAATACTTCCAAATTCTATATATAAAAATTGATATCCCCTCTTCACCTTCTAGCAACAGCAGAAAGTGATTTTATAAGACATTAGCATAATGGAACCTTTTCAATAAAATGATAAATTGAGCCCATTTCAGAAAACAGAACGCACACTTGATAATTTATTGCAGCCAGTGCCATGCTGGAGACCTCATTCATATCATATGCTTTTAAGGCTGATGAGAATGGTGCCATTTTCCCATCACACCTTGCATGTCTGTGAAATTAATTTGAGAGGAAAATTGTAAAAAATGCTCTTTTCTAGTAGAGGCTAAAGCTCTTCCGGGAATGCTTATCTTTACATGACATAATTGTCTCTCATGAACGTGTCTAATTACTTTATTGTTTTTAAAGTACCTTCCATGTTAATTGAACAGTGGCATTTGCTGACTCCCCTGTGTCAAGGAGTGAGGTGGAACAGAGCTCTGTTCATAGAATGTATTTTGATTGGTTAAGAGACACAACATGGATGGACTTTTTTTTGCAGGTGCATCACTTGCATCTTTATACCCTCAGCTGGAGGTGACATTTGAAGGTGAAAATTGTTCTGTAATGATTAAACACAGCTGCATTTTTTCCAGAAAAAAACTATGTATGTTTTCCAGAATAATTGTTGACATTACTTTATTACTGATGATACTAAGAAAAATAGGAAAGTAACACTTAGGAATAATCCCTTATGTATAAAAACATTGATAATAGAGTTTTAGGGTGATTCTTTTTGACAGGAAGAGTCCAATTATAAGGCAAAGTAAAAATCATAAATCATAGAATGGTTTGTTCCAATCCCTCTGCCATTGTCACCTTTCACTAGACCAAGTTGCTCAAAGCCTCATCGAGCCTGCCAAGGTTGAGGCATCCACAACTTTTCTGGGCAACTTGTTCCAGTGCCTTACCATGCACCACATGGTTTCTGTTACGAGCTCTTAGCTCTCGAAATGACAGGAATCAGTCTGTGCTCAAATCATGTGCTCAGCATTCATTAATGTCATTGGAGCACTGTGCACACAACAAGGACATTGGGAGAACAGACCTCATAAAAAGGCTTGATCTACAGAAAGTGATTACATGGAAGAGATTAAGAAATTCTGTTAATAGTAGAAGGTAAAAATAGCTTTGCAAAACACACCCTCCTTTCTCCTTATAAATACAAATGATTTCAGGGGGACTAAATTTGAACTTCGATGAAAGAAAACGATCATTGTATTTGGCAGGGGAAGACATATTGTCTGGTTTTGGTTTGGTGGTTTTTGGTTTTTTTGGGGTTTTTTTTGTGTGTGTGAGGTGTCCTTGAAAGCCACCATGTTTGCTAAGCACCATGAGCTGCTTTCCAAGCTTCCATGATGCCCTGCTGGTGCAACAGTCAGTTCTGTGGGTCTTGACATTTACTTGTCAAAAGACAGGAATAGAGAAAAAGAAACATATGGATATGGAGATGGGGTCTTTGGGTGCAGGGTGAGGGAACAGTAGGACATTGTGCTCCAAGTTGAGCCTGTTCATCATACACTGTTTTCATTGATGTTCAGCTTCCTGCTACACTGCAAAACTTGTCAGGGATTTTATTATAAGCCCCTGGTTTTATTATAAGCTTCTGGCTTTCAGTGCTGGCTGACATTATCTTATGGCCTTTTTGCTATGAAGGTGGTTTAACCAAAATTGTGAAAAAGATCAGAAGTTCACTTGAGCAACTAAAGTAGCAGGAAACACAGCTCATCCTTTTGTTCACCACAGTTTGCTCTTTAGTTTTGTTACAGAATAAATATTCAGCATATATTACTGGAAAGAAACTCAATACTGGCAACAGTTGGTTTATCATTTAAAGGTATATCACTTGGTAACTGAAATTTTTTCTGCAGCAACTCTTCCCTAATAATTAACCTCCACTAATTATTTTGGGGGTAGCTGAATCAAACATCAGTAATGTTTTAAATGAAGTCTATGGTGGAGATATGACCCGGTAAAGATCATGATTAACATTATCAGGGACTTTTCCCCAGCAAATTTTAGTTCTCTTCAAAAGAATGTTGTGTTTATTCTAATAAAAAATTAAATAAATAGCAAAATCTTCACTATCTTCAGCTGTGAAAGATCAAAATTTCTGATTTTGTGCAGATTAGTGATCATGGATATTGTATTTTAATTCTTTGATATCCAAAATGTGATGAATAGCTATATATCCTGGTTTCTACAGCCCACAGCATTGTTCACAGTAATTTTTCCCTTATTAAAAGCATAATGCGGGAATGTAACAAGGGCTGTGGCTAAGCTAATATTTGACTCATCTTGAGCCATGTCTTCTTTATAACTCTAACCATTGTGAAGTATTTAGGATAGAAAAGTAAAAAAATCTGTTTCAAACAGAAATGTTATCAGTCCTCAACATTTTCGTTCTAATCTGTAATAGAAATTTTTCAGGTATACTAAATCTAGCAGTGTAAATGTGAACAAACACATTTTGTGTCTGCTATCCAGGCACAAAGATCTTTTTTTGACCAGTAATATGTAGATAAATAAAACATCTTCATGAAACATTGCCCTATCTAAAAACATCTAGCATTCTCTTTTCTGCAGAGTCTCTTTCATATTTCATTTTGCTATCCCTATTCTCCTGTAGCCCCCTCTGGAGTCTCCTTCTCTGGCTAAATGGCTTATAAATATACTATAAATAGGGCAGAACTGTAAGGTTGATTACCTCTGGCACAGATATGTAGTAGAACAGGAATCTGCATTAGGTACTGGAGATGTAGATATAATACCTTTATTGTTTTCGAGATTATCATAATTCTTCAAGAGAATCAACCAGAGATCAAATGCTTACTGATGAAGGAGGTAGGGAGCATTGGGATGAAATCTTTTCTCTTTAGAATCTGCAGGAATGTTTTCTACTTTATAGTGTGAGTTGGGAATTCAACGCTAGAAAGAAGAACCCCTCCAACACATAACTGTCAAACTGTGAAAAGCATTGTATAGAAAGAAAAACAAACCAGCTTTCTTAGGTTTATGTGAGATGGCAGGAGGGGAACAGGCTTTTATAGAGATTAAGAGGTATGAAGTACATCTCAAGTTGAATGTACAAAACAGTCTTTAAGCATTTCTGTTTAACTTCAACAAAACCATTCTACAAAATCAATTTGTTTAATTGATTGGCGTGGCACCCCAGGGAATAACTGAGAGTTCACCTGGCAGCCTCTGGTTTGGAGTCACACTAATTGGGAGTAGGGTAACAAGCAGCTGCTAAAGCTCTGTGCTGTTCATAGACAGGGTGGTGAGGAGTGGAGGCTGTACAGGTCATGTGGTAGGAAAGCTAACGTGGGACAGAGGGTGGTTTCCTAAACTGACAGGTTGAAGAATGATAGCAGGACTTGGTTAAAATTAATCCAGCAAAGAATTGCTATGCGAGCTAGTCTCTAAAGTGCAATGAACATTTCATACTGATGTCACATTTGAAGACACTGCACATACAGTATAAAACATATAATATATATATATATGTATATATATTATATATGTGTATATATATATGTATGTATATTATATATACATATAATAATATGTATAAACATATAATAGATAACACATGTATAATAACTGATGAAACAGCATGTTGGTGAATGAACCCTATGTATATTGATAATATCTCTTACTGAGAAGGCTCACAGGGCCAACAAATTACTGCATTCTCACTTTATCATAGCTTTGCATTAAAGGAGAAAGGGGTAATTAAGAGTTAAAGTGGCACATATCTACTTAGAAACTTCAATATTAGCTTAATTCATTCTGATAGGGAAGCCGTTTGATTCCTTCTGGATAATAATTTTCCTGTTGTTTATGAAGATGATCAAGCCAACAGGTTTATCTGGCTGCAGCTACCCCAAAAGGTCTCTCCAAAGTGAAGTGGGAAAAGGTCATGAGCTGAAGCTCAAAGCTTTCCTCTGTAGAATTATGCATCTTGGCATAGCGGGGGGGATCACTAGACCATCGGTACCACCACCTTTCTGTGAGAAATTTTTAGATGTGTTGAGGCATCTGTAAGAGTTGCAAGGAGAAGATTAGTTGGTATCACTGTTTCAAAGTCTGAGGCTATTATTTCAATGCTTCTTATCAAATAACAGAGGTAGATGCTCAGCAGACTGTACGTGTAAACATGTCAGTGAGGATTACTATGATTCCATTTTCTGCACATTTAACTTTAATGTGATGAATCTTGCTGCCGTTCAGCTAATCTGTGGAGGGGGAATTCTGTTAGTTAATGCAGAGCTAGAGGTGCTTTGAGGTTTAAACTCTGAGCTTAAAGTGCACTCTGTCCTTCCTTTGTCTGTCTTTCTCTCTCTTCCTGAAAAACTTCATTCCATGTTTTTCTTCCTCTACAGAAGGAAGTTAGCTCATAGCATGTGTCACATCCAAATTGCTTTAAAAAGCTGGTGTTTACTGCTCATTGCTTAAGTACCTAGGCTGATTTTAATAGCCTGGAGAAACTGTATCCCTTCTTCCCAAACCCTTTTGGTCAATGGTTTAAAGAGATAAAGAAACCTCTTGACTTAGGTTTGTATTTTCAAAACTGTCTTCTAAATGCAAAAGAGTGTTGCTGCATATCCAACATTACAGTTTAGAGTCTGTGCAAACAGAGTATGTGAAATTCTAAGCTGACCTTTTTCTTAAAATCATTCCTATTCTTTACAGAATAGTTCTGGAATTGCATTATATAAAAGTGATGAAAACGTGCAATTATGTTGAGATGAGAGAGCATGGTAAAGTGCCATTTTCACTCAATCTTTTCCATTTCTCTGGACAAGCCTTTAAGAGAATGATTGCCAATATATATCTTTTCTAATGTAAAAGCAGCTAAGGAACTTCCTCATAATATTACTTTTATTGAAATAAGTTACTTATATCATTAAATAGCACATTTCAGAAGCTAAATAGTTCAGTTTTAAAAGTGCTGGTAATATTTTCTGTCTTCATTGAAAAACATTGTATCAACTAAGTTATAGATACATCTTTCCTGAGCCATTTTCCTTCTCTCCTTTGTTTCTAAATAAATTGTCATTAAAATTTTAGTTCTGTGAAACCTTCAGAGTGTGGAGCCTGACATGCAGGACATTGAAGATGAAAAAAAGTATCACAGGTCATTTGAAATGGCAGTTTCTGTGGTACACTGTTAATTGTGCGATGTTTTGTGACACACTGAAATGTCAAGAATAAAACCACTAACAAGTTATTTAGTATGTTAATGGACAGCCCTGTGAGAGATGTATCTGTGGAATTTATGAATGCAAAGCAAGATAGAATTGAACATGCTACTGAAAATGGAGCTCATAATGGATTTTTTGTACAGCATTGTTTTCCCGGATGTTTCATTTTTTTTTTTTTTTGTTGGTTTTTTTTTTTTTTTTTTTGGGTTTCCTTCTCAATTCCTCTTAATAATTCCTAGCACTCAATTTATTTTTTGATTGCTACTGAGCATTGAGCTGACATTTTCATACAACTAGCTATTATACCCCCAAGTTCCTGTTTTTGTGTGATAATAACTAGACAAAACTATCACTTTTTGGCTAAAATTTTTTTTCCTATATATATCACCTCACATTTATCTACAAGGAATTTAATTTTTCATTTTACTGTCACTCAGCATCCTGCTGAGTGTTTTTTCTGGTTGGCCAGAAAAAATGTGGGTTATCTGGTTGACCTTAATTTTTGCTACCCTGAAAAAAATTGTATCACTAGCAAACTTTGTCACTTCACTGTTCATTTCTGTTTTTCTGATGGTGAATACTCAAGTCCAGGAACAATTTTTTGGGGGACTGAACTGTGAAAACTGATCATTCATTCCTGAAATTTACTTCCAGTATTTTAACTATGTACTTGAACAAAAGAGAATTTTGCATTTCATCCAGTAACAATATAATTTATATTTTAAAATTGCTGAGAAAGGGTTTTTTTATCACAGAATCATAGAATTATGTGGGTTGGAAAGATCCGTAGAAATCATCTAGTTCCAATCCCCTTCCATGAGCAGTGATACCTTCCAGCAAAGTTGGTCAAAGCCCCATCCAAGAAGGCCTTGACCACACCCAAGGATAAAGTTTTAGTACCTTGAATAAATCAATTGCCTTCCATATAAGCCTTGCTACCTCATTATGTGATCCTTGGGTGCTCTGAAAAACAAACTTTTCCTGAATGTCATGTATTGGGGTGGCAGACTGTAACACAGCTAACAGCAAGAATGTTGCTGCTGGTTTCCAGCCTTTCGTAGTTGTAAATAATTGAGTTGTAATTGTAGTTGAGTAGAGCTGGGGTTTTTGGGACACAGGAAGAAATTAGGGAGCAAATACAGAGAAGCAAGTCAGTAGGAATAGCCATTATTTTGACTTCTTCAGCCTCCCTCACTGCATGGGCGTTTAGCTAGTTGTGTCAAAGGCCAGTTGTGAAATGTGCAGTTTTGTAAATTGGGTCAGACTTTTATTAAAAGGGCTGTGTGAGAAAGAGCTGCTGGAAGCCTTGTCAGAGGTTTTCACCTCACTCATCCTCAGTGAGCCCACTGGCTCAGGAGTTACATTTAGGCTCAGGTCCTTTCCTTTTTGCATCATTGGGCTGTGTTTCTAAGTATGCTGTGTCTGGATGTATATCTTGTATATTCTTGTTTTTCTGGCCTGATGTGGAACCAGCCTTGTTCTTATGCACTTTCTTGGTGACCACTGGTTTGATTTTTAAACATTTCTTAGTTTATTTGCTGAGTCTGTGATCAACTGGGTCTGCTGCTCATACTGAAGCCGGCACTGCATGATCTGTGCAAGCCAGGCAGACTTCTGGAGCATATTCACTTCCCTTCATGTGCTTGGGCTTGAACTGAGAAGTTGCTGCCTTCAGCTGCAAATAAACCAGGCCTAGCCAGCTCTCATCACCACAGGTCACACTCGGTCCCCTCAAGGATGTGAAAAGCAGCTCAAGTGGAGATTTGTGGGAATATTATGATTGCTGCATAGCGTTTTCCTCATGCACAAGAAGTACATTTTATGGGAGACCTTTTGACACTCTTAAGTCTTGAACACTTTGTTGTAGCACTGTTTTTCTCCCATGTATTGTTTGCCCAGCTTTCAGCAGTTTCATGAAATTTCTGGTGTGTTGTTTTGTTTTGGTTTTTTTAATTCCAAGTTTTGCTGTCTGGTAGAATCATCACAATTGTTTTTTGGTGGTTTTTATTTTTTCCTCTTTTTGAATCCTTCACTCTTTATTGTTAATATGAGCAATAATGTTGAATTTTGCTCCTTTGTCTGAAAATCAGAGAGCAAGCTGAAGGAGAGGAAGATATATTTTGAGAGGTAAGAGAAAAGTGACCTTATATAGAGGTCAAGAAAGGGAATGAGACAGGGAAAAGGTAATTACAGAAGTAAGATGGGTAAAAAGATAATGAGGGATTTGGGTGAAATATAAAAGAAAGTGGAGGTAAATGGTACTGGGGCTCAGAAAAGTGAAGCAGATGATTCTTTCATGATAATGATTGGAAGAGAAAGCCTAATATACTAATGTCCTAAATTTCAGTAATTCCAGATAGATCAAATGCTGTGCTTTTTGCATTTTTTGAATTCATAAATTTCTCCTGGTTGGTTTTCTCACACAAAATTTTTCACCAAAAAGGCATTAAAAAATAAGTGTGCCCTATTGTCTTTGTCAAGTAACTTCTGATACTGCACCTCTTAGACATTATACCCTCTTCAGCCAAATTTCAACTCTTCTTAAATTTTTAGTCCTTGTAACAGTGACAAGTCCATTTATTTTTTTCTGAGTAGCTGTGTATTCCATATACTTTAATTACCTGAGATGCATAGACATTCTGCAAGTCCTATTTGAGTATCAAGAAAGAGTTGTGGTTGGTTTATTGGGGTTTTTTTTCTGATTTATTCTATTTCATATTGTTATCATTCTTCAGCTCTTAGTCATGAGTTGTTTTGCATGGCATCACCATGTGGGGTTCATCTTCCATAATTTTAGAAGTTTGCAAGGTAGATACTTCTACCACACCTTGTTGTTCTAAATCCCCACAAAAGAGAGAAACAGACCCTTTTAGACACAATTTATCTGACATGTTTGTATGTTTTTATATCTACTTTAGGATTAAGTGAATCAAACCATAAAAGTGTCAATTTTTCTCATTATAATATATCATAAACAGGTTAGATGAATCCAGCTGTTAAATAAATACCATTTTCATGTTAAAAATTAGAAAGTCATCATAAAAAATAGGTAGAAAAGTTACCTATTAATCTTCCTAATAATCTAGAACAGGTAGAAAAGTTTATAAATGCGTGCATCCACATACACGGGTCTGGAGAGGAAAGCTACGTGTTCTGTGATGTCTTTGCAGACCACGAAAAGTAGTTAAAGGACAAAAGTTATAGACAAAACATAACATTTATTTTTGCAAAATGAATGAGATCTTGTAAGTAACTTCTCTTTCTTTGGGTCCAGAAACAAAACCTACATTTTTTTTAACTTAGCTTTATGTGGAAATTTTCACTAGTTTGAGCCTTCTGGGTTTGTATTTCAGACATTTTTCCTCCTACTGTGTTGAATCAAACAAAGTCCTTAAAGTGAACACAGTTGGAGGAATACTTATTTTCTTTCTTTTCTAACTGTGTATTTTTCATTATGTAGGTGCAAATTGCTAAAATAGTCTGAGGTCTCTGACAGTCAGTCTATATTTTACAAATTGCAACTAGGCTAAATGTAAATATAATGGAGTCCGAAACAATGCTAACTTTATGTAGTTTTCAATCTGTTGAAAGATTTCCTGTAGCTGTGTCCTGTTTTAAATGGGTGATTATAGGAAAGACTCAGTAATCAGTATAATCTGTATGAAAATGCAGTTCAAATGAGAACAGCAGGTTTTCAGCTGCTAATATCCCTATTTAGATTTTATTCTCTTAAACAGTCATAGAGATGATAATGGGTGTTTTGACTGATTAGAGATTTCAGGATCAAGTCTATAGTCATTATGACTAATGTTTTCTCATTAACTAGTCATGCATATCGAAATAATTGGTCTGTGCTATCACTAACCTGTACAAAGCTCCCAGTGCATGGTCATCATTAACAACACAGAAATGAGGAGGTAATTTAGGTCCTAAGGAGTTTAAAAGACTAAATGGGGAGATAGTATAAAAACATTGGGATACACATCAGAGAAAGCTACTTTTTCTTTTTATGTAACATACTAAAGGGGAAAACAGTTTTAAGACCTTTTTTTTTGGTGATGTGACATTTGTGTGGAAATTATCTTTGAAGAGGTAGAAAAGAGAGTGTGTCTCATTGGGGTGAAAGGACAGGTCCTGACACAGATCATAACTGAGAGGCCTCTTGTATTCATATCATCCTAACTTTTTTTTTTTTTTGCCTGTAAAGGCAATTTAATTTCATTAACTCTATAGAGAAAAACATCAAGCATTTTCCTAAAACTAGCATGTAATAAGTGGCTTTATATGATATTTGGAAGTGAAAACTGCAAAATAGAGTTTGTTTTCTCAATTCTCATTAAAGGGGTACACCCAAAACTTGTGTGCCTGAGACATTTACTTATGTGGTTGGTTCTGCAGCAATTTTAGTGATTATTGGCACTGTGTCATAATTACATTCTTTATTAATATTGATGTGCCAAAGCTAGTGCATAAGACAGTTTTTCTTGTTCCTATGTCTTTCAGTTTCTCTTTGAAAAGGGGTCCAAGGAGATGCAGTCTCAGGCAAGGGCCATGGGAATATAGTCAGTAAAGAGCTTAATGCTGGCCCTCAATGTTGTACTGTAAGCAGACTTACAGCATTTGCATTTTTAATTAAGTCTTTGTTTTGCCTGCTGATGCTGCTCAGGACCTGCACCTAATGATGTAACTGCACTTTGTGAGAATGTGATCAGCACATCTGCATAAAATGGTCAATGTGTTTCTGAAAATCTCCACTTAACACATTCTTTCTAAAATCAGTACATTCCTCTTATCACATTGTGCCTTTCCAGTTTCCTTGCTATTGCAGATATTTCTAAAGTTATTCTGTCTCTGAATAGATCTGTGCTGCTTAACTGCTCCAACCCATTATATTATAAATTTGTTTCTTGTGTTTCAAATGTGTTTGGGGGGACTTTTTATATTCATGAAAACTGAAAACAAAATTGAAAGTGCTAAGAAAAATGAATATTGAGCTAATGTGGTCTATTTTTGCACACAGCAAATATCAAGCTAATGCATAAGATTTATCCTCTATAGTAAATCAGCAATATGTCTCATTTTAGGCCTCTCCTATGACTACTGTTTTTTACTGCAGTATTCAGTCATGCTGATTTATGCCATACTATCCCATGAATATTTTGCAGACTATTATCAATAAAATAATTTTATCTTTCGGTCCAGATGGAATGAGCTTAGAACACAAAGCAGACAGAGAGCATGCTTCCTGCCTCAAGTGTTTTAATCCTTGAAATAAATTTTAATCCTTGGGAAAAATGAGACAGGGACACAAGACAGCAGGGAATGGAGGACTGGATCAGGAAAGGCATCAGCCAATTAACAAATTGTTTTATGCTGTAAGGGCTCATGTACTTAATAAGATGGTTCTGCTTAACTGGAAGGATTTCATTAGAGTCACACCAGGAATCAGTTTGGAGTGTAGGAATGAACGGGACAGTGAGCACTGGCATCACAGAATTACTCAAGATGAGTGTGAACAGAAGCAGCAGTTTCAGTAGTCCCATTAGACAGCTCACATAGGAAACTGGAACAACAGGAGAGGACTGGTGATAACAGAATAGATAACAGGCTCTGGTCTCACTTCCTGCTGTTGAGACCAAGTCAGGAATAAGTGGCTGAAATCAGCTTGATAATTGTGGACCTCTACTAGCAATAACATTCCTGCTTTCTTTAGTCATGGAGCATTCCCTTTGAATTGTGCTAAAGGCACTGGCCTTTTACTCTTATTGATTGATCTGCTGATCCTGCATAGAGGAACTGCCAAAAGTAAAATTAAGTCACTTGCAAATGTACTCCTTCTCATATGCAATACCACAGTTTAGTTTTTTTGATGTGAAATGATGTGGATTTTAGCTCAAATCAAGTCTAATCCAGACATGCTCTCAGTTCCAGTAATGAGAGCCTCCAGCAAAGTACAAATTAATGGATGTCCAGTTGTCCAAAACTTTGTCATATTAAGTTTCACAACATTGAATCATATATTAAATAGCTCAGCATAAACCTTTTTCCTTTAACTATTTTCATTCCAGAACTGTGTTTTAGACTGATTTTAGAAGTGTGCTCTCAGCCTTTTGAGTTATTCATATGAAAAGTGTGTACGTGTGTGAATATATGGGTGTGTGTCATTTTCCACAAAAACTGAATTCCATTTAAATTCTGTAGTACTTTATGTCCTGCCATGGTGGTTAATACTTTCCAAGGAAGCATAGTGAAAACACTTGATAGATCAGTTGACCAAAATTAGTTTTGGATACATCACTGATATACTCTTATGAAGCTAATGTTTCTGAAAAATTGAAGTGTTAAAATATCTTTTTCAACGGTGTGCATCTTCTTTGTAGACATCTGCATACTTTTTCTTAGAAAAAAAAGGATTTTTTGTATGACAGAGTTCTCTGAGGTTGAGTCTTAGATACTGAAATCATATTTGAGTTACATTTATATCATATTCAAGCACATTTAAATCAGGACAGCCATGAATAGGTATAAAATGTAGTTGATTGACATTTTGCATTGGCAGAACACAGGTTCTGACCCTTTACTGTATAAAGGACATGTAAAAATAAAGGAAGTCAGGCATGTTTAAAAATATTATTCCAGGTCATATTTAATGTGGTGATGTGCTAGGGTTCACATGTACGTAAAGTATATATTTCTGATGAATGCAGGGAGAAATAAGAGAACAGGGAGAACGACAGTAAAAAAATTTTCATCTCAAAGGGTTTGCTACTGATTCTGAAGTTCCCTACTGTTAGTGGGTGAAATCTCCTCTTAAAATTGAGAAATTTTTGTTTGAAACTTTATTCTGGTCTCATTTCAATTTCTGATGATAACCTTGAGTCTCTGACCTTGGAGATGTCCAGTCTAGATTAAAACCATGCCAGAGATATTCCAACATTTTGTAAGGAATATCCATAACTGTTCTAAAAAATGTTTCATTCAAACAGTGATCAGCATTGCCTGTGAAATCAAATTCATTAGCATTGCCCTGCGCTTTGACAATTCTCTGCATATCACATTCTGTTCCATAGTTTCACAGAACAGAATGCGTTTAATTTCATTTTTCTTGAAAATTTACTTGGCCTAATATCTTGGCAGCAGTTTGCAAACTTTGCTAGGTTATAAGGCTGCCAGAAAGAATAAAGAACTGGCTTCCAGTCTTCCATGAGTAGAAGTAAATTTGCTAAATTGTTTTCTTGTTGTGATATCAGTAAAACTCATCTTTTAAACTTCATCTAAAGAAATTTTCATGCAATTTGACCTCATAAAAATTGCAGCTAGACGATTTTAGAGTAGAAGTGAGATGCAAATTATGGAGGGTTGGGGTAATTAATCTCATACATCACTTGCCAAAGATTTCACTTTGTTGCGGTTCGACCGGAAATGGGACATCTGGGATATGTTGTTTTTGCTGTGGTCACCAATGGGTGTTTGGATTTTAAGATGGGCACCTGGTTTGACCAGTGGGGCATTGGATCCGCCTCTTGAGACCACAAACCCAAGGAGTTAAAAGCAGGGTTCTTTTCCTTCAGAGCTCTCTTTGGATTTCCGGCGGGAAGGAGTTGGGTCTCTCCCCCGGCCCAGTTGCTGGCTGGGCGGGGGGAGGGGAAAAGCCATGCGGCCCGGCCCAGGAGAAGTAGGCCTGGCCCCCCCAAGGGTGGAAGGAAGAAGTAAAGAAATGCCGGGAAGCAATGGGCAGCCTGTTCCCCCCCCGCCACCCCTTGGAGACAGACAGAGAGAGAGAGTGCAGCCTGTGTTTGTGTGCCGTTACCTTGAAATTCAGTAAACATGTGCTGGCAGCAGGCAGCCCGGCTGAGGAGATGGGGGGTGTGTGCAGCCAGGAGTCCAGCCGCCTGGAGGAGTTTTTAACCCTTCTGGGACAATGAAAACTTCACAGAACATTAACCCTTCCTAGACGAGTGATGAAGGTCTGGACCAGAGAGGGAGAGAGTGAGAGATGTTGGAAAAATGGAGAAGAGGGAGTGGCATTTTATGCTGGACTCTTTTGTGTAGCCATGGACAGAGCCATGTTTCCGTGAGATACAGAGACTGAGTCCAGGGGGAGAAATGTCCCAGTGCCAGAGAAGATTCAGTGTGGGTACCCCTCGGCCCCAAGGGGTATATAAAATATGGGGGGGACAGATGTCCCAAAGGTGAGATACTGTGCTTTTCTGGAACTGGACAAAGCATCCTTAAAAAGACAACCCTGGAAGCAGCCCTGATTCTTGTTCGGTGGTGAGAGCACCGGAACAAGGATGGAAAAGGCCACCACGACACATGGAAGGACTCCCTCTCCTCTTGAGGAACTGAAAGTTTGAGCAATCTAAAGGGTGGTGCTGGACCCAGAATTGGTGATTTTGGAAGACGTATTGTATTGGGAATTTAGGGGGGAGGAGGAGGAGAGTGTTTTTGTGAGGTTTTCGTTTTCCTTGTGTTTTCTTTTTCCTTTTGTGTGTAGTTTAGTAATTATTTGTGTAGTTTAGTTAATAAACTTTTCGTTATGTTTAAGCTGGAGCCTGCTTTGCTTATTCCTGGTCACATCTCACAGCAGACATCAGGGAGAAGGTGTACTCATGGGGGCTCTGGCTTTGCCAGGCCCAAACCATGGCACACTTGGTGCTGATCAGTGATAAGCTCTGGATGCATTTTCAAGGAGTTGTAGTGTAGTTCACCTGTACTTATTGATTGACAAGCAGGAGTTACTGGAAGGTGTTAGGAACTAGACCAGGCAAGAAAAGATGATCACAAAGCTCTCTTCAGAAATGAAATTTATGTTATCACTTATAAACAGAAAGCTTTCATGACAGTTTGCTCCTGATTTTCAGTCTACATCAAAAGTGGTTTTTTCCTGTTTGTTTGTTTTTCCTCTTGACAGGTGCAGCAAGTTACAACAGTTTTTATGTTTTTTGCAAAAATTTCTGCCAAGCTGTGAAGCCTGGAAAACTGAGAGTCCGCTGCAGTGTATGTAAACAAGGAACCCTGACGTTGGCAAGGGTAAGATTTTTTGGATTTGTTTCAAGGTTTTGGGGTATATGGAGATGACATATTTAGTCTTTTCTATTTGCATACATATGGCTATGTATATATGTAGTCTTATTTTTTTTTTCCTTGCTGTTTATAGCTGAGAAGAGTAGTTCAAAGGATGTTGAAAATTTCACTCACTTGTTTCTATTATTTGGTGCATATACAAAGACATGGTGCAGACTAGAGCTCCAGTCCTTGAAAGACACACTTAACTCTTTATTTAAAGGACTGATGATTAACCTGATTGTATGTACAATCTATGCAACTGCATATGTGCTAAAAGGATGGGATGACAGATGTTTATTCAAACCTTGGAGCTGTTGTTAAGGCCTCAGAAACACCTGAATTCAGATCTATGTTGTGATCGTTATGGGCTGAAGCCAGAAGTTTTTGAATAGATGTGTAGTTGAGAATATTAATCCTTCCAACTCTGTTGCAGCATGTAAAGTCAAGGAAAAATTATTGTTCTTGGACAGAAAACTAGTAAGAGATCTCTCAAGTTTGGTTTACACCCTAAAATGAGAGTGTTGGGGAGTGAGTTGAATATGCAGTTGTGTAAAGGTCTGAAGGGTTTTTTTCTTCTATCTGAGTGCTGCTAAATTTCACTGGTTGTGTTACTGTTCAATGAGAGTTCTTCCTCTCTGCTAAATCAGATTAGTCAACCAGGTTTGTTGTGGGAGAGGCTTAGGTCTTGAAGAGGACTGATCCATACCATGTAGCTTGGTTATAAGGAACTTTCATATTCAGCCCATGTCCAAGTGTTTAAATTTGTCTTTTGCTGTGGTTTAAAGTTTCAGCTTTATGTTCTCAATGTAGCACGGTGCTTCAATGCCTTTACATGTAATAGCACTGTAAAAAAATAGCAATTAAAACCCCAGATTTTATATTCTCCTTGAAAAGAATAAACCATACCATACTTATACACATCTAATTCAAAAAGCCACTACTACAATGCCCTTCAAGCTTTGTGTGCTATTCCTGAATTAACCAACTATCTCTGATTTATTTTAGAGGCTTCAAAGTGCTGCATTTTGTGGTGTTCCAGATGAGCACATCTAAGGAGATTCTTTTTCTCTCAAAATTTGTATTCAGATATTGGTGATTAGCCTAGGCTTGAATCCTATATAAATCAAGACACAAGAGAAGACACTATTAATATACATTTCCAATGGATGAAAACACAGACAATATTATATTCAGCTGGTATACATGAAGTCAGTGCTGCTGAAAGGCATTGCTTCTGTCACTAGATGAGTCTGAATCTTACAGATTCCATTGACATCACACAATATGAGTCCTTTGCTAGACTCAGAGGCTTCCTTCAGCATGTCCACTTTTGGAAATGATGACTTTCACATCTGTGCTGTTTGATTTGGGATCATTGCATTCCTTGTATTAAATAAACCTAAATACATTTCCAAACTTTTCAGCTTTTACAGAATCTATACTGTTCTTGGTTTGGGGGACTTAAAAAAAACCAAAAAACATCAACCCTGCATTGTCTCCCAGGAATTCCTCATAACTCCATGGTGGAAATGCTATTACAAGAAGTTTCAGTAGTGTACACCTATAGATAACTTCTGATTGCCTGGAATGTACATGGGTCTACATTCTTTTGGCAAATATGGGTTCAATGACACAATAAATATATACAGGCTGATAAATTCAATTGAATGAGCAGATTACAGCTGCTTCTTCTTTCTGTTAGCATATTTTACAGCACATATGAAAAGAAAGTGGCTGGAAACTTGTAGCGGAAGCTGTTTCAGTTTTCAAGGTTGATTCAAAAAATCCCAGCTTTTTGAGGATTTGATAAGATACTTCAGCATAAAAGTACAAAAGAGGAAAGGCAGATATCTTCTGGAAAGTTAAAATAATTTTATTCTGTTTTAGTTTTAAAATAATGCTTGGCTGTGAAAATAATTTGCACTTGAGATTCTTGTTACTTTCTCCACAAAGCAGAGTGAATCTGTTATCATTCTTTTCCTCTTGAATTGAAGCAGAGCACAGCAACAGCACAGTAGTTAGGAACAGTGAGAATGCTGTTCCTGCAGTTTGGGCTGGCACTCCTGTGGGCTTCCAAAGTGCAGTGTTTGCAGTATGGGCACTCCTAATGTCATGAATGTGCTATGCAAGTCAGTTTGTTTTACAAACACACAGCATCTATCTCAGTCCTGTGGTTATAAAGAGTAGGTGCAGATTTTGCATGTGGTGTCTGCCGCACCTTCTTTTCTGCTCCACTTTCCAAGGAGACAGAAAACAATTCCAGTTGGAGTGGCTTCAAATATGTACTAAGACTTATTTCTTACTGTATAGAGACCACTCTGTGTTAAGGCCAGGCAAAAGTGTGTCTCTCAGAGCAAGTGAGCTGTATTAGCCCTGCTTTCTTTGATCCATTGCAGTCTACAATGGGCAAAGTCTGCTGAAAAGGTTAAAAAAAGTTCAGGTTAGAATATTACCCCAAACCCTCTGTCTTTCCAATCCCACAGGGCTGTACCAGTGATTACCAATAGATATTCTCTCTACTGGTGCTATAGTTAAGAGTTGACTAATTTCTCTATAAATTGAGAGAAATAAAGTTGACATAAACAAACTATTAAAAACACTTGTCTGTACCACTATACTACAGATCTGTCAGCAAAGCCACTTATTTTTTTAGTTCTCTTTTTTCCCCCCAGTCTTGGAAAACTGTGCCTGACCTTTACATGGCAACACAGCAAGTTTCTTTTGTGCTCAGAAGCACAGAAGCTCTTTTGTGCCATAAGCACCAAAGCACTCTGTAAGCCAACATTTGTTACACTAAATCTTTTATTGAGATGAAAGTGAATACCTGTGTAAAACCTGTACAAAGCCTCATGCAGCCTTCACTTACTCTACATGCTAATCCTTTGACTACCTAAGATACAAATGACCAGCCTGATTAAATTGAGCTTTCTTTTTTCATGGTGTGTGGGCTGACATTTAAAATATTACTTTTTCCATTAAGTAGTCTTATTCTAAAACCATATTTAGTAGTCATGGCTATTTGCATAGCATTATTTTAATATGTGATGCTCAGATTAGATTTATGATGCAATATTTCTATGAAATTAAACAGATTACTGGTGTTTTTTTTTACCACAGACACCATCTAAATATTACATTTGTCATTTTACCTGTTGGCACTTACCTGGCACTTTACAAAAATTTCATGACCTAATGCTTTATGGGAGATGTATGCCAGTTAATTTAATGATAAGAAAATGTCACTGTAAAAATATTGCATCTCCCTAGTTTTTCTAATTAATCAAGCACAAAAGATATCTGTAAAGATTGGTGTGGGGGAGTCTTGTGTAGGCCACCTACAGGCCTACCAGGAAGCTTTTTCATATAGCTTGAAAACTTTAGTAGCCTTTCAGAAAATTAGTGCATTCCTCTTTCCAGAAAAGAAAAACAAGCAAATAACAACAAAAACAACAACAACAAAACCAAAACAACCCCACAATAACAAACCAAAAAAACTCAACAACGAACCAATCAACAAAGGAACAGAAAACTCAAAATAAAGAAACAAACAAAAACTCCCACAAAAAGGTCTGATTGGAGCAGTCACATTTGCAGTCCTTCTTCCGGAGCTGTAACAATGTTAACATAGACAGTGTTAGTTCTATAGTGGAAAGAAAAATGTGTATCTGTGAATGGAAGGCTAGATTCTGAGAACTGATATGCACGAAGCTATACACAAACCCACACTTTTCCAATCTGTCTGACTCTGTGTGACTCCTGGTAAAAAAAGACAGGAACCTTTGATTTGGTATCTGTCATAATTCAGAATTCAACCAGAGTAAGAGTCTGGATTGAGGTGTGACAAATAGACTTTGGGGTTCCCCTATTCAGGCACAGGTGCTCTGGTGAACCCATTTCTGGTGTGGGGACTCATCACTACTTGGTCATTCTTCTTCTTGTGTCCTTGCTAGTTAATTCTGAGTTTTCAGTATATCATCCAGCACAAGCACCAAAGGAGTTTATCATTGCCCTCTATACTTTGCAAGCGTTCGCATCATTATGTCAGATCTTTTCAGGCATGAGGAGTTATATTCAGATCTAGGTCTTACAGCTGAGATGAGATTTAGTTTGTATCACTTAAGGCACACCTGGTGTGTATTGTCCCATTGCTGTTCCTGCCCTCTGTGCTCCAGAAGAGCCTTTTGACGTCACAGGTTTTGTTAACTGTGTCTGCCACAGAACTGCTCTTCTGTTATTTATCAAATTAAGGATCTTGCTTACATCTATTTCTTTTCATCTTAAACCTAACAAAGAAATGGACATTTACTGAATTTTGTTTCTCTGGAACCATGAAAGGCTTGTGATTTGGGTGGTTTGTCAGCATTGGCTGTGTGGTACATCCCAGTTTGGCACAAGAGTCTTCTGAGAGTCTTTCAGGGACTTTATTAAGACTGATAAATACCAGGTCATATATGGTGTTAGTGGTCTTCCTACCAGATGATAGTACAGTGTTTGGAATTTGATACTTTCATATTTCCTAGGAAGAGAAATATCTGTAACACAGTAATTTGCTTTGAGTTCTTAGTTCCTATCTCCATTTAAGCTATTTTAATAAGGTATTTTCTTTTTGATTAATATAAACTTATTTTACAATAATATAGAATAAAAAAGCAGTTTACCTTTTATATCTGTGGGTTTTTTTTGTTTTTTTTTTTTTTTTTTTTTTTTTGTTTTTTAATATATCATTGTAAAGCTCCATTTCACAGTGCATAACCTTTCACCACTGCTCATTTGAAGTCACATTTTTTTCCTGGAATTAATTACTTGCATCTTCCCTCAGTAACAGAGAAAGGAAAGAGCACTGTTCACTGCATCTGATCAAGGCTGACTGAAAGAAAAAGGGACAAGTAGCACCTCTGAAATTATGTAGTCCTTACTGCTGCTGAGTCAGCTTCTCCCCTCTGATGGTTACACTACTGGGGTAATATGGCAAAGAGATTACAAAAATCAATTTGTTCTTTAAAGGTAAACTGCGAAATAAACAGCCACAGAAGTGTATGTGAAAAAGTGTGATCTCATTTACAGGCTGGGAAGATATTAAAAATGTGATTGAATTCTTGAGACTGGGTAACTTAGGTATTTGTCTCTCCAAAATTACATGTGTTCTGGGAGGATACAAATGTTTTCGATATATATTCTAGTTTACACATGACAAACACTATGTGTTAAAAATGCTTCTATTGAATACTGTGCATAAAAAAGTTACCACTGTAATGTGTGACTCCTCAGTCAAACTAACAAACCTGAAACAACCATTTATTGTCGGGTTCCTGCTAATGAATGTGTAAGTACAAAAATAGCTTAATTTCCCTGCATTTGGCTGACAGAAGTAGCATTTACAGGAAATTATACGTATTCAGTACGTGTGCTTCTTTCTGCATAAATAATGGAAAATGCCTCAATTCTGACATCTAAATTGCCACCACTGGGCACTGATGTTAATGGTGCCTTGAGAAGACTAGGCCAGAGAAAATAAGCTCTTGGAACAATTTTTCCCAGGGTTTCCACAGAATCAGGAAATCTTTCTTCATTAGTTATATTAAGTCAGCACTCTAAATTGTAAGCCTAATGTTTTTTCCTAATGAACCAGTGTTTTTTGAGAGGGAGGGAAGATCTTAAACATCAATGAGTTATTCTGTTGTTTATGCCAACCCTAGCCATGCCAGGATTCTAGAGAGAAATCAGGGATATTTTGATCTTCTCCCTATCTTATGCACAGGGCAATGTACTCTTGGGCAATGATTTCTCCTATGGAAGTGGTCTGATGGTAACAGGGATGCTGAATGTGAGCTGCTGGGGCTGCCATTCACATAAGGAGTTTGTGTCATCCACGTCTCCTTATTGTTCTCACA
Source organism: Ammospiza caudacuta (assembly GCF_027887145.1). Taxonomy (NCBI): domain Eukaryota; kingdom Metazoa; phylum Chordata; class Aves; order Passeriformes; family Passerellidae; genus Ammospiza; species Ammospiza caudacuta. Next base: position 41,005,208 of record NC_080595.1, on the reverse strand, counting down.
CTGCTTGCAGTGACTTGGTGCACAACATCAGCATTAAATAAATTTACTGCTGAGCTGACTCAAAATTTGGAATTACTGATGGAACATCCCTAAGGATGGTCACAGGGCATCTGCAGGTCTGATTCTGCCATTGCTCATCAAGTGTCTTCATTGCTTTTAATAACATGGATATCAGGAAAACAAAAAACAAAAACCAAAAAAAATTACAAACAGGATAATTCTAAATTTTAAAAGTCTCTTTTCTTTGATGATATGTTAAATTTTCCCAAATCCAGATACACCCTGGGGAGGCTGCTCCAGCAGATATTCTTGGGCCCTGTTTAAGATACCATGGCACTTACAGAAATAAGAAAGCTCAACTCTGGGTGGCTGAAAATTATTATTTTACAACAATTTTTATTCTTTCTTTTCCACTTCTCTCTTTGGCTTTTGTCTCTTTTCATTCTGAATCTCTTAAAAGACAGCCTCACTCTTGCACCTGTCTCACACAGTCGCAATGCCATTAGGGATGGCTTCCAAATTGCTCAGCTCCATCTGAAGAGAACAGTTGGGAGGATTCAGAAGACTTGACATGGTTTTATTCAGGCTTTTATCTACCTCTTTTATTTATTTTTAAATATCCCTTAAGAAAAATTTCATTACATTGGGCATAAATTGTAATATACAGTAAATGAAAACACATACTTGATTTATGAAAAAAACCTCATCCATTTCAAAAGACAGGAATGGCAATTCGTTCATGCAAAATAAACTTGGCTGAGGAAACGGTTTTTGCCTCTATATTGAAAAAATGATGCAAGTTCTTTTATTTTAATAGGATAAGAAAGTATATTTTAACTCAATTCCATTAGAAGCTCTGAGATATCTATGCATGATTTACAATATTTATTGCAGTATGTGTTTTCAGTGAGGTTACACATTATAAAGTGTCTTGAAAGCTAGAAAAAAATACCATTAGAAAGAAGGAAAATGACTTCAGTATTATGTACTGCTTCAAGTCATGCTGTGAAATAAAACTGCCTTTTAATGTGAAGCCTAGAGAGAGTTTCTCCAGCCTGGGTGACAACAGTCATAAATGAAAGGGAAAACAGTTACCAAATTTACTTTCAGATAAGATTTTACATGAGTTTCTGAATCAAATGTCTAATAAACCCTTTTGCCAGAGAGGATAGATTTATGCCTAGTAATGCAGATGGTGTTCAGCACATGTTGTCCTTGCAGTTGCTGTGATATCAGGAAGCACAGACCCACAGAAGGGTTGAGGTTGGAAGGGAGCTCTGAAAGTCATCTGGTCCAACCCTCTCTGCTTGAGCAGGGCCACTTGGAACCACTTGCCCAGGACCATGTCCTTCTGAATATCTCCAAAGATAGAGACTCCACAGGTGCTCTGTTCAACCTGTGCCAGCGCTCAGTGACCCTCACAGTCCCACAGCTGCTCCTTATGCTCAGGCTGCACCTCCTGTGTCTCAGTTTGTGCCCATTGCCTCTGCTCTGTCACTGGACACCTCTGAAGAGAGACTGGCTCTGCCTTCTTTGTATTCTCCCTTCAGATATTTATACAAGAGGGAGATCATCACTAATGTCTGTTTCAGTACTTCATGGGAGGCCTGGGACTAGTAAGAAATACCATGCTCAGAGTATCACTTGTTTCGTCAAAAATATTAGTTGCTATTGAATTTTTTTTCATGCAATATAGCACATTCTCCGAATGTATAAATATAGATCAGATGTGGACTTTAAATTCTTTCACTCTTACCGGTCTTGTGCTATTTTTATCAATGTTATGTCTTTCTGTTTACATGTAAACCTTTTGAGGAGAAAAAAAAAGAGTAGCAACAAATGTGATAAGTAAGCCTTATTCAGCTTTTGTTTGGGGGGCGGTTTGGGGCCCCCTCTCCTTGGGAGCAGAAATGTAATGAGAGAGGCAATGCTCTTTCCCTCTGCTTGCATATTGCACCCACAAACATGTATTGTTCTCCAGGGAAGTGAAAAGTTTCATATTAATTTTTGGCAGCACTGCTGTCATTGTCTTTACATGCAAAGATGGCCTTCTCTCCATACAGCAACTCCTCTTCTCACAAAGAAGGGCCCTCTTTCTAAAGTTTCTTAGCCTTTTACGTTGAAAGGAGATACAATGAATATTCATCAGCATTCTAGATATTAGAGCCATAGCTGCATATGTTGGTAAATCCTTCTTGATCCCTCCTGGATCCCCTTTTCTACTCAATAAGACCAAAATGTGCTGTGAATGTGTTGCTGGAATGTATTACAATACAAGCAAATCATGGGATGTGATAATGGGCCTTTTTTTTTCTTTTTCTTTTTTTTTTTTAATATGGCAGCTGCCACTGAGATTCAGATGTCCCTGTGCATAACTCTCCTAATTTGCTTTCTTTATTAAAGAACAGTCAGACTTCTGTCTACCCAGCATTATTCCTCGGATGGCTGTGGGTACAAAGAGATCATGCTCACACTACATTACTTCAACATTTTTGATTATGATGAATATTAAACAAATCTAAAGGGTCGGTAATTTTCATCCTAGTTTTTAAGATGATGAAATATCTAAAGCACCATCTGGCTCAGGAGGAAAAAACAAGTATATTTACTTAAGGTATTGTAGTAGCGGAAGTAGCAAATGTCAAACTATTTTCTTGCAAGTGTACCTTCATCTCCATTAAGAAGCTGGTGTATTTTCTCAATAATAATAACAATAATGATCATTATAATAATAGTAATGATGATGATTATTATTATTTAAATTATTGATAATTTTTAGTGGTTAATTTAAAGCATAGTAAAGGGACTGTTTACCTCTAAAAGAACTATAAACAGGTATTTTTTCTAAGTCAATGTGGAAGAAATCATTCCAAATCTTTGCATTTGGAATGTCACAGCTTGTGCTGTTTTTCCTAGTTTTGGACTGAATTATTCAACAAGAAGGGTTTGGGATAGTTAAACACTATGTAAGTAAAACTGAGACATTTTTAACTAAAAAAATCAGCTGATTTTAAGTTACATTGATTTGACTTGTTTAGATAGGTTTGTGATCTAAAGGTGTTAAGGTCAAAGTCATTAAACCTTTCCTCAGAGCTTCATTACTATAAAACATCTATCAACAGGATGGAGCCACAACCAGGGTAGTTATATTGATTTGACTGTCTTAGCAGAGGTATGTGGTGTTCTAATGAGGGTTTTCCCCTTCTTCTTGGGTGTGATGACCAGTTAGGAATACAAAAATTAATTTTTAGTATTTATTTAAGTTTTTCTGCTACAAGCAACTGGATAGAACAAACATTATTGGTCCCCTGTAGTAATTGCATATATTTAAAACTTGCTACATGATGCAGAAAAAAGAGTTTAGTGGTATATCTTGAATGTAGAAGGGCTTATTTTTGCTTTGGGGTAGTTTTCAAATATCATAAATGCCTCTGTGTTAAGAATTTGATTATCTTAAGAGTCCAGTTCCTTTTTTTTAAAAATAAATATACAAACATACATATAACATTGAACCCTGAACATTTTCTAGGCTTTCTTTGCACACTGTCATAAAAGATGAGTGAAGAGAGAATCAGTAGCACATTTACGTAGGTTTGACCTGCATGTGCACATCACCTTTTTATGTTCTGATGATGGTGGAAGCACTTAACATTCATTTCAGATATTTATGTACATCCCCAAGTTCTAGATTTTATTGGCTTTAAAAAAAAAAAAAAAAAGAATTCAGGTTTTAATAATTAAAATCAGTATGTTCTACATGTTCTTATTTCCATAGGTACAGTCAAAAAAGTTCCGTTGGCAGAAGTTACCTTTTTCTGAGTATGGCACTGCATTTTAGCTGATGTCTCAGGTTCCTGTTAAGAGCACCAAGAGATGTTTTTGCTGGTATTCTTCTGCTTAGCTCTGCAAATATCTTGCCAGATGAAAACACTGCTGCCTCATCCTGACTTAGGAGTGTTGCAGAGGAATGTCTGTGACTTTGAAAAAATGACCAGAGATGGTATTATTTGTCTGTTAACAATATAGATGGTAGGGTCTATTGTCAAAACATAAAAAACATATTTCCCCAAAGTGTGTTTGCTCTTGCTCACGTTGCAGATTGCCTCTCTTCTCCTGCTCTCCTTCCTGTGTGTCTAAGAGGATGTACTGTCTATTCTGCACTGTCCTCATCTGAGCAACATGTACTGGATGTTCATACTATGTGTGCATATTTTGACTTGCTTGATTTGAAAAGTTCAGTTGCAGATGAAGAAAATGAATTACCTTGAAGTTAGATTTTCCATTCCAGTCAGGTCTAATTGCTTTTTGTGTTTTGAACTGACAAACTTGGGCAAATAGGCAGGAATGTGTTTTACCCAAGGTTTTCCTGGTGTTTTAGGGGGTGCTTAAGAGTGGGAGAATAATTTTCTTTTAATATACAATCTCTTCTGAATCTGTAGTTATATGCGCTTTAGTTCAGGTCCAAAACTTCCAAGCTTCTTCTATATGTGGTTAGAAATAATTTTATACAATTTTTTCAAAGAACAAATCACTGAAATGAAAGGCTTTCTGATTATTTGCATGAGTCTTGAGCCTCATGGACCTTTCTGTTGAGGTCAAATCACCAATCTGAGTCTCTGCCTGAAGGAAGTGTGACTACTTTTGGTGAGAAGAAAAATGGATTTAAAATAGCGCAGTCTGGTGCCATCAAAATAAACAGCTTCCATATGCATCTCCTGTCTTATAGGATAAAAATTAATTCAGTCATTTGTAAGGTGATAAATTAAGGGTTGTTTTCATTCTGGAGTAATAGAAAAGGACACTCTGTGGTTTTTGTACAGTACTAAAAATTCTTTAAATATTCTTAAAAGGTAAAACAAAAGCCACAATACCAATTTATGGAACCAAGGGTGCTTTCACTATGCAACAGTTATGTTTTCTTTCACTTTTGTTTTTGCTTGCATTTTAGGTAGTGTGTTTGTTATGTGGTGTTATTCACTGTGGGGTTTTTTGGCATAAGACCATGTCATAATATACCATCAGTTCTTGATAGTGATGTACAGATTTATTTACTGAGGATGGACTTTAAAAATAAACTAATCTTGCCTCACTCTTTGGCTTGGAACAGTGTCCAAGACTTTTTTTTTTCCTCTTAATTTCTCTAAAGGTCTTGATGCCATGACAATATTCTGTATTTATGTTTAATATATATTTATAATTATTCAGGTAATGTCATCACGTGTTAGACCTGATTTCCTCCTATCCGTGTGGCCAGCCCAACTGAGGGGAATGCAGGATGGGGCAGTTCAGATTCCAGGCTGAACTGGGATCAGAAACAAGAGCCAGCAGGTTCCCTCTTTGGTTCTCTGTCCCCTTCTGTGTCAGTGATGGTTTTTTTTTTGCTTGTTTAAGAAGCTGTTTCCTGAAATTCAGGCCCGGTGATGAGGGCTAAGATTGCTGACTTTAGTATTTTGGCAAAACAATAATTTAAAGAGGAAAATGGAATTCATAGGCTTTATCTACTTCAACTAAAATGAAGCTGCTAGATTAAGGTTCTTGTGACTCTACAAATTTTGTCATTTTATTTAAAATGTTAGTACTCTGCTGGAAAAGTTTTCTTCAGTTTGACTCTTATGTTTCTCTTCTGCTTTTACTTCTTTCTAGCATATTTCAATTTATATATTCTGTTGAATATAAAAAGAATTGGTACTTTGTAGCTTTCTTATTTGAGCTTTAACTTTGTGTGGTGAGTAAAGTCTTCCTGTGTACTTCAGGGAGGTGACATGGGTAGATACAATACATTTTGCCCTGTATCCTCTGATAAAATAATTAGGAGGCCTGATGTTTTTTGTCTGTCTTAGATGACAAGGGGAGAAGGAAGGTAGAAGACTGAAAATAGTTTACTTTTTGCCAGTACAGATACTCATTTTGTGCTGGCTGCATATGTTGGGCATGCATGGACAGTAGCATGTCACAAGAAAATTAAGCAAAATTTGGTATGGCTCCTGTTATATTCTGATAAAATCATGATTATTACTTCCTCATGCAAAATTTGTTGAATGCCAGCTCGTCCATAACTATAATAAAACCAACTAATGCATAAATGAATTCTGGCAACTTTCAATAAAATTTTAAAACTTGATATGACAGGCAGGAATGCTAAGAGGCAACCAAGTGTGTAAACACTAAATGAAGGATTATCCTTATTTGTGAAAAATCCATTCCAGCGAGAAATTGAATCAGGGGCTTCTCTCAAAAAAGGGCTACTGTGGCTAGTGAGCCAAATCAGTGCCTGATTTTACTCCCTTTTCAGTAATAGGGTTATGTGAGGCCCATTAACAATACACAAGTGAGAATAAATGTAGCTTAATACTTTCCCTCCTCTTTAAAGATTCCTCTCTCAATAGTCTGATTAAAACTGAATATGATCAAGCATATTAGGAGTGATGCACTTTATTTATTAGAGCATATTCCGTGAGCAGCCACTCCTCTCATCAGGAATTTTTTGTCTTGCAGTGAGGATTTTCTGTGTATGGAGCATGTATAAAATAACTAAATGCATAAAATGGTGGATTTTGTAATTTTTTTATTCTTTTAACTGAAGAAAGAAGATTTCACCTGAAAGAAGCTGGTCCAGAATCTGATCTATGCCAGTATTTTAAGTGACATTGAAGTTAATGATAAAGAAAATATCAAAAACCTTCATGCCATTAGTACTGACTTTTAATGAGTCTCAACAATGTGTAGCTAGTAGTTTCAAAAAGTAGACCTGTAAGGAGTTAGGCTGCAACAATCTTGGCACTAGTTTACAGTAAATAGATGCATCCCACTTAGAAAACAATTTGCATTAGACATACCTGTCTGTATGTGCTTTAATTATACATAAATGTTCTCCAATTATACATAAATCCAAAAGCTGCTAGTAAAACCCAAGGCAGTAGATTAACTTCTGGGAAAGGCTCTTTCTAATGAGCAAACTCTAAGCTTCTTGTATTGTTAGGAATTTAAGAATTTAAACTGTCTCAGTGTAGAAATCCTGTGTCTTAGGCAAAAATTGGACAAGTTTGATAGCAACTGGTACAGGATGCACCAAAAAAATTTAAAAAAAGAAAAGAAAAAGAGAGAGATAGAGAAGGAGAAAAACATATGGATCTGCTCATTTTCAAATGCAGATTGTTGAGGCTGTAAGTCTACCACTTAGTCACTGTGTTCTCCATTTGACCATATGGTTGCAAAATCTAGTGGGATGATGTGAAAACCCTAGTTAGCCTCCTGAAAACAAAATATAGTAGAATAAAGTGGGAAAAGGAAAGGACTGATTTTATTAATTCTTGCTGTTATGCAATTTTTAATATGATTTATTGCCAATAGCTCTGATATGTTGTGGAATCTTTATCTGTTTCTTGGTATTTGACTCAGTTAATATCTTTGTTCTTGAAATATATGAGGTGAAATCTCTAAGTATGTCTCTATATTTAAGATGAAATGAAAAGGCTTTTTCTACTTACTTCATACAGAGCTAAAACTCAGCAGAATGTAACAAACCTATTAACAAGGAATCTCATACTTATAAAAAAATTGGGAGACCAATTTTTTTTTAATAAAAAATAGGTGAAATAAGAAGTTATTTTGTGATTCATCACAACCTTATATCACCTCACCTATGCAGCTAAAATTTTGATGAATTTACTGGCAGGAGGTCTCCATTTGAAATGAAGAAGGACATGACTGTCTATAGCTACTCCTTGGCTGTCCTCCTGCTCTCACTTGCAAACTCAAGAGAGGAGGGATAAGGCAGACACAGATGAGGACTTTTGAGGAAGGACAGGGGAGCATAGTTTTGTGTGTGTGTAAAATACCTTTCAAATGGGAAGCACGAGGGAAGAGACTTCTCCATTTGTCACCACCAGATGCAGCACATCTACATCAGAATATCATTTCATTTTGGGAATAAGTGGAGAGAGTCATTGGTCTCTTTTGGAGAAATAGCAACTGATAGGTAAATTGAATTTTAAGCAGCACTTTCTTGGCTTCAAATATGTTATTTTACAATTTTAGTCTAGTTTCAGTATAGTGTAAAACTGAGTAAACAACAAGATCCATGCACTGTAAATTTGCAGGAAGCGTCGCTGGCTGAGGCTCTCCTCAGGCACCAGTCTCTGTGTGTGGATGCCTGAATGACCCTGATATGCAGAGATTCACAACTTTTAACAGGGGTGCTGTATAAGAAACAAGAATACAGTTCTATCTTTATTTTAACATTATATTATGCCTAATCATGGTTTGAAAATCACAGTGCTATTGTAGACAGGGTCTTTTTATGTATTCATCAATATACTGTATTTCTTCATGATTAATTAATTCATCAATATACTGTATTTCTTCATGATTAATTAATTTATCCTGAAAAATATTAGAATAATACATTTGGTTTAGTGTTTAGTAACCAAGCACAGTTATATACGGACTTTGAAAGTTCATAAAAAGCAGGTGCTTTATTCTCTCACTTACAGCTGTTTTACATTGAAGCGAAACTTTTACACCTACAATATGTGACTTGAGTGAAGTTAAGTTTAATCCTCACCCATAAAAGTGAAAGGAAAATTAAGTCTCTGTGAAAAATTAATCTTCAAAAGTTTTACGCTCCCTTTCATCACCTTTGGAAATTTTATGGCTGAAGTAAACTTTTCCTGCCTTTGTGTTGTGGTAGAAACTCTCCATCATGATTTCCTATCTTTGTAATAGGGTTTAGAAAATAATAGTATTTGCTGCAGCAGTTACTCAGCACCATATCAAAGACACAAGCTACAGACTACTACTTCTGGGACTGCTGTAAGATAAAATCTTATGTGGACTAGCTAAAGAAAAAATCCCATTTGTTAAATTGACCTGTTTGATACACAAGTGTTTTCAGTGCAGATGCCAGTAGGAAGAATGGAATTGAAAATTCCTCTTGTGAGAAAAGTAATTAACTTGTCATTAACTATGCTAAGAGATTTACAAAGATGGTAATTTAGTTTCCCAGATTTAGATTCCTGTCACCACCTGTCTGCACTTGAATTTGGGAATTCATTTCAATTTTCTAGCTTGTTGTTTGTCAGTGAGACGGGCGTCATGAATTTTAGAACAGAGCAGAACTTCATCCCATTTTGGTGGCTACCAGTGGAGTTTGCTAAACCCTGTGACACACCAACCTTGGAGCTGAAGGGTCGGCTGTTCAACACTTCCTTAAGATGCTGTAAATCCCAGTGTAAAGTACATCTGTCAGTGGTATTGTAATTGTTTTCATTCTTCTCCCCTGGGCCCAGGCCTAAGCATGTCACTATCAGAACATGTGCTTTTCTTCAACAGATAAAATACCATAATGCCAAAGTTTCTCCTGTTCTTTCTGCATTATCACTTCTATTCTTCAACACACCAGGAACTTTTGTTTCTCCTGTTCATGATTTATAGACTTAAGGGGAAAAAATATGTATGTATCCAAGAAGATTCTTCTTCTCTCTTGGTGAGATAAGAGGGCAATTCTTTATAGGCATTTTACATAGTCTTTTATTTGCACATTATTTTTCTTTCTAAAGTAAAATGTTTTACACTCTGGGTGTGGATATAAAAGTACTCATAGGGAGGGAAAGACATAAATTGAAATATTGAAATGCATTGTGGGATGAGGGAGAGAAATGTTAACCACACTCCATACACTTCTTCAATGCAGACTGTAGTAGATTGACTGTAGACCTGCAAATAAATTGAAGTGGGCTTTAAACTTGCTAAGTTGGACCTCACAGACAGAAGATCAGGAACTCAGTACTGGCCAGCTGACACCACTTCTCTGGTATGTTTGTAGGCCCTGATGAACTCCAATTTGCCCTGTCTGGACTTCTACCAGTACCTAACATAGCCCTTTAGCTCTTACTGCTACAGTTCTATTGCAGAAATTAAGCCTATTTTTTATGAGAAGCAGAGTAGGAATTTCAGCATCTCATTACACAGGATGAGCAGACAGTTCTTTCCTGTTTAAAGTCTCAATTAGAAGTTGATCAATTAATTAAACTCACTTTATTGAATTCAGTTACATTGTCTCAGAGAGATGGAGACCAAGGAGACTTACAGACTTACAGGAAGTAGAGTTACAGGTTATGACTCAGTCCTTCATCTTAGACTCTTCACCTACCTCTTCAGCAGAAAAGCATGGATTGAGTCCTTGCTTCCTCAGTATTAAAACATGTTTTGCTCCCTAATTTGCTCACTAAAAAATTTTACTGACATTTGTTTATTTGATGTCTTTATATAGTGACCAGGTGTAAAAGCAAAGGGACAACAGAGAATACAAAATTGCAGGAAGTCAAGGGATAGCTGTTGATAGGCCTAAATAAAAGTGAAATGCCTTCACTTCTCCTTTACTCCTCCCATTCCCTTCTTTCCCCATTGTTGACTTCTGAGGTCTCATTTCTTTGTTACCAATTTTTGCTCTCTCAGCTGTCTACATTTTATTTACAGGCAAAGTAAACGATCTTCATTTATTTGCACTGATTTTACTTTTGCTCAGAGTATAACTTGGCTAACCTTATATGTTCACACAGGCATATACAATTTATGCCCATGTTGCAATGCTCGTCCTAAACAGTGACAGATATGTGGTAACTATTAAAGAAGTTAAAGTTTTGGAGAAAATATGAAAATATTGTTATTTCATAACAAACTGGTAGTCAAGACAGAAGCTTGTTTTCAGAACCCAGGCTTTTGTTAATAAGCAGCTCTTTCAAAGCCAGATTTCTAAAAATAAGGCTCTCTAGTCTAGTCAGAAAATTTCAACTGTAACACATTATACAAAACCATGCACAGGAGAGTAGCAAGAGAGATTTGGGTTATGTTTTTTTTGTTAAAATTCTATCTCCTACTTTCATTTATCTCAGGTTTCAATGTGTAGCTGTAATCAGGAAAGAAAGGAGAAAAACTTCAGTGCATTGAGTACTGAAGGAAAAAACAGAAGCAAATGCTTCTCGAGTGAGCTTACTGCTTTTTAATTAGTGCCTATGGGAAGATACTTTGCTGTATCAGTGCCATTTATACTAGTACTGTCTTGCAACAGTGATGTGCAAAATGTTTCCCACTTCTCCCACCATCTTGTATAGCCCCAGAGCAGATATACATAAATAAGTAATGGAAAAGGTAGGAATCAGTCATGCCTGTTTTGCTGATGCCTGATCAAGGGGGAAAAAAGGAGGGAAGGTACAGAGGAAGATGAAGACTATGCACTTCATAAATTCACTGTAACAGCTGTTCTATGAAATGCTGGGATTTGCTATTCCTCACAGCACAGGATGAAGGCAAAACTTGCAAGACTATATTTCTCTGAGTAATGAGGTAGGCAGCCATGCGGTTAAATCATTTGCTTTCTCTGGGACACTGCTGGGTTCTTTGCTTTTGCATTTAACTGCTCTCAGGTACCAGAGTGTCATTCTCACCTTCGTTGTTATTATAATTTTCCCCCTTGTACTCCCCAGTAAATGAGAAGTTTTACAGTGGAGCAGCTGCTGGTAAAGACATTGACCTAAAATAAAGAAGTCAATATGTTACAGTTGGTTGAAGTCACTTCAAACTTCTTGGTACAAGAAAACAGAAGCAGTTGCAGGTTGACAGCTGTTTGCTCAGGAGCTATTTTGGAAAGTCTCACAGGTTTGTGCATGGCTACTGCTAACTCAGTTTCTGCTAATTCAGTTCACCCAACTGAATTTCCAAAGATAATCTTAACTCTTGTATGAAAAACAGATTAAAGAATTGAGAAAGTAGGATATTCTCTCTGAATTTGTCTTATACAAATAAAAGTATAGATACATAAATTGATAAATGCTTTAAGGTTTTGTATAGAATTAAACATTGAGGGTTTCCTAATGGAGAATGAAGTTACTAGTAAAAAAAGAGTTTGGTCTTCTATGTTGGTGAGTTTGGACAAATGTGATCAGTATAACACTGATTTTACTTCAAAATAAGTCAGCTGATTGCTTACAAAAGTATTTTTCAGTTTCTTGTTGGTGAAATAGGACAACTTGCAAAGTGTGGAAAAAACCCTGCCTCGTATCTTAGGCATGTAAAGTAGCTGTAGCATGTCAAGTGAAGTGTGTAGTCTTGATTTATGTCTTTTAGTTTAAACTGCAGTCACATTTTTTGATGCTATTGTTTCTAACTTGTTATATTGTAACATATGATAGATTCTAGCAATGTCTTTTTATTCCTAACCACGGCAATTAAATTCAGTTCTTGAAAACCAGGAATCCAAAATAACTTGTGCTCCTTTGTCACTGTCATGACACAGCATTGATCTCATTTCTTTAATGAAGGTTTTCAAGTGAAGGCACTACATGGACCCAAAAGCACAGGGGAGAAAATGCTGACCACCACCATGGTTTTTCTGGTTTTCCTCACAAGTATGTTTGCTCCATGTCTTCAGTGTAGAGTGCAGAATGCACAAAATGGCATGGTCCTCTCAGAGTGTTTGTAATTAAATTTTATTTAGCCACAAAGCCATACTCTGATATTTTGTCTAAATATATGCTAGGAGAGGTCTGTTCATATATTAAAAATCTATGTGGACTGAAGCTGGTATATTTTTATATGTCCTTTCTAATGGAAGTCTTCTCTACAGTATAGGTTTTGACCAACCATCACTGTATTCAACCTTTTGAGTTAGTTTAATCTCCTCAAATGAAGATTGTCACTTTTTTAAATGCACAACTCTTAAGGATTTTCCAAGGTACACATTTTAGCCACTGCATTATTATAACAGAGTGAAACTAGAGGAATGTAAGGAAGTTTTAAAATCTCCAAATCAAGGCTAAGGTACATTAATCAAGTACTTCAGGGAAATAGTCTTAGATTTTGAAGTATTATGCCATACATTTCAAAACAATTATTTTTAATCCCCCTTTCTTTTGATTATGAATAAAATATTTGTTAAAAGTGGAAAAGAAAAAAGAAGTATTTATGACTGAAAAGATTTCTTTAATTAAAGAGAAATATTTAGGTTTTACATCTGCAGGCAGAGGGTTAATAAAATCTCAGCATTTGAGCTGAGACACAAAGGCTCAGGAAAAGAGCTTGTTTTTTATACCACCTCTGAAAATGCTATTTTGTAAATTAAACTCTCACGGATCAATAACTATGGCATCATTAATAGTTAGGGCCTGGTATTGAAAGAGGTAAAGTGATAATGTTCATATTAGTTCTGTGTTGCCAGAACTATTAATTACTTATATCCTTCCGCTGCTTTTGTGTGACCCTGTAAGTTCTGTAAATGCTGCTTTCATCTTTTATGAAAACTGCTTGAGAGAAATATATGAGTTCTCAACAATATATTTTGATGAATGTCATCAAGTCCTAAACGTTTTTAAACAATGACAGAATTTGTCACACAGCACACAAAGGTTACTTTGTTATTAATAACTGTGTTTATTAATATAGATCTGCTTAACTTGGGGGAAGGATCTTCAGAAAATGTAGGCAATGTTGTGGAGTAGATAGCATCTATTATAGAAGGGGAATGTTATATTTTCCAGTAGTATATTTTTGCTTCTTTCTGATCACTTAGGAAAGTGCCTGACAACATGTAGCTTCCTGTAAAACTGTGGTGTTTGAATTCTAACTGTTGCACTTTGAATGTATTTTGTTCTTTCATCTTTTGCTGTATCTGAGGTATTATCCTGATGCATCCCTATGCAATGTCCTGGTGAGCCGTAGAATCCATAGATATCAAACGTTCAGATTTCCAGCTCAGGACAGCTACCAGAGACTCTCATCCCTAAATTTACAATCCTGACATTCTTGTTGTGAAATGAAATTCATCGTGTAATATTGAAACCACGCTCTGACTCATATTCAAATTGTTGAGTGTTCCTGTTTCCAGTGATGTGTTTCAAATAAACAAACAAGCAGCCTGTCCCAAATAATAACTCCAGTGCAAATGGCGGCGTTGGAACAGTCTCTCTCAGGGATCCAGGTTCATCCTTCTGTAAAGATATTTTGCAGGAGCTCAGAGGAAAGCAAATTTAGCCCCAAACAAATTGCAGTTGCCTAGGGCCATGTCTGGTTGGGCTGTATCTCCAAGGATTGCCCACAATCTGTTCATTGCCACAAGGGGACGTTTCTTGTTCATTGTCCATCAGGACTATCTTTTTTGCAAAGGGCTTTTTAGCTGGTCAGCCCCCCGGGTGCAGTGGAAGGATGCTGAGAACTTTGAACATTAATACCTGGTAGAAGATGCATGAAACTGTAGAACTTACCTAAGAATTGTCACAAAGATATATACAGCGTCTTCAAGGTATCTCATCTCAGATATAGCAGAATGTATGTAATATGAGCAAAAAATATTGCTAATATTGCCTGAAAACTGCAGAAATACACCTGATCTAGACTAGATGCCTATTATCATTTTAAAGTTTTTTTAAAAGACTTTAGCTGAAAACATTTTATTTTTAAGTAGATATTCAGGGTCACCAGAGAGACTGGGCAAAGTTGTTAATGCTAAACTGAATAATTTCTCTTTTATACCACTGATACTCGGAATCATTTGCAATATAGTGCTGCAGCAAGTGGGATTCTCCAGTTCCTCCCAGGTAATGTACACCATAAAACCCTAAATCAGCCATTAGAATTCTTTTTCCTGTGACACCTGCTAGGTGTCACATATACTGGGGTAATTCACTGCTTAATATCTGGCATTGCTTTTCAAAGATATGAGAGAAAAAAAATATCTCTCTGCAATCATCGACTTTCAAGAACATGTACAGTTTTCTGAGGTCTAATACATAGCTGCTCCAGCATGCAGCATGGCAAATAAATATATTCCTTCTCAGCTTAAGTTGCCTAGAACATTCTTCCAGTTCAGAAACAGAGGCAACAAAAAGCTCTATGTCAAAAGTTTCATTGTGGAGGCATTTCCAAGTGGAGAAGCCACTCCTACAGCACCATTCTAGGACTGCTGAACAGATTCTTATTTTATTATTTAGAATTAAGTACACATGAATTAAGTAAATTATTGCCATCTTTTCATCTTGTCAGTATACAAGAGCTTTTCTTATGGTTGTTCTAGGCAGAATATAACTTAGTTTAAACTTCCTTGTGGAAAACTTGTCATTAGAAGATGTGGTTGGAGGCATCTTCTCTTAGCAGCTTCAGAAAGGTTGCATAAACTCATCTCTGATGGCAAACCTCCCATTTTCCGCCAATTCCCCACAAGCATCTACCATATCTTCACTACCAAGTTTATAACCAGAGGGCTGAATGCCACTAGTAACATAAACAAGTAAACAACTGAAGAAAGTGTGGCTGAGTGATACAAAAGTCTTTTCTATTTGTCCCATGCACTTTGGGTACATGTACTTTGGGATCTAAAGAGGACTGTGAAATGAACCTTACTCTCCCCATAGGTTGGTCAGTGTAAAATCAGAATATGAATGCATACACCCTCAAAAATATGCTTAGAAAAACATTTGTGGAAGTCTTACAAATGTGAATTTAGACATGCTGTCAGCATGACTCTTCTTGAGCAATATGTGATTGCATGCTCACAGAGATCCTTTGATGTTTTCTTTTGTGTATGCACATTCCCATTCACTTGTGCATGTTGTCTGCTTATTTTCTACACAATTTGCTTTGGAAATATTTAAGTGTGTGTCTGTGTTAATAGTTAGAAAGATGCATTTTTTTGTTAGTAAGATTAGTAAGATCTGCAGCTCACTGTGGGTGATAGCAATATGTAGAAGTGATGTTGTTTAGTAGTACTCTCATTCAAAGAGGGTTGTGTGGTGACAGCCCGTTGGACTATATGTGTTTTTTGGAAGTGTCACACTGTTTTACTGAGCTGCTTAGATTTCACAATGTGCTGTGTTCATTTTCTGGGTTGCTGTCTGGCTTAAAACCGCTAGAATTTTTCATACCCTATTTGTGTAGTCAACTGAATCATGATTTCAGGATTTTATCAGTCTTCAACTGCAGAAGATACCAACTTTGCTGTTTTCCTTCCACCTCACTTCCCTCAGCCTGGAGCTGTTTCTGTATCTGCTACAGGGGGTGAATTTTAAGGCAGTTACTTAGGCTATAGAAAAACAGGGGAATGTACAGTAAAAAAGTGATAGTCATTAGAAAAATGTTGTAGGGACTTGTGGCAGTTTTAAATATTGAATTTGATTAATGAGAACAAGTAAGCAACATTTACCATAGAAAGGTTTTGGCAAATTCTTGCTTCACATAAAGATAAAAGGAGGCTTTTTAAAACTGGAAAGCACTCTAATAACTTTCATCAGTAAATATACCTTAGCATGAGCTTCTTTGCTTTCATGTCAGTCCATGCATTTCCTCATTGCCTGTGCCAATTCTGCATCGCCTAGATTGTGTTTGGATCTTTGCCTTTTCCTTCCCCTGCTCCTAGCGTGCAATAGGTACAGGTTGTTTTTGCTTTCATTACCCACAGAAAAAAGCCCAGTTTAACATTTGTGCACCCTGGAGATGGGAAATGACAGGTGCAAAGCACTCAGCTCTGAAAATGCAAGTACCTTTGAAAATATAGAGTTGGCACTCTGCTTTTTCTCATTGACTTTTCTCCTACCATAGAGCCATGTTTGGATTCTCTAATAGACAATCACTAATTAGTGTTTACCTAATAAACTGTTGTGATTCCACCTTTCATAACAACACTGAGGTCTGATGTGTGTGACCATACCCTGCAGACCTTCACTTCACTTATTAAGAATGTTTGAAACAGGCAAACTCAAGGTATAGTTTTTCTTGTCACAAGCCAGCTGGGACACAGATGAATATTTCTAGTGCTAGCAACAGATCTGCATCTACTGCACCTACACATAGTCCTCTACAAAGCCTAGCTGGCTGACCACCTTTTTCTCTGTCAAGAAGCAAGTGGTCTGTTGTACTCCCTTAAATTTCCTAGACATTGAAAACAAGCTATTTTTATGACTTTTCTAACTTTTAGTGATATCTTTTCTATTCCTTTCTTGCTGTATTAGATTATTTTTGTAGTGGATTTTAAGGGAACATTATCATCATGCAGATATTGCACTGTCCTTCCAGTAGATGCTGAGAAGTTTCTTATTAATCTTATTTTGCTTAGTCACCCCACATCAATTTTAACAATGTCCTATGAGTTACAAAATTCTGGTTGTTTATTCTGAAGGATTCTGTGATTCTGTGTGCTTCTACTTAACAAGATTCTGGAAGCAAATGAAACTTATGTTCTTGGGCTCCGCTTTGATCAGCTAAATAGGTACTGATAAGCATAAAACTAGTAACAGGCAGATCAAAATTCATTAAGGGATAATCTTTATATTAGTTTGAACACAGTAGCTTTGATGGAAGATTTTAGGATTTATGAAACGAGAGACATTCTTCCAACTTTGCTCTTGACAACTTTTGTCCACTTGGCCTTTCCTTGTGTGCCTATGCCATGTGTTTCATGAGGGTCCATGCTCCCCAAGGTTCAGATTGGCTCTGAAATCCAAGTTTCAAGTGAGCTAAGGATTCCTTTGTAAGGATACAAAGGGTCCTTTGTAAGGACCCTTTATGGAAAACAGGAACTGGTTTAAGCTGTCTGAGTAGGCAGGTGCTGTAGTGGAGATAGCTAATTAAACAGAGTTGTAGAGGAAACTATCACATGGGAACAATTCAGAATTAAATACAATACAAATTTCTTAAAGCAATCCTTCTAGCAATTTCCCTTCTATTTGTTTTTCTCATTCTATTTTAAATGAGTCTAGAAACAAAATGAAACATTTTCTCCTGAGCACAGAAGGAAGCAAAAGATTGGTCGCCATTTCTATGTCTATTTCTCAGTGTTTACAGTGTTCAGTACCGCAGAAATGGCCCTGTTAAAGATGAATAGATAGGTCTGAGTCAGTTTGTCTTCCAATCAAACTTCCAGCAGAGATTTTATGATTGATTTCTGACAATACATTCAGCTACTGGCAAAGCAAAACAAAGTTTTTTAGAATTTCAATCTGAAGCAGAGGGTGGACTATAAGGAGGAGGACACCTGCTTGACGTATTTTCAACAGTACCAGAGAATACATTGATGTTTGTTGGTAAATAAAAATGGTGAGATTGTTCCTTTGGGGTTTTTACTCACACAGAAGATTCTAAATGAAACTTCATAAAGTGAAGAATTAGTTTCTTGGTAATATTTCCTACCTTCTAAAAAATTCTTAAAAAAGATATATATGTAACATCACTGGCATTAAGAATGTTATTTTTTTTCCTATTTTAATAAAAAGGATTTATTGAAATTCTGGTTAATATTAGTTTTTGCAACCAACCAGCCAAGCCTAATTGTTTTAGGTAAAGATTATAAATAAGGAACAAAAATGGTAAATTAAATTTGGGATACAATCTTGATAGATATCCAGGATTTCACAGTTTCCTTTTGAAATGATGGAATAAATTCACCAAAATTATGTTTTTCCTGGGAGTGCTTGAGCTGACCAAAAGCCCAAAGTAAGCAGGAGCCTGTGGATCTGGAGTGCGGGTCAGCCTGCTGGCTGTATTTTCAGTGTCTCGCTCCTCAGCAGTGAGGAACTGTCTCTCTGTGCAGGAGAAGCACCAAACCCTGCAGAAGCAATATGTTCTAGTGGCACTGTGCTTTCCAAGCAACCACAGAAAGGGCAGCTGTGAGAGAAAGGAACAAGCACAAGGACAGACCAGTGCTGTTAGGAAATCCTTCAGTGAGGGATAGCATGGATTTAATGATATGGGTTTCCTTTGTGATGCTAAGCTTTAATGATGGTTTAACTTTTTTCTTCCTTTTGTATTTATAGTAGCAGGAAGTAAAAGATTTCTTTTAGCATAACTGCTGTAATTTTATTTTTGGAAAGCCTCAGAGCAGAACTGCCTAAACAAATAGAAATTTTTTAAAAATTATCTTGGATTTCTTTTGCTATTACAGCAGCAATATTTGTTTACTACAAAATAACCTATTGTAATGCATTTAATAAGACTCCTTCACCTAGTCATTCGGCTTTCCTGCACTACTTATTTATGTCAACATTCTGAACCATTATTTAATAAGGTTAAAATATAATTTTAACAACAGAAATGCTTTAGGACCAAGTCACATAATTCTCATCTATTTTCTCATGAGGCCTTCAGTTCCTTCATGGCTACTTCTACATCATTTTAATGTGTTCTGGTTTTATGTTAGCCATGCATCAAACTAAAACTTATTTTCTTTACCTAACATGCATTTTGTGTGATTAAAGTAGTCCGTTGTTTTACTGCAGTTCCATGCTGCACATACCTGATAGAGCCCAAATGTTGGACAGGCTGTAAAAGTGGAAATATGGCCAGTGTAGTATGGTAAGACCAAAGCAGGAAACTGCTTTTCTTCCTGAAAAAATGGGTTTGTAGTTTGTCATACTTATTTCTGCTTGAACTGCTCCCACTTGACAGAAGAGAGAGATTTTGGAAGAATCAAACAGAAAAGACAGGTTTTCTAATTTGAATCCACTCCAAGACCCAAACATAAATCACCCTGCTACTTATTTTCAATAAACAAATGAAAAAGAAATAAAAGGTATGTTCAAAGGTAAGAGGAAAATAGATTCTCACAGACTGTTTTCTTTATAATGACATTTAATGTGGTATTATCAACAGCAGCATATTGAAATGTACTTTTGAGAATTAAGTTCCTGTAGATTTACAGTGATAAGATTAAGGGTTTTTTTACCATTTACCTGATATTTTTTAATACCCTGTATTACAGAGGATGCAGACTCTTCTTTCAGTGCTTGCATCTTGGTGCTTTCCAGAGGCAGCCTGAAAGGATCAACCTGTCCCTGTAACCAAGGAGAACCTCCCAGAATTTGCATTATAATCTAAAGTAAACTGCAACAGGGATTTTTTAATGAGGCAACTGAGAGGACGGAGGTGGTAGTTAGGCTGTGTGACACTGTCAGAATGTTACTAAGCTTTAGAGTGGAATAATTTTAATTGGCAACATCCTCATTAATCATGGCTAATGTTAATGATAGCTCCCTGTAGTGACTCATGAAGAGGTGATGGCCTTAATGAAAGCTGCCTTAGAGGCTAACAGATGGTGGTTAAATTTCAGTAGTTTAAGTATACAACTGTTCAGTTCTTCTAAATAAGTTTTTTCCTACCAAATTATAATATGGGAATAATATGGGAAACTTTGTATTTGGTGCTATTCTTTACTGGGAGATTTTTTTTTTAATTATTGAGTAAATAATAGACAAGAGTGAAAGGAAGACAGTTCAGCATGCATTATAAATTCAGATCCATGCACACAGGTTAAGCTTTATGTTTTCTGATCTATGTTTAATACTATAGATGTCATTGTGAATTTACTGAACAACACAAGAGTGTTTACTGTTACATAAAAGAAATGTTGGCAAGATGTGGGAAAAAAGCATAATAGTTTGCTGCTTTATCTCTCTGATAATGCTTGATATAGCTCAATGTTCAGTGTTTACCAGTGTTGGCAATCTCCTGGTTATGTTTATGAGTGCCTTTGGGTTCTGATGCTCTTTTTGTGAGCTTAAGGAATAAGAGAAAAAGAAAAATCAGCTCTCATCAAAGGTGTTGGGTTAGAACCTCAGAGAACTTCAAATTTTGGCTTTTCTGGTGTTTTATTCATAAGTATGGATATTTAAGGACTCTGTAAATAAGGTCCTGAATAAGTAAGATACTTGTATTTCAGTTAGAAAGATGAAATTAGTCAAGCGCTTCAAAGTAACACTCCAGTAAATACTTCAGTGAACTGGAAACCAATATCTATTGTCTAAAAGAAAAAAAAAAAAAGATAAATAATGCATCTTTATTTCACTAGGGTATTTTAGGATTAATACATTAGTAGTTGTTAAATGCACATATTTTATAATAGCAAGAATAAAACTTTTAAATAGTTTTTCAGGGATTTTTTTTCATATTTTGCATTTCTCTTGCCTAACAGTTTATTCTTATTTGCTCCCTTTTTATTTGCTTAATCATTTATTCTTTCTTTAGCAAGGTAAAGCCTTAAAATGTGTAGGAATTTGTTACCCTGGTTGTGGTGTGTGTATATGTGAATATTCTGGAAAGACGATTAAACAAAGGTGTCACAATGCAAGATATAGATAGGAAATGCATTTGATCATTCTTTCCAGGGATGGAGTATCTTTGATGCACATAGAGGAAATGTATATTGGCCCTTTTCCTTTCCTTTATGTGCTCATCTCTACATCACTAACTGCTGTGACATCATACCACATAACCTCTTTCAGATTTATCTTTGCCTCTGTAAAAGAGGGTCTCAGAATATATTCCCTAGAATTATTGTTTTACCTTTAGATATGTTTCAAGTTCCATGACATTTTAATTTTTTATGACCAAACTTCCTTGTGAATTTCCCACTGGATTTATATATTAGCTATTCCATCCAGTTTAGTATGCACAAGAATTCTAATTTTGGGACATTTAGTGTAGACCTTTAAAGAGAAATTCTCAACCTGACTATGGCAATAGTTTATAATATGTTGAAATAAGGCCAGCCTGAAGTCACATGTCCTTAGCATACTGGCACCTTCTTTACATACCTTTCAGTACCCACGTCACTTGTGCTTGTGTAACCAGTCTTACAGTTGGTTTCCAAACATGCCAGTTAGAAGGCCAAGCATATCTGGATTTACATTGTGTCAGAACTTTATTGTTTAATGTGATGGGATCTGTTGGTTTAGAAAGGATGTACGGAGTTATCAAGCCTCTGAACATTACCATCTTTTCTTGAGAATTGGTACATCAAAAGCATATTATTTATGCAATAAGGGAAAACATTAAAAGTACTGAAAGCTACTGCTGTATTTGATACCCCTTGATTTGGAAGAGTTATAGTATTTAGAATTTCTTTGTGGGTAGTTTTTCTTGGCACAAGGACAAGATAGATCATAGAATCTGCAGCTAATTCTCAGGAAAATCTTCAGGTTTTCAAATTATGTTAGAAAACTTCATTGCTGCTTTATCTGTTTTCAAATTATTCCTTCTTGAGCTACCTCTTGTTTTTCCTGCTATGGCTTTTGGGAGAGTCAAATTATTTGTATCTTATGGAATTAATTTACATTCCTTATTTTGAGGGATTTTAGTACAAGAAAGAATTAGACATCCCAAAGAACTGTGGGGCTGAGGATAAGGGATCGCTTTTGTTTATTTTCCTCCATTAAGTTTTTTCTTTGATTGTCAGGTCCTGTGACCACATTGGTATCTGAAGTAAAAATTCTGACCTTTCTCTCTATGTAATCAGGTATGGGAAAATGGAATGGGGGAGAGGATGTCAAATATCAGAGGTCATTGGGATGGATAGAGTTGCCACTTCCCTAGAAACACAGTACATTAAAAATCTTCTGTGGAAGATTTGCAAGCTGAACTGGTGAGACAGAAAACTAGATTCATGATTTAAAAAGAGGAAAACAAAGAGTATCCATCATCCAGACAGATAGCAGCCTTAATTGTATTCCCTTTTAATTTGGGCTGTTCAATAATGCATTGTGTTAGTCATCTAAGTTGCACCTCTCTGTGTTGCAGTGTGTTGCAGATAGGAAAGTAAGTTTATTACAACTAATCAAGCAATTACAACAAGTTCCAAGGCAGGCGGCTGATGGAGCATTGAAATAATAGGTTGTAACTTTCAAGTGAAAATTCCAGACACACAAAAAGAAGCCTAATGCAAAGCAAAGCCATGGGCTAAAATTAGGCCATCTGAGTGTAATTTCAGCTGAGGGTAATTTCACTGAGTCACATATAACACTTCTGAAACTGTGTCCACTGTGACATCCAAAGATGATCCTTTGTGCCTTATAAAAGCTGGTAAGATAAATATGTTGTGTTATATATAAAAATTGAAAAAAAAAAAAAAGGCTCTCCTCAGGGCCTCCTTCTCAATCAAACAACATTGATTTTTTTTTTACCTGAATTAACTAAATATTTATGCTATTTTATACCTACACCACAGTAGGTACATATTGCAGTATGACTGCATTGTCCTACTGTACTCGTAGGTTAGTGGGAATCAAGATCTTATTCATTTACCAAATGCCAGAGACTGAAATTGTTGATTGTTATGTTTATATTTTTCCCTTCATTTAATAATTGCAATAATTATAATAATTTCACCTATTATTTCTCAAGTTCTGAGAGATCACAGTCCTTTCATGGTGGGATCTGCCTTCAAATCTTTTTCTAAATTATATGGGAAGGTCGATGCTGTTTCATTAAAACTTCAATGTTGAATCACTGAATAAATTATAAATTTTAGTCATCTCCCTTGCTATACTCACTTAACAATTACATTCCTTCTTTCTTAGACTCCAGACATGGTTTCTGGACCTATTTATGATTCTGAGGCAACATTCTTCAAGGTAGTGTCATTGTTTAGGTTTCATGTTTTAACCTATCAATCTATAAGCAGACAGTGATACTGCCATGGAGTCATCTGGTTTGGAGCAGGTCTTAAAATGGGTCACGATTGTCATAAAGTAAATCATCCTCTCTGGTCTGCTGGAAATTTGGAGCAGTTCCTCAGTTGTGTCCATCACAGGGGTGGCCACTACAATTTTTTCCTTTTTTTTTTTTTCTCATTGTTATCAAGGTTTCATGATAGTTTTGAAGTTAAGCCATATTCATTGTTCCATTCATAATTCTGTTCTATATTTTATCCTCAAAAAATTGCATCTTTTCTTGAGCAAAGAATGAACTTCATGCAAGTCTATAAGTAGGTCCATTTAAAAACTAAATCAATTTAGGTGAGAAGGTTAAGAAATTTGTTTTACTTCTGATTCTTCTGTCCTAGTAGTATTCAGAGTAAAGAATTCAATGCTTTTTAGTTGTTAAATGCATGTACTGTATTTTTAATAGTAACTGTACTACTAGTGTAGGAAAAAAAGAATCATACTTCATAAAGGGAAGTTTCTTTTGTTGCATGTTTGTTCCTGTAATACTGCCTGGTAAAGTCAGACCTAACCAAAATTACTGTCTATAGTTTTGTAGCTTTATCTCATTTTTCTTGTTTGTGGATTTCTTTCCAGATCTTTTTCCTAAGCAGTTTTGATGATATTTTGTTTATGGTTTTAGGGTTTTGTTTTTCTTGCATTCACAAATATATTCTATTTTTTTTTTCTTGTTAAATGTTTGTTAAGTCCTTCTTCTGCCTTGGTTTTGTGCTCTGCTTGTACCTTTTGCTGTGTTGTTTTAATTGTTCCTTAGGAGTTAGATAAAAGCTGCTTCCCTGAATATGGAATTGTTTTAATCCTTTGAGATGGTTACCACTACTATTTTTTAACAGTATGCACTTTGGTACAAACTTTGGTGAGACTTAGAGTTTATGGCTATACTATTATATCCATTTATTTATTCTAGATGGTTTTAGGCATTAACCAAATATTCCTTCTGACAAATAGTCTGAGATACTTTAAGGGGATCATAAAATGCAAATTATTATAAGACGTGAATTAAAAAGCTGCTCAAAATGTATGTTATTATTTTAAAACTGAAGCAAGTTCTTCTCTAGATAACATACTAAAGTCATATAGAGAGATTCATGGGCTACAGTTCAGTATTATTACATATATCAAAGGACAAAATTCTCAGCAATATTATTGTGCAAAGGAAGCAGATCAGTTCACATTTATATAGCTTGTATGTTTGAAGTGTACTTTCTGCAGCACAGGAGTCCCAAAAATCTCTTTTTTCCCCCGTATGATGTAGTTATATCACGTGTTGATGGCATGTAAAAGGAATCCTGACATAAATACTCTCTAGTTTCTCACATAAAATTCACCATTAAAGACTAAGTCAGCATTTGTTTCAGTTATGTGGCAATTGAAAAGATTACAATTATTATTTAAAACAAGGTAAACATATGAACACATGGGTATATGTAGTACAAGTGGAATTTGGCAGAAAGCATTGGTTTGGTTTCATCAGTTTGATTCAGACTGCTTGGACAAACAGTGGAAATCCTAGCTTAATATGCAATTTTTGTTTTCTTAGCAATTTGATTTTTTTTTTTTATCAGTGGCATTTACTAGTCCATTTTCTCTCTTTAAATGCTGTGGAAAATAAAACATCAACAATAAAGGAAAGAACAGCAAAAGCTAATTTTGTCAAATCATCCTGAATACAAAAACAATCAAAAGCAATGAGCCCTCTTAGGCAGAGTGTCCATGAAATTAAAGGGAAATTTGAATCATATGTTGCTTATTATGTGTGACTACAGTTTGATGTCTGCCTGATGGTTAAAATCAATAATCCACTTTTCAGCTCTGGCTTATGCATCCCATCCTTCTCCCCTCCTGGCTCATCCATCTTGCTTATAGCAAATGTGAATACTTTTTAGTTATAGAAAATATCCTAGTACTATTCCTTCAGCTCTTCTTCTGGTCCTAGAAAGGAAGTAATTTCTGTACCTATATGAGGATAAAAGATTTCAAAATTATGTACAAATTTGTAAGGTAAGTGTCTTTGGAGGCATTGGCATAATTCTTTGTATTTCCAAAAATAATTGCTCTATGAAAGAAGATAAAGTGTCTGTCCAAATGCATTTTAGCAAATTATTTTACTCTTTGATGTGAGATCCTTTAAATATTATTTATACACAAATCTTACCTGTGACATAATTAAACTATATTAATAGCCTTGGCAAGCAACCATGTTTTGTTGTTATTAAAAACATAATCTGTCACCTGAATTTATGCATTTATTTTTTCTTGCTTGTGCACGTTATTTGCTTTCCTATTTACTCAGTAATTAAAAAGCCAACCAGAAGAGGTTGGTTCTTTATTAATCTGCTGCCATTCTGCATGTGTTTTCCCTGGACTCAGTCTCATGTTGAGCCATAAGGTATTCTAAATTCCCCCATAAACACAATTAATGAGAAACTTTGGAAGTACAGCAATGGCCTAATTTGCTTGGGAGAAAGCAGTTTGATAAGCACCCTTGTACCACATTAATTAGAGCTAGGTTAGGTGTTCTACAAAAACATGGTTATATCAGTAGAGTAACAAGGACTTGCTTTGGCCAGATGTCATCATAGTAAGATGTAAGATGTACTTCAGTCACTGGTTTTACATTTTCAAAAGCTTTTAATTATTTGCCTTGCATCTTGGAACCAAATTAACACAGTCTGTGTCTTTTATATATTTTTCCCCCCAAATTTCTGAATATCTTCCTGATGGTCTTATGCTGACAAATAGAAAAAAACCCAAACCTTGTTTAGGGTTTCTTTTTCCTGTTAGGGAAACAGATTTTTACTTCAAAGATTGGCAGAGCACAAGTAGAATGATGAAGAGTTATATCACTTTGATTAATTTTTTTCTGTGATTGTAGCTCTTTGAAGCTACAAAAAGGGAAAGCAAGGTGAAAAAGATGTACCCTGTGTTTCAGAGGGGTCCCTGTGTCACAGGTGTGAGTGCAGCACTGTCCCTGTCAGTGTCCCGGTGTAACCTCAGCTGGCAACCTCACAGCTGCTCACTGACCTCCCCCGACCCTGGTGGGAAGGGGAGGAGAAGCAAAAGTAAAACTTTTATGGTAAGGTAAGAACAGTTGAATAATTGAAACAATGTAAAATATGGAAATTTTAGTAAATACTGATAACAAAAAGAAAAAAAAAAAGAAATGCACAATACTATTGCTCACCACCTGCTGACTGATGCCAGACCCCACCTGGGTAACTTGCCTAATTCATATTCTGGGCAGTATTTTCTGTGGTGTGGGATATCCCTCTGGCCAGTTTTGGTCACCTGTCATGGCTATGCTACCTCCCAGCTTTTTTGTGTATCTCCTCCCTGGTAGAGCATGAGACACAGAAAAGTTCTTGATTTAGGATTAACATGACAACTTAAGTTGTTCTTAAGACACATCAGCGCCTTATCAACATTATTCTTATATTGAATCCAAAACACTGCACTGCACCAGCTGCTGAGGAGAAATTAGCTCTATCCCAGCTGAACCCAGGACAGTGGGGAAAGCTTCCCCAGAGGCTGGAATTACTTCTTCTAGCTCATCAATAACTCAGTTCTCTCTCAAAGCAAACGTTTCCACAATCTTACAGCGTGGTAACAAATGCTGAAAAAGTTATGAGGAACAGCTTGACAGAATCCTTCTAAGATAAATGTGTATATTAAAGATTACACACTTCAGTTCTAACTTGGATGGGTATTTTAATTTCCAGCATGCTTTGGTTATTTTCTTAATATCCATCTGTTTCTGTGTTCAGTAATTTATACTTTATTTACTAGCAGAGATTTAGCTCTTAGGCTCAAAAATAGGCTGTTTGAACTGTTTTCTGGGCTGCCTGTGCCTTCCCCAGCACCTGCAAGGCAGTGTTTGGCCAGATCCCAAGCGCATGTAAGGCTGTATTTGGGGCTTTACCTCGGCGGTGGCTCCAGAAGCTCAGTTGGAAAGAAGCACAGGGCTCTGCTTTCTGCATCTGTTAGAGCCAGCACTCATGAGCTGCCACAAAATCAGAAACAGACTTTTTGAGACTGTGTTTAAGTAGCAGTTCCAGGGAGCTTCAGGAGGCATGCAAATGTTTCAGAGTAAAGTTGGGGGGCTCCTTAGTAAATTAGAGGAAGTCAGCTGAGTGAATTAAGGAAGAAGCCGCTTCATTTTAATATCATTGTTGTTGAAAATGTATCTGGATCCTTACAGATGCCTACAGACCCTTTCAGCCTGGAAATCATAACACAGCTGAAAAGGTGCAAGGATTAGTGGTTCCAAGATTTCATCCTATCCTCTGGAACACCTTCTTTTCCATTCTTCTTGAATTACATTAAATATTAAAGTGCTTAAATGAAAGAAAATTAGGTGGAGAGAAAAAGGGGAATTATTTAGTAATTTTCATAAGACTGTTTATCATGACAGAGATAGAAACCAATGTTTTGCTTAACATGATTAAATAGAGTATTGTATGACAGTATTTAAATATCTTAAAGGTTTTTGGTTGTAAGATTTGCAAATTATTGTCTTTGATTATGGATGTTTTATAAAATCACCAGTGACATAAGCACAGATTCAAAGATATTGTTTAATAGACTGTGGTCAAGCACAAACCAAACTTTTTTATGTGCTTTAACATTCTTTTAGTAGTAGGCTTTTGAAACCATGTCTTTTTTCCATTTATTTTCATTAAAATGAAGGATTCTTTTTTTTTTTTTAATTTTTTTATCTCTAGGTGAAGTCTTTTGTCTTTTCAAATTGCAAAGAAATGTTTGTTCTTACATTGTAATTTAAATATTTGCCAATTCACCACTGAGGAACCTCAATTGTGCTTTGCATTGAGAGTTTGTTGTGACTCATGGAGGAATTGCTCCATAGAATATTGTACATTTGTAGACCATTACAACGAAGAAAAGTGCCACTGCTGCTTATAGAAAATTTTCATAGTATTTTGAATTGCACAGTGTTTTACTATATAATAATTTATTTTAAATACATTATTTTATTCCTTGATTAACCTATTTTCAAAAGCAGAAAAGCACCTAGCCTCTCATACACGTGAACTGTATGTGTTAACATTGTTAACATTCTTTGGTTCTTCTATATATTTATGGAAAATATGGCTGAATGAAATAGAGTGATTACAACGTTTTTGTGTGTATATTGTATGGTATGTGGTAAATTGCCAAGGTTATTTTTAATATATTAATTCTTTCCTTCATAGTTCATGTGAAATTCATATTCCAAAATTGCTGCATTTCTTGGAATGCTTACAATATAGCCTCTGTGTCTAAAAACCCCAAAAACTTCTTGTAGCAATAAATTACTACTGCCATAATTCATCTGTGTGTGCTGGAATAAATTGTTTTATTTTTGTGCAGCTGTTTCAGGGGATTCTTTTGGAAATGCTTGAGGTTGTTTGGCACCTTTTATGAATGCAATAGTTGTCACTTTTCTTCCATTGGCAAAACTGTGCTGCTTAAAGAATACTAACTTTAAGTTAGGGAAGCTAGCATAAAACTCTTTAAAAATAAATCTAGAAAAAGTGAACAGCTTCTACATTCTTAGCTCTCTCCCTGCCCCCATCCTGTGCTTTATTTTTCAGTTGTCATGATTGTTTTTCTTCACAGTGTGGCACAAAGCGCCTCTGAAGCCAAGCACAATTTATATTGCCAAGACATATCCTATAAAGTGAAGCTGAACATAGCAGATGTTGAAAGAGTTGTATGTTTGCAAATGATTAGCTGTCATAATATGTTTTTCTGATTCTTTATTTTTTTTCTGAAACTCTGGACTAGAAAAGAAAACAAGGTGGCCTGGTCTTTCAGAACTTGATTTGATGCCAAGGAAGAGGAAGAGTTTAGCTACCCTCCCTTAGACTAGAAGAAATAGCTGACATCATAACTTAATTCTAAGTAACATGTTGACAACAACCACAATGAAAAATATTTCAAAACTTTGAGTAAAGACCTTCTTTGGTTCCTTAGAGTAAATGAAAGTGACTCTGAAGGTTTGGATAGACAAAATCAAGATGGCAATCTGAAATTGTTATTATAGAGCCTTCTGTTGCATCAGCTGAAACAGTAACTTATTAGAAAATGCCCTTTTTTAAAAATTTTGCTGAAACCTGTTTCTGAAAGTTTCACAGAAAAAAAAAGATGGAAGAATTTTTGTCACAGCAACTGTGTTCCATTTCAAAGTCTAAACAAGTGGGAGATGACATTAGTCTGAATTTTATTTTAGTTTGAGACATTTAAAGGTTCATTGAAAATATTTTTCAGAAAAAGGATTTGATTTAAATTGTTCAGTGATCTGTTTTGCAATTCAGTTGGGTGTTTGCTTTTGAAATACCATGAGCAATGAATACTCAGGAACCTGTACTTCACAGTGTCTGATATTCTCTTGGTGGTGGAAAGTCTGTTCAGAGAAATGTTACAATCTGGGAAGTAAAACCAAAACTCCTCACTTCAATCATCCTCAGAAAGAGATGATTTTTCTAAGAAAATAAGAAGACTTGAGGATGCTGGCTTTCTGTAAAATCTATGCAGCCTCCAGAGTCTTCTTGACAGTAAGGCACTTCTCCTGTCAGTAACTTTTTCTGTGCTCTCCTGGCGGTCAATATCTCCTTGATACAGGTGGATGCAATTTGCATTTGACTTTGCCAACTGTTATGGGGGAGAGAAACTGCAAAATCAATTTTATTAATGTTAGCTGCCTCATATTAAGTACAACTAGGTATATTGCTCTATTGTCTATGAAATGGCTTCAATGAAAAATTTGATGAGCAATTTAACATGACAAAAGAAGAAATGCAAAAATACCAATACTGTGTCTCCCCTCTTTTGGTAGTTTTCCCAGGAGGGAGTTAACTATAAGCAACGTATTAAGCAACTGTATGTTAAATAACTAGGGAAAAAAGTTAAAAAATAATTCTGGGAAAGACTTTATTTTGTGGGATTCCGTGGGGTGACAAATTTTATCTCCAGGAAGAGTGATGCACTCAGTCATCCCAGATGGTGCTAGGTCCAGCTGGCCTGGTGTAGTCTGTGCCATGTGGATGCAAAACTGGTGTCAGTTCAAAGCTGGCTGCTTTCTAGAGCTTGCTTACATTCACATATACTGTGGTTCTTCTTAGGGGAAGATGAATTGTGGAGAGCCTGGTTCAAGCATGGCTTAAAGAAAGAGGCCATGAAGGTATACAGCTGATGGGAAAGTAAAAGGTAGCTGTAAAGCAGCAGTTTCCAGGCTTGATTTTGTAAATAACCAGGTTCTCAGACACCTTTTCTATAAACAGCAGGATTCTCAGACAGTCTTCTCATAACAGTCCTTGGCTGCTCTGGGAACAGATATGAAGGTTTTGAGAACCTTTCATATCACAGTGAGAACACTAATTTTGGTTTCAATAAACAACCATGGGTATTGTAAACAAAAGGAGGGGTTAGAGTTTTCTCTGTAACCTATCGTGAGCTCGGATTTTTCAATATGCATGAAGTTAATTAGCACTGTTATATAAAGTGGCTGATTTGATCAATAAATCAGAGTCGATGCTGATCAACAACAAGATGGGTCGTTCTCCCTTCGCTTTCAACAATGAATGATGTGAATACAGAGTGTCTCTTAAAACATAGATATCAAAGTTAATCAAAGTATAACCGACTTGAAAGAAAGTACTTTCCAGCAGAGAGAACAGTGCCATAAATTGTATCTGTACAACAAAGAATAGATATGGGTAGAGGAGCAACTGAGGTTAAGAAAAAACAAGCCAGGGAACAGAGTGTACATGCACACACACAAAAAAAGAATATATAAGTAATTTCAGTGTTACATCTTGCAGATAAAACCCATTATTTTTGTTGCATTATTTTTGTTGTGTGCTTAGAGCACGATGCACAAAGATAGATTTGAAGAAGTTAGTAGTAGTATAGCTGTTGCAGAACTGACACCTTTCTGGTCTTTTTGACCAAAATACCTGCTTGAAAACCCAAATGTCCTTGCCTGGCTGTGAAGCTCACTGCACAGGGTTTTTATCACCCCATTTCCTTTTAATTCCAAGCTTATTAGTTAAAATAATCTGCATAATTCCTACTTTGTACCACCATCAATGTGAAAGAATAGATATTTTAGAAATAGATCTGTATCATATAGCTTATTAATTACTTTGAGAATCTCCTCTTGTATTTGCTATACTTAACAGCTTTAAAAATTATATAATAAAATTAATTGCTCCTATATGGAGTGCTATGTGGAGTGGGAGGTAGGAGACATGTAATGGAGCTTTGCAAAGTCAAACATTTGAGCTGTGAGAACGATGTGCTGCCCCGAGGATTCAGTGCTGCCAAAAGGAATACTGGATACTAGGGGAAATAAAAAGCCCTTTTTAAACCTGGGTTTGATCCTTATATCTATCACAAGGCAATCCCAAGCCTGCTGAAACCCTGTGTTGCTCAGTTGCTGTCCTTAGAGCTTCTGACAAAGTCCATGCGTGTGAGTGACCCCCATTTAGCTCCAGTTGGTTGTGAGTCTGGGAGGAAGGATGGATGGACAGGCCAGGCAGCACTTATGTGTCAGGACTCACTGTCCTAAATGTTTCCATTTAGCTCAGGATGTTTAGTAGGCCTCCTGCAAAGAGCTCTCAATCTTCCTGTGAGTGTAGCTAGCTTCAGGAACTAGAGCTTTTGTCTCTTAGATATCTGGGTTTTTCTATGGTTTGGGTCTCTGCAGATAATTATTTGCCAGCAGAACTTCCAGGTCCAGAATCTTGTTTGGTATTTTTGTTGTGCTTTGCTTTGTTCGTATTTGGCATTTTTCCCCCTTTCTTCTTTTTTTTTATTTTCTGGTAAATGTCTCAGGTCAGGTAATGGCTTTTCTTAATGTCCTTCTTTATACTTTGAAAGTCTGAAAGATGAAAGACTTTTAGGAAGAAGTTATTTTTGCTTTTTCACTATTTAGTTGATATTCTTGTGAAAAACAACATTTTCAAAAGATAGGGTTGGCCAAGCAGCTCCACACTGGATTTCCTTCTCTTTAATTGTGCTATCTTCTCAGCATAAAATGTAGAAATGTAATGTTGGCTCATTTTGAGTTTTAGAGAATATGGGTATGTTTTTCAGATCAAACCTGAAACTTCAGGTTTCCACTGCAGAAAGGCAGTTTTATGTGTTTGTTTGTGTCATTGCAGGTACTTTTTAAAGACATTTCATGTCAGCCTTAAATCTAATAGTCCCTGCCCCAGCTTGTATGATTCCCTCACCAATTTACTGCAGCCTTTCTGCCAGTTGTAATTGTTCAAAATGTCTGGTTGTGTTATTCCTGAAGTATCTTTAGGAAAGAGATTAATTTTGTGACCCAAACCAGCTTATTTGAAACAAGCTGTGGTTTAATTTAATAGTAGGAACAATGTATATCCAGACAAGGCTATTTTAATGCAAACAAGTACCCATACTTGTCAGTCTCAATTCAAACACTCCATTTCTGTTAAATGCGCTTCAGTCAGCTTCCAGACAGCTTTTGATTTTCTCCCTCTTTCTCTCCTTTTGGGACCTTTTTTCCATGCCATTCTCAGGATCTGCGGTTTCTTCATGGCTTTTCCCCCCCATAATTTTCTACCTGCCTTCTCTCTGTCTTGCACAATTGCAGTATTGATCTCAACATGGCCTGAGCAAATAGCACCTGCACAATTTACTGAAGGTGAGAGAATAGGGCTTTAGAAAGCATTAATCTGCTTTGCTGACTGCCAGCAATTATCTCTTGTTGGAATGATCACCTTTCAGTTGCATAGCAAACATCATCATAATGATCAAAGAAATGAATGTATCTTATAACATTATTAAACTATTATAGGCAAGTTCCAGATATTTCACAATTGTCTTGCTGAATATATTAAGGTAGAACAAAGGGGCAGAGTTTCATTAAACCATTTAAAGCATAGTTATTACTTATGGCAATGGGGGATGATAATGAAAATGAAAAGGCAAAAAGAAAGGCAAAGATCTCTAAGGTCTGATCATCCTGAAGGATGTTCTTAGAGTGAACTAGTTTCTGTAACTAATAAAAGAAATTGAATTCATTTAATGGTGTGTCCACAAACACAGGACTTCTAAATCGAAATTAACAGCATCATAATTACAAACAGCAAATTTCAGCAGAATTCTGAAGAAAGCCTGGGATCTGTGGTGAGACATCTCATCTGCTCTACCTCCATACTTCATATCTCGCTCAGCAATATTAAATTGTTTGCAGGTAAAACTTAAATTTCAACTGGGACAGAAAAAAAGAAATCCTAACTTCTTAGTTAATTAGCATGAAACAGCATTTAAGGAAGATAAAGTAATTTATTTCCATATTTTTCAGACAGTTAAAGTAGCAGCAATGGGTGATCCTAGCAATCCCTTGATTTTTGGATTTGGGTGAAAACTACAAATGACTTTTTCTTCTTGACACAGTATTTTGAAGTAATACGCCCAAGTATAACTCTTAGATCTAAACTTTGTATCATAAAACTGAGTCCATAGAGATGAGCATGCTGTAACATTATTGGTGTGATTTTGTGACAATATAAGACTGCAATAATAGGATGTGTAATTTTATATTGGGAAAACCTAAGTGAAATTTTAGGTGCAACTGTGTAATTCTAAAAATCACCTGTCCATAGGATATAATTTGGGATAACTGTAACATCTTTTAGCATATTTATTCTTAGGTACTTCCTCTTAGTCTTAACTGCCAGTAAATACTTTATCTCAGATGTACAAATTTACCTGCATTTCTGTTAACTCTCACTGCAAAATAACTACATAGTACAGAAGCAAGTGGCTGATTGATAAGGTTACAGTTTTGAAAAATAAAATGGCAAATCAATGACAGAAGAACCACCTTGCAGGGCTTTGTTCACATTGACTTTGTTCACATTGTCATGACATTGCTACATATTGCCATATGTAGCAAATTGTAACCTCAGCATCTTGTATAGTCACAGCACTTCATACCTTAAATAACAAAGCAAGGACAATCCTCTGAAACATCAATTTCAATCCCCCAAAGAGAAAGCTACTGATATAAAAGGTCAGTAAAACATGCCCTTTGCTCCACAAGGATGTGTGGGAGAGGGAAAGGTGGGAAAATAAGAAACTGATGCTCGATGTTATAGTGAAATATCTGTCTTAAGTACTGGAGGCACCACTCAAGGACAGTTCGTATGCTTAAAAAGCACCATCTGTATAAATCTGCCAGAGTCAACAAGGGGCTGACTTAGCTGTGCCACAGATAAGTGGGAGAAATAATAAACCTCTGTTTTACTCCATCTCACTGTCATTTCCTACTTATCTCATTCACTCTCCTTTTTTCAACACCAAAAATTCCATCAAGAGAGGCAGATAATTTTTCGTATTGTCACTTGTGTTGATTTTTTCCCTATTTTTTTTTAAGTAACAAAAGAATCCTCTATGAAATGTCTCTTAAGTATCCTTAAGTACTCTCTATGATATTTCTGTCATAACAATGGGTATGTGGCACTTCTAGGAGAAGTGATTCTTGCATAAACATGCCTTGAGCAACTAGTCAAAACTGTACAGTTATTCAATTTCAGCTCCAGCCCTGAGAAGTCTTTGTACTGCATTTCTACAGGGAACAAAATCCTGACAGGTGCTCCTTAAAGGCTGAGGATCAAATGCAGATTCTCTTCTCTCCCTGCCCCAGCCTCTGCCCCCTCCCACACCAGCAGTGAGGGAGGATTTGTGCACCCCAGGTGCTTGCCAAAGATCTGAGAACTGTGCCTGCAGTCCTGGCACTTCAGCCTAGGAGAAAGGAGAAAAGGGCTTCATCTATATCCTCACTGCTCTAACAGCTTGGAAAAAAAAGGGGAAATATTTAGGATCTGATCCAAAGTCTGTTCAAGTCAGTGGGAATGTTTGTGACAATCACTAGGGAGCAGCATGGGAAGGGTGCTTGATCCACAGCTGATGTCACACACCTCAAGGCACAGGCTGTGTGCTGTTTGGATATTCAGTGTGCAGGCTGCACTTCTGGGGGAACAGTGCAGGGATTATCTGGGGGGAGAAACTTCTATTCAGAGCACTGCAGGTTATGTGCCCCTGTCAGTAATATGATAACATGATTTTAATCATGCTCACATCCACGGAGCTTTTTAGAGAAATGTGTTGGAATTATGCATCATTGCACTTTACTAAATTGTTTATTAATGAATATGGGAAGGTGCATATAGTTCATACATTTCAGACTCCCTTGAAAGAGTTTAACACAAAAAGTAGATACAAAATTGAAGAACAAGTCTCATTTAAAACACAATTTTTTGGTAAAAAACAGAGTATGAATTGCATTGTTAAATGAACAGGAATCTTTTATTGAGACATTTCTATTTCCTATTTGTTCAAAAATATCACAGCTTAAGAACATGTTTTATTTCTGTAGATCATGTCTAAACTGAGACATTTCCCCCACTCCCCACTGATGAAAAGCAGTATCAGGAATAAGTTATGTAAAGATACAGAGTAAGATCTTGCTCATAAGTAAAAAACTATATGTGCTTATACACTGAATTTTTTTTAATTTAAAAAAATTAAATTATTATAGCTCTTTTGCGATTTTAAACTAACACACTCTCTGAACTCACTTGTTCTTACAAACATTTAAAAATACTGTATTTTGGAAATGCCAGCATAAAGAGAATATTTCTTTAAGATGAACTTACCAGCACCTAGAAAAATCATTAAGATTTGCAAGGTTAAAGAACACTTTTTACCACCGAAAGACACCATCACAAATATCTTTTGCATGTATATACTGAAATTTGAAGTGAAATACTGGATTTTCTTTCTTTTCCTGTTCATAATTTATCTTTCTCTCTTTCTTGACAAGAAGGGAATGCAGAAATTAAACATGATTTTTGGATATACACATTATTTTCTTGTATTTTTTTACTTGTTGCAGTGATCTTGGCATCTTAATTTCAGATATCTCAAATAGTTTCCAAGATATGTTGGGGTTTTTTGATCATTGCTCAGTACTTAATTCGAATTGTGGTCATGCTGTGAAACAGAAATTGTTATCCTGTATGTTTTGCAGATACACTGGGGACAGAGGAGCAGTTGCACAGAGAAACTTGTGCAACTGCACTCATTGTTTTTGGGGGCTTTTCAAAGTGTTCATCATAAAATTTAGGCATGGAGGATGCTCCAAACACTTGTGACTCCACATCACTTTGACTTCTAAAGTCACTCACATGAGTGACTTTATAAAGGCTTTAGATAATAATTATGTACATGTAAATTGTGCAGTGTTGCCTTGGTATGCACACTAATGCAAAGCTGGATCAACTCATCTATTTCAGAGGTGCTGAGCAAGTACAATTCTTTTTAGGTTTATTAGAATTTCTGGTCCTCAGTGCTCCTGATCATTACTGGCTTTTAATATATTATCTGAAAGGTGCTTCCTGTAGCAAATTGCATGGAACACACTTTACCTTAGAAGTATAATGGGCTGAGACATTCCTGATGAAATTTCACATGTTAAAAGTGGATATGAGTTGAGAAAAAGTTGATGTAAAATGTTTCCAAGTAACATACATTTCCAGAATTTTTCCATGTAATAAATGGTTTTATTATATTCGTTGTACCACATGCAAAGGAATTTTTTGGATGCCATAGAACTTCATTATGTAAGTTAGGAAATTTTTATAGGGTCATTCTCTCTGTATGTAATTTACTCTATAATTCTTTAGCTATTTGTTATAATAGCTTCCTAAAAGGTTATGTGATATTTAATTTGTGTCTTCTGACTGCCCTTAAGCCTTTTCTTTCAGAATTCCTTGGCTAGACCTTCATTGATGAAGGCAGGTTCTAGGGCAAGCAGCAAGAGCTAGCCCTTGTAACAAACTCTTTCTTCACTTGAAGGAACAGCAAAAAATATCACCAAGGATCATCTACACCCTATTCCACAGACTCCAACACATCTTCTGATAAAATGCAGGAAGGAAATTGAAAACCAGCCAAGTTCTTTGCAGCGTAATTAGCCAGCTGCCACACTCATGCTTCTCATGCTACCACCACCAAGCAGCCCCTGCACCCCATGCTCACCTGCCAGTAAACCCTCACATATCCTCTTTTGAGGAGAAACCTTGTATTTCTGCAGGAGACAAGCATGTGGTTATTTTATGGATTTACTTTGCTTCATCCAGCAAGTGAGTCCTAATCATGTCAGAGCTCATTACACAGAAAGGTTTCTGGCATGGAGTTTCTCTCTTCTGTCCTGAAAAGGGATTGATGGGAACTAGTGGAACTGTGAAAAGTAAATGGTCTTGTTTTAGGGAGAAAAAAGGAAAACAGTAAATGAAAATTGGGACTGCAAGGGAGAGTAGGAAACTGAGAAGAAAACAGAGGCAAGGGAAGTTGGTACAGGGCCATCCAAGACAGAAGGTAATGAAAAGAAATAAGGGTTGGTGTGGGAAACTAACAGGCTACTGAACAAAGGCTGTTGGGCAAGGAAGTGGAGGAGAAGGGTAGGCAGTGAGGCAGAGAAGCAGAGAGCAAACTGTGGGAAAAGAAGAACACTGTAAAAAATTACTATGAGGAGGGAGTGAAATAATAGTAAAAAATGAATAAAATTAAGAACTCAGAGATGAATTTGAAAACAGCATAATAAATCTGACTTTAATTTTAGTATTTAACATACAAGTAATTGTGTAAACACCTCCTGGGAGGACATGAAGGAGGCTGAGACACTGTCTTCCCAATGGTGTTCAGTGATATCAGAAGAGGCATGGGCATACTCTGAAACAGGCTGCCCAAAGAGGTTGTGGAGTCTCCACCCTTGGAGATACTCAAAACCCACCTGGAAACAGGCCTGGAAACAGGTTGCAGCTGATCCTACTTGGAGCAGGGGGTTGTTTTACATGATCTCTAAAGGTTGCTTCCTACAACATCATGTCTGTAATTGTGTGGGCATTTTCAAGGGGTTATGAGGATAGAATTATATTTTTCCTTCCAAGTGTTGGGTTTTATTTTGCAATGATTTCAGGCTTTCTTCTAATAATTTGTAAGGGCCTGGAAGGATACTTCACTACCTAGACATGTAATTTGGTTTGAATTGTTGGGATTGAGGTTTTCCTCCTATTCAGAAGTAATGGGAAAAGCCACAGTTAGATAAAAAATGTATGCAGTTGCTTTCTGTTACAATAAAACCCACAAATGTGCTTGAAGTTAAACAAATTTCCAGCTCCTGTGAAACAATACAGTTGTGGCTTTTTCTTTTTTATTTTTTTTTAACTGCACATCTTCAGTTTGCTTTTAGCACACCAAAGAAAAGTTGTGGTCATGGTGTGATAGTGTGTAGATATTTTATAGGCAGCTTTGAACTTGACAACTTTTTATTGAGACACACAGTTGCATAAAATTGTAATTCATTTGATCCCTCTGCCACTCTATGCTTTGATTTCAGGAAGATGGAAGTACATAGGAAATAATCCTTGTGATTTATAAGGGAAATATACAAATGTATGGGCACATAGAACCATTTTTGGAAACACGTTTCATCTGTGTAGGTAGCAAATAACACTGATTGTGGTGATAAATTTCTTCCACGAATTTCAAGCTGTCTCCATTAAATTATGTTTCTTATCCAAGATATCAGCAGTATTAATTGTCAAGATGCTTGTTTTAGAGAGTTACTGAATTTAAATACCTCTTTGTTTTATTAATGACATTCCTTTCTACAATATCTGAGAACCTACACAAATTTTTCCATTAAAATACTTTTTAGGTGGAAGTTTCTATGTTATAGAATACTTCAACTTTATTTTAATTACTCTCATGGCCAAGCAGAAAGTTATTGCGATGCAATTACAGATAAAACAAACCTAAAAATAGAATCCATTTTTTACTATCCTCTACTGTGACTCTCAGTTGTTATACATAGAAAACATAAATATTAAAAAATTAATGGAAGCTTTCTGAGACAAATTGTTATAAACAATAGCAAAAGAGTTTAATGAGGGAGAAAACCATAAACAACAAAGTAGACTGTGCAAATTTGAATAAATTTGTTGGGTCAGAGTTTGAG
Organism: Ammospiza caudacuta; assembly: GCF_027887145.1. Lineage (NCBI taxonomy): Eukaryota > Metazoa > Chordata > Aves > Passeriformes > Passerellidae > Ammospiza > Ammospiza caudacuta. Next base: position 40,965,677 of record NC_080595.1, on the reverse strand, counting down.
CTTCTGACAAGATACTCCAGCTCATTGTAGATCAGATACTGTTCACTGTTGTCACTGCTTTATAACGCATGATAACCCATTGTTTTTCTGCAAATTCTCTTAACTTTGTTAAATGTCTCAGAAATTCATCTCACATTTAATCGATGTGGACTTCTCATTACCTTGAGGGAGCTAGCATACCTCTTAGGTTCAGAGAAATTCCTGAAAGCACAATGCTGGGGGTGTTATGATCCAAAACAAAGTTTGCTGTGCCTGTTTCTTACTTCAGTGATAGTTTGAAATGTATCACTGTATGTATGTAAGTTCAGGGAGCTGAATGAGACTCATGAAGCATCATTGGCTCAAGCCCAGGTGCAGCAAAGCTCAGTATTTCAGTGGGAAGTGTTCCCATGTTTGAAAGTTAACCCTGGGCTTGAGTTGCTGGGATAGGGCTTTTAAGGATACGCTGGTTACATAAAGAATGACTTACATTAACATTAATATGTTAGTAGCTGACAGAGCAAGTTATTGTCAACGATTTTGTGTATATTATTTTTAAAACTATGGAGCTAGAGATCAATTTTAGATATTATAAATGCCCCTGGAAAACTGAAACAGAAACTTTTATTAAGTAACAAGGAGGCTGGAAGTGCAAAAAACTGAGATATGGTATTATGATCACAAACCTTATTCTCAAGGCTATATTAACTTCATAATTTAGATCTGTTTGCTTTTTTATTTGTCTGATTAGTTTTTCATTAGGAAAACTAGATAGGTGGATTTTTAGAAGATTAATTTTGGAATACATTACAAAAAGGCTCATTGAATAATTGACATTTCAATTTCATGAAACAGAAGTTTATGAAATACTGTTTGCTTATTTCCAGAAACCAAGATTCTGGATTGTGCATTACTTTTTATTGAGCTTAGAGTTAGTCAGAGGTTGGATTAGAATCAGACTGGGGAAATAAAACCACATACAGAAGTTTCAGGCTTTTCCTTAATGTATACCCATTTTAAATATTATTCAATTTTCACCGTACAGCTGCCCAGGCCAATGGCACTATATGTAAATTTAAAGCGTTCAGTTGAATACCTTGCTGAATCAGGGCCATTTTCAGGGCCCACATTACTGTGAAATGGCTTTATTTCACATTACTCACAGGATAGTTCTAATAGCAATAGTTCTTCACAGATGGACTATTTTTCTTCCACTCAAGTAACTTATAAGATAGAGGAAACATGAGCTGATAAAGTTCCTCCAATTTCTTGGTGCTAAGTCATATTACTTGGACTCTTTAGGAATTTCAATATGAGAGAGGGGGGCAGATTACAACAAAGTTTCTAGTTAGGTAAACAAAAAATCCAAGATGGGATAGACTTTTGCAGATTATCCACTCACCCACTGATTTACCATCTGCAAAATAAGATCCTTTTTTTAAAGATAAGTAAGTATTATGTAAACTCTTAGTGTTCAGTACCCAAAGTATATTTTCTATAGTCAGGTGATCACAATTATTGAATAACTACTTATAATTAGTTGATTTGTAGTATAAAGCTGAAAATAAGCTTTATAAAATTTGGTTTTAGATTTAAAAATTTCCCAAGTACCAGAGAGGACATTAGCTATAAAGTTGGAGGTAGAAATTGGAAGTTTTCACAGTTCTTACAATCCTGTCCATTGCTCTATAGCAGAACCGGAAAGATCTGGAAATATTCCACTTGGGATTCTCACTTTAGTCATCTCACATTCTCATCTAGTATGGTAATGTGTGACATAAATGTTTTCAGACACAGTTTGTTACTGTCATGCTTCCCTCCAGCATGCAAACAAAGCCAAAATTATCTCTTGAAACCCTTGAAATACTTTATTGTGAAATTTATAATTATAGCCTCTATTTAACTCTCTTGTAGGAGATTCTTTGTGGAAATTACTTAATTGTGCTTTTTTAAAAAATAAATAATTTGAATTTTTGTTTCTCTTGAAGTAAATATAACTTTTTAAGTTACAGAATAAAGCTATCCCAAAACCCAATGGGAACATAAAGCTATCCCATTTCATTCCCTTATATTGCCTTATTTTCTTTAAAAGCTTGTTTTCATGGTAGTTAGGCAGTAGTGATCTTTAATAATTTTGTCCCTTCTGTTAATTGCAGTATTTGAAAACAAAAAAAAAAATTAACTTTTTATTTTTCTTCTTTTTATTTTTTTGAGCTTTCACTGTTTTTCTAATCCAAGTCACACTCAAATATAGAAACATAGTGCTGTGTTCTTGCCTGCTGCTCAACCAACAGAGGATGACTGGGTGCAGCATCTGCTCTCTCTTTTCTGAAGAGAAGCATGGCTTGCTCATTCAGATCTGCAGACCAAACACCCAGACACTCAATGCCAAAACCCAGATCCAGCAGCTCTTCATAGGCTCCAGTCCCCATCTGACCCCGAACAGTAAAATGCCTGAGTACTGAAGCAAGAAGTAGTTGATATGTTGAGAACAGGGTTTCAAACATGAATTTTTGTGGCTATCATCACTGAAGAGTTTTGGCTATATGCATATGAGAAGCAGAGAGTTATTTGGGGAAAAGAGAATTTCATTTGTGTGATAAACTGAATTTTTGGCATTTATTTCCCACAGTGCTAACTTAAGCATTCCCTCTCTGTTACTTAGTCCATGCCCTTTTCTGGCTTAGTATCAAACATTGTTAAAGGCTGTTCATTTTCAAAAGAGCCTTTGAAGTGGCTATCTTCTAAGGAGCAGACGAGGATATTTTTCTGTAACCTTTAAGAAGTAAATAGAGGGCTGTGATGATCACAGAGGGAAAAACATGGATGCAGATTGACAGAAAGTAATGCTTAACTTATAAGAATTTTTATTTGTTTATGATAATCCTACCTTGACAAAACAAATACTAGGGATAATAGCAAAGTTTTTAGGTATTGTAAAAAAAAAGCCTTCCTGTAAAATTTGTGATTAAGAGCTTTGAAATGGCAGAGGGAAAGGCTGTTTTGAATGTAACTTTGCTATCAGATTTACTGCATGCAGATAAAAATGGTACAAATAAAAACATCTCTCCTCCTGTTTACTTTAATAGAAATATGTCTAAGAAGTAACTGTAGATCATAATGTTGACTTTACTGCAAAGGAGACATTACATTCTAATGAAAAGGCTGTCATGAATCACTCATAATTTGCTCAATAAGAATTTACACATGGCTGCACTTTATTGTATTGAACAGAATGTAATCAGGCTTGATGACCTTTAAGTCCTCTTTTAGGTTAGGTATCTAAAAATGTGATCTGCACTCAGCAAGGTCTCAGAATTGCTTTTTTTACAAGGCTTTGAAATACAGAGCTCTGCAGAGACACAATTCATATCCAGTTGGTGGACTGGCAGTACATTTTAACATTTATTCTGAGCTTTGTGCATAACTCTGATTTTCATTTTGTTCATGTCAAATCATAATGTCTTGTACTAGTGATTAAGGACTGAAGACTGGAGCCAAAAATTACAGAGATAAAAAAAACACAAAATGTTTCTCTAAAGAAAATATTTTAATATTAAAAATAATAAAAAACTATATCAATGGTAGATGAGCTGTTCAGTACGATACTTAAGCAATAGTCCAGATTCATTTCTAGAAGAATGTACTTTAGGATAAGGTATGTTCTGCTGTTAAAAATGGCAAGCTGTTTTGAAAGTGCAAAGTGACACTCCTATCTTTGTTGTCAAAGATCCTGGTACTTTTTATTACAGACTAAAAAAGAGTAAAATTAAACTCGTGTCCTTCTTTTGTGTAGAGCATAATCTTAAGCCTTTGGTATTGTTAGAATCACTGCCAGCTTTGCTAAAAGCAAAAGATAAAAAGTACAAATCTCCAAATTTAATTTTTCTCATGAGAAGTTTTTTCCCTGGGATACCTAAAGTGTCCTTTTATGAAGGCCCTTTATTTCTTTGTTACCTATTTGAGATAAAGTCTAATGAGGCTGGACTCAGCTTTCCTCTTCTCCTCTGAAAGCCTAAATCCTTCTCTGCCTTGCCACAGCAATACATTCTGACTTGGCTGAGCAGCTGGGCTGCTGTGACAGCGGGTTGCTGAGCTAGTGTGACCTCTTCCAGGAATTAAATACATACACCTGCTCCAATAAAGAGGGATTCTCATGTCATTACAGAGGTGTAATTAAGGATCAAGAAAAACAGGATGTATACTCGTTTTGTACATAATACTTATAAGACCAAAAATTCTCCGTGGCCCCCTACCCTCAGCTGTGAGGAGCCATGTAAGTCTAGGTAAAAGAGGAAAACTCAGCTTTGCTCAAGACCATTACTGTTGTCCAAGATGTGCTAGGATCTGTTCGTTGCTTATTTCGGTGCTCATTAATGTGCATTTATAATGCACATTATCAATGAATTTAAGTGTGTTAGTAATCTAGAGATTGATTGATGATCATGCTATCCTGGTGCTTGATGTATTCATCAATTTGGCTTATAGTATTCTGGCATGTAATCACATGCAAGAAAGCCCTAACATTATATCCCTTTTTAATTTTGTTCAAGCTATTGTCATTAATTAGAAGGCAAGAGTTTTATAATCTTAAATTTTAAAAAAAGCATCATCATATGAAAATGTTAGCCAGGTAGCAAAGTAAGAATGGAAACTATCCACAGGGAACCAAATTTCAGGGTTCTCTTTAAAATACATCTAACTGAAATGTTATAAAATAAATGTTCTTTCAGCCTTAACTAGATGCTCAATAATATAGTTGTAATGATTTGATCAGTCTGATTTCAGATCAATATTTCCAGCATTTTCATGAAGCAAAAAACTAGGAAGCAAACTTCTCTTTTAGCTGTCAATTTCACTTATCCTTGAGGCAGAAAAAGATCCTAATTACTGGTTATTTTTCAAATTGAACATTAGCAGACATGTAAGCATCTAATTCTGACCCACACAAACATACTTTTTATTCAGTTTTGAAAACATTCTGATTGGAGATTTCTTGCCTGCCTCTGCTTACTTCTGTCTTCAGATGCATATTGCTCACCTAATCTCTGTAGTTAGCATTGTGGCCAAGGGGATTTGGGCAAGTCTAGACATATCAGACATTTTCCTCTATGTTGGTAATGTCACTCTTCATTCCAATTATTATGCCTTATTTAATAAGCCTCTATTACAATTCAAACAATTATTTCTTTATTTGCTGTTTGAACATGTGCTAAAGACATATCACTACTTTAATCCCCTTTCATTATGAATCAGATTTTCCCTGACTTCATATCTCCTGAACAGGTGCAAATAATTAATATCAGCAGTTGTTTTAATGAAAAAGAGAACTCTTCAATAATTATTATATCAAAACCAGCAAAGCAAAACTAGTTCTCTTCCATCTGACTATCAGTAAGAAATAGATTTCCCTCACCTAAACTTAAACATTTATGACACAGGTACTCATGTTGGAGTTCACTCTATGTTGGGTTAAAAGGAATAGACAATTTCAGGACACAAATCATCTGACTTGTGCTAGACATTTACTTGAGAATAAGGTGATCCAACTCTGAAACTATGTATTTTTCTCCATTATAAAGAGAACATAGGCAATCTTGCTCACACATAAATGTCTATGTTTAGTTAAATAAATGCCACTGAAGGTGTCTATGGACCAGGCTTTCAAAGATAGAATAGGAGTCAGAATGTCACTGGAGCTGTGATTTACTGGTGCATCACAAATTCCATAGTGAGTCTTTGCCATCATAGTTGCATAATCCCTCCAAAACTAAGTGGGGCAATGTCTAAAATTTTTGAGCCTGAACCTCTTGTCTCAATATAGACAGTCAGTGTTAATGTAGAAAAAATATTGCCTCATTCATTGGTGTCACTTAAAAAGGGTAAACAGGAAGTAGAAATATGCTTAACATGCTTAGTAGCCTTAGTATTGTGCATAAATACCAATAAAAACTGCTAGTTTGCATAAATATTATTGAAGTCAAATAAAGACAGTCTCAGCTGGGTGAATCCTTTATGTCATTTACCTTGTTCAGAATTACAAATCTTGCTTCAGGTGAAACAAAATATGTAGAATGCTGATGGATGTTAAGGGTTTTCTTAGGATCTGTGTACTGTGAGTTACAATATAGAGATTATTAAAAATGGGAGCTAGTTTTGTACCTTTATTATGGTAATTTATTATGTAAAGAAGATTATCAAGGCTTTCTGTCTTTTAGCATATGGTCACAGTCTTACAATTGGTAAACTGACTGAGCTGTGCGGGCTAGGATTTCTCCTCATTTTCACATTAAAACCTAATATGAGTTGGTTTTATTTGGTTTTAACCAAATCACCCGCCTTGCTGATACCAAGTAATTTCCCTTTTGCTGAGTAAACCTTCAGATCTAACTCCCTTGGGTTTGCATAGGCACAATGTCCTTTCCTACTTAAAGGTACTCAAATGAGCCATTAACAGTTTTGTCTTCCTTGGCTGCTTTAACTGTTAAACAGAAAGTGCTTCCTTTGTGTTTTTTTTTTTTAATTCTGAGTAATTTTCATGTAACTATTTCTGCCAATAGTTACATTGCTCTCTCAGGGGAGAGAGCACCCTGAGAACGGCTGAGGATATAGTGTTGTCTGGACTTACTACCAGAAAAGAGTTTTTGTGTGCATCTTCCCATCAATAATGCTGGCATCCCCAGTATCTGATTAAAAATAAAGATGTGACTAACCAATGTGTCTATTGCCCTTGTTCCCTGTTCTCCACCAGCAAGGATGTCACCTAAGTGTAGCCATGAGCATTTACAGAGTCCAGACATTCTGACCCCAGCTCTTGATTGCCTCTTGTTCCCTGCATTAGCCTGAAGATGACTTCTTCTGCCTGGTCTGCAGGTGGATCCAGGTGCTGTCTCAGCACTCAGGGCCGAGCCTTTGTCCTGTAGCTTTAGCACTCAGCAAGGGCTCCTTGCCCAAGAGCCCTGCCCAGTGCCCCCAGCTGGCTGCCACCCTCTGATCTGGGACTCAGCAGCATCTGCCATACACCTGTTAGTGATAATGCTGCTCACCTGCTCTGGGGTGCTCCTGGGCTTGTGTTCTGCCTCAGTCTTGAAGGGAAACTGCTGAAAGAAATATTGAGACAGAGCTTTCTTAGTCTTGTGCAATGATGATGTTTGATGGTAGACATTTACTGTGTCCAAAGGCTTTTTAGGGTCTCTTTCTTATCCTGGAAAGAAAACAGCAATGCTGCTGGTAGGTGATTTTTTTTTTCCTCTGTTTTACCTATTTCTCTGCAGTGTTCTGGATAGGTAGAACTTCATAAGCCTGGAATTGTAAAATCCAGACACTTGAATGTTTCTGGTTTTTTTGTTTTTTTTTTTTTTTTTTTCCTGCTGGAATCTTTAGAAATGTCCTAATAGAACATATTTCTTTCTAATTCTGGAAGTTGCTTCGGGAAGCAGTTCTGTTTATTATCCCTTCCTTATTTCCTTCTTCTTGTGCACCTCCAAAGTCCTCTTGGGAAAAAAAAAACAAAAAACAAAAACAAATAAAAGGAGAGCATGAAATAAAAAATAAACAAAACTGATACCTTTGTTCTACAACAGCTATCTCTGAGTACCACCCAGGTTTGTGCTGCAGGTTTTTATTCAGGTTTTGCTTTGCACAGGAATGTCTCTAATAAAGAGACAGTATTTTAAGAAGATAATTACCTTTTTATTTTATTTATCCTAAAGGAATATTTGGGAATTGTGTCTTCAGTTCATTAAAATAAATGTGTCCTTATAAGTAGAAACTAAATATGTCACGTCTTGAAATGCTCCCTTTCAGCTTACATCGGCTTTTTTTTGGGTAAAACTACTTAACACAAGATGTGCTGCAGGATTACCTGACTTGAGGGAGTTTAAATCCAACTTACATCAAAGATGTATCTCTTCTTCTTGATGTTTCTCTATTTATTTATATTTCCATGTCTGTGTGTGTGTTTAAACAAAAATAGCAACACTCAGGTATAGAGTACAAATATTCAGTAGCTGATTAGTGCAGTATTTAAAGAGAAAGTTCAGCCAGTAAATATCTGTGATGTTCTCAGCAGGAACCAGAGGACTGGAATCGCTGATAGGAGTCAAGAGAAAAAGTGCAGTTAATAATTTGTAGATATTTACACCTTTGCTGGTTTCTTTCACGGTACAAAGGCATTAGTGAAAGTGACAGAAGCGAGTTATGAGCCATTTACTTGGGCTATCTGCAGGGATTTAATCTCACTTGGGTCATGGAGTTGAATTCTCTGGGAATTGGTGTTACTGTGATAGGCTGTATCTGAAGGCCTGGAGTGCAGAGATAAGACTTTAAGTCCAGCTGGAATTAGAAGCAATAGAATTAACTGGATTGTAGTGCTGCAAACCTTTTGGTTCAGATCCTGAAATGCCTCTGGATGGTAGTTCAAATCTCTTCCAGATGGCGGTTTGGCTCTGGGACCTGTACGCAAGGCAAACGCTCGCAATGTCAAGGACTTTTTTTTAGTGCAATCAGCCTGATGTAGCTCAGCATCCTTGTTGTTGTTGCTGTTCAGGCCTACAGTTTCCTTAATACGGTGGGGAGGATGGTTTACTGTTTCAAAAGGCTAATTTTCTACTTCACTGACACTCACATGCATGTTTGTGGGTATTTTTTTAAAGGAAAGCTAGGAAAGTGTTGGAAAGGTCACTGCTTTTATGACAAATGAGACAAGGCTGAATATAGCTGACATGTGCATATCAATACGAGATAATAGAGATTGCTATAATGGAAAACATAAAACATCTATAAATGAGTTATTAAGGCCTGGGGATTTTGTTGTATTTTTTTCTTTTTGTTGTTGCTGCTGTTGTTTCCCCTCCCACCTTGAGAAGGCGTTCCAAGGAAATGCTTTAAAATGGTGGATGCATGTACTCTTACCAACATGTGCGTATTTTTTGTAATGCAGTGTATTTTCTGTGATCATGCAGCATAATTAGACAGAAGTGACAATGCGTGAGTTGATAAATTCTGTTCTTACATTAAAGATGAGAAGTTAATTGCAAACCATGATTGTAAAAGAGGAGATTGTTGTTTTTTCTGAGCTTAAAAGGAAGCGGTTTCCCCTAGTGTAATAGGAAATACAATCTCTAAGTCTGCTGAAGAGAACTAAAATTAAAAATTAAAGTACCAGACAATACTGATTGAGGAATTTTTTTTAAGATCTGACTAGAGAACAAATCCTTCTTCTAATTTCATTGGAAAATATAATTTTATAACAAGAGCCAGTAGGACTACTTCAAAGTTTCATTGCTGTAATAACTTTCATTTTAAAATCAATGCTCTTATTAATAATTTTTTTAGTTTAATGCTAAATTATAAGTTATGCTAAATTTAAAAGTAAAGATTTCTCAGTAACTCCAATATGAGGAAGATTAGTATATTATGGATTTAGAAAATGGTGGGCCAAGAGAGAAAGTCTCATTCCTACAGCACCCAGTAGGCAAGTGAGAACTCTGAATAGAAATCTCTTTATTCAAATCCCAACTATTCCTGTTAGATATTGGACTACAAACACTTTCTCCAATACAATTATTTGATTACTACAAACTTGCAGTCTTCTCTTTCCTGTTTGTAATAGAATTTTCTTCTCAGCTCTTGCAACCCTTTACCTCAAAGGAGTTATACCTGATGGGATTTGTCCAGTGCAGTGCATAGATATTTGCACAGTGTAATTAAATGCCTGTGAATAGACAGCATGCATGTGTCCAGCTATAGTCCATGTGGTGGGAGCACCAATGCTCTAGAGAATAAAGTTTACTTAGAAAAAATGGTTTTGCCTAAGGAAGCTTGAAAGAATTTAGCATGAAAGAGCTCAGAAACTGGAGAGCATGAGTGTGTGTTTTTATTTTTGCTTAAAATTTTAAGATTTGAATTGTTTTGGATTTGTTTGTTTGGGGGTTTTTTCAGATCTAAGTGTATTGTCTAAATACACATTAATGTCAAAACATTTTTATTTATTTTTATCACTGAAAATTGTAGAAATTTTATGAGGGAAAACTTGTGCTCTTCCATTGATAATTTGGAAATTGTTCAAATGTAATTGATGGAAGAATATTGGTATGAATTAAAAGGAGGGTAGCATAACACTGACGTGTAAAATATCACTCTTATTAATGTATATTAGATTTTTTATGTTTATTATATACTATTTTCCTGATTTTTTATATTACTCTTACTGGCATGCCTCATCCAGGAAGGTATGAAAAGAGACATTAGATCCTTTTTTAATTTGCTGCTCCCCTTATTCCTCCCTCCCAAAAGACTCAAACTTTGAGTGGCATCCTTTTTGGTAGCTTTTGTTATAAATTCTAGGTATAGACAAGTAAAAAACCCCCTAACTTAAGTGATGAAGGTAAAAAAGTTGATGATGAATTACTTTATTTCCCTCTTATCCAAAACAGATTCAATGCATTTGACCCTTTTGGTTTTCATCAGAGTTGTTCACTCTGTAGTATCTGGTATCAATTTTTGCAACAAGGAGATAATCCCCTAGGATTTCTTGTGTACAGACTGCACTCTACAAGGGTGATGGGTTTACATATGCTTTATCTTTGTATAAATCTAAGGCACTGCTTTATCTTTGTATAATCTAAGGCACTGCCTTAGATTATAATTTTCTTGTTTACAGAGTTGCTATTCTGGGCTATTAGTAGCTCTGGAGATGTAATATCTGTTCAGACCAGACCAAAACTTGAAATAAAGATGAACAGCTTGTGCCTCATATAGAGACTGAGTCTCAGAGTAATATGTGAGACCTGGAATAGTGGAACAGAGCTATAAAGAGCTGTTGTGCTAGTGTGTGTGTATTTGAGGAAGTTCTGCCTGGTTTACTAATATGTATTGTACTCCACATCTATGTTCTGATTAAAGTGCCAGTTCTAGATCCTTTTCATTATCATAACGGAATTTGTTATAGCTAAGCCTGATGATGACAAATAAATAAAAAGTACTGATTAGACCACTGCCATAGGCACTGAACTGTGAATTAATCATAATTTTAATTCTAGTTAATCAATTTTATCTGTTGTCACGGTTCACACTGAGCCATAAGCAAGGAAAACAGCCACAGTGATGGTTAAAATGTTATTACAAAATGCCAAACATTTAAATAATGTATTTGTTTTCTTTGCATGTGACAAAAGAGATACTGAATGAGATTGCAATAAAAAGGAGCTCTGTCTTCAGAATAAAATGTATTTAAGTCTGTGGAAATGCAAATAAGTCTGAAATGACTGTCATTCCAGTGTAGAAGTACCCTGATTTTATGTCTGAGGGCCTACTCTTTTCTGAAATGATTAGCATACTTGGTTTTAACAGGTGGTCTTAGCCTGAAATGGATTCAGTAATTTGAATGCAAGTCATAACCTTTGTAAATTAAGTACAGATATCCTGTCTACAAAACTAAAATCTTGTACTCAGGCTGTTCAGAATTCAGTGGAAATCTGAACTTCACTGTGAAATTAAATGATGTTTTATGTAGATTCTAGCTGATCTGTCCTGAATTATGCATTTCAAAATATCCTGATAGCAGTCACCTTTTAAAGTAACTTATTTCTATACTTTGTAATGCTTCTGAAGTGGATTCTGATGTAGCATCTGTTCTGACATTCTCTGTGTGCCAGAGAGGTAATAATTTTGTAGCAGAGTGTGTCTGACTCTTTTGTGTGGAAGGAAATCAAAAGCTAAACCTCGAAAAGCCCAGCTGAGCCTAGAACAGGGTGGATGTGGGGTGGAGTTATCCCAGTGATGTCCTACTGTGTTGCCCTTTAAGCCTTGTGTGTGTCTCTTCAGAACACTGGAGCACAGGAGAAGTCAATGCTTATGCCTCAAATTCCTCTTAGTTGAGAAAATCAGCTCCTAGAATTATATAAATTATTCAGAGCAGGTATAAAGAAATAAGGCATTTCTTCAGCTTAATATCCTTCAAAGGCTTATTGGGCAAGGCATCTGCAGAGATCACCTTGTATGCACAAACTAGACTAAGTTCTTACAAAATTCAGGTGTTGAGACACCCTTTACTGTTATGCAGAGCCCTCAAGAGCTTCTGTTAGAAAATGGGAGAGTTCATTTCAAATGTCCTTTAGCCTGAGTTCATTGACCTTTTCGCTGATTTTTGTGAAAACCATAAGGATGGGCTTAATTTATTTTCTGGTTGTGCCAATATGTAGAAAATAAGTCAGGAATAATTCAAGCTAATTCAAGGTTCATGCACGGTGAGAGAGATAAAATGGAAAAATGACTGAGGTGTTTTTAAAACATTGCTTTAGGAGAAGAAAAAATTGGGAAATTTAATACTGGATTATAGGAATGTATCTCTGTGTTAATAAAACAGGTTATGCCACAAAAATGGTGTAAGTGCTGGAGCACCTCTTCTTGAAAGACAGGCTGAGAGTTGAGGTTTTTCAGCCTGAAGATGAGAGAGCTCCAGGGCGACAGGGTTGTGGCCTTTCAGTCTTAAAGAGGGCTTAGAAGTAGGATGAGGACAGACTTTCTAGTAGGACCTGTTGTGACTGGGAAAGGGTAATGGTGTTACCTGGAGGAGATGGCATATTTAAATTGGAAATAAGAAAGATGTTTCCCACAATGTGGGGGTGAGACACTGGAACAGGCTGCCAGAGAGGTGGTGGATGCCCCATCCCTGGAAACATTCAAGGTCAGATCGGATGGGGCTCTGAGCAACCTGATCTAGTTGATGTTGTCGCTGTTTATTGCAGGGAGGTTGGAGTAGATGGGCTTAAAAGGGCCCTTGCAACCTAAACAATGCCATGATTCAGTGAGGGGTTTGGATCAACTCCTTCCACTATGTGCAGTACCTCGATGGCAAAGGCAGGATCCTGAACTGCCTGGTACCATCTTAATTCTTTACATCTAGTTACGTTCTCGTGTAAAATACTTAAAGAATCATCTTTTATGTGTGGTAGCAGGATCATGTTTTAGGGGAAAAAAAACAAACTCTAAAACCACCATGCATGCAACATAATCAACATAATCTTAAGTACTTCTCAAATGAATCTGAACAATGCACTTGATACAGGATTGTCAATTTCTTAATAATTAAAATAAAGATATTTTTGTTTGTGAATACGTTGATGTGTATGTAAAGTTTACAGTAATTGTAGAATTTGGAAAAAAAAAATCAAAGACAATATTTTTGTTTAGTTCTCCTTTTTAGAAAAATAAGAGCATTTGATATCCTATAGCCTTTCCTTTTGGAAGATTGAAATATTCTAGCTGAAATGGATGTGGTTTTGTCTTTCAGGGTTTCTGATTATGTGTAAAATCAAAAATGGATGATATAGCAATCTATTTTCCTCAGATACTGTAGTGTGTAATCTTGATTTTACAGTTTTATATAACCGCAGTAAGTGAAAAAACTATTTGAACACCTTATGAAGCAAGTTTCTTCCTAGAGGCCCTTTAGCTTTAGTGATTAGTTGAGAAATTTATTCTTGGTAAAAATGTAGAATGGATTCTGGGGTGAGGGTGGGGAGCTGTTTTGTTTCTTTGGCATTTTGGGCTTTTTTTGGTTTTGTGGTTGATCAGTTGGGTTTTTTTAAGATATATGTAGTATCCTTGGGGGTGGATGTGTGTCTTGCCACAGGAATGGGAGAGAGATCCTTTGGACAAAGTAAAAAGAGCAGAAATAAGGAAGCAGTAGATGACAGCTCAGACAAGGAAAGGGAATGGCGGGAACATATAGCTAAAGGCAGTATCCATTCCATGTGGATTTGCCATGCCCAGGTAGCTGAATGGATGGTTGTCTCTGGACATGTTGTCTAATGGTGCCTTGCAGATGTGAATCAATGGGCTGAGGGCTTCTCTGAATATTGCCTACAGTGGAAATGCTCTAGCTTTGTCTCTCTGCCAAAAGAATTTTAGCTTTTTCATCCTAGTTAAAAAATATATTTAAAATGTAATGATCTGACATGCAATTATTACATCTGCATTAAATTATTACTGTGGAATATTCATGAGTCTTAGATTTTTATTTTGCGTCTTTGGTTTATTGCCTTTGTTTAACTTCAACTCATGTTAGTTTAATTACACGGTGTCTAGTTGGCATTATTAGCAATATGTTAACTGCAGATCTTGACTTATATATTGGCTTAGATTAGATTTTTTACTTTTGTGTACTACTTCATTTAGTCCATATATTTCCCATGCATATGTAGCTTGTGAAGTATCCCAATTGCAGGACTGGCATAATCTTTTCTGCCTAAAATGTATGGAGTTGCTTAAATGTTTCAGTAGCTCAAAGCTGTTAGATTAAATGGTTTCCTATTTGACATGTGATTATAGTTGTTGTCCAGAATCAGCTGCATGGTTTCATACTGAATTTAAAATATTTTTACTGAATGTTAATGCTACCACCCATTTCTGGAGAGCTGCAAGACCTGAGGGTTTCCTGCCTGATCCTGAAAGTGTTCCACCTCTGAGAGGCTGACACTCCTCTGCAGCTCCTCTGGAGCTCTCTGAATTGTAGGTAATCAATAATCTATCCTTATGCTAATCCCTTCTTTTACAAAATTGTGTTAAGTCTGTCGGCACCCCAAGGGCTCTGGTCAGGCCCCAGCATCCTCCTGTCACCCTGCATGGAGCACCCACTGGTGCTGGGCTGCTCTTCTCTGCCCAGACTGTCCGGCAGAACAAAATCCATCTGCTGCAGGCAGGTGCCACTTCAGGAAAAGCTGAGGCACACAGTAAATTTAATCCAAGTTCTGTCAGCTTTTACAGCTTGTAACTCTGACTTAGAAGGGGAAAGCATGAGAACAGGAGTGTTTTAGGTAGACAAAAAACCCAGCCTTTGCACTTTCTGATCCCAGCCAAAAGTCCTCAAAATGTACTATTTTTTTGTGTGTTGACAGTTGTGGCTCAAATAACTGTAAGAACTTCCCTGCTGGAGAAAAAACAGGGATGAGTCTTAGAAATTTTGATTTCCCCTGTCCATTAGCTCTGCCTGCTCCCCTGTGGAAGAATCCCAGAAAAGTCACCACAGCAGAAACAACAACTGAAGGCAGAGGGCTTTAGCCTCTTCCTGGTTACACTGACCTCAGTGAGATCTGCTGGTGTTAACACTCGGATTGTAACTGTGGAATTTTGTTTATTTTTTTAATGTTACTTCAATGGACACGGCAAGTACATGGCATGTTTAGAGAATACAGGTGTTTTCTCTGGTTCTCTTTTCTTTCAGCCTTGAAAAAGTATTTAATGCCATCTAGATAGAAAGCATTTATAGATTATAAATCATTAGTCTGACAGATTATTTGAATGAAGTTTGGTTGTTTGGTTTAGGAGGTTTTACATCCACTCTTTCTTACGACTCTATTTCTCTCATTCACAACTAAAGTTTAGAGCAGCAGCAGGACTGTATTGTTCAATTTTTCAGCTGCTGTTGTATTTGTGCTATCTTTATTCTCTTTTTTTTCCCTTTTTGCTGGGAAGGACTAATCAAAGGCACACTTTGAATAATTTTATTTTGCTTATATAAGAAAGTGTTTGTGCTGGCAACACAATGCATGCTATAAAATATTGTCAATGAAGAGATGAATCTGCAGCCCTTTATCTCGGGTGTCTTTTATGAACCTTCATTATTTCTTTGAGGTCCAGCAGGATGACTCTTGTAAATCATTGTACTATGGATACTATGAAAGAAAAGACCAGAACTTATTAAAAGCATCTCATTCATGTGTTTTCTTTTCTTCTTTTTTTGTTAATTTTTAACAGAAAGAAGAAACCTGTGTTAGGAAAGAAACCTGTTTTAAGAAAGAAAAAGCAATGATCAATAAAACAACATGATTATTTTTACTATACTTACCTGCATTTTTAGTTACAGATGTGATCCTCTCATGTTTCATTTGAAATAACTACCATGAAGGAGATGTTCATAATTACATGCCTGTGAGCAGTTCAGCTAATTGTCTGCTACTTAATTTTGGAAGAGTTATAACTATTGACATTGAACTGTCAATTTAATAATTAAGCTGGTCACTCTTAAAGGAAAATTTCATCTCTAAGATCCTACTATAAATCAAACCAGTAGGTTCAGTCCCCACAAAGACTTAAAGCGTGTGATTGACTTCTCTTCAGTAGTGTTTCTCATATAAAAAAATGTGCTCCATGTGCTTTATTGATTTGGTCTAATAACCAAAGTCAATAATAATAATAACATTCCTTCTGATGGATTCTTTAATATGCTTTTTAGGCTGAGCAGTTAACTCCAGTCCTCCCAGTCCTATATCACAAACCTCTTTAAAACCAATCCCAAGACTCATTTAATAGTATTTTTCTATACTTTGCTCCCTGCTGTATGAGAGATTCCTTGTCAAAGTCAGTCCACAGTAAATTGGTTAGCTGTACCTGCAATAACATGTCCCCATGTGTTAGTCAGTTTGTATCAGTCTTGTCAGAAATATTAAAAAAATACATAACTTTGGAGCAAAAATTTATCTCTCCCTGCTGGTAATGGTCTTTGTAGATCTGCATAAATTGTAGGTAAACTTTAATTACCTCTGCCTTTGTGTTAAGCAGATGATTTTGGTCCTCAAAGTTGCCAATCTGACAGTTTTTCCATTCAATAGATTATCTACCATAACAAATTTTCAAGTGTTTTAAGCAGAACATCTGTAAAAGGCCATCAAGAGTTTCCTGGCTAGTTCAATAGTAACCTCGTTTATAAACTATTTTTATCTTCTCTTTCTCATGACGGATGCTGGTAGACTGGGCTTGGGGAATTTGTAGAAATGCATTTTGTGCTAGATTGGATGCTGTGGTTCATAGTTTTACTTAGGGAAAAATAATATCTGTATAATATTTAAGCATTTAGTAGAAATCATAGAGTAAGTTTGGTTGGAAGGGACCTTAAAGATCACTTGACCCTCTGCCATGGGCTAGGACACCTTGCACTAAACCAGTGCCCCTCAGTACCCCTTCCAACCTGGCCCTGAACATTTCCAGAGAAGGGGCATCCACAATCTCTATAGACAACCTGTTCCAGTGCCTCACTACCCTTCTAGTAGGGAATTATTTTCTCATGCTGAATCTAAACCTACCGTCTTTTAGCTTGAAGCCACTCCCCCTTGTCCTGTCACTACATGCTCTTGTAAAAAGTCCCCATCCTGTAAGTTCCCTTAAGGTGGTGAAAGACTGTATTTAAATCACCCACAAGTCTTCTCTTCTCCAGGCTGGAAAAAACTCTAATTCTTTAAATCTTTTCTCATAGCAGAAATGCATGCTTACCATTAGGATATATCTTGGTTCCTGCTGTGTCTGGAAGGCAGAGTTGCCCGCCTGTACTGGCATTGGAAGCAGTGAATTGTGTTAGCTTGGTGTGTGTACTGCTGTTAGAGGGGCAAAAAGGAAATAAATTTTATTTAGTAAGCCTTGTATTTTGGGAGGTTTTTTCTGTCTTACTGTCTCAAGATCCTGAAATCATGCTGAGGTTCCCTATACAATGTCTAGCTCTTCAGATACTCTCACAGAGACAAGTCAGTAGCCATAATTTTGCAGAGGAGCCTGAATGTTTGCATGATTTGCATCAGATTTAACACTTTTCCTGTGTTTCGAATGCTGATTTTTAAAGTCTCTGAAGGCCTGAAATTATTTCTTACATGGCTTTAAAAATGCTTCTGCATTAATAGTTTTTTCTTGGTTGAGTCATTTGCTCAACATTTTAATGATTTATGTTTCTTATGTAGATAGTAGAAGGTACAAATATATATTTTAATGATATTCTGCTGCATATTGTTCACTAGAGGGGAATGTAGAGTGGGGAAAATACAAAGTACTGAATACATGGATAGTTTCCAGCCTTTTAAGTGATTCAGAGTGTTTGATGAATAACTGGTTTCTATTGCTGACCTCTGCTTCTGACCTTTCCCTGACTTCACAGGTCAACAGTTCCATCAGCAACCACGTTTTGAATAATCCAAGATCTCTAGATGGTATTTCTGGTTTGGGGGATTTTTTTAAAGTTTTTTTTAATTTTTTTGAGATGTTTCTGATGAAAATTTAGTTTTTGTTCTATAATACAAAACTGGATCTTGGCTACAGGATAGAGAGGATTAGAATGTACTGTACTGCCCTCTGTACTGGGCATCAGTGCAATATACTACTGGAATGTACACAGACTTCCAGTATTTCCCTCATACATTGAAAAGACATCTCAGTCCTCCCTGTTCTTCATATGCTGCAAAGGAGTTTCACTTCAAGCTTAATATATCATTCACCAATTTTTTTTCCTGTCTTCGCCCTCAAAAAGGAAAGGAACAGTTGCCATATGCTAAAGGCAGAGAAATTTCCATACCTGCTTATTTGGGAAATACTCAAGTACATTTGATATGACTTTTTCTATTTAGTGGTGTTCTTTCTATTTCTTTCTTTATTCTGTCATTTTCCCACTTATAGACCGGAAAAGCCTTCTCTGATGTGTTTATTTTAATGCAGAGCTTTCTCTGGGAGCCATTTGGCTGGGTACAAGAGGGGCAGTTGCTTTAATCTCGCAATCAGGCGGCTTTGTTCCTCTCACAGTATGTTCCTGATTAATGCGAACTAATAATTACAAACACTAGAGCGTGCAGTGTTATAACACCACAAGTGATTGGCTGGCCTGCAGGTTGACAAGCTTTTCTTAGACTCAAGAAAGAGGGGTACAGAAATTGCATTTCAAAGTGTTTATCTTGCCAGAATTCCTAATTGTGTTTTGACGCAATTATAGCAATGACATTTAGTAGTACTGTCGCTACAGAAACATTAACATTTTGAATGCACTGTGTTTTTCAAGGACAAATGTCTTTTATTCTATTTTTGTTTTGCAGGTGGAAAACTAAAATTTTCAAGCACACTAAATCTTTTGAAACTGTGTTAGATTAGCATTAATAATAAAATATGGCCATGAAGAATGCCAAGAACAGATGCGGAAAAGGAGATTTTTTCTTCTTACTAATTTGGAAAATGAGGTGTAGAATAGGGGCTCTCTGGTTGATTGGAGTTTATTGTTTTATTATTTTTTTTCTCTCCACTCATCAATGCTAAACTGGCTGAAACCCATTATATTCTGTCAGTCTATAATTCCAGCTGAATCAATGCTGTCTTGTGCCTTAAGAACTTGATCTAAGTTTTGCTAAAACAGAAAGAAAAGAAACCGCTGTTGACTTAAAGCTGGGTCTGGATAATGTTACCAAAAGAGTCAAATGCACCTGACTTTTTTACAGGTTTTATGTCCATCATAAGAGTTAAAGAAGTGATGAATATTGTGGGATTTTTTATGAAGGGAAAAATAGGAAGTTCTTAGCTACAGTGTGTGAACAGTTGATAGTTGCTGATAACGTGGAATTGTGCTCCTAGTGCCCTGTGTATATGCTCTAGCATGTTTTTAGTAAATGATGACATTTTTATTTCAAATAGTCAAAGTGCTTTGCCTGCAAAGTAGTCTTGTGTGCTTGAAAAACGTCATGAGGAAATGATTGCAGAGAAAGAGAGCACTACAAGTTCATATCAAGCCATGTAGTACATTGGCTTTCCCTTGGAAATAAGAACTTAAAGGTGACTGCAAACTTCCTATTATTATTGCGACTGTTAATTAATAAAATATATTCTCATAGTAAGCATATTTGGACTTGATATAGTGCTACTTGTAGTGGTTATTTCTAATGGTAGTCAACATTGCATAAATTCATCCCTTTTTAGTTTCTTTTAAAAATGCATTTTTCTAGAACCTCAACCTTATAAATGCTCCTGTGGATGTTTTGGGGTTTTTTCCTAGCCTGAGAATGAATATACCTTCTTACCTTTTTGTGACTATATACCCAGACCTGCAAACTAATGAATATTTTGGAAGTTTTCACCTGAAATAGCTTCAGTGAAGTAAAGCATCAATTCCTCTAAGAAGTTTAGTTTGAAATATTTTCTTCTTGTAAAATCAAGATAATTAGTACCAGAGCTGATAGCATACCTGTGGAACTGCTTCTACACACTCATTTAAATTAACTTGGTGTGTATCTTTGTGTGACTATTTTTTGTGTATATGCTGGTGCAGCATCATTAACTTTGAGAGTCTTCTATTAATCACACAAGGATGAAGAAACAGGAAAAAAACATTGTCCTGTGTTACCAGTACCAAATTTAAAAAAAAGAAAGACTTTTCTTGGGGTTTGAGTAAGTATGTTTCTGGGGTTTTTTTAATTCAAATGAGTGTTCTCCCCTATCCCCATCCCTTCTTAGATCCCAAGTTTTATACAGCACACTTGCTTCTTATTTCTCATCCTTTTTTTTTAGTATCCTCTTCCCAAATGGAAATCATGTAAGGATTAGCTAAAACTAAAAAAAAAAGGCAACTATTGAATTCCTCAAATTTGGAAAAATAAGTATTTTAATTAATGTGTGTTAGTAAATATGACTATGAAAGAAGAAGTATAGCTGTTAATCAAACATTAACTTGTTAGTGTTCGTTGTCTTTATCAAGTCAATGAGTTAGATGTCATCCTCATGAATTAAAATTCTAAGCCTCAAAAGGAAGGAAAAATATGACTCCCTATAACAACTGTGTGACCAGATAATGATAGCAAGCAAAATTTTGAAAGTGTAGGAAAAACTGTCATAATGGGGTATTTATATTACTTTAATGTATATTATGTATCATGTCAAATCACAATCCCAAGAATAAACTTCTGGATGCTATCAGGTTATTATAGAAAAGTTGATCAAAGAACTGCCAAGAGAAGGGGGACCTGGTTTATAATGTTACTAATGGAGATCAGGTCTTTAACACTGATAACTAAACTTGATAACTAAACTACTAGAAAGCAAAAAAAAAAAAAAAAAAAAAAAAATTCCAGCACTTTAAATATAAAAATACAATTTGGTGGACAAAACTGCTGAAGTATCTTACCTGCAAACAGCAGAAAAAAGTGTTGCTGAGTCCATTTAAACTGCAACAGGAGCAGAAGGTCTATTAGGTGATTGCTCCAGATTTGGAGATTGAGGCATATAGCTGGTCCATCCTTGAAAGCAAGCAGATGGGTTCAGTATGGGAGAACCTAGAAAGGACCTGCTGGAAGCCTCTCTGTGGACCTTGGGATGCACATTACAACTGCTTTGAAATGGCAGTTGAAATCTAACATATGTCATTATTAAGGGGTGTGCACTGGGGAAAAACCCCAGATTTTGACATATATTATATGTAGCAGTGTAGTCCAGGAGCTCTGATAGATAGCTCCACCAAAATACTGCCTTGGTAGTAACCATCAGCAAAGTAAATTACATTTTAATAACTATTTAGGAGGACTTGAACAAGTTTGTAGATATCATCTTCCTATTCACTGGTCATATAAGTCATTTGTATTGTATGATGTTCCTTATATTCCAAAATGATCGAGTTGGAAGAGCTACTAAAAGATAAAAAGTAAAAGATAAGGAACAGCACCTATATGAGGGATGGGAAGGTAGATTACTTTCTTGTCTGAAAAGTAAACTGCTGTGGAAGGAATGCTAGAGATCTGTTCAATCTTTTGTGGCTTGGGGAAAAATAAATAAATGGGGGGCATCAAATAAAATTTTTAACTACTGAGTTGAAAGCAATTAAAAGAAGTTAGTTCTTTGTGCAGCATCTCAAGGTGGCCTTACTGTTCTTCCTGTAAATTTTCTGGAATGCTAAAACTTCATGAGAGGTGAAAATTCACTGGAATAATTAATTGGTGGTAAACTTTATTTTTCAGATGTTTTAAATCATTAATTTAATGTCGTGCCCCCTCTCTCTTTTCCCTCCCCCCAGCTCTAATATCAAGTGTTATTACTTTATACTAACTCCACTCCAACTGTGTTCACCCAAGGACCCAAAACTATGATTTGCCATCCCTGTGAATGACTGCAATTCAATTTACATGTGCCAGCACTTCAGCTAGATGACGTAGAGAGTGGAGCTCAGTGAAGACCAAGTTGTTTTACTCAGCTTTCTAGATAGGCTGGATCAACATTTTATAACTAAGTTCACACTACTAAGAGAATTCTAAAATCATTTCAGCTGTGCCCACACAATGCTGAAGTGCCTGATAAAGAACTAGAAGGAATTGGATGTAGATGTGATGCTGGATTACTTTGTAATTCATGGTGTTTGAAGTAGGCACTAATTTCACTAATGTGACCAATGTTTTGACTGCCATAATTTCTCCTCTGGTTAAAGATTTTCTGCTATTTTCTGGGCACTGATTCTATCCCAAACACTGAGTAATCCAAGTATCAAGTGTTTTCATTTTTTTATACTTCAGTTGTTTGTTTCTACTATGTATGTGGATACTTGTAAACTTCAAATCTATTGCTCAGATTAATTTTGCTGTCTGTAAATTAAATATTAATTGGTGTGAAATAATTATAAAAAGAGAAAGCATACAAGTGTCAATCTTTTGTGATGCAAAATGTTTTTATAAATGTTCCTATATATGGTATGTGTGTATATCTATATCTATATATATATATATATATATATATATATATAAATTTTCTTCTTTGATAGATCATCCTGTTAATGACATTATTTTGCCATTGTGAAATATTGATGATTTGCAATCCTTTTTTTTTTTCTGCTTGGTAATATACTCATAAATGAACTGTACATATTCAAAACGTCACTGTAAAGTTTGATAAGGATTTTCTGTCTGTTTTATTCTGGGTTTTATATTGTTTTGTTGTGAGGGGTTGGGGATTTTTAAGTTTCTTTAATAACGACTGATAAATATTGAAGTTAATGTTTATCTAATTACAATTCTCTATTACTATTTTCATTATGTTGTATTACAGTTAAGTAAAGGCTTTATCTACAGACAAGAAATCTAGTTACAGTTTTTCTAATTGTCTATTCTGCTTCCAGCTGTTATCTTTCTTCCTTTTTCCACTTAGTCAACTGCAGGCCCATGTGTAAACAGTGTTGAACCAGAGAATGAGTCTTTGTAGCTTTTTAATTATGGTTAACTCAGTTCCTGTCTTTAACTGAGAAAATGTAACCTACTAATGATGCCTGTCCACAGCACTGACCTTAGGGTGGAGGGACCATATGTCCTGTTTGTGACTGGGCTTTACTGTATATAACCTGAATGATCTCAGTATAATCATAACAAAACTGTCTAGCTAAAACACAAAAGAAACAAGAGTAGGAAAAGCAGCAACAAAACCAAGTTTTATATGTTTATTTATGAACCAAATTATAATCCTCGTATGCTTTGGTTTTATGTTGTAGGGCCCATCTTGCTGGGATGATGTGCTAATTCCCAACAGAATAGGAGGTGTTTGCCAGTTCCAAGGGTGCAATGGAAATGTAGCGGTAAGATTTTGTCATGTTTCTCCAAGTACTGTGATGCTCATAAGAATAATTCTTTGTAACAATTTTAACCATGTTAGAATTTCAGTAATGACTGTGAAGAGACAGATATGGTCTGTCAGCATTAGATAATAAGTTTATTATCTAATGCTGAACATCTCTATTGAAGTGAGATGTTCAGCATTAGATAATAAACTTCTGATGTCTTGCAAAAGGGAGGAATTTTGTTCGGGTGCTATTTGGAATGAAGGAGGAAATAATTTAATTTCATCTTTTGCACTGAAGTATAACTCTTAGATTTTCAAGTATACAAAGGTTAAATGTGGGATGTAATAATTATATGTTTCTGTCAACACTTATTTTATAATTGTTATGTATGTCTTTACCTTGAAAGCTTCAAATTTCCATGTCATAGTGCACATCAGAACTTGCATATTGGGCTTTGTCTGCAGGAGTAGGTTCTTCATGATGACCACTTTGCGGTTTTTCTCTCATATCTTGTTGCTGTTTCTTCTTTTGTTTCTTAAAGTGACATCAGTGAAAAGACTAAGTAAAAAGGAGCATAGGTTTATCAAATTATTAATATAGATTTTTCAAAACATTTTGTATGTATACATGTACCTTCATATGTATTAGATATTTCTAGCATCTAATACTAAAGTCTTAGAGGTAATTCCTTCTCAGGAAAAAGCTTAGTTTGAGTCTTCCTTCAGGACACAGGTCTTAAAGGTAAACTTGAATTTCCCACATATGAAAAGATTCTATTCATCAATTATTTGTAAATTGGAGCTACACAAACAGCTTTTTCCAGAGGTGCTCACCT
Source organism: Ammospiza caudacuta (assembly GCF_027887145.1). Classification (NCBI taxonomy): domain Eukaryota; kingdom Metazoa; phylum Chordata; class Aves; order Passeriformes; family Passerellidae; genus Ammospiza; species Ammospiza caudacuta. The sequence goes on along the minus strand of NC_080595.1, from coordinate 40,941,534 downwards.
GCTCTGGTGTAACCTTCTCTTTGTCTTCCTTAACAAGACAGTTGTGAAGCGATGCGTCCATACAGTTCCATAGGTGTCTCCTGCTTGGCCATAGATGGTGCCAGAAAATATTTTTATCTAACTTTAGATACCAAATGGTTGTTTTAATAGCATGGAATTTATGGCTGAGTCCATGTGCAGCCAACAGAAACTGAGGTCTGGCAGCCTTTGATGTTCTGCTTCTTGGTGTGCACCTTGCTGTAGCAGTGTTTGATTGAGCCACCCAGGAATCACAGAGTGTCCTGGGCTGGAAGGGACGCACAAAGACCATGATCTTGAAAGTGGCAGGTGTTAGACATTCAAATGCTCTTCTCTTGGCAGTACAATTCCCAGTTTTGTCACCTGTTGGCAGAATATACCTGACTGACTTGCAGCTGCCAACTTACAGCTTTTGTTATCCAGCGTATTTGTGAAAAAGGTTGTGAAATAATGACACTTTTGGCAACCCTCCCTCCTGAACTACAACCTGTTCTCTCATTAAATCAGTTCCTATTTTATAAAAGCAGAAAATTAAACAAAATGCCATCTTGGTGGAGAGAGAAGAAAAAAACCCACCAATCATAATGCTAAAATCAAATGCTGTGGCAAACAACCAATACCCAGTCAACTCAGCCCCATGACTCCAGTTGCTGTCAATTCTTCTGGCAAGTTGCATACTTAGCAGAGCCAAGGATCAGTGTTATCTTTCAGTAAGGCATCACTGAACAAATTTCAGAAGACACCCTTTATTAGACAGACATGTTGCTAATGCAGTTTGAGACAACCTGGACTACAGGCGTGAGTCTGTTACTGGAGAAATGTGCTGTTCTTTTATTTCCAAACTGACACATTTTCCCTTTATCACCTACAAACCGCTCTAACAGTGTTAGAACTGAAGCAAACTGAGGTGCAAGAACACTCCTAATTTTTAGGATTTTTTGACCAGAATTTCCAGCAATATCAATCTAGTCAAGAACAACTAAGCACTTGAGTGCATTTAACTTCTTCTGTTACCTAACTATCCAGTAGGTAGGTAACCCTGAATCAGATATTTGAATTGATGGCTTGTTGAGATCCTCTGGTTGCTGAAAGATATCTTTCTTGTGTTTTGGGATGGTTTGTTTTTCTTTGGCCTCAATCACTGTGAAAACACATCTTTATTTTCTGGGAAATCTTCCATTTCAAAGGCTTAAATCACTAAGATTTTTGGTTTGTGTCTTGCTCCAAGTGAGAAATAATAGAGATCTCGAAGTGTTTCCAAGGATTTGGTGTTCTTTTATGCTCTGATAAAACAGACTGTTTGGAACAGAATAAAAATAACCTTAACTAAATCATGGGTTAAAACCTCTAATCTTTTCTTGCCTGTTACAATCTTTGGAAGATGGGGTCACATTTTATCATTAACTACTTATTTTTGCATTTGTGGAGTTATGTCTCTTAAATAGCTCCACAGTGTATGTGCTTCTTTACCATGATATGCAATGAAGAAGCTTTAAGGCTGTTGGTTGTAAGTTATCGACAAACTGCAAATACTGCTGTTTAAGGGGAAAAAAATTTACTTCATTATTTCTCTCCCAAGACATGTTTCAGTTAAAAATTGATTTTTTGTCAATTTTCAATTTTTGTAAGCACCAATTTGCAACATAAAAAACCACAAGGTAGTGCGTTTTACCCCAAAATACTAGTTTGAATGTATTTTGGTATGAAATTAGTCTCTTGACAGAATGACAGACTTTAATTCTCTTGGTTGCAAAAATGTAAATAAAGTAATTGACTATATGAGAAAATAATGAGAATCAAATTTCATTTCAGTGAAATAAAATTTCTAATGATTTGTAGAAGATATCATGATTATCTTAATGTTAAGTGCACTGTGATTCAATATGTGCTCCAATGTGCTCCCAAGCAGAGGTCACTGTGGGGTTTTTCACATTAATTACAGTCTATCAGAATCAGTCTGAACTTCTACAGCTTCAAAAAGATGAAGTTCCTGTGAACACTTATGTTGCTGCAATTGTAGAAAAGCCACTTTTATAACAAACTTTAACTATAGTAATTCGAAAATGGAAGAGTCAACTTTAGCTGTTTTAAATGTGGATTGCAATCAATCTTTCAAACAGTTTCAAAAATTAGCACCATTCATTAAATGAAAGAGAACCTTTTACTTTTGGTGTCTGTCTCAAAACACTTTCAGTCAGAAACATGGTATGTAGCTGTGCAGGTGTGCTTGGAAATGCTCTTCTTATATGAGTGTTTTTGTTACTGCCTAGAACAGAATGATTTAGGTTGGAAAAATCCTTTAAGATAATCAAGTCCAACTGTTAACCTAGTACTGCCAAGACCACCACTAAAACAGGTCCCAAGTGTATTTGATATAATTTTTGAGGATTCATTGTCATCTTCACAAGTGACCAGAATGCATGTAAGACTAAGCTATTTATTTAGCCTTTCCTTATTCAAATGAAATATTACTGGAGGAGTGTTCTTGTTAGACTTTTACAGTTCTTTGTCTCTCAGAATATTTTCTGTTTATCATCCATTGAAGTAAATTTTCGATTAAGGACTTTTTCTACTCCTGTATGTAAAAATGCTATTATATTTGCTTCCTCATGTAGGCTCGTGCTTTTTAAAAGTCATAAAGAACCACAGAAATAATGTGTCTTTTTATGGTGAGACAGAGATTAATGCCACCATAAACCACTAAAGTGGTGGTTTCATAGGAATCAGCTCCACATTAGTTCCTCAGTCCAGTGAATATGCATCAGTTTCTGAAAGACATTTCCATGTCCCCAGGGCACAATGTAAGGCAAACCTTTTTGAACTTTAGAAACCTGTGGAAAAAGTATTGATGTGTTCTTGGGATTCTCATTTGATGTGCAAAAAAGACTTGCTGTAGACTTGAAAATCTCAGAAATAATGAAAGGGTTAAAGAGGATTATATGTCAGATATGGCTTAAGCTATTGGGAATAGGAAAAATGAAAATCTCTGTTATAGAAATAGAAATGTACTTCTCTTCCCATTTGATATATATCACCACTGTTACCTTGAATTCTTTGTTTCTGAAGATGGCATCAGCTGTCATCATAACTGAATAGCATTTTTATCTCTGCTCCAGTTATTGAAACATGCTAGGATTCAACAAACCATTTCTAAAACAAGCACCAGGATTTCTGTGAACTTCTGGATTTTCTTAAATATCAGCACACCCTTCTTTTCAAACTCTATAGTCATCTCAAACTCTATAGTAAGCCCAAGGCAAAGATTTATATTGCAAGTTTGGTCACTTTTTTTTTTATGTTTAGTATTGGCCATTATATGTAATTTTAAATGGTTCAATTTGACTATACAATAGTCTCACTGTTGTAGGGTATGTTTGAGAGCAAAAAGATTGCATAGAAAGCATGTTTGGTTTAATTATGCAGATTTTCTTATTATATTATTATAATTATATATTATAATTATATATTATAATTATATTTTCTTACTGTATTATAATTATGTAGACTTTCTTATTCTTATTTTCTGATTTTTGAATCTTGCAATTTAATATTTACTATATTTAAATTTTTAAACATTTCTCCTATTTTTCCTTCCTTGCTTGTTTATTGTCATTAGGTTTGGCACTGAGAACAGCAATATTATGTGTTCCTTTCGTAGTCTGTTCCACAGGGAGCCTGAGCTCATCTGAAATAGTTTGGACTAATAAATCAAGGGAATAATGTTCAGCTTGTATGCTTTAAATACACAGCTTACCAAATGATTTTTTTCTTTCAAGTGTCTAAAGCTATTCTTTTCAAACATCACTGTTCAGATGAAATATGTTTCATTTTTCATCTCATTTAGCTTTGATTAGCTCAGACCTCTGTTTTAGTTGAGAACAGAAATAAATCCTTTAGCAGTTAAAGTATCACAAGCAAAGTAGTAAATTTAATGATGTTATCAAAATATGAATACAGTAAAGGACTTTCATATGATAGGAAAGATCTGATACATTTATTCATTTTCTTTGTGTACAATGTTTATTGTTAAAGGTACTATGTCTGTCCATCCCTGGAGCCATTATAATATTTTCAATGTCATAATATTACTATGAATAATTTTAAAATTCTGTAATGTTTCTTAATATCAAGAAGCCTCTTGACTTTGCATTTTCAATTGATTTCAGTGCCATCCATGTTAGTTTGCCTTATGCAGAAGAGAGTGGTCCAGATAATATATGCTATTAAAAAAAATCACAATGAGTATGATGGAGTAGGAGTGCTAATTAAAATACCAGATAGTCTTACTTCAGAAATATTAAATTGATGCAAAGATTCTTACCACAGAATGATTTCAGTTCGAAAAGACTTGCAAGTCTTCAGTCTAACCTTTGACCAATCACTGCCTTGTCAACTAGGCCATAGCACTAAGTGCCACAACAATCTGCGCCAACGCTTAACAGCCCCTTCTGTGAAGGAATTCTTCCCCATGTCGACTTGAGCTGCCTCTGGCAGAGCTTGAGGCCATGTTCCCTTGTCCTGTCACCAGCTGCCTGGGAGAAGAGGCTGGCCCCCACCTGGCTTCAACATCCTTACAGGGAATTGTAGAGAGAATGCAGTTACCCCGAGCCCTTTCTTCAGGCTGAACAATCTCAGTTCCCTCAGCCATTGGGACACCTTCTTTATCCAGTCTTCATAGAATTCTAGTATGGCATTGGTTGGAAGGCACTGTTCATGTTGTTCCAACCCCCTCACTGTGGGCAGGGACACCTTCCACCAGACCAGGTTGCTCAAAGCCTCATCCAAGCTGGCCTTGAACACTTCCAGGGATGGAGTATCCACAGATTCTTGGGGCTACCTGTGCCAGTTCCTCACCACCCTCACAGTGAAGAATTTGTTCCTGATTTCTAACCTAAACCTATGCTCTCTCAGTTTATATATGTTTATATGTCACAATATTCCGTTGCGCAAAGTCCCTTTTCAGCCTTCTTGTAGGCCTCCTTCAGGAACTGGAAGGCTGCTCTAATGTCATCCCAGAGTCTTCTCCAGGTTGAACAACCCCCAGTTTCTTAGTTTATCTTCATGGGAAAGGTGCTCCAGGTACTGATCATTGCACTGGATCTGCTCCAACAATCCATGACCTTCTTGTTCTGGGGTCCTGTGCCGTGCTCCGACTGGAGTATCATGAAGGCAGAATAGAGGGGGAGTGTCGCAGACATCTTTTCATGAAAATCCTTTCATTAGGATTTTTCCTGCTGAGAAGCTTCAGCAACAAAATGTAAACAATAGTTATCTGTTGCTGTGGAATGCAACAAGTGCATCTGTGATTGGCCCATCTTGGATGTTTACAATTAATGGCCAACCACAGCCCAGTTAGCTTGGACTCTCTGTCCGAGACATAAATCTTTATTATTCATTCCTTTCTATTCTTAGCTTAGCTAGCCTTCTGAGATGAAACCTTTCCTTCTATTCTTTTTACTATAGTTATAATGTAATATATATATCATAAAATAATGAACCAAGCCTTCTGAAATATGGAGTCAAATCCTTGTCTCTTTCTTCATCCAAAGACCCCTGTGACCACTGTCACAGGGGAGAATCTTCTTTTTTGGCCTATTGGCCATGGTGCTTTGCATGCAGCCCAGGATACAGGTGGCTTTCTGGATTGTGAGCACACACTGCCAGGTTATATTCTCATCTGCCAAGTCCTTACCAGGGCTGTTCTCAATCCATTCTTCTCCCAGCCTGTGCTTGTATTTGGGATTTCAAAGTGTAGGATCTTGCACCTGGCCTTGTTGAACTTAATGGGGTGTGCATGGGCCCCCTTTCTCAAGCCTCATGTGTCCCCTCTGGATGGCATCCCTTTCCTCCAGCCTGTCAACAGGGTCACACAATTTGGTGTCACCAGCAAGCTTGCTAAAGGTGTGCTCAATCCCATTGTCCATGTTGCCAGTAAAGATGTTAATAATGCCAGTCCCAGTGCCAAGCTGTGAGGAAAGCCACTCATCGCTGGTCTCCACTTTGGAATTGAGACATCAAACACAATGCTTTGATTCAACCATCCAACCAATTCCTTATCCACTGTGTGGTCCATCCATCAAATCCATGCCTCTAGTGAAGAGACACAGATGTTGTGTGTGACAGCATCAAATGTTCTGCATAGGTCCTCATAGCTGACATCAGTTACTCCTCCCTCACCCACCACCACTGTGGCCTCTTCATAGAAGGCCACCAAATTTGTCAGGCACAATTTTCCCTTGGTGAAGGCGAGTTAACTGTCATCATCACCTTATTTTCCATGTGCCTTAGTATAGTTTCCAGGAAGATCCACTCCCAATCCTGCTGGGGGCAGAGGTGAGACTGACTAGCCTGCAGTTCATTTTTTTCTTTTTTAAAATGGGGGTTGTATTTACCCTTGTCCAGTCAGTGAAAGCTTTACCGGACTCCCATGACTTCTCAAATAAGATGAAGAATGGCTTAGAATCTTCATTCACCTGAGGACCCATGAATGCATCTCATCAGGTCCCATGGACTTGTGCAACTTCAGGTTCCTTAGATGGTCTCAAATCTGATATTCCTCAGTGGGTAGTTCTACACTCTGCGAATCCTTACCTTTGCCTTCTGTGATTTGGGTAGGGTGCTTCACTGGAGCATTACCAGTGAAGACAAAAATAGTCCTTGACTCCTCATAGTTTTCCATATATGAGAGATACTCTCTTAAGAGGATATTTATTCAAATACCATACAAGACAAATTTGAGACACTTTCATATTTACCAGATTCTCTGCCCATTGCTTTTACTATTTAAGAACTGTTTTATTATTTTATGCTCTATTCTATGGCAAGTGAAAGGATTGAAGCAAAAATGCAAGTAGCAAGCAGACCAGACCCATTGTTGTAGTTTTTCTATTTTGTGATACAAGGAGGGCCAGCAAATAATTTCAGATTTTTTTTATTTATTCATTTTTAAAGCTGTTTATCTTCACAAACCTATCCATTCACCAAATGAAATAAAACCATGGCACAGTAGTAGTGATGCCACTGGTGCAAAACACAAGAGTGATACGCTCTGCTTACGTGTGTTGATATTCAGCTGTTTAATGAGACTAATTTAACTACTATGTCATCCTGAGGTTTCCAGTTTGGCTGATCATCTACCAAAAATCTCAGTCTTTTCAAGTTGCTGCCTCACTGGACAGAATGTCCCTTATTTCTAAGGGTGTGACTTGATTTCTGGCTGTTCTAAAATGCCAAATCATGTTTTTGATCTCAGATGAGCTGTTTATGTGGCTTTGTCAGTGACTTTTAGGTTTCATTGCTCCCATTCCCTCAGATTTTGGGCCATATGTAATATTTATGAATAATTACTTTATGCCTTCATCCAGATCATTAAGAAATGTTTTGAATAGCATAGGACTAGGAGATAATCACTGCAAGTCACCTTGAAAACCAGACATTGGATGTTTCACTGTGGGAAATTACATTTTGAAACATATCAGTTAAATGTCTCTAACATTGGTCCCATAGTGTTCTAGTTTCTAATCAAAATGTCAGTGCTGTATCAAATGCTACATATAAATCTGGGTAAATTCCCATATCACTATTATGACATTCTGCTAAGTTTGTAATCTCATATAAGTGTCAGGTTAGTTTGAAAGAGTCAGGTTACCATAATCCACATTTATTGGCATTAATTACTGATTCATCTTTTATTAATCAAGCACCGTATTAGCTATGTATTGTATGTAAGGCTGGTGTCAGGTTTCCATGCTGACAATTGCCTAGATTACCTCATCTAAAGTTGCCCTAAATGGTGACATGATGTGGTTGTGTTCCTGTAAAGCTCTGTAGTTTAAACCCTCTCTGAATGTGGGTGGGTATTTTAGCCATCAGTGCATTTTCTGAGTAAAAAAGAGATTAATAGTGCTGAGAACAATACCTTGGGAGTTTGGAATAACCTGTGAAAGTGCTGTGCTTGTATTTTGCTGATTTTGGTTAGGCCTTTAAATTGATATACTTAATAGCAAAGAGAGATTTAAAATATTTACTTCAAATGCTTGATTGTGAAGAAAGACACACAGCAGGTGATTTACCATGGTATTTAAACATGGTAATACTGAGGTACTTAAACATTATAAACAAAACATTGTTTTTAATATGTTTTGTGGTTCTTTCCATTCTTGCTTCAAATTATGTAAACTCTACATTTCTTCTCAGATTCTTCTTTAGGAAAACATAACTAGATTTTTTTTACAGTTGTTCTCAAAGTAACCTCATTCTGGAGTAGATCAATTTTTCCTTTATAAAGAAATTCTATTATTCTACTTCTCAGTTCAGAAAAATCAATGATAGGTGAAAAACTGAATTATAAAATAGAATTAATTCTATACAGGGACAGAAAGCTAAATAATTTATCTTGAAATATAAGTTAAAGCTTTTATAATTAAGATCTGTCCTCTTTTTAAAAAAAAAAAAAAGTGAATACTTATTCACTCCTCATCAGTGTAAACAGAATATTTCTACAGTATGTTGACTGTTTTTTTTGTGTGCCACAGTTTGTGTCTGTATTAAAACCCATTATTAGCTTGAAAATTGCTAATATGTTTTCTGTGCTGAAATTTTCATACACATTCTGGCAAACCCAAAGGAATTCAGTTATTTTTGCTCTGTGCTGAATGGTCTCAGGAAATTTAGCTCATCTTTCCTGTATTGATACCACCATTTTTATTTGCATGTGTGGAAATGCCAGAATTTTGTAAAAGATGGAACAAAAAATGTTGAAAATTATGTTTTTTTTCAAACAAATCCTTTGCTCTTTTGGATGTCATTCTTCAGTTGTTAACACTGTCAAATAGAGAAAAACACCACCACCATCACTATCCTTGTTGCTTGTTTTCTTTTTGTATCTGTAGTTCCGTTTCAGGAAACCTTAGCTTGAAAACATGAGCATTAAGCATGCTTTCAGTGTTTTATTCTGTCATATATGAGCAATTTATGTGATTGTGCTCAGCTGTTAGGTTCTCATTGCCCTTCACAACTGCCTTTTAAAAATAAGCAGTTGTTTTGAACAGAACTTGGCATTTTCATCAATGATAGAGCTCTTGAAAAATTCTTCAGATAGTGTAGAGGCTTCATCATTTGATGAGAGGCAGTTCCAGGCGAGGTGAAAATTTGTCCTTAGTAGGAATCCGAAACCATTGGAAAGACTGATAACTGCGTACTAACAAACCAACAGCTTTCCTTCAATTTGTTTGATGCCCCTGGCTTCACTGAAAGAGAAGTTAAGTTTTATAAATTATCATTTCTTTATCCTCCGTGAGACAGTGAGCAGAACACAGCTTGTGTTCATCTGACCAAATCCTGGATCATTCTTGAAATAATCCCTTTGACTGTGCTGAAAGGTAGATTTTGTATTTGCAAACCAAAACAGAACATAAATTCACCTTTAATGTTTTAAAGATATTTTACTTCTAGAAATGCCTGAAAAACATGCTGACGATGCACTGCAGCAAGGAACTTACTATTCTGTACTGATGCTGTGTTGGCTGTTGTAAAAACATAATATGGTATGATTATAGTATCCTATTTCAGCCTATGCAGTGTTCTTTTCCTGTTATTGTAATGTTCAAATCAACCTCAGGGAGATTCCTCTTTGCCCATTACATAATTAAACTTCAGCTCACACTAGCATGATATAGTGTGGAAGTTGCTATGTGTTCAAAAAAAAAAAACCTAATGGAAGAAAAATCCATTGAGAACTATTAAATGTGAAAACACTCCTTCTGGTTTATGAAGTCTCTGAACAACAAATTGGTGGAGATTAGGAACAGGATTTGGCAAGTACTATTTTCAATTTTTTATTGTTTTTACCACATATTCTAGACATCTACTGTTAACTTCCTACTAATGACAAGATCTTAGGCTGAATGTACTGCTCTATGATTTCATGTGGCGAAATTTGTGTAACCAGAAGTTCTCTTATGGAAGATGGTTATCATCAGATTGAGCTATATATATATTTCTTATAATCCATATGATTTCTTTTCAATTTACATTCGTCCATCCATCCCAAGTTTAGCTACACCTAGCATGAACACAATAGGCGAGTGGAATCCCAATTCAGTGTGTTGTATTCTGCTGCCATGGGAAGGAGGTGTGAGAGACTGTCACTGGCATGTCTTGTTGCCATTATATGGTCTTGAGCCTAGTGGTGAGAGCAGTGTTACAGTTATTCTATTTTTGTTAAATGTTGACCATGTTGTTTCCATGTATTATTTGGAGGCCATTATACCATTCGTGTATTTTTTCTATTCACGTTTTAGGAAACATGTGGGGTATTTGGGGCCCTGAACAAATTGGGAAGCAGTAATTGAAAACTATGGACAAAACAGAATTATATGAAAACCAAAGAAAGGAAGTCAACAAGACTCAGTAGAGTTAGATCCAAACTCTATCATATTTGCTCTGTCACTTGTTTCACAAATCAGACCCCCATTTTCTTTCAAATGAAGCTTGTTTGATACATATTTTTGCATGTACTCTGTCAATGTGTCTAACGTGTTCAGGGACATTTTGTAATTTAGTGGATTTCAGTAACACTTTGAATGAATCTTTAGTTGCTCACTGCACATGACATTTAAACAGCATGTTACTGTCTGCAGCTGTTGCAAATTCATTGCTGATGATTGAAGCCTTGGGTTTCCATTCAAGCATGCAACATGCTCCTGCAATCATATATCAGCAATCTAATCAGATGAGGGTGATTTTGTTAGGGTACAGTATGGTTACAGAGGAATCTCCTCAAATGTCAGGCAGCATTTACAATGCAAGAACACAATTTCTTCATTCACACGTGGCAGGTACTGTTACTGATTGTTTAATAACTGTGTCAATTTGCCAGCTGACACACTATGCGAGACATTCTGTTAGATCTAAAAGCTGCCGTAAAATTTACCTTGGCATTAAATCTGTTTCCCACCTATAGTTTTCATGCTTAATGTTCTGGTCTGGGATTCTAAAATGTGAAGGCATTAGATTTTGATTAACAATTGCCTACTATATTTTTGGTCTAGCTGTTCCTAAGAAATTGTGCCTGTAACTAATTTAGGACCAGTTTGTAAATTTGAATTTGTGTTGTCTGCTTCTGTGCATACACCTTGTGAAATTAGCCGATCTTTTACAAATCAGAACTGAGTTTAGAATAGGCATGCACTGTTTATAGGATGTGGTGGTGTGAGATAATGCAGTCAATGGCATTACTTGTGAGCTTCTCTCACCAGGGGCTGCAAGGTAATTCATATTGGAACTGCTGCAACACATTATGGGCTCTGTCTCTCATGGTTCATGCTAATGTGATGGGTAATTATCAAATAGCTGCTGTCAGAAATGCCTGAATTCTCACAGTATTGCTACCTGGGGCAAGGCCTAAGGGGTTGTATTCAGTTCACAATATGTATTTCTAGCTCAGAATAGTCAAGTATAAGGCAAATTTATGTTATTTTAAGTATAGAAGGCTTACATTGTAATAGCAAATGTTTTCTGGATTCTATCTTCTGCCTTAATGGCCTAACTCAAAAAGATACTTAGAATATATACCCAGCTTTAAATATACAAATACTCTGCTGAGGTTAACAATGCTCTATGTTTTAAGCAGCTGCCCCATTTGAGACATCAATCTGAATGTGTAAATAATTGACTGGATAAATACATAAAAATCCTCCAATGAAGGTCTTGCAATTATCATTAGAAATACTCAGTATTTTGGCCACTTTTCTGGAAAGATGCTCAGAAGTGAAATATTTCTGGGGGGGGGGAGAATATAAGAAAATAAAAATAGTGCAGAAGGTAGTCTCACACCTGAGGAGTTGCAGCTGTACTAATCACCAAAGATTAGGAACAGGCCTGCCCTTAACAGGCCACAGCTGTGTCCAATAAGAATAAGAGTACTACAAAAGAGTGGGTTAGCTGGTTGAGAGGGGAGATGGAGTTTGTTGGCTCTGCATTGAAGAAGAGGGTGTGTGTGCTCTGAGGAACTGCCCATGAGAAATCACCAAGAAGGTATGGAACTTTTACAATAAGATGACAACATATTTCCCTTGCTATACTACAATGAATGGCTAGAAACATGTGGTTAAAAAAACCCAAAAACTTTTTAAGAACGTGTTATCCACAATTTTTGACAGTAAGGATTGTAACAGTTAGCTTCAAATAGTTGTGAAATACTGTGTTTCGTGGTACTTACATCTCCTGTTTGGTTGTACTGTAGATTGTGGCAGCTCTTTGGGACTTTGGTAAATGTTTGGGGCATTCCAAAATGAAATGTATGAGTTTTTCCACTATGGCACTTAAATGTATGTGGGCAGATTAAATGTGTTTATTAATTGTTCTTAGAAGCTACAGATGGTTAAACTGCTGCCAGGAAATGAAGGAAAGAATGTTCTAGTGAAAAGTATTTCCCTTCCATTTGATGCATAAACCTACTTCACTCTCCTGCTATCCCACCATTGCAACATCAGAAATGGCACAGAATTCTTCAAGTTCCATCAGAGGATTCTATAGTCATCTGCAGCACAGAAGAAATGGATGTTTCTAGGACTAATTACTAAGTAACTTTTCACCAAACATCGCTGTTACAGTGCTATTAGGAGGAGCTGTAATTCTGTATATCTCATTCTTTACAAACAAAAATATTAGCCCCACATTAATTTGAGTTTTTAAATGGGGAAAAGTAATGAAATTTGCTGTGGAGATAGTTATTAAAGGCGCTATGACTTTTATGTGCGTTAGAGGTGGTACCCACTAACAAATTGATTTCTGGAAGCTTATTCTTAAATACTGGTAGGCAGTAGTGCATTGCTTGCAGGATCACTTACTTGTCAATAAGGATTTGTTGTGATAACTTAATTCTTGTAATTTACAGGTTTTGCTGGAGCATTTGTGTTCTGTGAGAATCTTTTAACTTTTTTTTTAGCTCAAAGAAACCTGACCTAATAAATTTGTGCAGTTTATTTCAACTTCGATTTAAAGTATTTTGTTTTCTAAGTAACTGTAAAAGTCATAAGTACTCCTGGAAAACATATAGTAATATATATACTGCAAAGTATGTGAACAAGAGAAGAGCTATGATGGAAAACATTTCATCCATATTATCTTCTCCCCTCACCCCACAAATAAAACCCTAACCAACCATCCCAAAAAATCATCCACAAGTTAAAGTGATAAAACTTGCAAGGTTGAAAACTCTGACAATCAAATAAACCACATACATTAACATAATATTACAGCTGTATTTAAAGTAACACTATTTCCTCTATTTTTTATTTAGAGATTATAAAAATGTAATATACATCAGATACTGAGTTAATTTTGAATATTTTAGCTAGTATCTTAAAATGTACTTTGAATGACTTATAGAATGGTTTGGGTTGGAAGGGGTCTTAAAGATGGTCTAGTTCCAACTTCCTGCCATGAGCAGAGCTACCTTGAAGGCCTGGTTTTAAACTTGGTTTTGATAAAGCTCCTGTGACTGGGAAAAGATCAGAATTAACAGTGTGGGTTACCTAGGAGATGGCATAGTGTAGCAACAACATTTATTGTTCAGTGTTAGATTTTTGCTTATTTTTCATGCATCTAGAGAAGGTTAGATTGTTTTTCATAGCATTAGGATTGACTTGCTGCCTGCCCAGTTTTGGACCATGATGTTTTAGGGTGCCTGTGGGGAATCACAGTTACAGCCTGGTTCAGGTTTATAGATGGATGAGAATTACACAGCTAAACTCTTTCAGTTTCATGAAAACATTGGTATGTTACATCTGTGGTATCCAATTGTCCATGGATTTCTTTTCTCTCTAATTATGTTCAAGAGCAAGGGAAACACCCATTGGAAAAATTGCACTCAGTGTTGCTGGTCTCCCAGCTCACAAGAAGATTAAGCCACAGCCCACATCTTGTTCTTGATAACAGTCCATGCAGATATCTGAGCAAATTTAGTTTGGAGGGGAGTGTCTGCTTCTTTGGAATTAATTTCTACTGAGGGTGGTCTTTTGATACAAGTTTGCTGTTTGTTTCATATGGTCCATGGAGAAAAAGGTGCTTTAACTGTTAAGTTACTGCAAAATCACTGTTACCACCATGACTACTGGCTTGTGACTGAGAGCAGTGCTTTTTGTCCGAAATACAGAATCGCCAATGGGAGCAGCACACAGGGCATCTTCTTTAGGGCTTAGCTTCTTTTGCAGGTGATAATCTTGAGTGCATTGCGCCTGGGCTGCACTGTCCTGTGTTCCAGTCTCTGAGTTCTGCACTAATTAAGCATTTGGTGTGTCAGGCTGGATAAAATATTGAGCACATGAGCTAGGTATTTTTGGCTGTAGGAATGCATGTGCACACCCACCCTGCTTGGAGCTGAGTAAAGAGCTCTGTGTGCTCAGGAAAGAGCTAAATACAGGTTTTCTACTTTCTGTATGAATGTGTGTGTTTTCCAAGGTGTTGCTGAGGCAGATCCTATTATGGATTGGAACAAAAGTGACTGGCAGACTACTAATCATTGTATGGGCTGGACCATCTTTTCTATGGTAGAGCCTGTTTAAGTGGTGAGGTTTATTTCCTCAGACTGGATCATAGCATGATAGTGGTTAAATGAGTAGTTAAAACTGTAAACAGGTGAAGCAAACAAGGCAAAACCACACCTGATATCTAGATATAACTTCCCTCTGAAATTTAAAGGACACAGTTTTTTTATAATTGCAGGCCTGAACATTAGAATGAAGTGTGTGTTTTACAGACAATTGTAATTCTCATTTTGACTACTAATTGCCCCAAAGGGATTATTTTCTGTGATGTACTTGTCCAAGGTCTTCCTACCTCTCTACTACATATTCATGAATATGTAGGCTGCATGATGGAAAGTTTGTTTCCAAGTTGTGAGCTTGCTGGTATTAAATGAGATAATGTCTGTACAGAAAGAACAGCAGTAAGGAAACTGAGGGCAGGGGTAAGCAGAGGGCAGTGTTTGGTGGGTGCTGGCTGATTAATTGCTTATGCCATCTAAAGGAGTATTTTGGACTCTGAAAAAAGATGTGTCATAAATGTTATAATAGACTTGTTATGTTTGCATGAGCACAACATTGTGAAACCAAATCCGTGCTGTTGCTCAGCTACCTCTGCAAGCTGTACCTTGGAAGTAGAGTGAAACAGTTCAGTATTTCTGTGTCTGGCTCTGCCACCACACACCTGTAAGTCAGGGTCAGCTTGAAACCCATGTATTCACAGCCCTGGGGACTCAACATGGTGTGTTTGAAATTCTGTGACTAAGACAATGCATGTAGACAATTGTTTTTGTTTAATGTCTGGTAATGTGTCTTTTTTTATTTTTCTAATATACCATTACTAGACAATGGTGTCCTTTTTTATTTTTCTAGTATACCATTATAAGACAATGATTTTGGTATAGCTCAAATTATCCCTTTTGCTTACATAAAATTGAAGTAAAAATGTTTACTAATAAACACATTTAGGAGTTGTGGGAATTCTTTTATTTTGTTTTTCTTAAAAGATTTTTGAGGTAATTTTCAACTTTGACCGTTGTAGTTTATAAGACAGATCTTACAATAAAAATAGTTTTTGAAATGTCAAATGCAGAACTTAATGTTTATTATTTGGGGAAATAATTCAATAGCTGTTTATTCTATTTTAAAGATTCTGCTATTGTGTAAACTGGTTTTTAGTGACATTTTCAAACTAAATCACTGTTCTTTTGGAGTGAGGTCATGAATTTCTATTAAGTTCTTTTGACTAAGTATGTATTTACATGCTATTTCTGTGGGTAGAAATCTATTTAAAAGAGTTGTGGAGCAGAAACTGTTTTGCAATGGAGAAGGGTAAAATGCTCCTGCCATCAGTTGCCTGGCTGGTCAGAAGATTAGAGGAAATAGGACTGGGAATTAGCAGCAGTTAGGAAGATAATGTGTTTCCAGAAGTAGAGAGATATGCAAAACCATGCCCCATTTAGTGCTCCTCGGAGGTCTACAAGGTCAAATATTGCTGGGAAAATTCCTCATGCCTAAAGGCCATAGCTTATCTATAATCAGTATGTTTTCTTAGTCCCTAAAACAGGGATGGAGGCCCCAGACCTGCCTGGGTGTGCCTGCTCCTTAGCTCTGCCTGGGCCAGGTGCTGGTTGGCACCATCTAAAACGTGTCAGGGACCTTGCTAACCCTGAGACTGTATGCATGACTCTGTTCAATCACTCTAAAATGCCCTTGGATAGTCTTTAACAGCAAGCTCTTTGCTAGGGTAGAGATAGCTTTATTATCTTCTGGATTTTTAAATTTAGAAAAAAATATAGGGGTTTTTTTGTGCTTGTTTTATACAGTGAGGACAATGTAAATAGATAATGGTTTTTTAGAAAAAGCAAATTAAGTCACATTAGTAAAAACGGTCTATCAGGACTTCATCAGCATTATACTAAAGTTATGCAAACAGCCATCTACACTAGATAATATATCTATGCATTAAATTGTCTTAAAGGAAGAATATTCACATCTTTCTGGCCTTAGTAGTGCAAAATACCTTTTCAAATATGACACTATGCTGTCATCTACTGAGAAATGGCTTCCTCTCTACTGGTATGTACATGATATATGGCTTTTGTGTTAAATGATTGTTTAACTTTATTTACTGCATTTTTTCAGATTGCTTATGCTAGAAATTATAGGTAACAGTATGCAAACATAGATTTATTTTTTTTCCAACAAGATTATACAGGAGCTAATTAATTTCCCACTGTGACTTATGTTTTCTAGCTCATCTTGCATATATATTGCATCTAGCTTATCTGTATATATTGCATATAGGAAATATATTTGAAAAAAGGGTGATGACAGCATAAAACTAAATGCCAGAAAACTGTCAGTTTGCTGCAGAGATTTTAGAGATTTTGCAGTACAAGATTAGCCAAAGAGAAGAGGGAATTTTGGTGGGATTCTTTTTGTGAGCTTTTTGTTTGTTTGTCCCTTCTACCCACTACATTTCCAGCAGCTCTCTGTAACTTTCAAGACGTCCTAGTAGCCTGTAAGATCCTCTGGGGAAAGCTTTTCAAGAGTTTAGACTATAGTGCCATTTTATTAGTTAGGGATTTATTCATCTCCAGAGCAACAGTGTGTACATTTGGATTTTGTAATGTGTGAGTCATGTTAAACACTGGGCATGTATTTGTATTTCTTAAGTTTGTGAGGTGTTTATGCTAGATATTACAATTCAAATTTTGCTATTTTAAATACTGACTAAAATCCTTAACTTGCCAGTAAAACCTCTTTTTCTCTTTCCACAGAAGTGGAAGAAATTGTTGTTCTTTGTGTAGGATTATATACAAGTTTTACTCAGCTGAAATGAATAGAATTAGCTAAACATATGCATAGTCCTTTTCCCTTTTGGAAGATGGCAATATGAGTCAACTATTAGCATAAGTGTATTCATGTGGTTATATTTGGCATAATTGCTCCTTTTTCTGTGTATCATATATTTTGGCTATTGTACAGAGTATTTTGGTTACTTTTTGTTTTAAGTCTCAGTTTGTGTGCTACTACACAAATATTCCATCTGTCTTCTCAGTCCACACAGAAGAAAATATTTAAACTAGGAAACCAGGGGAAAGGAAAAAATTCTAAATTTACTGAAATTAATTGTAACCCCATCGACTCTGTCAGTTGAACAAACCTGAAAAAATAACTATTGGAAAAGCTTTGCAGAATTTTTCTCAAATATTATTATTTAATGTCTTATTCTATGTGGGTTAGACATTACCTCTGTTGGTAGGAAACAAGACCTGCTTCTTAGCATTTCTGTAGAAAGGAGAATATTAACCCAAAAAATACAGTAGAACTCAGTTAAGACTTAAGGGCAGCATAACTGTAGTTGTGCTAATAATGTAATGTCATGATGAAAAACATGCATCAGAAGAAAAGTCACAAAATTCTAGGTGGCAAATAGAACTAAAAATTCCCCAGTGTCTGTTCAAAGAATATGCAGGAGGTGCCAAGCATTTTTTAATATTCTGAGAAGGCAAATATACCATGTACAGAGGGAGAGAATAATATTTCTGCCATTTCCTCCCTCTCCTCCCCTTACTGTTTCCATTGTAACTGGGCAGTCTGGGCTGGTTCATTCTCATTCATGTCCTGATCTATGGCAGGCTTTGGGAAGATGGCAGAACAAACTGTCCAATTTTCAAAGCTGAAGATGCAGAGATGAAGTAAAGAGCCACTCCTGTAGTATTACAGCCTAATTCTGTCTGCCCAGTGCCATCACTTAAATACTGATGCTCCCCCTGAGGCAGCCATAGTGCTAAATGAAAGGTGTCTTAGTCTTTCAGCTGTGTTAGAGACTTGTAGATCATCTATATGTTTAATGGATGGATGTCAGGCTCTAGGACAGAGGTGATATTAGTTAAAGGCTGGAAACTAAACCCAAAAATAACAGTCATTTTTTAAATGCCAATTGGGTTCAAAATACCTGTTTTTGAAGCTTTGAACCTATCCAGTTCCTTTGATATCAAGGCATGGATAAAATTTAAATTTTCCCATGGTGACATGATCAGATGGATGTGATATAACAAATTGTTTGGGAATCTACTGTATATGTTGCAGAAGAACCATCAGTATTAACAGACTAGTCTATGGAATTACTCCTGTCATATAGAATATCCAAGAAAAAGTAATAGTCAATTCAAGAAATTATGTGGATTATTGAGGCATTATGATTTATTAACTCTGTGGGCTTCTGAAGCTTCTTAGTGAGACTTTACAGTCAAATGTCACCTGTGCAATATTTATAGCTCAAGTATAGGAGTCCTGTTTCTTGTACGTTTTAGATTTTCTTTCTGTAGTTATTTTGAAGCTTTGATCACTGTCTGTCTTTACCCTAAGTGCTTGCTAACATGGTTGGAAGATAAACAAATCACTCAAACCTGTAATTGAAAGCAACTTTTTGTGCCATAAGAAGCGCAGCCTGAGGATTCGCTATCATGTAGTATTCTTAGTTTCTTCCTCCTTGAGCCCTTGTCATGGGTTTTGTTCACATAAAAATTCAAATCTGATTGCCAGAGGAAATTAAGCTCAAAGTAAAGGGTTTATTATCTACAGGAAACACTTGATAACAAAATTAGACAGTTGGATTCTACTTTAAAAGAGGCTGATGGGAAAGTCCTAGGAATCAGCACTAGTGTTCAGGCTATGATGGTTATAACATATAATTGTATATGCAACATATGTTGTAAGAAGCTACTCTGAAACTGAGACTTTTTCTGTGGCTCAAGTAATTCAGAGGAATTTTTCCAAAAGAATCTGTTTCATACATGCTGGTGAACGCATTCAACCCTATTTGGGTTGGGCTCTGGAGTCTGGGCTAAGTAATTTCATCATCCTGACACCTGCAGTCTTGGTTCATCCCAAAAGTTAGTGCTGATCAGAGATTGCATTGGATAAATGTGTGGATGAAAAACGTTAGGAGAGGAGAAGGGGAGATTTTGCATTCTTTCAGAGAAAGGAATGTGTAAAGCTTTCATATTATTTTATATGAAAGCATGGCTGTTCTGATTGAAAAGTTATTTATTTAAACTATCTTACTGTATTTTTACATGCCTCAGACGCCGCAGTACCTGTGACCTATTAGTTAGGTATTTTTGGGGATTGGCGGTCTATAGGATCTTTGATTTGACTACAATGTAACATTCCAGACAAAGATCAACTATAAGGACACACAATGCCCTACAGCCTTCACTTCTTTGTCTCTACCTTGAGAAAATGGGTGATAGAAGAACTGGGTTGTTCTGCATTTGTGTCATGGAAATACTGCTACTTGAAGGAAAGACAGCAGAATTAGGGACAGAATTGTTTGAGCTGAGTCTCCACTTGCAGAGAAACAAAGCATGTTTGTTGTGAGGTTGCCTTTAGATGAGCAAAGCAAATAAGAATTGTTGCTGATAAAAACGTGAAAAGTCATTTTCCCACAGAGTATTTTCCTGCGTGGTTGAAGTAGTATTGTGTGGGCAGCAGCAGCTAAGGGATTCCCAAGGCACTTGTGTTCTATTTTTCCACTGTGTTGTTTCTAGTAGACAAGAAAAGAAAATAAAATGATAGGTGCTACATTTCCTATTGTTTTTCTTACACAGAAAATACCTAGAAACTATAGTTTCATGTTCTATTCAGAGAGACCAGATGTCATTAAAAACTTGTACAGTTAATAACTTATCATGCCAGTTACTTTAATCTTAAATATATCTTTCTCCTCTCTTTAGATTTTAAAACAAATCAATAACTTGACAGAGTTTTAGTATGGAAAATAGAAAGGCAAGCTTTTTTTCAATCATCAATAATCTTGGTTCTATCACATCAAATGTCTGAATAAAACTGAATGGTTCTATAACTGTCTGATGGAAAAAAAAAATTGAACAATACTCCTGCTGTTCCAATGAATTGTGGAAAATGAAAGATGGAAATATTTTTCCTTTGCAAGGGTAATAAGTACATCAACAGATTTGGTTTCAGCTTGATTTTTGCTCTTTTTTTATTTTTTTTAAGAATGCGGATAAAAATGGGATTTGGGTTGGATGACAATAGTTTGTTACTATTTTCTATTCCTAAAAACATCTCGTGAAAATTATTTATGATGAGTTTTAGATGCATTTTTATATTTCTAAACCTTGGTTTTAAGTGACTTGGTCCAAACTGAAATGATAGATCTTGTAAAGATTCATGAGGAGTATGCATACTTCCTGTTCCATAATCCTGCTGCACTCAAATACTTTCCATATCAAAGGCTTTCTGCTCAAAAAATATTATGCAGCATATTGGTTTTGATATATTCAACTGAATAAAAGGCATGGTGAATGTTAAGTTCAGAAACAAAGAAGTGGAACTGTGTATTTTTAATCTTTTTCTTATATGAGCTCAATTAAAGTCATCCAAGAATTAAAAGGAGATATTGTAAAAGATACTGACACTTCCTTCTCTAAAATATGTGTCTTTTAGTCACTTGGACACATTTAGATTGCAAGTGTTATAATTGAAAAGAAAAGCAAGTCTTTAAAAATGCAGGAGGGTAGCACTTCTGCCCCTGAATGCTACTCATCTCAAAAATATAATAATCATTTTAGAAGTCCACTCCTTCCATTCTCCATCCTTCACACAGGTCCAAGTTGATGTTTTCACCAAGACCAAGCCCAAGCAAAGAGTTAACAAAAGATACTCATCCTAAAGAGCTTTTATTATGAATAACAGATCTTGTTAGCCAGAGGCATTTTGAGAAGGGCAAAGGGATTCAGTCAGAAAGCAGATATTGGAAAAAATGCTCATAATTCTTCTATATTTTTATGCTGCTTTTGTTTCTTGCCAAATTAAGTACATAGTACTTACAGACATTTAAATTTAATATATTATCACTTTACTGCCTTTCTTTGCATCAGAAGTTCCTTCAACTTATCTTTGAGGTCATTTAGTTACTGGCAGGTTTTTAGCAAGGTTTACTATATACCACGTGATCTCTCTTGGAATATCAGTTTTTCTCCTTACATCCCATAAAGGCATTTCTTTTGAAGTCCACACTTTTGTCTATGAATTGCCATCTCTGGTATGTTTAACAACAGGGATTCTGCAACTTTGAAAGTGGAAGGGTTGGGAAAATTTCTGTAGAAATGTAGTTGAAGTATGCTGTTATTGGTGGCATGCTTCTTTTTTCATGCTGATTTCTCTGATTCCAATTTGAATTTTTGAGTCTGAGATGAGTTACTGAGTTTTTCACAGGGTCTTCTCTTTCTAACAGGAAAACTTAAAGTAAGTTTGTGGGGACTTTTTTGTGGTGAGGAAATGCTGTCTGAGTGTAGTGATTATGCTTTTTAGAGATTTGTATTAATTTTTGTATGTAAATGATTAAAGTGATCAACTTATTTTAATAATTGCATTGAACTATTCCTAAAATCTATACTAAGGAACTTCAAATCCACTGTCACTTAATAACCTTGAATACTTTTCTGCTAATTCTTAATAGAACATTAGCAACTAATCACTTAATACTATGCGTAAATCTTTTCTCTTTAAAATGAGTTAAGTGTTTATTTGTCCTTAACCACTGAGGTGTGAGAGCTGTATTTATCCCTTGTTTGCCTAGGAGGGGATCCACTTATCTGTGCCCAGGGGAAGCTGCATTTTTCAGTTCAGGGAAGTCAGCTGTCCTTGGGAATAATGTTTACATCAATGATATCATGATCAAGCATCATGTTTTAAGAATCACAGGATATCCAAGAGAAAAGGTTTGATTTGAATTGGAATCTCAAGTAGGAGAAAAATATTCTTGAGAGTATCTTGAAAGGAAATAGCACTGATGACAGAAGCAGAGCCTAAGGTTCGCCTCTCATTTACAAGTATTATAACAGTTCCAGATGAATTCCAACCATAGAGGAGATAGAAGAATTTGCTTGTTTAAAATGCAGGTAGCTATAGGAATGCTTTTGTTTTATTTATGTAGTTTTTTACCATAAACCAAACTCTATTGCAAATATTTGATATTTGGGTAATAACTTTCTCCCTTTGATCTTAACAACTGTTTAGGTCTCAATGTTTGCTTAGCAAAGCTAAGCCATGCTGAATATCAGTCACCAATTAAATGGTCCTAGGTGATGCTTACCAGGCTCAGTACCTGATTTGAGGTTCTTGGTAGTATTTGGTGAGGTGCATGGGGGAACTGCCATTATTTTGTGCAACATATCTTCCAGTGAGCAGAGACAGTCAAAATACTGTTTGCTCACAGGAGAAAGTGGAGCAGGCTCGTGTATGTAATGCATTCACCAGTCTATCACAAAGTCATTTAG
Organism: Ammospiza caudacuta; assembly: GCF_027887145.1. Classification (NCBI taxonomy): domain Eukaryota; kingdom Metazoa; phylum Chordata; class Aves; order Passeriformes; family Passerellidae; genus Ammospiza; species Ammospiza caudacuta. The sequence continues at coordinate 40,918,676 of NC_080595.1, read as the reverse complement.
GACTAAGTCTTGAAGAATTGCTCTTTGGCTCTACAACCTTCCTCATAGTAGTTAGCCAGTGTAGTTCTGATGGTTTTTACTTATGTAACATTAAAAGCAGTGCCTGTTCCATATGTGAACAGTGATGTTTTAGATCTGTTTATTGTCACAGAGGTATTTCCATGGCTTGGAAAACTACTGCCTGTAGTTGTTCTGAGATGTGGGAACCTGAAAATATCTCTGGGCAGAGTTAAGCTCAGTCTTTTCCAGAATATCCCAGAAGAAATATTTGATTCCACAGCTATTCTGAAGTGAGTCTCCTTCAATCTGTCCCTAGATCTACTGAATATCTACTCAATTTTTCAGTTTCAAAAACAAATTAATCATTATCATAGGGGTATGCCACAATAGCATTGAACTTTTTTCTCTTTCATCGGGATAATTATGATGATATAGTTGAAATGAGATTAAAGTTTACTGATAATTTAAAAAAAATGAAAACTACACCTTCAATAAAACATACCCAAAAATGGCTTTGCTTATCAATCCTAAATAAACCTGTGTGGACAATTGAGGGGAACAGTACCATAAGGCTCTCATGTTCTTTTGTATCTTGTTAAGAACTGGGAATAAGAAACCTCCCTGAGTTTCCTTATTTTATCCAAATTAACCAGCACAGAATGAGAAGCAAGGGAAGGAAGGTGTGTTTTTATGTGTGTATGTTGTACACCAGCCAAGGTGCAGCCTATCTCGGTGGTACTTAGCCAAGACTAGTGGGTTTTTCTGACAGTGGAGTAAACTGGACTTGAGAATATATATCAAAAGGGTAAAGTCTCTTCTAGGCCTTTTGCAGACTGCCTTCCCCTGATAGTTTGTGTATGATTTTGATCTTACTTATGTTGGTTACTTGACCATAGAGAAGACAGTTCAGTTATCATCAGCAGTTAGGGGTATGTAAACCCCTGGTTTGTTTGAAATGACAGAGTTTACAGAGAAATACTTTTAGCAGAATATCAAAGAAGATTTGGGGGTGTTTTGAAAAATGTAAGCATTTTATTCTTGAGTTTTATAAAAAGGAGTTAACATTGACCATGTATCTTTGAACCTTTTCTTCCCTTGTGCGCTTTTTATGATGTTGTGTGACACAAAAGCGATAATGGGAGTGAAGAATATGACAAAGTATGTAAGAGTGATGCCCGCTCCCTTCTCTGAATAACAATCTATCAGAAACACTGTCAAAAGGAAGACATTTATAGTGTTAAATAGGATGTTCACAATTTCATGGGACCTATGCCTTTAGGCAAGAAAATGATCTAAAGGTATTCACTGCAGTAGAAGGTGACCATAAAACTGCTCACTTTTAGAACTAAGAAAAGCACTAAATTGTCTCTGCTTTTGCAGTAATTCCTTGACATCCTTACTCATTGCTGAACAGCAATGCTTACAGAATTTTTTTTTGTACCTAAAAACACATGTTCATAAAGGAGGAATGATGTGATTTCTTCTATTTTAAAATATTAAAATATTAGAAGTAGTCAGATACTGGTGTAGACTGCATGAACTTTTGCTTATTCCTTCTGTGTTATTCTGTAAGGTTTGGGGATTTTTTTATTATAAAATCAACATTATAAAAATACTGTCTCATATAGCATAAGTTTAGAGACATTTTGATATCAACCTTAAGAAATAACTACTGCTTGTATGAATTTTAGAGTTTGAGGCTAATTTAGAATGTTAGTCTTAAATTGGCTGGCTCCTAGGTCTCTATGCCTGTTCAGAGATTAACATTGGAACAGAAATGATTTGGATTATAAAATCTGGCAAATTTCCCTCCTTAGGCTTCCAAACACTGGGTGAAAGACTAAATAAACTGATAGCTACATTTACATGCCTGGTGAAATGCAAAGCTGAAGAGTGAAAAGTGGCTACACTCCTCAGTCTTATAGTTTGCTTTTGGTAATTTCATTGCTGGAAGCAATTAAAAAGCAACTTGTGCTGATGGCTTATCTGTAGTGATAACTTCATAGGTATATGCCCTGGCATAAAAAAAAGTGTGTTAAGTCTCTGGAAAATCTGGCAGATTGAATAAATAAATACTTGTGGATTGTGTATTCATGCAATGTGCAAAACCAGGCAACATAAACTTTCATATGCAGCTGGAAACTTAATTGGTTTCATGACTTTTAAAAGCTTTTTAACAGATGGAATGTGTATTACTGCAGAGAGAAAGAAATATTAAAAAAATCTGGAAATTAAGTCCACACTACTGCAGAACTGTCAGGCACTCAGGGCATACTGCACATTTGGTTCCAAACGTTCCCTGTACTTCTGAACTCCCAGCACAGCACTGAGGCCTCAGATCTCCAGAGACAGACTATTGCATTGGTTGTGTAGAACTGTGCTTTGTGTGGGTTGATAGTGTTTGATTTTCTAAGGGTATACTGCTAGTCTCAACATATGTTGTGAATAACTCTTTTATTCTTTAATCTTCAGGACGACTTCTGAAAAAATACTTGACACATAATCTTGTGGGATTTTTTCCCTATATTTTTAATGAGCCCTCTGTTCTGTTTGTATTTAACATTTAAATTTACTGTTTCTTTAATTGCAGTTTAGTCAAGCAGGGAGTCTTTCAATGGATAGCTTTGGGAGCTGGCAAGACTTTCTTTTGTTGTATTAAACAGTGTTTTCACGTTCCATAATGTTCTCAATTCAGCAACACTGAAGCACATCATAAATTTAATTAGAAGGGTTTTCTTAAAGCAGTGTTTGGGCTGATAAATAGTAATATTGAGAAGTAATTTTCCTAATGATATAGCAGAAGTATTTTGGGACTGTAGCACAAGACTCTTGACTATTTTTCCCTTTCCATTTGTCTTTCCCTGGAATAAGAACTGCATAACTTTAGTTATCTTCTTCATTAAGTAACTTTCATGACAAGAACCATCATGAGGTATTATCAAAAGCAATTAGAATCTCCAAACAGATCCTCATTAGGGACAAAAAGACATCTAAATCTATTTCAATTGGTTCAGAGTTTAATACCTTTATTGCTCTTTTTGTTTGTGATCTAAATAAGTTTTCATTATCTTGGGTAAGTAGTTTTATCAAAAACTTTTTTTGTATGTTTCCTTGCCTATAGTTTACCTGTTCTGGAATTGTGATTTGTCAATATTCTTGTAGTTGTATGCAGAAGATGTACTGAAGCAAAGAAATATATATCTTCTGCACTGAAATAAATCCTTCTTAACATTTAATTCAAACAAAATAAATTCAAATTAAAGGGCAAAGAAACTTAAGCTCCAAAACCTATTAGCAAATAATGCAAAGATCAATGGATACATTTTTAAAGGTTGAAAATAAATTGAAGTTACAGATTGGTTAAGGTTATCATCTATTTGGGATGAATGTGTTCTTCCATTGACTCATTTCAAGCTGAAATGCTTCAAGTTAAGCTGATTTTTAAAAGTTGTGTGTATATCTGTGTCTTGAACAAAAGCAAAAACTTGGGTAGTCTGAAGTCTTGTCTAAGAATGACTTTAAGCATATTTTCTTGCCTGGGACTACTTCCTTCCTTATGAAACAGGACACAAATAGTTTAGCTCTGTAGAAATGTGTACTGGTGACTTATTTCAAAAGACTTGTGAGCAATTTCTTTAAAGAATAGGCTTGCCTTTACACTGTGCTCTTGCCACATGGTTCTCTTAAACTGCTGCTAAGACATGCATCAGACATTGTGCCCTTCACTTGCTGTGCGGAATGAATATGTTGGTGAATCTGTTGCATATGTCAGCACTTCTGTGACAAACAGGAGTGACTAAACTGGGAGGAAGGTACATTAATACTTCTCATATCTCAGTTACCAGAGTCCACCTTAGAGTGGCATGGTAATGCATAGTACTGTATTTGTCTTATGTAGAAATACACAATATAGCTAAGTTATCATCACCACTGAGGAAAAAAAAAAAAAAAAACCAGATCAGTAAACAACAGCTATTTTGCAGACAAAGAACTCCATACTGCAAGGCTGTAGGCATTGAGAAAGTAGGAGTCTGTCTGGACTGCTTTTAGTACAGTATTGCAGAAAATTGTGAAAAGTTGTAGAGAGGGAAAGGGGATTTTGTATTTTAAAAAACTAATTTTTTTTCATTCTCATTCACCCACATGTTCTCTTTTACTCATGTATTAGTGGGTGCTGCAATTTGTGTCCCCATTGTCTAGGTGGGAGTTGGGAGTGACACTAGCAAACACCTACCACATCCTTTTCATGGCTTTAGGCTTGTTCCTGATGCTGAGGTCTGGATGTGATTTTTTCACTCTAAAAAGTGGACAGTAGTTATATTTTTTTTTCCTTCATCCTTTCCCAGCAGGGCCAGACTTCACTATTTTAGAGCCAAAACTATGTGTTGTAGAGTTCAGAAAATGGTAATATCTGTAAGAAAAGATAGTGGCAATATTAATGCATATTGAAATTGGTTGGTGTTTTGCCTTTGATTAGAGAAAGTCTCGATCAAATGGGGTTTTTTTTATAAATCCAGAAGATCACAGAATGTGTCACACTGATATCTTCTTTGCTAGGAAAAGTGCTAAACAGAATCCACACCTAGACTGGTATTTTTGGAAGGGATGCCTTGTAAACCTTTCCTAATGACTGTCCTCCTTTGCTGTTGGCAGTGGTGATTTGTCTGTTCTCTCAAATGTCAGTAAGCCAAAGATAAAGGAAGGACCTGAGCAGCAGGTATGTAATCTTCTCTTTATCTCTCCTTCAATATTTCAGGAGTTTTACTTTAAATGTGGAGCACACCCAACGGCTGACAGTGAAACATCTGTGGCTTTGAACCTCGTTACAACAAACAGCCGCTGTATCACGTGTATAACATGCACAGATATTAGGTAAGTACAACAAAAATTGTCAGAGATGTACAGTCTCAGTGCTTCAGAGTACTTAGCACTTCCAAAGAACCTCTTTTTCTTTGCACATTTTCCTTTTTAAAGGCTGGGATTTTTTTTCCCTGGTAGCATGGTGAAAAATGGGTCATATCTTCAGGTGTGTTATTTGTTTAGCTGGTAAAATTGCAGTTCATAGTTTTGCACCTTCGTCATGTTGCAGATGGAAATCTGCTTTAGTTCTAACTAAAACCTTGAGAGCTCAAGATACACAATCTTGAGTGTAGGTATTTTCTGCTAATATGTATTCAAGAACCTGGGAAAGAGCTGCATTTTTGAGGGGTCAGGCTGCTCCTGAAGAAATTAACTTCTTGGTGTTTGTTCTATAAATCAAAGTGAAATGCATCTGTTCTCATGTTTGTGTTGATGGCGGTTTGAAATACTGTAATCCATCTTTGCATGTAGTATTTGAGCACATACATTCAAGAATATCCATTACTTGAGAATGCATGGATTAAAAACCAATTGCCCGAAAAAGACAGCTATAATTGTAGTGAAGAATTACCTGAAACACATTTATCTACTGATTAGGAGGTAGTTTATATGAAAATGTAAAGAGAATTGTGAAATGGTAGTTGTTGGTCAGAAGGGAGAAATGGGAAAGGACACTTGAACTCTGTACTGATTCATATGGTGTGTGTCTTCTGGAAAGAGCTGGTTTTGGAAGCATCCTTTGTTTAACCAGTTCTGTAAATACACCACAAAGACCAAATATCAGTCTCTGTGAAATTGGTACGTCAGCATTTTGCAGCAAGGGTGCTGACTCGGGTACTCAAAAGTGGCTGGTTCTCCCGTCCCTTCTATAAATTCCCTGGGCAAGAGAATGGTTTGGCTTACTGAAGTGCAGGCCCCTAGAGCATGCCTGCACTGCTAAACACAAGAGGGCCAAAGGCTGATGCCCAACCCCAAGGCAGATGGAAATGCCTGACAGATGTCCTGCACAGAGCTGTGTCACCTGGTGCTTCATCATAGCCAGCTTGGGCTGGTTGTGGAGCTGCAACCCAACCATTGTAATCGGCAGTGAAAGTACACTTTTTATCCTAGCAGTAAGATGGAATGGAAAAAGGTTATTCATGTCACCATATTTCCTGTGTGGGACCCAGGAAGTTACAGAGGAGCTCACTGAAGAGCAGCAAAGGGGTAAAACTTGCTCAATATCTGAGCTTTTTGGAATAAACAGTACCTATCTCTGGGACCTAGATCCACAGGGCTCTCAAGAACTCTTAAGTATTTCTAGACTTCAGGAATGTTTTCTGTTCTGAGAATTTAGTGTGGTTTTTTTTTAAGTTCTCTTGAAACAAAAAAAAAAAACCACAACAAGCATAAAAAAATTCCAACCCAAAAACAAAAAAAAAAAAACAAAAAAAAAAAAAAAAAACAAAAAAAAAAAACCAAAAAAACAAACTAAAACAAAGAAAAAAAAGAAACTAAGTAAACATAGGAAAAACACTTGTCTAAAATCCCCTTTCTGGGTAACATTAAGAGAAGCAAAATGTAAGAAATTTGTTCTCTCTCATCATGTCAAAACATTGATACACATTTCTATGATAACTCTAAATTTTTGAGAATGAAATTCTGATTATCTTTCATAATTTTGATTTCTTTTTTTTAGAGCTGTAAAAGCCACCCATGCACTTTTGTGTAATACTAGACGTTTGTAGGTGATACCAAAACCCAGGATACTATTTTACCATTTTATTTTTTGTATGGAAAATCCTGCAGGTTGTTAAAATAGAATTTCACATGTGTCTTTGGGCGGATGACATAATTTTCCAATTAAAGCTGTGCAAGAAATTGCTTTAGTTTCTGATTTTGTCTTTTACTAGTTTTAAGGAGGGTCAAATGTAAGTTTTGACTGTCGGAAAGAGCAAGATCATACAATGAAAGCATTTATCAGTTATGAAAAGGTCATGGTAAAATCTTGGGCTACTTAAAAAATCTCCACTCATGTTTTTTTGGGGTTTCTTTACATTTTTTTTTTCTCCAACCTAACATTCTTGTAATATTTGTATGTAATTCCAAGAAATTGCATAAATAGTCATAATCTTTTTACTTTAGTTAAATATTTAAGTGATTGTACAGGAAATTACTTGCTAATACGCTTATGAAGTTGAAAAGTAGCATTTAGGGCACTCTGCAGTTTAGAGTATTTTGTGAAACCTACCTTCATCCTTCTGTAGCATTCATGTGAAAAAGAGGATTAACTGTATTTGGTACATTAGCTAGTACCCTGTATTAGCTTCACTTTAGTAAAATATGAAATTTATGTCTGTTCTTCAAAGTAGATTTTTCTTCCTTTTTTTTCTGGAAAAAACCCCAAACCAGCAACAGGACACCAAACAGGAAAAGATGGCAACGAGATACTATTGGCAATTTTCTTAAGTATTTTTATTTTCAACATAAACCTTATCTCTAGGTGTTTTTTATCAATTTATCATTGACAGTTAGTCTACCACAGGCGGAGTAATTAAGTTGCAAGATTTTTGGCGTGGCATTTGTATGGTTTTAGCAAGGTTAGCAAAGCTTATACAAATCTTATATAAAGCAGTAGTATACTCTGCTATATAGAAAAAATACAAAGTGGAAGCAATGATAATCTATTGCCAGTTTTTATCCTTAAGTTTACATTAGATGCACTTAGTTTGCCTTAGGTTTATATTTTATATAAATATTTTCATGCAAGTCTGACCACTGGAGTGAAATAGTTGGAAGCCAAACGCCCTTGCAGGGCTATGCTAAATCCATAGGCAGTATTCCATGTAGTGTAATGCCTTCCCATGTATTCTGCTTATCTGCAGCAGAGTTAGTGTGAATTGGCAGCCTTTATACATTTTTTTCTATAGCATTCAAGGTGATGGGTTGCTATTCTATGTCTTTGAAGAAGCTTTAATAGATTGAGCAAATGGCTGGAAGTTGAAACAAATACTAAAACTGTGCAATCCTCAAGGGAAGATCTGCTTTTGTCAACTGTTTCCAGTAGAAATAACATCAAAAGGGGTTAGGAGTACCCCAGGGTACCCATAAATCAGGCTCAGGAATAACAGCAGTTTTAAGCAGTGTAAAAATAAAATGTGTAGAACAGAAATGCCTCACATCATCTTTCACGAACTCGGTAGGGTACAATTCCTAAAGGCACTATTATTTTTAGCTTTCAGCAGATACAGATAAGTGTAAAAGATATAGGACATACTGTCACTTAATAGGTAGAAAGAATTCTCCAGAAGGAGCAATATTTGGTGTTGTGTTATCAGATTTTTTTTTCCCCTCATCTATTAAAACCTTCCTTCGTAGTCTTGAACAAAGAAATGTTTTGCTTTGTTTAAACATTGAAATCTTTTTATATGCTTTTCTGCTCTTTGGACTTTCTATTACTGGAATTGGGAGTGAGAACTTCTGCTGGTGGTGATAGTAGTGCATGTGCTATTTACTCTTCAAGGGTAGCTGTGGTGTAATGTCTTTATAGTAGTTCTTTTCAGGCAAATCAGTTTGGACTGTGATCACATTAAATTCCATGGGTAGGAGAGTAATAGAGAAGGTCAGTACTGGGAGGGAAAAAAAGTGAATGTACTATAGGAAGTCCTGTTGGAAATTCAGTGGGCAGCTCTCTTCTCCTGCAGACAATAAAGAATGAATGGCTGCATGTTGTTGGGAGTAACAGTGCATTAATCTGGTTTGCATAGGGTTACTCGGGACTTCCTCTAGCTTCTCACTAGCTCTTAGCCAGCCATCTTTTTCAGTTTTGTTTGGTTTTGTTCCCCCGAAGTCAAAGTACAAGTTAGACATGTTTTCCTTCTAGCAGCAGTTTGTGACATTTTCCTGTCACTCCTGCTTGCTTATTTGCTTATTTCCTCTGTTGTAGAGTCAGAATTGAGACAAATGAGAGGGTTTTTTTGTTTGTTTTGGTTTTTGTTTTTTGTTTTTTTTTGGGGGGGGGGGTTGAGTGTTTTTTTTTTTGTCTGTTTGCGGGGGGTTTTTGAGTTTATTTTGGTTGGGATTTTTTGGGGGTTTTTTTTGTTGTTTTTTAAATGGGATCGTGTTGTCAGAAATTGGTAAGGGATAAAATTGTTTGCTTCTCAAAAATCAGTGAATACATATGTAAATGATTTTCTGTTGTGGCTTTTACCTGTGGGTTTTGTATGTCAAAAGAAGACCATCTCCCCAAGTTTATTATGGGGAATTAGGGTTTTTCTAATTTCCTATTTTAGATTTTCATCTTTATGATGTTATTGTTGATAAGGTGTGCCATGTTCCTTATTGACCTATATTTTGTACTGTTTTGTGCATTAATGTTGTACATTGCTTTGAAGTAAAATATTTGTTGAATTGCTGTTTAAATATTGTTTAGAGAAACCTGAAATATTTTGCCTTGTCTTTTTCTTCTTGTAAAAGATATATGGTATTAATGCAGGTTAAAGGGAAAAAAAAAAGTATCAAAGGAGGAATATAGCAGTGACTATGACAAGAAGTGGATGAGGCATCAGGTCAGCTATGGCATTCAAAACCCTTACATTACAAATAATTCCAGAATCTTTATCTGATTATTTGAATCCAGTGCTACAGCTGAAGAGACAATTTGCCAAATTCAACTTTTGACAGAGGTCCACTAATTAGCTCAATTGGTTAGAGTGTAGTGCTAATGCCAGGTTTGTGGGTTTGATCCCTGTACAGGCCATTCAAATAAAAATTGGACTTAATTATTCTTGTAAGTCTCTTTCAACTAAGAATATTCTGAGATTTGTTTGAGAACTGTTAACATTTTCTTAGTGAAGAAGCTGTAGTGCAAGTTTGATTCAGGTCAATTTTGCTGTTATTTGGAGAGATTTTTATGAGGGACCTTCTGTTGTTTTCTGACATGAAAATGCAGGCTATGCCCATTAAAAGACATTACTCATAGGATGTTTTCAGAAGAGTAAATAGTACCTTATTCTAGACTTATAACTACTATTTCTCTTTGCTTCTGGGAAATAGGATTCTAAATTTACCCTTTTAGGCCATTATAATCCAAGCAAGTTATTAAATCTATATTTAGCTATTATTTTTTGAAGTACTTTTTCCCTCCCTGTAACCCTTCTTGATAATGTGGTCTCTGCTCCAAATCTTTGTTAAATTATATTGTCTTTATATACCTTGAGTAGTTCAAAGAGAAGTGGAAAAAGATTGTGCTAAGAATTAAATCTACTTTGTCTAAGCACTATGACCATCAGGGACAATGTCTACTGCTTTATTCCCTAATGTTCCTTAAATTAATGAGATTTCTTAAGAATCACTTATTTAAAGCAGGAAATTAGATATAAAACTAAGAACTGTTACTAATTGATTTAGAGCTTTTTTTTTCCTTTTCCCCAATGAGGTAACTTATAGAGTAATCTTGTTACAGCTGTAATATTTGAGTTTTGATACAAGCAAAACCATGCAGAGACAACCTTTTGTTGAGAATTTGGGTGATTTTTTGAAATGTGAACCAAGTCTGATAATGCCAGTAAGTGACCTTCATTTCCTCTGTGATGCACAGTGTGGATTTGAGACTCAAGCACTTGTACCATGAGCTACTGGAAGATATGCCTTGTGCATGAAATTCAGTTGCCTTAATCTTTCTCTTGAGATGTAATCACTAGAATACAGCAGCCCCCTATGGCAAAGACAGGACAGCAGTGCAGTTCTTACTGCTCTGCCTCTGAATCTGTTAAGTTCTGCACTGCAGCTGCATCTTCAGCTTCAACGCATCTGGGAACAGAAGAGTGCATTTGCACAACTCTTGCACTTTCACATTGCACATATACTCTGCCAGCAGGGGACAAGTGAGGAGGATTTTATGCAGCCTCACTCCTGTCCTATGCTGGACATAAAGCACAAATTTCTCTTCATCTGGGAGAATAAAGCCTGCCTACCTTTCCTTCTTTATGAGGCTGAGTTTTTTTTCCTATGTCATTCCTTTGCTTGGCACATATCTTAGTGTACAGTTGATGGAAAGGACAAATGGAAAGGAATGTTTTGACTGCTTGCTGGTTTTTTTATTTTTTTTTTATTTTCCCCCATGTTTGTGAACATCAATATAATAGTGTGTGGTATTATTTTAGTGCTTGAAACAGCCATGAGTGAGGATATTTGACAGTTGGCTGAACATGAGCCAGCAGTGTGCCCAGGTGGCCAAGAAGGCCAATGGCATCCTGGCCAGTATCAGGAACGGTGTGGCCAGCAGGAGCAGGGAGGTCATTCTTCCCCTGTACTCAGCACTGGTGAGGCCTCACCTGGAGTATTGCGTCCAGTTCTGGGCCCCTCACTTTAGGAGGGACGTTGAGATGCTTGAGCGTGTCCAGAGGAGGGCAACGAGGCTGGTGAGGGGCTTGGAACACAAGCCATATGAAGAACGACTGAGGGAGCTGGGGTTGTTCAGCCTGGAGAAAAGGAGACTCAGGGGTGACCTTATCACTCTCTTCAGCTTCCTGAAGGGTGGCTGTGGTGAGCTGGGGGTCGGTCACTTTCTCTGGGCAACAACAGACAGAACAAGAGGACACAGTCTCAAGCTGCGCCAAGGGAGATACAGGCTAGAATTAAGGAGGAAGTATTTTACAGAAAGAGTGGTCAAATACTGGAATCATCTACCAAGGGAGGTGGTAGAGTCACCATCCCTCGAAGAGTTTAAAAAGAGACGGGATGTGGCACTTGGTGCCATGATCTAGTTGAGGTGTTAGAACATGGGTTGGACTTGATGATCTTAAAGGTCTCTTCCAACCTAGAATTTTTGTGATTCTGTGATTTATGTCACAAATGAAGCTCATTTCTGAATTGAATATATTTCAATAATGTGCATCTCCTGATACACCTGGGATAAAATAAACGTCATGAATTTCATTTTGTGTTTGACATTTAACCTGAAGCCTACAGATTCCAGAATATTGTCAGCAGGGTCTATATTATATGTTCTATGTTCTCTCTAATTTGTGGTGATTCCTACAGCAAGGTGTTTTTGTAGATTTCTTCACTTAGGTATTTCATTTGTGTTGTGAGACACAAAGACTTAAAAGTTTAAATTATTTGGGAAGAGTCAGTGGCTTTAGTGTGTCAGGTATCCAAGTGTAACCACATCCAATATTTCATGAGCTTCACTTCTAAAATATTCTGAAGAAACCTGAGCATGAATACTTGCATATAATCAATGAAAAATGATAGCTAATGAATGTTATTCTGTTCAAGTATTGTAAATTTAAATGTGAAAGTTAGAATTTATTTGCAATGTCCAAGAAAAGCTGAGTAGCAAATGTTTTTAAAACCTTGTGCAGAGATTCTTTTGCATGCCCACAGTGTGCTTTTTCTCCCATAGATGTTTGCAGGTTCAGATGTCTGGGACTTTCTTTTCCTTCTTTTTAAAATGAATTCCTTAACATGAAAGACAAAACACTTTCATCTCTGGTTAGTTTTGCTTCAGGCAAGGTTAGTAATACCTGAATATTTTCACCATCTGATAGTGGTGTAGTGACCTATGAGAATTGTTATTGGAGGTCACAATCCGCTTGTCTTTGGAGAGATGTCTGTATTGCAAAGGCATCATCACAAGTAATACTAATTAGCAAGCCTCATCCTTTCAGCAGAGACCTGAGGTCTGAAGGAACAAGGTGAACAGATTGCAGAGATGTTCCTTTCAGGCCTCAACTGAGGCATTGAGGGAATGGTTTTGGTAGGAACTCAGCTGTCGCTCTCTGCTGAGCGGCCGATGGTTTGGCATCATCCACTGCAGTAAGGGGAAGCAATGGAACGTGTTTGTGAAGGATGTGGTCGGCTTTTACAACAAAATAAGGAAACAAGAGTGAAAATATCCAGCAAAGAATGAAGCTGCCCAGCAGCAAAAACCTAAATATGCACCCAACAGAATAATTTCATTTGCAGAAACTTAGGAAAAATTGAAAATAGCAGTATTGGGCAAATGTGCCAGGACATAATTTCTGAAATCAAATACGTGAAGGACTATTCATAAGACAAAGAGCCTGTCATAACATATAGAGAACTTTATGAAATGTTACTTGATACTTCATAGAATCACTTAATGATCCTATATGGAACACTGTCTGCTGTCCTGGGTAGTGTCTTGGAGAGCTATTCAGTTCCTCAGTCAAATAGCTCTCTAGGAGTTGTTGTCAGATTTCAAAAATGCATCATTCAGATAAACATTTTGATGGAATTTGATGGCAAGTGTTTATACACTGTTTTCAATTGATGTCTAGGGCAAGGTACTACTCTCAAATTCTATAACTATATTTTTGATGTGTAACATATTTGAGGGCTTATGGGTACAAAATTTTGGGAAAACAAGGGAGGAATTGAGGGATATGTTGGAGAAATATGTTCATTTGTGTACATATAATAAATACAGACACCTACTGCTATATTTTGCTCTAAACCATGGTGTAGGATGAATTGTCATAGCAGTGTACTGACTGACAACAGTATAAGGAAAATATTTCACACACTTTATACTGGCAGTTTGCACTGAGCATACAAAGCTCTTGGTACATTGCAGTCTTGATGGACCTCTAATGGAATTTAATAATTAGAATTACATTTTTGCTTTTTACTTATCAATTCATGATCATCGATAGCTCTCTTCTCTCTTGTTAATTCTTTGAGTGTTGTTGAAGTTTGCTTCTGGAAACAAAACTCTTTCTGAAGGTAGTCTTAGAAAGAGTCTGTTCCTTAATTTGTTCTGTAAGAGAAACCAGGTAGGATCCAAATATTTTAGATCTTCAGGGAAATTCCTTCTTCTTCCTGATCAATGTCTTTGTATAAAACATCATTTAGTAAATTTTTAATTATATGTTTACTTTAAAATATAGCAATTTTTGGAATAGTAAATTATTGCAATAATTGTTGTATACTGATAAATGATAGCAAAAATTTTAGTGTAAATTGTGCTGTGATGCACTAACTTCTTTATCAACTAAGTTACCGGCACAATTGAAGTTTCCTTATAAAGGGAAAATCCAGGGCATGTTTCAGGCAGGGGCATAGAAAGTAAATTCAGTCCCTTAGTGGAAAATTGACAAAAGTCAAGTAAATTGTTAATACCTAACTGTTAGGAACTTGATGCAAAATGATGCTGATTTGCAGTGTGGTTTGAAAATGACAAGAAATACATCATAATCAAAGTCAATAACAATCTGTTAAGTTCTGTCAATATCTGTGACATAGTAAGGGAGCTGTGTGCAGACATTTGAAAATAGTTGAAAATGTACACAATTAGTAATCGTGGACAATTATTAATAATTTTCCCAGTACAAGTTTGTAAATGGTAGTGATGCTGCACTGGCATGTCAATGTAGGACTACTACTAGAAAAATGACACCAAGAAAACCACATTTTTATATTGTTACAATCTCCTTTGCTAAGACTTGTACTTTGACTTGACAGGTTTGTTTTAGTTTATGTTCAAGTAATTCCATATCATTTTACATTGAAATGCAGTAAGCAGGATGAAAACAAGTACATTCATCTATCAAAACTGTTTGAATTATTTCTTTATGTTTTGCCAATTACACCGACATAACTTTCTCTTGCTGAGGGAATAAGTCTTACAGCTGATCTCTAAAGATCAACTGTGGCTGTGGTTGGACCTGCTCCTGAAGGAGTTCAATGGTAGTGAAAAGTGAGTGAAATAGTAGAGAAAATGTGTTGCTGGATAGCAAGATAAGGGAAAAATGATACCTACTATACTGGAGACTACTCTCCTGAAGGAGCTAGCATAAGTGTGGCTGTTCTGTGCAGAGATTTCAGAGGTTTTCTACCACGGCAAGCTTTTACAAAACTCTCCTCTGACTCATTTTCAGTTTGCTTTCCTTCAAGGGTATGTGCTTCTGCATGTTTACTAAGTAAAATGGGATTTTGATTATTATTTCACACATATTTATATATAATACATACGTGCATGTATACATATATACATTCTTATGTATATGTACTTGTTTCTTTGTCCTTCTTCTCTACAAGCAATCTTCAGTTATTTGAAGTGCATTACATTGATGAATGTTTTCCCCCTACGCTCTTCTTATTTCACTTTACAAAGGAGACAAATCTGCCCATATTTCTGGTGAAAGTAGGAACCAGACAGTGCTCCTTTGGCATGCAAATTCCATCTGCATTTTACAAATTACTCATTCTTTTTCTTTTGTTTGAAGCAACAAATAGAACATTCATACCACTTCCCGTAAGGTATGTTGTGTGTAACCACTAAAGGCAGTGTCAGCCAAACAGCTGCCAAGAAAACCAGGGCCAGCCTACTGATGTGCACAGCGCAGGAAAGATGACTGCACTCAGATGTCACCTCTGCGAAATCTGTCCAACCTCTTTGGAAACAGGCTGACAATGCTGATGTCAATCTTGAACTGCACTCGTGAGCAAGACTGTGCCTTTGCTCCCTATGGATTCTCTAACCTTGCTGGAGTTTATTGGATTTCCTGACAAAAAAAGTTATATTTATTCACTTTTGCTATATGTGCCTCAAAAGGTGTCAGAGCATGTCCTGATCAGAAAGCAGGTGGTGAGAGTGATGCTGCAATATGGTTCAGTCTGGTTATATAAAATAGAAAACAGTTTCACAAGTCATTTATCCAGTTCAATGCATTTGTAATTTAATTTTGTTTTTAAAGTAAAATGCCAAAACAAAAGATAGAGAGCATTTTAAAGACCCTCATCATTGAAATTTTGAGAAATAGCTCTTTTTCTCTCTTGTCCCTCAAATAGATCTATAATTTTAGACAAAGTAGTCATTGTTTTGTGAGGACATAATTATGCATGTTTCTGCTAAATTCATTTTAATTAAAAAGACATTTCTTTCACCTTGACCCTTTCGACTTTGGTTATGCAAACGGTTTTGTGGGTTTGAGTATTTTTTTTGTTATATAAGTGTTTGCAGGTTAAGACTTATGTGCTGCATTACTGCAGATCATTTTCACATAAATAGAACTGTGACTTTTCCAGAAATAAGTGTCTTCTACAGATGCACAGCCTGTCCCTCTTGCATTCAGCTGTGACCTTGAAAACTGATTAACAAAATAGTACTCTAAGGGATGCAAGGCTTCACATAAAGCAAGTGAAGCATGTACAGGCCCTTGAGGGGTGCTTAGAGTATCTCATAGACTCTAATGGTAATTCCTTTCTCTTTTAAAGCTATTAGGTGATTCTGGCTTGAGGCAATCCATAGCAATTTTCTCTTTAGTAATTTTTGTGCTAAATATTTTATGAATTATCTTATCACAACCTCTGTTTCATGTTTTAAAGACAAAGTGTGTCTTTGTCTTTATGTCTGGTATCTATATGTATTTATCTGGTATCTCTATGTATGTCTGGTGTCTGTATGTCTAAGTGTCTTCTTCAGCCACTCAGATATTTTGGGTTGCTTTGTTGATTTTACATGGTGTAAACTTTGGCACAGTAAGAGGATGAAAAGTTAAGCAGAGTTATGATTGTCTAAACCTGAAAACAGAGTGATGCTTGTGAAAAGCATTTAAGACCTCATTTCCTTCAACAGTAAGAAGGACTATTTGAAAATATGCCATTTTCTACATTCCAAAAAGTAGTATATTTGTAGTTATTTAGTAACATTGGCAAGATTTTAAAACCTGATTTCAAAACATAATTTATTCATTAATTAGAGACTTGTAGATTATTGTACTTTTGACTTTCTCATTCTCTATGTTTGTATTTGAATTATGTTTTGGTTAATGAAACACGACCTTCTGGAAGTCAGAATTGAGAAATAAAATACAATTTAAAGCATCCTACACATCCCTCTCAATCTTGCTGCCAAATTTTGTGTCTTTAAAATCAAATTTATAATACATGAACAGGGGATATAAGGTATTGTTTATTAAGTCATTAAACTAGTAGAAGGCATTAAAGGAATTTTTGCAAGCGATAAAGTAAAAAACAGAAGGCAAGACTGAATAGTAGCTCATCTTAAACATCTGTAATGTGCCAAGGTACAGAAGTATAAAATATAGCATTCCCTGCACTCCTGCTTTTTGCATTCCTTGTTAAAAAAGTCTGGTAGCAAAACTGGAGACAGTTTTGTTGGGTTTTTGATCTCTCAAAGTTAAGGAATTCCAGTTTCTGAAGCTAGAAAGAATCGGGACAATATACAGATATTTGTTGGCCACTTGGCAACTTCTGCTCTGGTTATAGTGCCCTTCCCTATCTGGGACAAAGAAATTGAATCTCCTGAGAATTTTTGGTATTCTTCTTTGTTTTTCTTTCTCTAATTTCTTCATTTAATAAGCAAGGATTATTAAATGAAGAAATTAAATTATTTTAATCTTTGCTATTATATGTTTATAATAGCAAGGATTAAAATATTTCTAGAGAGGTGTCCTACTGTGCTGTTAGGGTCTCTATGGTGGTTTCAGTTCTGCAGAGCATTTAGAACCAAACTGTTACCTCACATCAGTAAGTAGTTCAACCTGTGCTTGCTGCATCTGAATAATCCCATCAAAACCAACAGGATCTAAATGCAGGTCTGTGTGCTTTGCTTGGTCAGAGCCCTGACTCATCCAATGTAATCATCCTGCACTTTCTGAGTGATATCCTCCAAGATGTAGTCATGGAATGTCTTTAATGAGTCTCTCAGTATGAGGTAGGATTTATAATGCTTTTCATCACAGAAAGCAGAGTGAATATTCAGGGGAGTTTGTTTTTTTTCTTTTGAAAATAAGACAGTTCTAGAAGTATCTGCTGTCATGAGAATGAATTTCACTGGAAAGAGCTCTTGTCTCAATACTTTGCTGTCTTTTCTGATTATCTGAGCTAATCTGTATGCATATGAAAAATGTGTTTTGTTTGATTTATCTTCCACTTTTCTGGGTGTCCTGGTGCCTTGTAATGACCCCCTGTTTTCAGAGAGCTATTTATGGTTTGATAGTACTGTCTCAGAGTTTCCTGTTTTCTAGAAAAATACATTATCCATATTTGCAGTTCAGATGGTGTTTATCTAAGGGTTAAATCATTAACACTAGTACTGAAGCATGTTAGAAATGCTTCTGATGAAAATTATTATTTTTCTAACATGTTGAACAATATTCTTGGCCTTTCAAAATATGTTACAGACTTCAGCATTCCTTTGGATTTTAGTTGCTGATCAGGAAATAGGATACTATTACTCTGTGTTCATGTTCCTTTCCTTTGAATATTTTTGTTCTTTTCCAAATGTATGAATATGTTATTTCTTCTTTTTCTACAAGATTCATAAGATTGTATTAAGCTCCTAAGGAAGTCAGGAGAATATCCTTTGAATTCTTTTCTTCCCTTTTCTCTTTCCTTCTCCCTGCTGTGTTTAATAGATTCTGCAAAGAATATTTTTTTTTAGTTGAAGGAAAAAAGGAAAGGAGGAAAAAGAGAATGAAGGCTTTACATTAGATCTGCCAAGAATGTTCAAGAGGTCATTTATGATACCAGCAAGCATCTTTACATTTTTATTTTAAAACAAAATTGTTTCCTAATTGTTTTATGCAAGCAGTACACAGTCATGTAGTTGAATTTTATTGGAAGAATTTTTTTTAAAGCAGTATGAAGCAGATTGGGCAGCATTGCACTGACCTTGGTTATAAGTGCAAATGTTAAGTAATAGTTTTTGACACTTAGGCAGAGTATTCCTTTAAAATGGTTATCTTTAAATAAAAATTTCCCCTTAGCATTCATTAACGTCTGTCTTATTGTTTACCATATGCCAGAGTGAAAGACATCCTACAGGTAAAAACATTTATATTCTGATTTTTTTTTTTTTTTGTTTTTTAACCTTCAGTCGCATTTTTAACATTGCATTGCAGTTTTATTTATTTTAGCATGGCTTTTCCTACTGTGCATATAATCATATGCCAATGAAAGATTGATTCTGCAATGTGAGTACTCAAGTTCTAGAACAGGATGTTATTTAAACATATGCTTGACTTTGAACATGTGAGTCGTGGCTAAATATTCCAACAGAAGAATGCTTATTTTCATTAGCTTTTTTTTTTTTTTTCAGTTATCCCTTACAAGTTTTTTCTTCTCTAATAGCTTGTCTTGTCAAGTTTACATCACAATATCTGAATTTTTAGAGCAAAGGTGCACAGATACCATAAGAGGAGGTATTTGCAAAATCTCAATAGGGGTAACTGACTGTCTTCAGGTGGATGAGTTTCAAGACCTATACAAAACTGATTTGGAAATACAAAACTGATTTGGAAACTAAAAATCGGAGCATTCTTTCCTTGTTTGGTTATTGGAAGTTCTCTTGTGGATGTTTCTTTTTTAAAAAATAACTCTTAGTTTCCATACACTATCATGTTTGTCTGATATTTAAACTTTCTTTGCTACTTTAATGCCACTATACTTTTCTTAAATTTAATTAGAATGGAGTTACAGTGCCAGTTAGTACAATAAGCATGAAGTCAATGGTTTGTAGGAAAAAAATGATTATTTAACTAACAGCAGAAACCAGAGATGTAGCAACTTGATCTACACTCAGTTGCCTGTAGGTGAAATATTCTGTATGTGTTGACACACAGTCCACTTTGTGCCTTGGATTTCTGAAAGGCTGCTTGTGTAACTGGCATTGCAGTAGCTGCAAGAGGAAAGGAAAATAAATGAATGAAGACTTTCCAAACTCAGATCTGTACTAACATTTTTTGAGTTGCCTGTCAGAGAAAAAAATCCTGGGGACATGACCACAAAAATTTTTTTAAAAATTTGCCCAGTGCTGCAGAGCACAGATGTGTGAAACCACTACACCTGTATGAGGTTCCTTGAGGTACTTTGGTATTGCTTGTGAAAATTGAGCAGTCATTCAGTGATAATGTGTTGAATAGTGTGAGGTGGAATGAGTATCTTTTGCATGTTAAAGGTTATCATATACTGTGGCTTGACTGATGCTCTAAACATTCCAAACCTTTTATTGCAGAAAGATGTGCTATCAGGTTGGGTCTGATTATGCCAGCTGCTTCCCTCATGTGCTCAAAGAAATATTGGAAGGCTTGCTTGCCTTCTTCAAGCTTTGACTTACAGCACAGAAAAGTGAGGAAACCTACTTTTTCCTAACTGTGGGACCTTCATAAATTATGATTTTTCCCACACAGAACAGCCTCTTGTTTTTCAACATTTTGCAGATGTGAGAAGTTTGTCTGTATGGTTTCAGTCATTATGTGCTTTTTTTTTTTCATTTATGCAACTTTGCTGTTTTGCTCAGCCAGTGGGGTTAGTATAAAATTGGCATGACTTCACTGAGTCAGCTAACATAGGTGACTGGCTGCTTGCAAATTGTTGGAAGAGGCAAGCAGCCAGCAAGGCTTGTTTCACAGACAAAATATGGTATAGAAAAATTTTAGGTTTTAAAATAAGATTTGTCACTGCTTATTCTTGGCAAATTCTTTCATGGTGACAATTAATATCTGGTCAAAAGTTGTTAACTTACTTGCAATTTGCTCCATGCATACTTTGATTGGTTTTTTTATCCCTTGCTTAAAAAGATTTAAAGGATTTCTCACCAGTGTGAGACTAGGGATTAATTATCACATTCTGGTGAGGATGTGATTTTGGGTTTGAGGCCCAGTGTGGAGAGTTCTATAGGGTTTAATGGTTGGTTTGTTTTGGTTTTTTTCTGTAAAAAGGGATCTTTTCTGAGTCCTTCCTGGCAAAAACATAATACAGAAAATATTTGTCTGAAAAACTGGCTGCTTGGACAAAATTGCTTACAATTTCAGAAAAGGAGATAAAAAACCAAAAACAAAACAGTCAACATCATCATCCTTATTCATTCCAAGACAAAGAATTTTAAAAATAGTGGGAAGTACTATTCAACTATGTTTTTATACACAATTGACAGATCATGGATTCAACCTTGAGTGATCTAAAGAAAAATAAATTTTGGACTTCCATAAGTTTTAATTCAAGTGACATTGTTTTCCTTAGCCTCTTCACTGCTATCAGATTCTTGATGCTTTGTTGCTCATGTGTGCTTATGCTTGAGTATGTTCTCCCTGTCTCTGCCAAGTACCTACCTCTCCAACTCATTCTACCATGCAAGTCCTGACTTAATTTCTTCTTACATTTGTAAGGTTTTCCTTTTCACAAACCACCCTAGAGTTCTATTGTATTTGATTGGCAACTTCCAGTTTTGTTTGATTTAAAAAAACCAAGGCAATTAGGAAGTTTTATGGAGTGAAATATTTTATGTGCTGATTTTATGAGTATAGCTTTATTGTCATAATCTTAAATGGCAATGACATGAATTTTCTCTGCTGGGTGAGTTGTTAATAACTTCTGAACTCCTGCCTTCAGAATGATTTTTTTTTTTTAATTTTATTTTATTCTGCTTTTCTAAATCTCTTTTAATGATGCCTTCTAGGTAAAGAGATAATTTTATGGGAACTTCTCAAAACAGAGCTTTGTGACCTACATGTATATTTTGACAATCAAGGTTGTTGAAATACTTTTGCCCTTCAAGAGGGTAAAATAAATAATTTACAAAGCAGATTTTAACCAAATACCAAAACAGAGATACATTTACCTTGGAATGTAAAGTCTTATTAAATTAAATGCCTAATAATTGAATCAAATATAAAGCTGCAATTCTCATGGCTGTGGGATGCTGCAGCAGTGAAGGTAATGGTTGGCAAGGTACCCCATGAAAGCAGATTGATCTCCTGCATTCATTTGTGTGCTTCTTTACATTTTGTCTGGACAGACCATTCTAGTGACCAGAATCACATCCAGCTTGGTGCTAACTACAGAATTGCTCTGCTTGCTTTGTGCTTCTTTGTATCCCAAAACTTAGCTTTTCATAATGTCACATATACCAGGTTCAGCTACATGTGCTCAGAAAAAGGAGAAAGAAAAAACAAACCCAAAGAAACAAAACCAAAAAAAAACAAACAACCAACAAAACTGTTAATCTTATTAAGATTACCTTTCCAGTGTAAGATTATTCTATAAGAAATCCCCTGAAATTTTGTCTAGGTTAAAAGACCCGTTAGGACAGGACCTGTAGAATATCCTACTGAAGCTGGTATTCTACATCTTTCTAAGTTTTACCTTGAAGAATTCTTTTTGTTTTTTTACCCTAAAGTTTCTGATACTCTATTTTACGTAACTGTTTCTTGGTAAACAATATGTAATTTAGTTATTTCTCACTATCAGTTGGCTGTAGAAGGATATATTTTGCAGTTTGTGTTTCTTGGTCCCAAAACAATAGGCATGCTTTCTTTTAAAACTACAGCTTGGGGTTTTTTTTTTATTCTTCTTTTTATATCTCTCATTTAATCTGCTTCTCTAGGCTAGATTGACGTCTTTTTATCTATTGTCATATTAGACTTTTTTTGTCTATTTATTTTCTTCTCTTGATTCTCTGCATTTTGTGTGAGCTTACATTGTCTGATTTGAACTAAAAGTAAAATGCTTTGAACAGAGAATTTCATCCCATTTGAGATTTATTTACTGTCTGGAGGTCTATTTACCCTGAGCACATGAAAATTATTTCCATGTGAATCTTCATGTAGAATTTGAATTTGGAGCTAAGCTTGACCAACTGCTAGGTAACAACTTTTGACAAAAAATTATTCATATTTCATTTTTTAGAGCTGCAAAAATAATTTACTCTTCTCCAGTAAATATCTTCTTGGAGATTGTGCAGATTTGGCTTTTCACTTCTGATACTTCATTATGTTTTTGTTTTTTTTTTATTTTCCATCTTTGACAGATTTCTTCTGCCCTGTCTTCATTTCAAATTCATTGCAGTGACTGACCATCCATTTGAAAAATTAACTTAAAATTACCATATGTCCTCTCTGAACTGAACTGAGTTCTGTTCTTCATTGCTTCCAAATTTCTACAAGAATCTGTTTCTCTAAATAGCTAGCACTTTTAGGTGTTGGATAGGAATTCCAAATGCACAGTTCTATGACAATTTTGTATTTGAAGTATGACTAAATGAAATAGCGTAGTTCTTTTTCAGCTTTTAACTTAGTGTTACAAAATTAAAATACAAGGGAGTTCACAACCACTGTAATTTTGTGGGTGATTGAGCGGAATATGTGCTCTTTTAGTTTGGTAGGAAGTAGGAAATGGACATAGAGACAAAACTACCATGTATATCTTCTTTTCTATTTTCATTTTTTCTTACTGTACATCCCACAGCAGAACTCCATTCTAAGTTTGGGCTCAAACAATAGTAGTAGTCTTCCACAATGTTTCTACTGCCCCCTGTGTTTTAGAAGTTAAGTGCCTTACTTTCTCCAGTAATTGATTTCTAGCTAAACTATTGTTAGGCTTAAAATCTCATTTTCTTTCTCATCTTAGATTATTGTTAGGGATGTATTATTGTTCTTTTCCATAATACTTTTCAGATATGTGTTCTTCCAGAAACTTAGCAATCACACTTCAGTTCATAATCAGTCCATAATCAGTCTCTGATGTGTTGTGTGTGGTGAGAATGTCACTGACTAGAGAACTTTGCAGTTGCTGGCAGTGTCTGAAGTGAGATCATTTTTGTATCACTCTGTGCAATGTCCAGGTTGTTGGACATGTGTATATGGGCATCCCAAAAAGGCAGCACTAAGAGTCTCAGCATAAGGAAAAATGTTTCTGCTTCTCACTAAGAACTCTGACTACTCAGATGTGAAGTGACTCCCCGTGCACTTTGCACTATTTTTCAGTTCCATCCAGGATATAGGAAGGTTCCTCAGATGCAAAGTCCATATGAGCTGATCCTGGGCATCTTTTTTTGAAAACTAAAGAATTCCCAATTTGCAATAATGTTTCCAGACTGTCTCCTTGACTTCCTTAGAGTCCTTTTACTTGGAATGTATCCATACTGCAAATACTGTATTACAGAAATTTCAGTTTATGGTGACAGTCATGTGTTTCCTGTTGTTCTGGTCTCATACTTTTGATCAGTCAGCCAATTAATGTGGAAATGTGTTTGTGAAAAAATACACCAGAAGCAACTCAGATATTTTTCATGTAAACGAGGTAGTGACTGAGATATAGGATGTGTGTCACTGTAAAAGACAATGTTCTCATAGCTGAGATTAAATTCAGAGATTTTTGGACACTGTTGCATGTTTCAGCAGCAGCCCGCACAAGGATAGTGAGTATTCATTTGCTGAAGCAAAAGCAGGTTTAAACAACCATTGCTTTGATGATGCCACAGGCAATGATGTATCAACTAGACCATCTAACGTTTCTATAGGTAGGAACATTTTTTAAATCAACTGGTGTAGCATTTTATTTTGGGGAAGTGTTGAAAACATCCCTCACTGAAGAATTAATTTCTGCTTCAGTTTTTTTTCTGAACAGCTCACAAATCAGTACAAGGCCCATTTCACACTTGATGTGAAGATTCATAGTTCTCCATTTTATGGCAGGGATTTTCATGGACAGACAAGGAAAGTCAGCCTACCTCATCCTTTCCAAAAGATGAATTGCTAGTTCAGAGAAGAAACATTCTAAAATGTGCCTAAATGTAATTTTCTTTATATTAGTAAAATATTAAGGAAAGGTATGGATATGCAGAATTAGGGTCTCTTCCACTGTGAAAGATGTGGTTTGGTGGGACACCTTGCATTCAGGAGGCAAAGCACTGGTAGGGAGACAGTGCCAATGAGGTTGCTCTTTCTTTGCTTTGCTTTTCCAATTGGAAGAGCAAAATGGGGAGACAAGCAGCCCTATCAATGTGCCAAAACCATAAGCATCAGTAGATTGATTAAACTGGCTCTCCCTGAGTCCATGCTTGCATTTTTTTTCTTAAGTCTGTAAGATTAGAAACATGCATTTTCAAGAAAACCCATACAGGTGAGTCTGGTAATGGTGCTTCACAAGGGCAAGGTTGATGCTGGAGTCCTTTTCTTGTGAGGTGCATTTGCTGACCCATATGGCAAGACACAATTTTGGAAGAGGGGAGTACCTTGTACATTTGGTTGCACCTCTCATGCCCTCTTCTTAAACAATCATTTACTGTTTATTATGATGGTAAACAATAATGCTTTAAAAAACATTAGTAGCTCAGAATAATCAGCTGCTTTGCAGGCAGACACTTCCTGAGTTCCCTGGGGTTTCTATCAGCAAACTGTAGTAATGATGCTGATTTGCACAGAGCCATTGTTTCAGCTGTAAATACCTGAATTGATTACCCGGGAGCCCTGGTCTCAGTGTAGCATTGTTTTCCTTTGTTCTTCATTGTGTTAGGTATCCTGCATAGCAGGGGGCCTGCAACCACGGCAGAGTCACCTTGGGACTCCAAGTATGGTAATCTAAATGAATTCTTTGTTACTGCAAGTTACAAACAGAACAACAGCAGCCTGCTGCCACTTTTATAAATATGTATGGTTTACCTGCCAATGAAATTATGGTGAGGGATAGATCAAAGTGAATTAGTACTTGTCAAGCAAATTTGATTAGTCATTTTGGACTTTAATTTTATTCCTTTTTCTCTCATTTGTGACACAGTAACAAAATTAATGGTTTTGCTCTCCTTATAGGCAAAGCTGTTGATCACACTAAAAGTTGGTTTCAGAAAATGCAGCATTGACAAGTGATTGTTCTGTGCAGACCATTTCGATGCCACATCTGGTGCGTGTGCAGTGCCCAGATATATGGTGGTGCCCATACCATAGTGGTGGTGTGCACTTGTCCATGGTGAGGTGTGAGCTCTGTCTTGTGCACATCTGCACAGTGCTGGCTGTGCAACAGAGAACCTCTGCCCTCTTCTAGTTCTTGCAGTAGGACTGCTCTCCTTGCCCACTTCTTCTCTCTTTTTCCTTGTACAATGGAAATTTCTGGTTCAGCTTCACTTTAAAGTTGGCTGAAACATTCCAAGAAGCCATCAAAATTTCTTTCTTTCTTTCCATTTCTGGTTTCAGCCTGTAATTATCACTGAGCAAATGAGACCTCTTTATAGAAGGTGGTGTCTCTTCACCGTAAAATAGTCTCAGACAATAAATTATCTACCAGACAAAGCAATTATTTTCTACTGTCTTCACATGCCTACAAAATACCTGTAAACAGGCACTTGAAAAGAAATATTCCTATGAAGATCAGAGATGAGAATAAAGAAAACCTACCTACATTTGTTAGGGAGAGCCAGGTCTCACAAACAACTTTTTTTATTGTGCTGACCCAGATGTGCAGATGGAGCTTAAAGATACATGTTAGCTGAGGGGGACTCCTTCCAGAAAAAGCAATGCAAGACAGACATGAGAAATCAGAGGAACTGGGACAAAATAACAGGAGTTTTCTATTGTTTTTTTCCTTTTCTTGGTATACTCTGAGGCTAGAATTAATTTATCTTACAGTGAAAGAATGAAAAAAGGAAACATTTTCATTACTCTTTGTTGCTGGTATCGTTTTGCCAAAGCATCTGAATAGTCCTATACATGCTTCCTAAAAACCAACAATCCCTTGAAATTAATTTTAATAAAACATGAATGATTCTGTGATCGGTACATTACTCAACCCTGCAGCAATAAATTAAGGACACACACCCCAAGGGGAAATCCTGCTCTAAACAATCATGTTCCCACAGAGTAGAAGTCTGAGGTACTGGAACATTGAAATTGTGAGAAATTAGATCCTGATTCCACAAGCATATGTTAGCAACAATACTGCAAGTAGTCTCCAGTGGCTTTTACTGGCTAACGGCTTATCTCTGCTTTAGGAAGAGTCACAGTCATGCCCTCTGTAGGTACTTTTCCAGATGCAGTCTCTGACCGAATTATTGGCTTTTTTCAATGAAAATATTCATACCATTGCATGGCAGGGCTTTCCATGGACAACTGAGGCCAGTCAGTTTGCCTCGTTGTCATTTAAAAGATGAATTGCAACCATCCTGAAGTCACAGGTCCCAAGTTTGTATTGTAGATGTGGAAGGCTTTTGTGCTTGCTTTTACTTTTGCAAAGTAAACAATGGCAAGAGTTAGTAGGTAGGAGTACCCTGTGTTGTGTAACACTGTGTTTGGTTTTTTCAAAACTACTTTGTGGTAGCTGACACAAACCAAACTATCATGCCAGATGAGCATTCTGTGCATCCATTTTATAGGCTAAAAAATTGTGTAACAGGAGCCAGAACCAACACATACAAAGCTATGGGCTTGCAAGGGGTTGCTGAAGTAAGCAGCTTGTGTTTGATAACTGCTGAGCCCTTGGGGATCTTGTTTACTCTCCAGGGACTTAGACATCTTCACAACCTTTATCAGTGAGATTATTTGCTGAGTTAACAAAATGCCAATCTTCAGGCATTTCTACTAGTCTGGAGAATTTCTCCAGCTAACACAGGGAATTGCAGAGTAGGGACAAAAGTCTTCTCCACACTGCTGCTTCTGCTGGCAGCTGGGCTCAGGAACTCCTCCTGCCGCGGTGCAGTGCGGGGCTCCCGCAGCGGTGTGCTGGCAGGCTGCTGCAGGGCAGCTCCTGCACGCAGCAGATGGCAAAGTGATCCAACCCAAGCTCTGGGCGAACTTCTGAATGCTCAATTTTGTCATCCTGCTTTAGTTTAGTACTTAGCTCCTCAGGAGAAATATCATCTGTGCCTCTGCCTTTGATTTTATCTACAGCAGCAGTGTAACTCCCTGACTGAGGCATCTGGTTATTTCAAAAAACAAATAAAGTGTTATTAACATAGAAGTTGTGCTGTTGTTTTCTTATATGACTCTTGTGGCCAAGCAAGGACTAACATGAATTTTAAAACAAAAAATAATAAAAATCTAAGTGTGTTTAGTCCATCTGGAAGTTCTGTCTATAGCTAAATATCAAACAGCAGGAGCAGAGAATGGAAAAAATGTAACCCAAAATAACTCATTAAATGAAACTAAGTTTACTTCAGATATATTACCTGTGGCTGAATTACCTTTGTCAGGCTTTGGACAGGATGATCACAAGACTTATTCATCACTGCCATTTATTTCAGTACTATCAACAATTTTCAAAAGGTTTTGATAATTGTTACAGGCTGAAATACATATTTAGAGTCCAACTGGTTGTGTAGAAACAGGTTTTTTAGGATTTCAATTCAAGAAAAATATGTGGGATGAATTACAGTGTTTGGATATCTTCCAGCTGCTGTATCTTAGACAGTAATGTTTGGCCCAGATTCTTCTTATAATTTTGCCAAGCTCCAGTGATAAGCAAGGATTACTTTGGCCTGTGGAGACTATATGAACTAAAATTCAGTTTTGCATGAGAAAACAAAAAAATGTGACTATACCAGTTGAAAAATTACTTTGGTGTTGGAAAGGGGATTTTAGTATACTTTAAAAATATATGGTTATTGAATTGCATTGGGAAGAAAAACACCTTTTTAAAAGAGAAGATAAATTATTTCTGTTGTTTATACTCTTTCAAAGAACCACATATCATGTTGAAATGGAGGTCAGGGAATTTGCTGTCCTACCAGGAAGGAAAACAGCATTCTGAGAAGTCTCAAGTGGCCGTAGCATATCGGCTGCTCATCAGTGAGTGTGCCACGTTAGGCTCGGCTGCCTACCCTATTATCCTGCTTGTTCCTGTGTCTGCTGCTTCAGTGGTGTTGGCTTCTCTGCTGGCCCACAGCTGAAGAGTTCTAAATGGCAGCACAAGGTCAGGGAAGTTCTGCTGGACATGAATTTTTACTAATTAGTATCTAAAAATGTTCCGACCTGTCAGGATTGCAGGTGGACAGATGCTATTCCAGTAACCATGGTGGATGAGACTGAGACAAGTTTTCAGGATAGGTTAGCAGATGGCAAAGGAAACAATTGGCTTTTTAAGCTTAATGAACCCAGAAGCCTCTTTGCTCAGAAATGTGTGAGTTTGTGGGGTTTTTTTGAGATAGCTGGTAGCAGAGTGATGTTGGTTTTTGTCACAAGCTGGGGAGTGGAAGCTGCATGGGAGGCTTTAGGCTGATGGGATCTCTGCTTGACGCAGAGGTTGGGTGCAAAGTACTGCCAAGCTGACCCAGCTGCACTTGGCACAAAACATCCTCTGCAGGTATAGGCCAGTGAATACCATGGCAGAATGACAAACGAGGAAATCCTTATGGCTGGGTTTATGAGGGCATTCTGAATTAGTTGCATGTTGAGGTTTGTGTGCCATAATTGTTTCTTTCATTAACCAGGAGCATCATTTTAATGCGTGCTTCCAGTTTTGTACCTTTTTAGGATTGCCTTTTTCTCAGTTATTATTTTGTATATGGGAGACACTGGTAAAGAAATAGAAGCCATCCTACCCATATAGAAATTTTCCAATAATAGTATAGTCAGTAAACATTGAGATGTCTGCATTTTCCTGACCTTGCAGGTGGCAGAAGGCTGCTGTGATACCAGATGTTAGGCTAAAATAAGAAATAGAAAGAGACGCTATTGGGACACAAATTGCATGGTTTTCACCCTTAGAATTTAATTCAAAAATGTACTATATATCTTGTCTCTGAGACTCCAGATTGTTTATTAGAATATTAAGTTTTATATGTAAGATTTTCAGGCTTAAAACTGTTCTATTGTACATGTACTTATGATAATGTTTGTGCTCTAAATCTGAAGGATTGAGAACTTTGTCTTAGAGTGTAAACTAACAATGCTGGAACTTAAACAGCATTACCTGATTCTTCATTAACAAGTGATGTTCTGGTCACTTTTTGCCAATTAAGTAGATGCTGAAGTAGATTAAGTAGATCCCTTCAGTTCCCATTGTGCCTCTTGGATCCTCATAAGTTGCTTCAAACAGTAAGAATGAGAAAGCTGCAAATAAGGTTTGATGGTTTTAATTTTTATGAGAAAAAGACCCATACTCTGAATTTCAAAAATATAAATTATATTTGCTAAGTATTCCTTTTTCATATTGATTGCTAAAAAATTGAAATTATAAAAAAAGTAAAAACATTTGTGTTTATTTATAACTTGTGTTTTTCTCCAGCAAATCCCAAACATGCTTACACAAAATCAAATTTTGTGCCTTCTTTGCTGCAGTGTAACCATACTCCCTTGCAGTGGAATTAATATAGTTAGTTCAGTACAACAGTACAAATTTTTTTTGCTTTGTAAACCCTTTCCTTCAGATATATTGCTGAAGAGCCAGGAGAACTGCATTAAAAGTATGCTGCTAAGTAAAACCAGATACATGATCAGTGCTAATATCATATCCACTGTTCCTAAAATTTTTATGTGTGTAGAGAAATATGTATAATTCTCCATCTTTGCCAGACCAAAAGAACAGCAAAGACACGTTAAAGAATGAAGCCTGAATATTTCCTGTGCCCCAAGATCTGAGAAGTTTGAGATTTTTAATGCATATCAACTTATGTACTTACAACATTTTTCTGAGTTATATTGACTAACTGCAAACTTAGTTGGTTTTGTTTCTATACTTTGAGGCCAATTTGTCTAAATTTCTACATAGTATTTGCTTTCCTCTATATTATTATTAATTTCTTGCTGTGCTAATGGCCAAGTTATTCTGTAAAAAATTGGTTTTTCTCTTCTGTGACTGCATATACAAACAGAGTATGTGTGTTTTTGCGAACAAGTGCATGTGCATTTTCACATTTGTGCAGGTGTGTGGATGTCTAGTATATGCAAGTAGAGTTATAAATACTTGCATTTACACATGCATATTTATACATGTGCTTATGAATGAAATTCTTTAATAAGGAGCTAAAATATAAACTGGTTAGATTTGTTTATCTTTGATTTTGTTTTGTTTTTTAAATACATACCAAGGATGATTCACATTCTTTTACTGGCATATTTATTTCAAATCTGAACTAATTGACAGATTGCTTTAGTTTTTAATGCTATTAGCAGTGACTTTGCCTTTCAAAATAGGAAGGTTAAGGCTATGTAAAAGAATGCAACAAATATGATACGTGAGCGAAGGTAACAGCGGCCCAGAGTAGATGAGGTGTCCATGGAGCACTAAAAGATTAAAGGAGGGTAAAAGGCTAAGGAAGACCAGCTGGCTCTGGAACATATTGCTGTTCAGAGTGCATTACTGCTAAATTGAAAAACGGGTTCAAGCTGCAGCTTTCCAGGATGCTGCAGAGTGGAATGCATACCAAATGTGGTTACTTCAGCCTGGGTAAAGAGGAAGGGAACATGAACTGCTGAATGTTAGTGGCACTGTGAGCAGCTGTTTGCTCTTTCTCTTGGGCATAGGTTAAGGATAGGGACAAAGCACAAAAATCAAGAGAGAGGAAATGGATAAATCCAGACAGACTTTGGAGGAACTGTAATTCTGTATCAATTGCAAAGTAGGAATGATGTATCTCCTTTTCTTTCTTCTAAATTATTTATTTTATGTGCATGCTATCAGAATAAACCTACACAACATGAGCAGGGATTTTTTGACATTTACTGAGAAAGGGTTGTTCTCTTAGCTTGGAAGTACAGATCTGTTACTTTAACCCCTCTCTTTATCACAAATGTCTGAGTAACCTAAAGCCCATCTGTGGCCTACTGCCACAGGGTTATAAACAATGTCAACAAGAGTTAAGGAAAAGATGATGCCAAGCATCCAGTCTAGATCTGGATATACTTGCATTCATGTTCTCTCTCTGACACAGACTTCCTTTGTGACCTTCAGAAACTTTCACTGTCTCATCTGACCAGAATAGCAATGACAGTCTGTTGTGGGTGCCCTACAGATTGTGAGAAGACATTTCTGATTAAAGTTAGGGCTACACAAAAGTGTGTTATATGTTCTGTAACATTTCTGTAATCGCATATCAGTAGACAGAGTAGTTAAAAAAACCCCAGAACAACTGTCAGTTTGAAATGGCATGGAAAGGTCGTCTTAATAATTTTGAAATGTTGGCCAATGTAGCCACACACCCAGCAGAAGCAAGAGATCATTCTCAAAATGGGATTTTTCTTTTCTTTTTTTTTCCCCATATTCATTGAATGGAACTAAAAAAGTTAATTTGAAATCAAATTAGGTAATTTTTTCACCATGCCACAATAGCAGATATTTATATGAGCAAAGTGAAGTCTTCACAGCAAAAAGGCTGTGTATTCCCAGGTGGACACTTAGCACTTCTGTTCTCCAGGGGAATGTACTAACAGTGCAAGATATCAGTGAGTGTGGTTTGTAAAACTGTATTTTAAAACAATTCTTTCTGCTTTTTGTTTTTGTGTTTTGTCATAAATTGGCTTTCAGCTCTTCATGTAATTAGATCAAACTTTGCTGGGAACAGCCATCTTTATCTACTTTCTGGCACAACAATTTTGAAGTAATTTTCCCAAAAAGCATCTTTAGTGCAAGCAGCAATATGCAAAGAGCAGATTAAGTTTCATTATTTATCCCTCATATCAAGCAAGACTCAGGAGATCTATAAAAATAAAACTTTAGAAAATACTTTAAAAAATAATTAATACTGCAGAAAAAAGAATAGTTTGTCTTCTGCTCTTTGAAAAAATGAGATTGCATGTTAATGTAATTTTAATGTATTCATTGACTTCCAACGTATTTGTCAGAGACTAAAAAAAAATCTTGAAAGTTAAAGTTTGCGAACACTTTAAAATTAAACATAAAATCACAGTAGTAAATATTAAACTATCCTTTAACAGATCTCTAAATAGATTACTGGTACTATCTACTTAGCCTACAGACTTATCATATAACGTTCTTAGTGTCTCCCTGTAAACTCTTTAAAAATGCAGAGAAATTATAACAGTCACCAATGAAATTTTAACCATTTACTGAAGTAGCAACTTACTAGGGTAAATAAAGTGGCATTAATATGAAAGGCTGATATTGCAACCTAAATGAAAACATAAAGGTCTATATTATAGATTTTTTTTTTCTTCAAGGATATTAGTGTATTATTATTACTTAAGCACTACAAAAAATGGGTTTTATATTGGTCTGTGTTGCAATGTGTACATACCTTTGGTAATTGTAGTTCTTATGACTAAATATGTGTCACAACCATGACAGTGTGGCAGAACTGGCAGTGTGATATCCTGGATCTGAAATCACACTGAACCAATGCACTGCTAGAGGAAGATAAGGTTAGGGTAGAAAAAAGAAAAGCCAGTTGAGACCTCTCAGACTTTTCCTTTACCAGAGGTCTTTAGCATTTCTTTCAGTCTGTGTGGGAAGATCTCTTTCCTGGCATCATGATGTCTGATCTCGTCTTTGCCTCTTCTAAGATTGTTTTTATGCTGGTTTTCTCAGTCTGTTCACACTGAATGATGGGAGATAGGTGGGAGTAAAGAGCAAGTGGCAATACATCCTGGTCCCTTTGCGCCTGGCTCTTTTAACACAAGTGAACTGTCTTTCAATAAATAAAGAAAAGGGGGAAAGTGACTTATATTATTCTTTTCAGCAGCTGAAGCAGCTCTTAGTATTCCCTTGGGGCTTTCAGAAACACAGTTGTGATGTTGCCAACAAAGGAAAGATAGCATAGCAAAGTGGATGCACTGCTCTTGTTCATCTGTGTGTGGACTGATGCAGCATTGGAGTGGCAGCTGCTGCCTTTTCTCAGCAATGAGTTCTGTGTCTGAGTGTAGGGTAGCCATGACAATCCCTTATCATCCCTTTTAAAACCAGCATAAATTTTAAAAAAATATGGAGCTTTATTAATTATTAACACTAAATTGTAAGCACCATAGCTAAGGAGTTGACTTAAGGCAGAAAGTTGTGGCAGCCCAGAATGAGGAGAAAGGTTTAAGTTGTGGAACAAAAAAGATACCAATACTTAGCTTTTATATAGTATGAGCTTCAGATAAACACTAAGATGGTTACAATAAGAGGGAGAACAAATAATGAGACATCATCAGCTTAGGGATGCTAGCTCTCCCAAGTCTGTAAAGAGTGAATAACTCCCTTTGTGTGGCCTAGTGTAAAACATACCTCTGTAATTACTCCAACTGCAGCTCTGCTTGGGCATGAGAAAATCACTTGGTGTTTTGCTGTGACCCCTATCATACAACCAGGACATACTAAGAGTAACAGAAAGTCATCCCTGTAGATATCTCTCTGTGGTGGGTTAGACTTGGCTAAAAGCCACACTCCCACCCAGCTACTTGCTTACTCCCTCTCTGCTGAAAAGGAAGAACCAGAGCAACAAAGCTCATGGGTCAAGATAAAGACAGAAACATCCTTTACCAGTTACTGTAATGGGAAAAATTGGCTTCAATTTGGAGAAGGTTAACCTAGTTTGTTGCCAATTAAAATTAATATTTAATTAACAAAGGCAAGAATCTGTCACAATTCCTCTTCATAATGCTTGCTGCTCTTCAGATAAACAGTATTTACCT
Organism: Ammospiza caudacuta; assembly: GCF_027887145.1. Classification (NCBI taxonomy): domain Eukaryota; kingdom Metazoa; phylum Chordata; class Aves; order Passeriformes; family Passerellidae; genus Ammospiza; species Ammospiza caudacuta. The sequence continues at coordinate 40,884,510 of NC_080595.1, read as the reverse complement.
GTTGCTGCAGACAAACATTTTTCTCATTGTCACATGTTATCTTACTCCTGAGATCTGGCAGAAAAGAGAAGGGCACACTTTCAGAAACAGTGATTGGATTCATGTAAAGGATTAAAAACAAATGCAGATAGTATTTAAAAGGCAGGATGAATGAGTTGAAGCTATTTAAAACAATAATGGGGAGAAGTGTTTTGGTATGGCAGGTGACAATTTAAGAAGCAAATTATTTTAACACTTGCCAAATCTGCCTTTTCTTCTGGGTGGCTATTGCATTCCCAGGATTATGCCAGTATTAGCACTGGCTACTCTGGCTCCATTCATTTCCCAAGTAAAAACTACTGTGGCCATTCTCAGTGACTGCTTTCACGAGCAGAGGTAGTTCTGAGACGTGTTGCATCCTTTCATGTTGGTACCTGAGGACTGACCTTGGCAATTATTGTCATCTTCCAGATCTTTCTCACCTGTCATCCCTGTTGGAAGCAGACTTAACACAAATACTGCTTCAACAGCTGCAGATTGCTGAATGGCTCAGTAACGATCAGCAGCTTCACTGGGTGGCTCTTTCTCTGTCTTTCAGTGCTTGGCTACAGCTGTTCTAAAACTGCCACAGGACTACAGCTGTTCTACAATGAAGTCATTGCCCTCTAGAATTTCAGAACTCAATTATAATGTAATACATGTGTATATATGTATAGCATGCCAAAAAATTAAGGAGATAGATCAAATATTTGTGATAGTATGTAAATTATTGTAATTGTTCCCCATCTTAAAAAAAAATATCCTGAGATGCTTCATAATTTATGAGGTACTATATAGATTGTCTTCTTGTTTTCATCAAAAGACTATGAGAGTAGAAAAGTCAAGCACTCCAAAACTGGAAAATACGAAATCTTAAAGGAGGTTGACCACAGTTTTTTTCCCTCAAAATCCTTTCAAAAATAATTTCAATTTTCAAAAAGTTTAAAGTGATTTTTTTTCTTTTCATTAAAAATGAAGGATCCAAAATATTTTATTAATGAATGCTGATGCAAAGTCTTGTGGCAGCAGGAAGTCTATTTTTCTAATATCCCTGCTGTTCTCTATTGTTTTAGCACTGTCATTCATGCAATTTCATATCACCAGGAAAAGGGGCTGTGGTCCATCATGGAAGAATCAGTGTGATTGTGAGTGCTCTTCTGGAAGATAAGAATTGAGTGTGTTGTGGTAGCAAAACAGTGTTTACAGTGAAAATCATGCCAATATATTTGGCGTGTTTGATCTGGATGAAAGTATTAGACTTCACTCTTGCTTAGTTGACATCTGGACTTTGGGTTCTATTTGAAGTAGGGTTTTTTGGCTACTTTTGTTATTTAACTTCTTAAATAGATGGCATTAGTGAAGTTCTGTTGGGTTAATTTGTTAAGACCTGGTACCAGCCTTAATATTGACATCTCCTGGTTTTTAAAAAAGCTAAAAGCAAAGGTGTGTTAGTAGTTTTAGTGGCTCTTATCTTAGAAAAATACAGAAAATTACTGGGGAAAAAAAAGGAAATGCAAAAATGCTGTCTCCAGGAAAGAATAAATAAACCTCTATATTGCATGAACTCTTGCAATGGCATTTGGTGCTCATCTAGAAATAGAAAAGTCAGTGTAGGAGAAAAAACCGAACAGCTGTTTAGCTGCACAACATAATGATAGTGCTTTATGCTTTCTTTTTTTACATGCATTTTAAGAGTCATGGAGTTACTAATGCAAGCTGGGCACTTAATGCTTGCCTCAGTGAACTCACAGTGAATTTCAAACCGCCAAAAATGGAAATTGAGAATGTTGAGCTAAAAAAACCCCAATTTTTAAGATAACACTTCACCTTAAACTTGCATATGAACACAATATCACAATGCATTGCAAGAAATTCTAGAGAGCTTTATCTAGTTTGTATGTATTTAGTTTCAAATGCTTTAAAATATATTCAGATTTTTCTGAATCTAAATGTAGTTCACTCGTATCAAGTCATCTGGGACAAGTATGCAGGCTATTCCACCTCAATTAGAGCAGCTATGCATAGCTACCCTCTTAGTGTGATTATTCTGCACAGATTAAGTCAGTAGTTTTCTCAACAAAGATTGCAAAATACTTCGCCCAAGAGCATCACTCATTCTTTTTAATGGTTTCATACCCCCATACAGGTTTTACCTGTTCAGTGTCTCACATCACTAAATCTTTCATCTGATCGACTTCTTCAATATTAGACATCTCAGATAAAGCTTTTCCATTTTGATTACTGCCTATAATAGGCCGTATTTCACTATTTTAACTGCATTCACCTAAAATCTGCCTTGTCATAAAAGGTCTGTGTTTAAAATCCTAGTCGTCCCTGAATGACTTGTATCTCATAAATTGGTCTTAGCACCTACCAGCACCAATTTTATTGTTAGAAAATACATGAACTAGATGTCAGCACAGATGAAGGAAGGACGACTTATATCCTGATGCCCTTTGTGCTAAACTGTTTAACACAAAAATGAAAAGCATTTCAGTGCTGTCAGAAATTTGATTCAAAATCTTTAGACCAATAAACATTTTGAATTGTGAATCCTCTCCTGGAAAATAGTTTCCTTTAAAATTTCTAGAGTGACACTCTCAAAAATGGAAATTAATTTCATTCTCATGTAACAGTAACAACCATGTTACATGTTAAAGTGTATTTCACGTGTCAACAAAAATGAAACATATAATAAAAGCATTCTTTCAAATATGTATTTTTAGTCCAGCTTTTTCACTGAAGTACTATCTCAGTGCAGGAAGTGAAACACCTGGTGGGTTGCATTTCCTATTGTGTCTTTAGGGCTCCTGTCAGTGTCTGAAATGTGTATGTGTTTCTAAAATTCCATTAAAAATATTCAGTTTGAATATGGACTGATGCAGTTGTCTAACCCAAACAGACCTGAGCCCTTCAGTATGCTTGCAGATCTACGGTATTTTTCTGTTCCATTTGGCCTGCTTACATTTTGTTTCCCTTGCTTGATTGGATGAGGTGATTTTTCTAGGGAGGTAGGTACTCCAGAACAGTTGATGGATAACTAACACCTAGAAATAGTTGCACTCTCATAGCACTTCTGGTGATTCTGTTGTAGCAACAGTGATTTTTGTCTCTGTAGTCAGCAAATGTGATTGGGATTGAAATGAAATAAATATTACCACATCTAAAACTGAAATTGTGAGCATGCTCTCTGGAAGAAGCCTCTGTACTTCTTAATGTAAGAGAAAAGACCTTGCAACTGCCTTGTAACTTCTTTTTGAATCCTAATCTCTGTGACTCAATAGGTGTCTACAGGACAGCTTCCGTACACGCAATGCGAATATTCCCTCTGTGGTAGAGTGGTGTATAATCATACCGTGGGTTTTCATGTATGAGTCTAGATAGAGGCTGTAGGTCAGTGTGAGCATGCAGGAAAATAAATCCAGCAACATTTTCCTTTCTAAACTCTCTAAAGATTCTATATTACAGAGGATATAGTCCATTCAGAATTTGTAAAATAGTGCCACCAGGATTTCCTCTTAGGTGAAAGTTCAAAATGGAATTGAATCACCTGAGAATATGCATGCTGTTCTTAGAATTTGCTGTGTTCCCTTAATATGCAGCTTTTTGAATGGCACATTACAGAAAACTTTTGCCTTTGCTGCCTTCACTAAGGCAATGATTTCTCTCTCTATGATCATACAGCATGTTGTAAGGGGCTTCCCTGTGAATGATGAATCAGAATTAATATTTATGTTGGTGGTAGGGCTGCTCACTCTCTTTACCATTCCGTTCAAAGGTATTCTTCCACTGATTTAATAAGGAAAAGATCAAGTCTTCATGATAAAGCAGGGAGTAAAATAACAGAATAAAAATAATAGGGAATAAAAATGTAACATTGAATTGTGTGCTGAGATAGCGTGTTTTGGCAAATGAAAGGGAATTTTACAATGATCAATTTCCTTTCTGGAAAGAATATATAAAAGCAAAGTTTCCTTGAGATAAATTTGAGGAATTCAATCTTTAGGCCTTATTTTCATCATAAATGCATTCTTATGTAGATGAACACAGCATCTGGCCATCAAGTAATTAAGTCTAGCCATTGGGATGAGAAGAAACTGTTGTCCAACTTCTTTCAAGTGAAATGTCGGAATATTGAGAAAATAATAAAATAAAGACAGAACCTTAGTGGGTTGTCTTTTGCTTTGGATCTGTGAGTTCAGTAGCTACATACTTTGTCTCCTTTAGAGACATAAATTCCTGTAGAATTTATTTTCTACTAACATGCTGAAGAAATACAATTATTTAAGTTTTCCCTAAAAGTTTCTGCTTTGTAGGCTATTCTGTAAAAGAAAAATGACACATCAGTTCTCCATAAAATTTATCTTGCCACAGAAAGCTGATCATCATTAGGAAGGCTTTCAGTAATGTCTCAAATGAAAGAAGCAAACCATGATGCTGAAGTCTAATGTATTTTGGAATTCTACTGGGAAAAAAAAAGCAACAAATGAAATTAAATATATATTTATGCAAGAGTTGGCTCTAAGCTTTGATGACTTAGCAAATTATTACTTCTAACATTTTTGATTGAAAGATCTTTGGCTTTAAATGAATGCAGTTAATATTATTTAAAATTTTGGATGTTGGTCTACATTTACGTGGAAGACTAAAATAACATTTTCAGGGTACTAATTACTTCTACATATATTTTTTAAAATCTATCATGACTATCTTATAGGAACAGAGTTCTTGATTCCTGCTGTCCTTTGCATAAACCTTCACTGTAGTTGCTTTGTGCAACTTACTTTACAAACAATGCATTCAGGTAATACAGAACTGTAAGGTTTTGTCCATTTCAGAGTCACAGGATAGTCTGGGTTGGAAGGGACCTCTGGAGATCATCCAGTCCAACTCCACTGCCAAGGCAGGCTCACCTAGAGCAGGTGGCACCATGCAGGAGAGTCTGGCACCATCCTCTCGGCACCCGCCTTTGAGATCCTTGTATGTATTGATGAGGTCTAGGATCTCTCAGTCTTCTCTAAACTTAACAGGCTCAGCTCCTGCAGTCTTTCCTAAGGACAGAGCTGCTCCAGACTCCCCATCATATTTGTGGACTTCCAGTGGACCCTCTCTGGTAGCCCCTTCTCTTGCTTGTACTGAGGAGCCCAGAACTGTACACAATATATTACAGATGTGGCCTCACCAAGGCCAACTAGAAGAGCTCTCTCCAACTATCAGCTCCCTCAACCTGCTACCGGATGCTCCCCAAGATCCCTTTACCCAGCTGGCCACAAGGGCACTGGTGGCTCATGGTCAGCTTGCCTTCCACCAATACCCACAGGCCCTGTTCAGCAGAGCTGCTCCCTAGGAGCTCAGTCCCCAGCCTGTGCTGGCATTTGGTGTTGTTCCTCCCCAGGTGCAGGACACTGCACTTGTCCTTGTTGAACCCCATTAGGTTTTTCTCTGTCCAACTCTCCAGCCTACCAAGGTCCCACTGAATGGCAACACAGCCTTCAGGTGGATCAGCCATTACCCACAGTTTTGTGTCAACAGCAAACTTTCTTAGGGTGCTTCCTATCCCTTCATCCTTCAGGTTGCTGACAAATTTAAGTTCAATAAGACTGGACCTAGTACGGGTCCCTGGGGAACCCCACTGACTGCAGGCCTCCAAATGAATTCTGCTCCACTCATCACAACCCTCTGAGCTCTGCCATTCAGCCAGTTCTTGATCCACCTCACTGTCCATTCATCCAAACCACATTTCCTGTGATTACCTACAAGGCTACTATGGGAGAAAGTGTCAAAAGCCTTTCTGAAGTCAAGGTAGATGACATCCATATAAATGTTCCCATTTTTCTTTTCAGTCTTTTTCACAGCAATCTCAAAAGCATAGCTTAGCAACTTCTGGAAATGACATTGTGGAAAGCAAGTTTCTTTGAAATAGGTTGGGCATTTTTTTTTTAATAACACAGTTTTGAGCTTTACTTTCTTACAAGTTTGTAGGAAAAATCTGTAGTTCTGGTATGTGGCCAAACGTGCCTGTGTCAGCCTTCAGCTTCACTTTGTTTTTCCTCTAGAGTTGCTTTTTTGTTTTTCCCTATATGATCTCTGTAGGAATCATACGTACTGGTGGTGCTTTCTCATGTTTCACACTGGATTTTATGAAGCTCTTTTTTCTTATGAACACCATCCTGCATAAAGGACACAGCAGAGCCAATGTGTTCTGTTGGTTTGTGGCCAGCAGTGAGCATTCAACTCACAGTCTCTGAAAAGACACATCAGGAACGGGGATTTGTTTGTTGTGTCACTGTGGCACCTGTTCTGCTGGGGCACTTTCCTACCTTGAAATTCATTATAGAACACAGAAGCAGATATTAGCATTATGCAGCTGTTCTTATTGCTCACCCAAAAATTCAGTCATAAAGTGCTTAAGAACCAGACCAAGGGAAAGAGAAGGCAGATCTGCAAATGCTCAAAAGATTATTGGCCCTTATGTGCTGTTAGTGGAAGAACTGACAACAGTTATTCATGACTGAAGCAGTTCATTTGGGAGAAGATAGTTTTTGATTTTGGTTTGTGATTATGGAATGGCTTTTAGGAAGACAGAGGTTCCATCCCAAAAGTGGTATCAATGAAAAGAATGCAAAAGTAGTGGAATGGTAGAAGAGGCAGGTGGAGAATTGCATGGCTGACTTCAGAGCACATATGTACACATATGTGGAAATTAGTGATTTCTTACTATGCATATTTGTAAACTTTTGAACTTGGGAATAGATGGAATCTGGACTACTGCAGCTTGACTATTTCTTGACTATTGGTACCTGTTGGAGCATAGGTATGATTTTTTTTTTTTTTGTTCTGTATAGGGGGCATAAGGAGATGAGTAGTTGGGATGGGTTTACACACCTGAATTCACCTGTTCAGCAGTTATCATATACTTGAGCTCTGTACTGATGTGCTACATCAGTTAACGTTAAACCATAGCAGTTCCTGTACAATTAAATCATATTCATTGATTCTAGTAGGACTGTTATGGTACCTATGAACTCTGTCCAAACATGTAAAATAGCAGATATTTTATGATAATTTCTTAGCTAGCAAGTAATGCCAGTTATTTTTAGAGCAGAACATTTTTGCTTGATTGCATTTTAGATTTAAAACTAAAATTGTAGTTTTAACTGTGGGAATGTAATAATGTATTATAATCTTTTATTCAGCGGACAATGTGGACAGGCATGTCCTGAACTCCAGGGGGAGGAAAACATGTCTGAGATCATATATGCTAATTCAACTGAATCCTGTACACCTTCTTTTTGTCTAGTTTTTGAGAAGTTTGATTACCTGATATTAATTCAAGGTACAAGATGATAGGGGCAAAAAAGCATCATAAGAATGTAGGTTTCATTGTACATGCCAATACCTGCATTTCATGTAATGTTGTTTTCCAGAAATGAGTAGTGAAGGATGCTTGAAAGAAAGCTGCAAAACCCCATGAAACACTACGTTCTGTAATATTGGACCACAGGGAGAAATTTCTTTCTGACCTATAATTTTCATCCTCCTGAATGCAACTGCAGTTACTGCTCTTACTCATCTAAAGTGTCATTGCAGTACCTCCTAGGGACAAGTACAGCTCTGAGAAAACATTCACCTAGGGCTTCAACAGTTAATGACTGTTGTCTGAAAGAGAAGGGGAAATGGGCACTTATCTCCTTGCCTAGAGCAGTAAGTAACCCTACCTCTAGGATGGGTGCTGTGAGTGCCACTGTAGAGGAGGATTAGTGCCAGTACTTTATTTTTCTGTGTGCAACAGCTGTGAGTAATCTCCTCCTAAAATCTGACTGAGAGCTAACAAAAATAAAACTAAAACATCTGTGCCAGCTGTGCACAGCTGTGTCTGCCTCTGTGGATATATCTGCAGCACATTCACTACCATAGCTGCCCATTTTCTTGTGCCCTATCAATTTTTAGGAGTCAACAAAATAATTAAAATTTGAGGAATCATTTAATTAAATAATTTTATTTCATCTTTCCTGATTCCAGTGATTGGTCTTCCTTTCCCAGTTTTCCATGTTTTGTTTTTTTTTAGCCAAATACTTTCAGGTAACCTTGTCAGTAAATAAGTGAAAGTGTTGATAAGAGCAAAGAAGCTGTCCTATCACTCCTGCACTCCTCCTTCCATTCGTCACAGCATTACTCAGAAATTACTTCTACTGAACCATGTTCAGTCAAGCAGCTGAGAGTACTTGATAAGAACTTTGAATATTCTCACTTTCTGTTCCTTTGGACCTGGTTATATGTTTCCTGTTGATATCCATGCACCCAGTGATCTTTCAATCAGATGTAAATCTGGCACAGGACACCTGGTCTGAAGTCCCGATTACTTGCACTGCTTTCAAACCCCAGCTTTGAATTGTTTACCTTTGCTACTTTATCACCACTTCTGTAGTATTGAAATTCCCTCTACAGTAGTATAAGCCAGAGGTATGACCATCATAACAAACTTTGAGCAGGGGTCCTATTGTAAAAAATTCCCCCATTTTTTCCTGCTCAATCACATATGATATGCACATCTATTTTGTGTCTTTTCCTGATAGTATGCAGTAATGCCTTATTAATATCCAACTTAGTTCTCCACATTAATCCTCCCACCAGTCATATTAATGCATGAATATCTGTATCATTTGTGCTACCCTTTTTTGCTACACTTGTGACAGATTCTGCATCTTAGGGAAAGGAAAACAAAAAAATAACACTTGAAGAAGCCTCAGGAGTATGGAAAGATGTTGTCAGTGTTTCCCTTAGCCCTTGATACAAGCGAAAACAGCAGATTTTATTTGCTAATAATTCTCTCTGTTAGATACAAAGTTCAGCAGGAACTTTGTCACTTAGTCTAGGACCATTCATGAAAGACCTACTGCATGTCTGCTGTGGACGTTCTCCTTGATTCCCTATCAGTTGTTTCTAATTCATTTAATTTAGAACTGATCTTCAAGATTTCCTAGAAGATCAGCATTGCACTGGAATAATATTTATAGTATATTTTAATGAAATTAATTCCAGGAAATAAGAGAAAAAATTTTCTTTGATAACTCAAAGGTAAAAAAAAAAAAAACAAAAATAAACCAAACCAATGCAAAACAAAAAAACCCAAAAACAAAAAAAAAACAAAACAAAAAAAAAAAAAAAAAAAAAAAAACCACACCAAAAAAATGCCATCAACACTTATTAATGGGCAGAAATAAGGAAATTCATTAGGCTGGCCATGAATAAGTTCTAATGAAGAACTGAGGCACTTCCAGTCATGAGAGGAGAGCTTCTAAGTAAGAATGGTGCTAAGGAACCTCCCTACCCCACCGTTAACAAATTGTAAATATCAGATTTATTACTAGTGGATAATATAATATAATGTGTTTTATACAATAAAAGATGGATTTTGATTGCCTTCTAAAGTCCATTGTCTAGAAAGCCTAGATGAATCAACTAGGTGCTGTACACAGAGAGATTGTGAGACTTATTTGTTGACTCTGTGTGGATAAAGATCCTTTCTATGGTTTGCTTTGTGGTCTTCTTAGCAACACAACAGTATTGGTAAATCCATTAACTTGTGGCTCCAGGAGCAGTCACACAGAACTGGTATGCCCTGCTGGGGATGGACTGTGTTAATAAACAGTCTTTGTGCTGAGACAGAATTTGTCCATTTCCACTCTTCGAGAAAGCCCAAAGAATACTTTCAATTTCTTTTTGCATTTGTGCTAATATACACCTGGGTTGCAAGTTAATATGAAGAAAAAGTGAAAAGGAATCGTATTTAGGTTAGTGAAATAAAGAGTAATTTTATAGCAAGGATCACTTGAAATATGCAATATGTGAATTGTGCTGACTCCTGATTTTTGCTGCCCACTATAATTACCCTGGAGAAAAAGTTGTTAAAGGAGTCATATAGAGAAGTCATGCATGCAAGAATGCACTTCAGTCATGCACTTCTCTGTTCACTCATAACACAGATTGCATCTTTCTATTAGCTCAAATAAGTAACTCCTTTTAGCAAAGTTGAAAGTATTTGCATTGCTAGAAAGTGGAGCTTTCAGTCAGTCATTTAATCATGTCAATATTTTTATTAAACTTTACAAGTAAAGAGAGAATGAAATATTTTTGATTACATAATTAATTTTATACACATCTTCTTTGATAATGCCCTCAAAACATCATAGTTTAATATCATTAAAAAATATTTTCTCTTCCCCACTTATATTTTAGTATCAAATGTTACAGACACAGATTTCTCTGTTGGAAAAAACTTTTCAAAAGTTGCCAAAGCCTGAGCAAACACAGACTCAAAATATGCTGATTTCAAACTTAATCCAAACAAAATTTAAATCTGAGAGAATTAGGTAAACTTCTGCTATTGTCACTTCTTCCTATTAATATTTCTCGTGTATTTAGTTTGGTTCTATTTATCCTTGCAAAAGCTTCATGGTCAAATTTAGTAGGAGTTACAGGTTTTGTGTGTTTATTGTTTCAGACCAGCTCTGGTTCCTACCATATATTCAGTCCTTTTTGAAATGCAGCTGCAATGTACCATGTGTTAGTAAAATTTATTTAATGTTCTTAGATTGGAGAAAATTGTTGAGATAACTTTTGAAAAAAATAATTTCAGTGCTTCTTTAGTTGTTAAAGTTTTCACTTCCAGTTAGTGTTCTAAACAGTTAATGGTATACAAAATATTCTGCCCATATAATGAAGACCTCTGGATGACAAAAGAACAAAAGATAGATGATAGGACAGAATCTTCTAGCTCAATCAAAACATCTTCTAGTTCAATTTCTACATAAGTAGTTACTATTTGCCTCCAGATTGCATCACTATACATGTTCCAAGTTCATGTGAAAAAGAGGCATATTTCATAAAGTGATTGAAATAATATTAAAAATTACTAAGTAGCTACAAGGGGGATCTCTTCATAGGCAGTTTTGTATCATTTTGTGTCTTTTTTTTAAAAGGCGACTTTTCGGGAGTCAAAATTTCAAGTTTCTGGAGCATAATTTCAAGGTCAAGTAATATACAAAAATTTTTACACCCTGCTGCTGTGCAATTTATTTTTTTGTTTATAATATTTCAGTTTTGCTGAATTAACTGTTTGTCCTAAATACTAGATGCATTAGTTCGTTTCATGTCTCCCAGCAACTGGTACATTTACTTCCACTATTACAGGGAGAAGTAGAATAGAGAGAACTAGTTCAACGCTCAAATTACTTGAGAATGCCAAAGAAGTTGTTTAACTTGAGGCAAGCATAGGGGACTTTTAGCATATTATCATTAGAAAGGGAAAAATAGAGTAAAACCTGTGTGAGTCTGCAGGGAGATGAGAACTCAAAAGCTTAAGACTTCATTTGATTAAGAAAAGTCAGAATGAAGTCTGTCATGGAAATGTAGAAGTAGATAGACCTCAGGAGGCCACTTAATCAAACCTGTCATCCATGGCAGGATCAAATATGCTGAAATTAATCCAGACTGATACTTGTCTGGCTTGTTCCTAAAAACCTCTGAGGATGGAGATGCTGTCTTTTCCAAGCAGTCGGTTCCATGGAATGTATGCTCTTTACTACAAGAAAGGATGTCTAGTGTCTTCTGCTCTGGTGGGCAAGCTGATGTTTTTAAGTTTTCCCGTCTGTGGACATTAAGAGCAGATGGTCACTGTGTTCTTCTGTCTGTTTTCCTATTGGAAACCCTCCATGCTGTCCCCTTTATCTCTTTGCTAATTTGCACAAAGTTAATCCCTTCAGTCTCTCTATATAACTCATGTTTACTAAAAGACTTAATGCTCTGTTGTTTTCTTTTGAAAAAGCTCATTTAGCCATATTTTCCTTAAATTGGGGTGCTCAAAACTAGGCAGAGTATTCTTCAGCAGTGGATAGAGCACAATAATTACCCTTATGTATGCATTATACATGTCATGTTGAAATATGTCTGAACTTGTTCTCTTGTCCTACATAATTGGTACTTATTTAAGGAGATGCTCAATTTTATTTTTTTATTTTTTATTTATGCCTTAGTGCAGCCTAATAACTTATTCTGCTCTTTTTTTTTCATTTGTTTCTTTCAAGTTGCTCTTTTTCCTTTGTCTGGTTCATTTGGAGGCTATCCCTTCAAGTCTGATCCTTTGTTATGTTTCCAAGAGTAGTGCTAGAGGTGAAAGGTGTGTTCTCTGGTGAGTCCTGCAGGATGTTGTAAACTTTGGATAGATGAAGACTCAAGGCCTGATAGTGATAATTACTCTGAGAAGCATTAAATGATATGTGCATATCATCATAGAAATTTTGTGTGAAGATGTTTCCCCATGTTACTTGTGCAACTGTTGTTGAGGACACTGTCAAGAAAAGACCTAATTTCTAAGGTACCCAGCCTAAATTTTAATTGAACGGGCAATATTATCTGGTAGTCAGTTTGTACTTTAGTCAATTTTTGAAGTGCATGACATACTAGACAGGTAACGTGGCCTAGCAGGATGTGACTTCAGGGCTAAATAAGAAACAAAACACAAAAAAAATGGCCATTAATTTATTTTTAAGGAATGAAGATAAACCACAGGAGTAATGGTTGAAAGAGTGAATGTTGAGCATCCATCCTAAATGAGACTAAGGAAACACTGTTCTGAGTTGTTTAGATAGCTTGCTGGCTTCCTCTGGTTCTGGCTGTGTCCTAGTATTCTGTGTTTACTGTTGTATCCTTGGAGATTCACATTATTGACAAGCTGGTAGAGGATGGTGAGCTTCTTTCTTTGCCTGACTGCAAGAAAAACTTTTTATGTATAAAGGAAACATGGGGTTTTTATAATGACAGCCTGTAAATGGCATTCACCAAAAGATTAATCACCCATCAGTGGTAATTAGAATAAAATGTTGTGAAAAACCAAACCACCTGAAGCAAGAGTAAAGATCACCAGAGTAATGTCATGGTCACCATACAGTTTCTGCATCTATGCCCATATAAACCTATGGGGCTATACATATGAATCAGCTGAGTTTTCTGTCTTCTCGTTCAGAAAATCACAGCTAGAGCATGAGGGAAATTTTGTTAAGTAATATGCTGAGCAATTAGTTTGAGAATCCTTCTCCAACCACTGCAGCAGTACATATATGTTCAAACTGGTAGTATTTTTCTTAAAAGTAGGTCTTGATCTTACTGCCACTGTACCTGATCTTATGCCTTCTGAAAAAATGCCTTTCTTCTTGACATGGGGATAGGAAAGAGGAATGCCAGCTAATACAGTCTGTCATTAGCACTTACCTTCTGTCCTAGAAGACTCTGAGAGATTTATCATAGGTATTTTTATACTATTATGCTTTAAAAAGATAATGCAAATTTTGCTTAACTGTATTTGATACAGTATTTTCAACTGTATTTGATATTTTTTATCATTCCTCTGTAATTGAATTTGAGTGTGTAAGCTGCTTGTCCAAATAGAGGACAGTAAGGATAAAGGAAATCTGTCCCACTAAAACATCTGTAAGTCTCTTTATTAGTATGGAATGCAAAATGCTATAGTATCATATGAAAAATTTTCTACTGTTCATTTTGGGTTTATGCAACTGATCTGTATTTCCTGAACTTGTGGCAGTAAAGTATAACACACACCCACTTAACCAGCTATGCAAATGTGCAATTACACACAGGGAAGGCTAATCATGCTTATTTTTCCTGGGGTTACCAGCCTCACTCTGGTTTTAAAGCATAGAATGCATTAAGGAAGAAAAAAAAACAGTCTGTTGCCCAATTAGCTAGCACATTATTATTTATAGACTTATCCAATGCCATTTACAATATACAAAACAGTTGAACAATAAAAAAGTGCCACTGTGATTCTATAACACCATAAAATAAAGCCTTCTAGCCTGTTAAAGGCTAAATCAGTGTCAATCTCATGCATCATCAGTTTCTTCCTAAATATTTTTTGCTCCTATATTGCAGCTCTGATGATAGATAATTTATATTCTACTTTCATTTTCTGTCTTTAAGTGTTTTCAAATTCTAGATATGATCATCATGTTCCACAAATCATTGATGAAATTCAGGATCTGTTCTTAAATATAGACTCTGTATGCTTTCAAAGAAGAACTAAATTGCACTAATTACCTTGCAGTCCCTGCTTTATAAGATTTAGGGTGGTATTTGTAAATGGCTTATGCAAAATTAATCATACCTTGCAAACTGCATCAGGAGAATTGTTCAGCAATGCAGCTTAATCCACTGGATGAAGTATTGGTTACAAGACAAGAGAACAAGACTGGTGCAAAATGCTTCTTGCTATTGCCTCTCTGCATGTTATCATGTAAACAATGTCACGTCCCTAAGTTAATCTATTTTTTTTTAGTCATATTTAACATTATATAGGTTTTGGAGGAATAATGTTTTTCTTTGCTACCTAGAAAAACTGAACTTTGGTGTTAGTGAAAATTATTACACACAACTGTAATGCAAACAGTAAGTCATATTTTCCATAAAGTGCTCATTAATGGAAGTCATTTATCATTTAGGATTTACCTGACATTGCATCCTAAAGGCACCTAAAGCAGGTGTGGTGTTATAACTAAAGGAATATGTAAACCCGTGGCTAGGATACCTCACTGGAAAGGAATGGGAATTCAATGCAAGTAGATGGAAGCAATAGGGTGATTTCATTCTTCTGGTCATGCCGCCACTAAAAGCTCTGCTACAAGACCCTAACAGTGTGGTTGCCTAGACAGAGTACTCCCAAATTGCAAATTTGAGTAAAAAGTAGGCAAAGTCTCAGAAAAAGGGCCATGTGTAAACTTGACATTAACTCTTTCAGCTTCTGTCACTCTGCTGGTACCACATCCATTTCCTTGAGATCTAGTTTTACCAGCTAGTCTTCAGCAATATGTTTCAGTCTTGACCAGACGCTCTGTAAATATTTGGCATTTTCCATGTTAGATGGAAGAAGAGACTAGGTAGCTGTTTTTCGGTGGTGTGCAGGTCACAAATAGCTCTGCATCCTCACTTTGTTTTTCAGTGCCCAGGTATTCATTGATACTTGTGAATAGTGAGCAAATGTAAAAATATTAGAAACCACTAACAGTTCTCTTTGGTGGTACTAAGTACAGAAGAACCAGCCCTGTTTATTCCCTGTAGGCAGTTTAAGATTGAAAATGTAGGGGTGGTAAAGGGACTGACATGAGCATGCTCAGAAAATACTAGAAACTCGTATTGTGCAAGGAAAGCATTGAATTCAGCCCTCAGAGTCCTTGAAAAAGGACTATTTGAGCGCTACCAAGAGCAGAACATTTAATATCATCGACTAATTTTTGAAAAAAATAGATTACTTTTCACAGTTGAAAACAGTGAAAATAGTCAATCTATTGTTTAATAGTCCAGGCATCTGTCTTCCTCTGTAATGTCTTATTTTTGTTTAAAAATCTGCAGAAGTGATAAAATACTCATCCTAATATGCAGTATCAATAAAATGCTTGCAGTTTATTTCCTTAAAATGCTGGGTGTGACTGTGAGAGAAAAGCTGAGACCAGCACCTTTTTAGATTAGACACTTTCTAGGTTATACTTTCCTGATATAACAACTTGCCTGGCAAAGCATCACAGTGTCAGTAACTTTTTTTGTTAAAAGCTCTTCTCTTGTGCATGAAATAATTTGTGAATACTGGGGTTTGCTCTATTAGGTTTAGGCTGAAATACCTAAATTATGAAGTATTGTCTATGGTCTGTTTCTACCATAAATCTAAAACTTCATATTTTGCTGAGAAAATTGGGTAGTAAAATATGGAAAAAAGTCACAGAGTTACCTAATCTGCTTATGTAGATAGACATTCTAAATGAGTGCACATTTGGACACAATTATTTGAATAGTAACCTAAATTCTTGCCCATGCTCATATGAAATATGTACAAATAGGTCTTCAAGACAAAGGCATGAATATATATTTGAATATTTTGAAATTGTTCCTAAAGACAATTGTACAGGCTGCAAAATAAAACACCCATGTATTAGTGAATAAGTAAATTAGTGAATTCCTAGAAGATTTCCCCCCTTCCATTGGTTAGGTTACTCATTGCACTATTTGTTAAAAATAGTCTATCTTTGTCTGATGTTCATTGAATAGCAGAGATAACCAGGGAAGTAAAGATTCAGTGGTTTGAGCATTGAAAAATTATTTTTGGTATTTTTAGCATGTGCTTCTGTAGTTTTCATTAGAAGAGACTTCCATATTCTTTGTATGATATTTCTGCCATGAAAATTGAGTATCCTTTTGGGATAAATGGGTCAAGAGAAAGGCACATCACAAAAGTAAATGGAATAATTGCAAGCAAACAATTTTCATCCTGTGTTCTCAGGACTCTTATTTTTATTGATATTCCAGTCACTCTGGGAATCTTTCCTGATAATGTAATCTTGAAAGCAGTTTGGTTCTTCTCTGACCTTTGTATTCAGAAACATTTGTTGAAGTGGTTTTGCATGTATTTTTTTCCCCCTAAGGAATTGCAGGAAATTCTGATCAGGGACAATTTCACTTAAGTGTAAAATGGCTCTGTACAGCATCACAGGTTTAAAGCAGGCATACAGATACTTCTTTCACCTTTTGTAAATAACTCCCTGTTTCATCATTCTGGCATTTTTGCATCTATCTCCATAGATTAAGGAATAGCAACTCGTATGCACCGTCAATGAAAGGGTATTTAAATTTAATTTCTCTCCAGCATGGGGCTTGACTGGACTGCCTTGCTATCTTTCTTGTTTGGACCAGTGTACCTGTGTTCCAGCCCCTCCAGCCCAGTTTGCATTATACCGCCAGAAAAATCTGAGGCTGATTTTAGTGACTCTTTGTTGACTCTGAGGTCTGAAAAAATAACCGCTGTACTTGTTGGAAACAAGGAATAACAAACAATTGCTTTTGTTCTTTACTTGTGGGCTGCAGGGTCCAGGGATATTTTTGTACTGCTCTGATTTTGGAGGCTGCTTCTCCCTGTGCCACTTTGCTATGGTTTGTCTGCACGCTGGGTCTGCAGCATCTTCCCAATGCTCTGCCTGAGACAGGAGCTGGGATGTCCAGATAGTGCATCAACTCACTGACTTTTTCCCTTTTAACCTTAGTTTTCTGGCAGTAGCTTGGTCTGAGCTATATACTAGTAATGCCACCTTAGGGTATAAATCAGTTTACCCTTTCCACATCACTTCATCCAAAATGCCAAACAGTAGAAAAGGAGGTCTCAAAACTTGTTGCATAGCACTGACATCTAAATAGAAAAGGTACTTTTTCATGGCAAGATGACTCGGGGTTTTCCCCTCTTATAAAAAATTTATTATATATAATATCTTTGTGGCAGCTGCAATGGCTTCTCACATTTATTAGAGTAAAGAAGCTATTCTAGCAGAGGAAAAAGAGTGTGAGTTAGTATGTTGCTTACTTATCCTTAACAAGTGTTTCCCAATACCAGGCTTTGAGAACAAGCTGTTATATGTAAAAGTTTAAAAACCTTACTAACAAGGATAATCAAGCTTTTTAATGACAAAGTCTTTGCAGAGTCACAGTGCAAAATTGTGATTATGATTAATTTCCTTAGGGGATGCATGACTGACAGCAACTGAAGCTGGCTATCACACAGTCATAAATTGAGATATGGCTAAGTTGTGCTGTTTGCTAACCAGGGGCAAGAAATACAGACTGCCATGTTGAACTGCACAGGGCATACTATGTCTTTTAGCATAGCAGGATTAAATCTTCACTGCTTTTGCCCCCAACTCTTTCTGACCTTTTTCTGTGCTCTCTAGTGCATTTGACATTCCAGAGGAAGGCACAAACCAGCAGCAAGCGCTTTCAAGGTTTTCTGCAAGGGAAGTTGTACAAGTTATCCTGAATCCCAGTGGACATTATGTTCTGCCACTTTCATTTGTTGTCTCAGTAGCATTAACTGTGTGTCCAAGCCTAACTAGACTTTTCACTTTCTTCTTTCATGTAAGGGCGACCTATAGCTAATGGTCCTTTTTAGCCTTACCTTGTCAAGCTACCATCAGAGGAGATATGGCCAGGATGCAGAAGTTCCCAGCTGCCTGTGGTGCTCGGTCTTTTGGCATTTTTACGAAAAGTTTTACAGCTTCTTGAATCTATGGCTGTAAGAGCAGGACTGAAGCATTCTGCATGCCATGGAAGCAAGTCCTCTCTCCACAGTTTTACTTCTTGCATTTGGTATGGTTTGAGCTTGGAAATCAAATGTAGGATGTTCTAAACATGTCTATCATTACCCATAATCCAGGCTTCCAGGATTTTTAAAATACTTCCTAAATCTTCATATGCACTCTACAGAGTGAAATTTCTTTTATAAGAGTTTTTAGAGGCAAGCCCATCATGTTGCATTCCACACTAATAAGGAGATGTATGGATGTTTCAGTGGGACAGTTCTCCTTTATCCATACTGTCCTCTATTTGGACAAGCAGCTTACATGTTCAAATTGAACTACAGAGGAAGGATGACAAAAATCATATCAAATACAGTTAAGAAAAATTTGCAATGTATTTTTAACTCCAACAAGGAGTCACCTAAAACATTTTTCTTTACAGGACAAAAGGATGCAAGGTATAGAAAAGAGGAGTTTAATGTCATAGTCACAAAACAGTACCCCATCTTCTACCTGTGTTCTCCTTTAAACACTATTCACTATAAGCTAGGGAAAATGTTATAGTGAATTTTTGAAGGTAGATTTTTTTGTTTGTCTTAAAAGCATTTATTTGTTTGATTTTTCTTAAAAGCATATACCAGAATTCATTACCTATCAATGGGTTGGTGATCATAAATTACTTGAAAATTTTGAAAATCTTATCCTCAGTCATCACCATGGCTGTGTTGCCATTTCAGCTAGTCCTTCAGTTTTTGCAGCATTAGGAAACAGCCTGCTTGACAAAGAGGTGTCAGCCCACAGCAGGAGAACAAGCCTGTTGTGGCATAGGAGCTGTCAGGAGAAAAGAAAAAGAACTTCAGTCCTTTTTTTCCTTAACACAGGTGACAGCTGAGGGAAATAGAGCTAGTTTTAAATGCTGGAAACAGTTTTTATTTTGGAAAACAAATTGTTTATTTTCTTTTTGGTTTTTCCTAGTGTATTAGGATATACTGTGCCAAAAATTTTAGAGTCATTCCATGGAAGAGAATTCTCTTAAACCTCTTGATTTTTCTGATTTTTCTTTATGTATATAAGATTTATTCAATATTTTTTTTTTCTTTCTGGAAGAGTTTTGCCTCCGGTTAGTTTGCAAAAATAAATTTATTATAAAGACCAGTGTACACACTATATACAGTAATGTTATGGGGTTTTCCTTCTCTTTGAGATGTTAAACTCACAGAAAAAGGTTTTGTAGTGAAGTTATGTATTGTCAAAAAGGGTTCTATATCAATTTTCTGTTCAGACAACAAAATGAAGACTGAGGTGCTTGGGAAATTTCTTGCAGAAGTGAAACATTCAAGCTGACTTGCGTGGCTAATCAAGACAAATAAACAAGCCTAAGCTTAGTTAACTAAAAGGCAAGACTAAGCAATTACCCACACTGGATAATACTGTTTCCATGCAGCCACCCACACATTCTACTCATCCTGAGTACAATAATGATCTTGTTCTATCTCCTTTTGAAAGGAGTAAAGAGAAGCCTTTTAGAAGTATGGCTTTGTGGACCCACCTCATCAGAAAAATATGCTGCTCAGAAAACCTTTATGTCAAGGTCCTTGAATCATAAAACCATCATCCGAATTGTGATGGACAGGAACAATTATTTGTTATGTAGTAGGCAGGCACCTTGTAGGAAAACTGTCAGGCTTACTTTCAGTTCTTTGCAATACTTGAAGCAGTTACTCAATAGACAGAAAGTGAATGGCCACAGTGATTAAGTGACTGTTCAGTAAATTATATAGCTGCCTTTTAGACTGGATGGTCCCTCTCTTAATCCTTTTCCAGGCTAACTTGCTGGAGATGATACAGGGATTGTTACCTGGGACATGACACAGGGATTTCAGATCACTTTAGGAGTACATGGTAGCAGAAAAATTTCTAAGTTGGTAACCACTGGATTTCTGGTTGATTCAGGTACTATTCAAAAAGATATTGCAAAGTGGTGGGTAAACAAACCAGCAGTGGCATATTTATCACAGTCTGGGATCCAGTGATCCAGGGTTTGACTTGTGTTCAGTAAGTTGAAACTAAATATTAGGGGGAGGCCTTGTTATCCAGTGCTTTAAAAGGAGAAATGCAGTCATGTTTACTGAATCAGAAAATGAAGATATCAGAAGGCTTAGAAGTCAGTGCTGTAGCTTAGAATTAGGCATCTTTCCATCTCTAAAATCATACAGTGGAAGGACTTACAAAGTACTTACCTGTTGAAAATATTTTTATTTAGACTGTAACGTTGATTAATAGAACTTTTCAAAGCAGAATATATCTTCAATTTTGACAGCTTAGGAGGAGTATAAGTCTCTAACCCAATGTAATGCATATAATCAGTTTTTGAAACACTGGAATATGCATCGTGGGTGTTAGACCGTCCATCTCCACATCTACCTTTATAAATCTTTCTGTGGCAGTTGTACAGAAACATCATAAGAGTGTGATCTAGGTACATTTCCTTGAGAAATCTAGTGAGAAAAACAAGTATAGCCTTCATGACATTACTGTTCCTCTTTTCATGTTTAGAATTCTCAATTCTAAATATACTGACTCCTTTTAGTGTCAGCCCAGAATGTAGGCTTATTTCACATTAGAATAGTCCAATCTGCATGGCATTAATAAGACAAATCTGAGTTGGCATTATTCAGGTCCTAGATATCATGGAAATATTCTTTTATATAGTTCAAAATACATGGATCACTATCATTGGTTTGTGAATTTGAACAATTTGGAAGAAGTTAGCCATGATTTTGAAAACCTGTTTTTCTTCTTCCTTATGCATGGTTAAAGGCAAAGTACTGAAAATACTGAGTGTCACATAGGATTCAACTTGTTGTAAATGAAAAAAGGGTCAGGCCTCAGGGATTTAACTGGGATCCTTCCCTTAAATGTGTTCATTGTAAAATTCTACAGTTCTGTAAACTGTAGGCAGCCTGCTTGGAAAATTATTTCCTGTAACTCTTAGCCTTTCAAGGACTACGTCATGATGCTACGTGCAAGGAACACTGCAGTCTCTGGATAAATAGAAATCTGTCCTAGGATGGTGATTTACAGTCTTGACAGATCTCAGTGGGATATATATTAACCTGACTATCCATTAAGTGCCTTCCTGCCTTGAAAAGGCCTGTTTGTAAGAGCTTGCTTAACTCTCACTGGTTTAGAATGATGGAAATTAGCACAACTACTAGCAGATGTTAATCATGTAGCTTAATGCACTGCTGGAGGGCATTTGCATTTTGGTGGTGAGCATGGTGTAAATACCTGTACAGAACAGATTAGACCATGTTGCCCTGTGTGTTTTCAACAGATGCCACTCTCCACTCCAGAGAATCTGCCTGCAATCCAGCCATAACTACTTTTATTCTGGCTCAGTGTCAGTGCTTTAAGTCTACTCTAACTCAGTAAAAACTTTTGCCTGACTTTCTTGTTCTGGGCTACTTCCTTTTTCTCTTCCTCAGCACCTTTATCTTCTAAGCTCTCATGAGAGCCCTCACTCAGCTCCGCTGTCACTCCCCTCTTTTTTTAGTGGCTGTTCTTGGAAATTCTCTTGTGTAAGTCCTCTATTTTAGCATGCTTTAAGATTTTGCCCTTGACCACTTTTGTTGCCTTGTTTTCTACTTTTACATCTTTAATTATTTCTTTGATAATTATTTATATACCTGCTTCTTCATTCTGTCTCCCATGACAGAATTCCACGGTGTCCTCCCTAGCTCACCTAGAAATTTTATTTTTCTCTTATGTAACATGGATTGAAAGTAATGTAGATTTTTGCTTTCCAAATTGTCCACCTGGTATCCCCTCGCTAATTTTACCAACTGAGTTTCTACTCCAGCACGCTGTGCCTGAATCAGTCAGTCTTGCCCAAAGCCTTGCCCAATCAGGAGACTTGCCCAAAACTGGAGTTAAAATAAAAAATATTCAAAAATTTCACTCAGGAAACTGTAATAGGGAAATTCAGTACTCTGAAAAAGGAAGCATTGCACATAGTTAGCTTTATTTTTTCAATTAATTTTAAAAAAATAAACAGTCCTATTGAGCACTGTCTGCTTGGGTCCCAGGTCTTGGGAGCTGAAGCTGCCTCCTCCAAATTTCTACTACTCAGGGCTAAAACTCAAGCTCTGCTTTTCTCACAAGACAAAGCTTGAGTTTTGCTTTTTTTTTTTTCTGTATTCTGTTACACACAAAAATTGAAAATTTGATAGTTTTCTAAATTCTGAATATTTTGCTCTATTTAAGGGACTATCCCACAGTAATTAAGATCTAGTCCTTTCTCTTATTCTTCCTCATTAGAGAAAACATCTGTCAGCACCTTTTTATTTTATTGTCTAAATCACTCATACTAGTAGCTGCGATCTCCTTCTCTCCAAATTTCTTATTCTTTCCTTAACAGCAAATCTTTCTAAAGTACTGCTCATAAGTAGTCCTCCTCTCCTAGCATTCTGTTGGGCACTGTGTTTAGGGTGTCAAAGTTAAACCTAAACTATATACAGTTGTCAAGGAAGCTTGATCAACTATTTTACATATTGTATTGGTATTAGAGGAAATGGTTTTCATTTAAGTTCTCTATATATCAATGGAATTATGAGAATCGATTGCAGATGCTGCAGGATTCCTTAGCAATACATTTACAAACTCAAAGCATGATGGAGACTAAATTGTAAGAATGTCTGCCTATTTTCCCTGTAATTCTGATTATACTTATTATTCTGGATTTTCCTTTTGTCACTTGAAGCGTCATTCATCATTGTGATCAAGTTCTTCAGCCTGATGATTTACAACCAATGAAAAGCAGACATAGTGAGTTCCCATGAACTGCAAACCAATTAACTCTAGACATGGAATTTTCATAATTCAGACTCATTTAGTTTCCTTCATGCCTGTTACATGTAACAGTATTGATAGAGGGGGGGAAAGTGCACATGTTCACACTCTCTCTCTATTTATGTCCCTTTTGTATTCCTTTTTCCCTCCCCTGGTTTGCACATCTAGTATTTATGTTGTGAAAGAACTGAAGTATAAATATAGTATATCTCTGGGTTCTTTTCTTTTTTTTTTTTTTTTTTTCTTTTAAGTGTCAGGTTATTCCTTAAGTGAAGAATTGGACTTGGCTTTTTCCCGGGTATAGTGTGTCCATGTTCCAAATGCTTTTAGCTGGCATGACCTGGAGTGTTGAACAGCCAGATGGATAATTCCTCATTCGCTTGGAGTGAGGACCTGGACAATTTATAACCAGGTTGGTAATTAAACCACTCAAGGTCTGGTAGTTGCCCAGTGACCTCCTTCACTTCTCCAGGTGCATGGAGAGGAGAGTTCAGTGTGCTGAAGCACAAAGGACTGGGTGATGTGTCGCCTCTGGAGACGCGGGGTGGCAGACAGCTCTGCAGCCCTGTAAAGACAGGGAAGGACACACTAAACTTATGTAGGGCTGTGTGTAGCTGCTTATACCTGAGCTAGGCAGTTTTGGTGAGGCTGGCTGTGCTGCAAAATCTGTGTTAAAACTAAACAAGGTTACTCTTGAAATTTCTTCTGACAGCTATTTAATGCCTACCAAGTGCTGAGGCTATAAAAATGTATTTTGCAGCAGCATTCAGATAATAAATACTGTGAACGGTTTAAAGTCACTGGCTTGTCTTTACAACTTTATGCTGTAACAACAGTAAAGCTAACCTTATGCCAGTTCTTGTTTCATTTAAACAGACTCAAGTATTATCTCCATGTTCTTGATATGACATATACAGCATCTTTTAGTAAACTACTGTGACAAAATCATTATACAGAACACAAATGTAGTGAAGAGGAGTACTTAAGGGATAGCACTGTTCCTCAACAGATACTATTCTATATGCATTACTTGATTTCTTATTTAATTATATGTTGCACCTATGGATTGGAAATATTGATTAAGGAAAAAAAAAAGTACCAGCTTGTTTGGTTAAAAATTTCAGTGGAACTGTTGAACTGTGTTCAAAGTCCTTTACTTTTTGAAAGCTGAGAAATTGAAAAAAAAGCAACAGTAATAAGTACAATTTAATTTTTTGCTTGGTGACTGGTCTTAATCTAAGGTCATTCGTTTTCCAGCATGTATCTAGGAGGGTTGAAGCTAGCTGAGGTCCTTCTGAGAGTAAATTCTGTATTGCCTTCTACATAGACAAAGCCTCAGTGCTTATGCAGTATTGCTTCCAAATTCTGTCCAGTAAAGCATATAAGGTACTTAACTTGAACATTAGGGCAGTGCTTGGCCCCAGTGTATTTTTAGCACTGTAGTGGATATCTTTATCATGTATGCAAGTACAGTGCTCTCTGAATTTTTATTGTGTGCATAGAAGAATACTTGTCTAAGGCCTGTCTGTCATGATGGAGGGCAGTTTATTGCATGTACTTAAGGGACTTTCTATACTGATGCCTCAGGATTTAGCTTATATATTTTTCAGATCCTGTACTACTTTAGTGAATAACTCTGAAACTCCATAGCCTGGCAGCTCCTGTTCTCCCATTTTATTCAGACAAAACAATTCCTCTCTAGGCCTGAAACTCAAGGACACTTTATTGTCTCAGGCCCTGAGAGATGTAAACAACAGTGAACTGGGGGGGCAAACTTGGAGTAAATTATTTCATTACCTGAAGCTGTGAATGGAGGATTAACCCCTGATATACAAATGGACCAAACTTAAACTGTGCAAAAAACTCATGACCATTGTCCCTCTTGGGTGTAGCTCCTCAGAGGTTTCTGGCTGCCCAAGGTGCACATACTGAAGTCCTTCAATAAATACCCACTTTTATTCTCTTAATTTTGTCTAGCCTCTGTTCTTGGTAGCCCCTCTAAGGCATCAATACCCTACAGTGTTTTTTAAATTAAGACGCACTTAAGGACTCAAAGCATTCTGACTGCTTTAGTTCTATAGCAGATATGCAGTGGAGGTCAGAGAAATTCCCCTCAGTGCACTGGACTCTGCTCTGTTCTCTCTCGTCTGGAGAAATAAAAAAAACCAAAAAGGCATCTTGTAACTACCTGAGGAATGTCAGTAATCTAGTTATCATTCCTTTTCTTTTAATCTTTCCTTTGAATTTTCTCTAATTTCATCTGGAAATGCACAAGTGTTAGAAAATTATCTGTATTACCATCCAGAATATTAATATTCCAGAGGAAGTAATTTGAAAGCTTTTACTCCAAAAACAAACAAAAATTATCCCCTCTAAAAAGAAGCAGAAAAATTTAAAAATGCAGGTTCATTTGCTTTTGAAAATGAGTATTCTTGGTTACCTGAATTGCAGCCAGAAATACCTGTAATACTGTAATTTAATGCCTTGTATAAAGAGTCAAATTCAGAGGAACCAGTGAAGCAGAATTGAGGCATAAAAGAGGAAAGATGACAAATGTTGGCAAAAGCATTTGGTGTATTTTTTTGTATGGCTTTAGTAGAAATATAATATTGAAAAATAATCTGCATTAGAAAATTTCAAAGTCTGAACTGGTTAGAATCAATCCTTCCTTTTCCCTTCCCTCTTCCTGTCAGATTTCTGCTGCAGCTGACAGTGCTACCAGGCTGTTTGTTACCTTTATGGATATCACAGCCCTGAAAGATTCTATCTCCAAGCAGAAAGTCATATTCAGTAAAATGGCCTCTGAGAAAGGATGCTTATATAAATAAAAAGAAATTTTTGTCATAAAGAGTAGGTACAACTATGGTTTCAACAAAACAAGTTATGATGACGTTATTTTAGGTTTTAAGGATCACCCCTGCACTACAGCAAATTCCATTGGCAAATATTTTTATACTCCCTATCCTCCTAGAAGTTTTCAGTCTCTAGTTTCTGAAATAGTGCAGTGATATAATGAACTATAATTTATCTTATGCAGTTCAACACAGCAATTTATTTTTAGGGAGTGAAAAGCTGAGGGTTTTATTCTTTATATTTCCACTGGTTCTAAGTAAGCAGCATAAGTTATACATCTAATATCCTTTACTTCACTATTGACTTTATTACTCAAAATCCTTTATATTGGGTTCATTACTAAGGGAGTTTTAAAAAGTACTCACAAATGGGATTTTTCTTTCTGTAATTACCCTCCCTTTGAGGCAGAAAAATATATTTATTCAGCTCTTTATCAGTAAAACATGGATAAATGATGTTACAGGCTTATTTGCAAGAAGGGATTTAAATGGAAAAACTGTTCTCATAATAAGTGTTGCAGTCTGTATGTCTTGCTATATTTCTAAACAAGAATTTATTATTCTGGAGCAGAATATCTACATAATACAGTGACTACAAACCTGGTAACTATATAAGGATTTTTATTGTGAGGCAATTGTTCCTCAATATCTCTTCTACTTAGTTGACTTATAGAAAAGATCTTTGTGTGTATGTTCAGGATTTCTCTGACTGAAGAACCTCAATATACTTCTTCCAAACCTGAAGCTTCTAATTTGCAAGGACATCAAACCATTCATGAAAATGTATGTTACAAATTTTTGAGTTCTTGTAATGCTTTGACAAAAAGACCGTTTTATATAACTATTAACTATGTAACATATTTCAATTTACTTACTTTATTGAGAAGTGTAGGGGTTCTTTTCTATCAGGGAAATTGCTATAAAAGTGCAAGTTATTATGCCTTTGCATGCATAATTATTGTGATTGTCAGCTACATTCTGATTGCTTATTTTTTCTTAGTGGTGTGATTATCAAAGGCAGCAGTGCTGGGGTCTTTGGGTTCCCACATGGCATGAAGAACTAGAAATTTAAAAACATCTTTTCTTTGACAGGTAATCTGAGCATTTTTGATGGGCAGTCATTAGAGAATAAAGCTGAGATTTGGCAGTTTCATTTTACAGACTCACTTTTCTACAGCATCATGCTAACAAAAATCCTCATGCCACAATGATTTGAATATGTTGAAAATGAGGGACATGGAGCCCAAAGAGACATGTAGAGCAATTGTGAGCTTGAAAGGTTTTCACCTGCGCTCTGACAGGCTCTTTTATCCTGAGCAACTTCCCCTATTCAAAATCAAGGTTTTCAATGTGGAACACAAACAAAAAAGACCTCTAATCATACTAAATTGTGAGGTTTTACTGTGCCTCACAAGGGGAAAGATTAACCATTAATAAACTGTTTTCATTCGTAACCTAAGCTACCATCTTATTTCCTTTTTTGTTTTTTACTCTTACACATGATTAATCTTCTTGTCTGTTTGTAAATGCTACTTTCCTCAGCAAAACGCTCTTATTCAAAGCTTCAGTTTCCCTCGAGTTTGTGATACTCTGTTCTCCTATTGCTGGTCCCAGCAACCATTCAATGGAAGCTTCTGTAGGATCCACCATCACTGTATGGTAATGATAGAGATCTCTCCAAAGATAATGGTGGCTGCCTAATTGATTTTTCTTTTGCCTGTCTTTCCAAGAAATAAGTCCATTTTTCACAGTTTGAATTTTCCTGAGAATGTAAGAAGGACATTCCATTCCCTGGGCCTGTGACTGTGGCAATCATAGTAATTGTAGGCTCTGGTTATTTTTCTCTGTTTGAGATAAATGTCTTGATTTAGATTGTTTGTGAAAGACACTCATCCTGCTCCCACTGTGACGCTGTGAACCACAGGTATCAGACACTCCTCCTAATTCTGGCCCCCTATGTGCTGTCTCTGTTGTTCATCTGGTAAAAAAGGAGCCTATTACTCCAGAGAAGTACTTTTATTTCCCAATGCCTTTTAACCTCTTTTGTTTATTTAGATTCTTATCTATCTCATGTTAGGAATTGTCTTTCATTCTCTATTTTATACTGTGCCTAGCATGATCAGGCATCATTCTTCCCTGTGTCTTTGGGTATGTCTATAATTCAGATATTGAATAGTAGTCACCTTTATCTAAGAACATCTAGTAAAACACTGGCATTTTCATGAGCTGATAATTCGTAGAAGCTCCATGAGTCTCTTCCTTCTGTTGTAAACATTTTATGTTATTGCAAGGGATTCACACTAAAAAATCCTGAAAAACTCTGGAACTCAGAAGCCATCTTTGCTAGCGATTCCTAAGTGGTCTTAATGTTGAGGATTACTGAATCCATTCTAATTAATACTTCTGAATTAAATCTCAAACTTCCACTGAAGATGGCCTACAGACAGCATATTGTTGTGCCTAAGCAGAATCCATGATATGGCTTCATGTACCATTTTAGGATTGTGCTGATATTTTGGTGATACAGTCTGATATAGAAAATACCCTTTATGAGGATAACCTTTCCTCTGCTTTCTTCTCTTGTTGTTAACTGTTCAAGAAATTATGTTGTGGACTTTCAGAGGGACAAAAAAGAAATTTAGGACAAATAACAAAAGAAAGAAAAAGCAGAAGAATAATTGGGACAAGATTTGAATCATAATTTTGAGATAATTTTTTTTTTTTTTTTTTTGGTTCTTCAGCTTTGGGAAAAGCTTTGTGTATCTCTGGCAATTTTTTGAAGGATATTAATTTAACTCACTAATTTACTGATAGTGAGATTAACAGTGGAATGGCAGAAGGCTCTGGAAGTTTTGTCAAATGTTTTAGCAGCATGTAAAGGGAGATACATAAGATAAAGAGAGAAGAGGAACAAGGTGCTCATAATATAAAGGAGGTCAGAGAAATGCCAAAGGATATTAGGATCCAAATTCCATTAAAATCCTGTCTGGCAGAGGTGGGCCATTTCTCATTCACTTCTCCTCCAGAGCAAGTGTGTGAGACATTGCTCTGATGCTGGCAAACTGAACTTCTGTTACACTTCTTTTCTGTTTCTTTAACATTTCTTTAATTTACTTCCGTAGTCTAGATGCTGCTCAAGGAAATTTCTCTGTGCAGGGTGGATGGGAACTCTTGAACTGACAATAGAGAACTTGGCAGCCTTTGAATATTCGAGCTTTTTTAATGCCTTTTCTTTCCCTTGTGGCTTATCTGGCAGGCAGTTTTTCAGAGTTAGTCCAAGAAATGCTAAAACCTCTACCACAAAGTTTACTTAATCAAGCTGGGCATAAATAATACTCAGTACTCTCATTTTCCTTGTTGAATTTACTTCTTAATTAATTATGCTCAAAGTGTGTGTAATGTAAACTTACATTTTGAGAACAAATACCTTTTTCTGTTTTATGACTTGCTGTTGAATTTCTTAGCTTTTCAGGTTACATTTTCCTTAATTTGGATTTTTTGTTTTTCTCTGCCTGTAAAAATTATGGAATGTGAAGAAAAATGACAAGATCTTGCTATCCACAGAACCCTGTCAAAACAGGATGCACATTTTATCCAATATAAATTACCAAGGAAAGCCCCTATCTGTGCATTTTTCATGACAGTCTTTCTACATTTTTTTGGTAGTTACTTTCTTTTAGCAGAAATGTATACAAGCTACTCAAAAGTTTACTAAGTTTGCAAGTGATACTAAATTGGCAGGGGCTGTTGACTCCCTTGGAAGGAGAGAGGCCCTGCACAGAGACCTGGACAATGACAGGGCTGGTCAGTTGCCAATTGTACAAAGTTTAACAAAGACAATGCCAGATTTTGCACCCAGGATGGACATAAGTATGTGCATTCTGAAATGGTGATGTAATAATGATCCCAGGCAAAAAACCCCAAACCAGCAACACCACCACCATTAATTTAAAAAATCACCAAAAAAAGAAAAATAAAATAACACATTATTTTCTGTTTTCAGAACAAGTATCTAGTGTCCTTGGGGAGTTAGGAGAGCTCTGCAAATGCTTTAATTGACAAATGTGTTCTACAGTACTTATAAGGGGAATTTTTTGCAAACCCAGTAGTAGTCAAGATCTGTATTTTTAATGCAAACAGTTTAGAACATACCATGAACTAGAGAAATAACGAAAAATACCTTTATTATTTTGTAAATATCTCCAGGATTCATGTTAAATGTTTGGTTAGTTTGTTTGCCTTGGCCTTTTTGGTTAGGTTTTTTATGTGTAGATCTGTTCAAGAGACCTGCGGAGTCATCAGTGGGGAAACCTAAACACAGGAATCCAAGAAAAAGAATGAAGATACTCAGTGCTGAAGCTTCTGATTCCAGAGCTAAAACCGTGGAGTCATTCTCTGATTTTGGATCAGTAAGAGCTCTATGGTGTGACCTTGATTTGAAATTGAAAATAAAAAGGGACATTATTTCTGACATTTGGGAGAATATAATATATTATATTTTCACAAAATTGCCATTTTAGAATAGATTCAGTACTTACTGTGGCATGGGTGTTGCTAAGAGTCTTTCTACTTGATGGAAATATCAGACTTTCCATCCCTGAAATACATTTCCTGAGGGTTGCATATCAGCAATGGGACTCTTTGCTGTACTGAAGATGATGTATTTCATTTGAGAAGATAACTGACAAGATATCAAGCTTATTTTGGCATGCAATTTAACATTCAACCCCAACAGTTGCAACTGCAGAAGTGGTTTTCAGATTCCAATGGTGGAAAAAGGAAAAAAATGAAATTGTACCGTAAACTCCCTTTCAGCTGTAATTGTTGCTTTTACTAAAGTTAATTTGCACAGAGAGAGAAGAGCGTAGGGACCAGTTTGATTTTCATCTGAGCAGAAGTACAAAAATTTTAATTTAAATATATAGAGCTGGGTAAATAATGCCAGGAAGATATCTTTTCTAAATGCTCAAACTTAGACCAGATTAACTGGGCTGAGACCTCTTCTTCGTTAAGTGAGTGGTAGTTATGTCTCTAGTAACTTCTTTTAAGCACATTGCTGTTAAGAAAAATGGGCTCCTGAACCTGTCATACCAATAAGCATTCAGGCACTGTATTTTTTGGGTTTAGCTTCTGCATGTAGCCTGCTCCCTGGATAATCAAGCAGACATGCTTCAGCTGCTGGTTTCCAGTTGTTGCAATAATGTGCTAACATGCTGGTCCCCTGAAACAGGCTGCTTATTAACTGTGATGCCCAAAATGCCATCTGGAGTGTTATTCAGACATCTATAATTATTCTGTCTACTTCTATTTGATTGTCTGCTTTGTTTCACTATGCATGCTCTTTATTTCTTTTCATTTTTTTCTTTCCTTTTTTTTTCTTTATCATGGAATCACTTCATTTTTTTGTACAGAAGTACCAAAAACTCTCATCTCTTCTATAAATTTATTTTACATAAAGCTGAACATACGAACTCTCTAGAAGAAATTCTAGGAAACAAACTGCAAAATCTCTCAAGTAAGAGTAGAAAAAAATACCATAATAATCACTTTGGCAGAGACTAGTAATCATAGAGGAACAAATTCTTTGCTTCATGCCTTTTTCCATTAATTCTAGCACACAGTGCATATAAAATATCTCCAATTTATATGACAGTGAGTTGCACTCTAAGTGTAAGTGGAAATGACTTTAAGAGGAGCAGGCCAGCATAGAACAGGTTCCTGAAGCAATGAAGTGGAAAGGGACATGTGAGTATGCCAGCTAAATTATTTGATCTGTTTATATCCTCGCTGTTCATTCTGCTATGTGAAATCACTCTTAATATCTTGCAAAAAACATGGGGGGGAAAATGGAATTATTTTATTTGGATAACAAATGTATTCTCTAGGGATTTGCTTTGACTTTTCAATGCAGTGCTAGTTAGTTGCAACCAGCTGAGAAATGTGTCAAACTGAAAATAAAAATTAATATGAAGAAGCTAACTCGCTTGGCAATAAATGTGATAGATACTATGTGCCATATGAGTTAAACGGAAAAATTAACACATGCATCCCCTTGGTGTTTTCAGCACCAAGGTGTATTATATCTTCTTGAAATATGTCAGTTCTTATGACAGATTTGTCCCTACATCACTTGATGGCTGCTGCTTATCCAGGAAGCATCCAGAGTTTTCTCAGAGCAGCCCTTAGCTCTTCCTTTCTCTGTCTAGTCTTATGTGATTGGAAAAATTCTCTTATTCCGGTGTAGAAAAGGGGAGAGAGAGAGTTAAAGTCTTCAATGTGATCCCCGGCGTGTGCCCGCCCTGGCCAGAGAAGTATGTAAGAAGGATGAGGGGGTTCATACATAGGCCATAGATTAATAAATAGTCAGTACTTAATTTTATTTTCTGGTGCTGGGAGAATGGAATTTGTAATCCCAGCGCGGCGATTTGCGGACAGTATCCCCATCTAGGGGCGGATCTGAGAATCTGTCTCGGCTGTAGAGCCTGCCGGTGGGGGAAGGGAGGCTTTGGGAAATACCCACATCCCGGCCGGGACGCTGCTCGGGAATACAAACCAGTGCTCGCACAGCACGGTGCCTTTAGCTGCGGGATGTGGTGGAAGGAGCTGCTTAGAGTAAGACTCGGAAAAACCACGAGGGTTTCGCAGGTTGCTGATGTTGCCGAGCTGCGGTGCCACGGCCCAGCCCGACGTGTGGGTGGGCCCGGCCCGGCTCGGCCTGGCAGCACCGGGGGGGACGGGCAGCGCCCGGGCTGGGCTGCCTGCAGGGCAGGGACACAGGGAACGGGGCAGGGACGCGGGGAGCAGGGCAGGCATACAGGTAGCAGGGCAGGGACACGGGGAACAGGGCAGGATGCTCGGACAAGGGCGCCTCTGTCTCTGCAGCATGTCAATGGGTGCCGCTGCTTTTGAAGCGTCCTGCACAGCATTCATTTTAAATTTGAGTGGCTGCGCTTTAGCTGGGCTCGTGTAGAGGTCCGTGGTGAGATGGAGCACAGGGGCTGAGGTCTCTCCCAGAACAGATAACCTCGTGTGCTTTGAGAAAATGATATTACAGATGAGGGCCGAGGTCACTGGCAGGACAGCATGGGAAAGCTTGCACGGGGGCCATATAAATTGTGCCTGATACTGAGAGAGAAGGATTTTGCTCTTTAGCCCTTAATTTTCGTGATCCACTTTATTTACATAATTATCCTTGTTGCTGCTGGTTTTTCTTGCCTTTTCATGTAAAATGCTCTGTGTGAAAATTCATCTTTGAAGATAAAAATATATAAATAGCAAGGCAGTTACAAAATATTCTGTGATGTTATTGAAGTGACCTTGTTGCTTTCTTTTTCACTGCATCCTCTTTCTTTTCCTGAAATAAAATTATTTGAACAGGATAACCTCTTGTAACTTTATTGAAAAATGTGACCTGCTCAGTCAGTTGCTCTTGCAGAGCTCTCTTAGCTTGGGGACAGAGAAAAGGAAAAATGACTGCATGTAAGGCTCTAGATTTAAGGTCAGCCATTCTGGCTGATGAATTTAACAGAATTATGTACAGCATTTTCCTCCCTATCCTCCTTCTGATGGAGTGATCCTGAGTAGAAGGAATAACCAGATTAGGGTTTTGACGTGACTATTTGCATAAATGAGCCAGTATGTGCAACTGGAACGAACAGCTTAGCGCTGGCAAAGCTCCAGAGACCCTAAATCAAATACCAGAGAGAGAGAGAAATACAGAGAGGCAAGGGAAAATACTGTACTCAAACACAAGATATTGGGACAAATATTGCACAGCTGAGTCACTGTGGGATGTTTATGATAAAATAATCCTATTCAGCTCTCCCACCCTAATAATTGTGCACAAGTTGTGATGAAACAAATTCTTGACTCAACTATTTTTTTCCTCAGTTCTTTTGAAATAATAAGCATATTTTCCACATTAACACACACAAAAAATACTGTGCTGGGTAGCAAAGCTAAAGTCCAAGCAAGGCTTCTTACACATGATGTGCATTAGTAATAAAACCTGTGAGCTCTGTTGCTGTTTTTATGCAGGCATGTTCTGTGTGGCAGCCCGTTTATGCATTTTCCACTGTGCTGGGGCTTACATCACTGTCGTATTAGTCTAAGCAGAATAGAGCAGATTGTTTATTTTGGTTGAGCTCCGCTTCAGGCTGTAACATCAGATGCAGCTCCTAGAGTGACAAATTCCAATTGCAGTGTCACAGATTAAACAAGGGTACAGAGGAGCCCTGCAAGCAGTTTTGTTTCTTATGGGAGTGAAAGGATACTGTGCTTGCTAAAGTTAGTGTGTGTGATCCCACCATGACCAGAATAAAATCATTTGCTCTCATAACTCTCTCCTGTTTAAAAATTATATTGCCCAGAATCCCTTTTGTTGTACACTCTTCAGTTTGGGGTTGCAACAGTCAACTGAAGTTAGTCACCTTTTATGTATGAACAGTGCAACTCTGCATTACTTTTATGAAACATAGTAATTTTTAGCTTTGTTTCTTCTACTGTATGGTAATATTTCATTCACAAAATGACAGACTCAAAAATCAGTTGTGGAACTTTTGGAGGTCCTCTGTTCCAGGCCCCTGCTGAAGCAGGATCACCTAGAGCAAATTGCTCACACCGTTTCCAGATGGCTTTGGAATATCTCCAAAGATGGAGACCCCACAACCTGTGGGAAATCTGTATCAACTCTTGGTCAAATTCACAGTATAAATGTTTCTCCTTATGTAGAAGATCCTGCATTTCAGTTTATGCCTTTTGTCTCTGGTTCTGTCACCACCACCACAGAAAAGAGATTGTCTGTCCTCTTTACACCTTCCCTCCAGAAGCCTTTATTTTGTTGAGATCCCACTGAGGCTTTTCTTCCCCAGGCTGAACAGCCCCAGCTCTCTCAGCCTCTCCTTATGTGGGAGGTGCTCCTGTCCATTAATCTTTTTAATGGCTCTGTGCTGGAATCTCTCCTGTAGCTCCCTGTCCCTCTTGTACTGGGGAGCACAGAACGGGACCCCGCACACCCGGTGTACTTTATCAGTGCTGAGCAGAGCAGTAGGATCAACACCCCTCCCAACTCAGCCCATGGTACCATTAGCTGTTTCTGGGGCAAGAGCTTATCGCTGACTCACATTCAACTCAGTGTCCTTGAAGAAGCCAAAGTCTGCTCTCCTAAAGCCCAGGGTTGTTGCATTTTGTTCTGCCTCCTCCTTTCAGCATCCAGAATTCCACTGTCTCATAGGCCCTGCAGACAAGGCTGCCTTCAGCCCTCACATATCCAACAAGCCCCTCATTTTTAAAAGCATGAAAACTAACAGAGCACCTTTTCTTGTGGCTCCTCTGTCACCTGGATCGGCAAGTTACACATTTATACACTTCACTTAGCAACTACATGTTGCACTAGCACGGTTTCTAGGGCGATTAAGTATCGCCTCTACTGGGGAGCATTAATGTTACCAGCAGAAAACATTTGAAGGTACTTGCTTCCTAGAAACATGTGCATTAGTTTTATCTCAGCTAGACTTTTTTGCAATATCCATGGCAGATAAGAATAGTGACATTTTAGAATATAAGATGCTTATACAAATTACTTCAGTGAATAATAAAAAAAAACCCAAATAAATCAGATAAAATGGCTAGGAGTTCCTCAAACTTTTCAAGTGGCCTCTTTGCCCATTTTGAAGACAAGTATTTTTGTAATAGGCTTCCTTTCATCTCATCTTTAAAATGTGCGCTGTTGTTACCTGTAAGACCTGACTGAAGATTTTGACGTCTTTAAGATTGTTCCATTAACATGTGACAATTTCCCAATTGTTCCATTTGTGACCCATTATCTGAGAAGCACCATGAGAGAGTGCTGTGAGTACTTTGTTTACCAGAAAATTTTGATCTCCACTGGTTTTACAGCTGACTACAGTTTCACTGTCCTCAGTGTGTAGTCAGTTCTGATTAATGCAGAACTAAGCAAGATTAAATTTAGGCCCATCCTCTGAGTGCAGATAAGAATCTTGACAAGGTTGCTGAAGCTCTTCACCTTTCAAGGTACATAAGAAACGTCTCCCATGGAATTTACAGCATGTGCAGGATGTTGAAGGTCATGTGGGCATGTGTGGCTTTTAAAGAGATGCAGTTCCATTCCACCCCCATTCCTACTCCCTGCCAACATAACCAACCCTACCATCCAACTATTAGGTAAAGGAAAAGGTCTTATTTCATCATATGGCTACTCTAAAATGAATACTAAAAGGTCAAAGTTTTCTTAGTAGTTACTTGAATGTTAAAATTAATATGAATAACACTAAGAAATCCTTTGGCAATGTACAACGTGCTGTTTTTATCATAAATTAAGCTATACCTGTTACCCCTGTGTTCCTAGAAGTTGGAATTTGTACAATAAACTGGCCTTGATTTGAAAATGATAGGTGAAGATAGAATTAGAGAGATGTTGAAGGAGGAACCTGGAGAAAAGAGAGAAAACATCCAAAGTATTAGAGAATTAATGTTGAAGGAAAGTGAGTTGCTGTAGGGAGTGCTCCATTTATTCAAATGATTAAAGAACTAGCTGCTGAAACTGTTGTATCTGTCAATGGGAAATGCAGGAAAATATCTTTAAAAAGAAAATAGCTACAAAGACCTGAAATAAACAAGTAGCTAGTCATATGTTTAGATCTCTGGAATGTCTCTGTATGGTATAATAGGTAGATGTACAGACACAAGGAGAAGCAAAGGTTGAAACTCTGGAGGGAAGCAAATAAATTTCTTCGTGCTTTTTACTATATGTATTTAATTGTGAAGTTCATGATTCTGTATTTTCAATTCTCTTCTCTTACAAGTAGTTGATGTTAGCAATCACAATGCCTCAACAGAGATCAGGGATATTTTTTTTCCATTGTCAGCTGACATGTCAAG
This sequence comes from Ammospiza caudacuta, assembly GCF_027887145.1. Taxonomy (NCBI): domain Eukaryota; kingdom Metazoa; phylum Chordata; class Aves; order Passeriformes; family Passerellidae; genus Ammospiza; species Ammospiza caudacuta. The sequence goes on along the minus strand of NC_080595.1, from coordinate 40,847,765 downwards.
GTGGTTTTTTTAGCTGTTATGTTCACAGAGTGCAGGACACAGATATTTCTCCACTTCTGTCACTTCATGTTTAACTTTAAAAGGAATATGTGAAGGAGAATTGGAAGATATGTAAGCAGCTGACATGTCATATGCTCTTGGAAATGTGTCCTGAATACTAACAGTGTCGCTTCTAATCCGATAAGCTTCACCCCTTGTAACAAGGCTGTCTGTAGCGAGGCCGGTCCTCAAATAAGAATGTCCTTTGCCCAAGTGCACTGGAACCCTGTGCAGGCACTATTTATAAAGGCTGTGCCACTCCAGTGTGCAGCAGAGCACGTGTGGCCTGGTGATTCAGAGCTGGGGGCTGCGCATTCCTGGTGCCACGAGACGAGGAAATGTCATTGTCCTCACACTTTGCCAAAGCAGGCTGGGGTTCAAGGGCTGCTCTCTTCTACAGCTCATGTTCAGAAACAGAAGGAAAACCTAATGAATCACGCATGGCTGAACAGATCATTGTCAGGGTAGCTAATGTTCCACAGAGTGGAGAACATAATTTGTACCTTATATAATGGGGAATATGTGAGTCAGTTTTGATAAAAATTGGCCTGAACCTTCTTTGAGGGATCAACCATGCTCACAGGGTTTGGCAGTTTCTGTAAGAACTTCTTCTTGAATCCATACAATTGGATTGCTGACTGTTTCTAGTAGTTGTCAGTTCAAGGGTTATATTTCTTTTGGTTGCTTCTTTTTTCTTTTTCCTTCTCAGACTGCACGTTACTTCCAGTTTGAGAAGTTCCCACAAAGGAGGAGTGAGGCAGAGTCTGCTGCAGTACCTGTGTAGCCAAAATGTAACTGCTAGGAAGCCTGGTGCAAATAGTAGTACTGTGAAAACCCTAAAAAATGCCTTGTTGCTCTTACCGATTTAACTTGATGCATTTTTTTTCTGAAATCATTCCGAGCTCAAAATCGGGTCAGGCAAAGTACAGCAGTGAGATTCAGTGGCCTTAACCAGTGCTCCAAACTCCTGAATAAGTGATAAGAAAAACAGGTTGATTATAGTATTTGGGATGGAGGGAGAAAGATACCGTTTTGACAGACAAAGAAGTTTCGGTAAAACTTTTCTCAGTTAGTTTTATTTCAGAAATGAACTTTCTGTCACCCTCCATTTAAAAATGCAAAGATGTCCAATGAATACTAAAGCAGAATGTTTTCAGCTAAAATTAAGCAGATGTACAGGTGCAAACCTGTTTTCTGTATGCAGCTGCTGTGCAATTAAATTTTTTAGATGTGATTAAAACACCTGGTCTGCCCTTGTCAATAAAAGATGTTATTTTTCACTTTGAATTATATCCTTGTAGTTATTCAAAGAAGTGTAAGGCCAAATTGTGGTCAGATAAAGTAAATAACAATTTAGCAATTGGTTATAATTCAAACAGAATCAGAGGAAAGAAGTGACAAGTGAACTTTTCTGTTAGTCATTTTGGAAACTTAAATGCCAGTGTTCTGTGTAGTTTTTCATTGCAGTGATGTAATTATTCTTCTGCAGAAATGCAATGCATTTCTGTTTTAACTGCAGAGAAGCAGCAACAAATTCCTACCAGATTCAGTCATTGTTTTTGTGCTATCAAAGTCTAAGTTGTGTACACCAGTTTAGAAATTAATGTGATGGTTGGGCCCAAGACAGCACCCTTTCTCTTGAAGAAAGCATGAATCCTGTGTATGAATTACTTTCTAAGACATGAAATGGTGCTGAGAGGAGGATGTATGATTTTGGACAAGTTTGTTCTCTGCCTATCTTTACTTGTTAACATAATTTGCACAGCTGCACTTTCAATATGCCCTCCCATATTCATCAGTGAATTTCAACGTTCTCTTCATTATTACCAGAAAAGGTTCTGTCTTTGTGAGATTAGAGTTTGATAGTGTATGATATATGTGGTAGAAAATACATGAATTAAAGTTATTTTTAAATTAAATATCAAGCATCTGTTGACATTTCATTTCTCAGTATTGTTACATGTAAACTTGATAATAGTGTAATTGAATAATGTTTTAGATGGGTCATGTACATGAATTGTAACTTTGGATATGGAATTTAATATCCCAAGTATTGCAGTTTATTCTGTGAATGGACCCATATACCATGTGGCATTTTGATTATTTTGAAACACAATAAAGAAGCAAGTCTCCCCTAGTTTAAGAACAGCTTTTTTCCTAAGCATCTTTTAGGGTTTCAAGGCAGAAAGTCTGCAATTTTTTGTGGTTCAGTTTTTTCTTGTGTTATCTGACACAGTCTACAGACTACAGTTTACCAAATGTACTTTTGCTTGATTGCTAACATAAAAAAAAAACTCTGCTCATTTTTTACCACACACAGTCCTCATCTCAGAGGTTATTTTTGCATGGCATCTAAAGTAAAAACCAAAATCTAATCAAGTCATGTCTCTATATTCTGATCAGTTTGAGGTTTTTTTTGGAAACAAAGTAGGTGAATGTCCTCTTTTAAACAGCACTGATATATTTAGGGACTTATGAATATAAAAACTTCAAGTAAATATTAAAGGCAAAAACTATACCTTGTAGTACAGCTTTCATATCTAATATTTCAACTGATTAGAGAAATTGCAATAGTCTGAATGCTTCTGTTAAAAGTAGATGATAGGGATTGCTGAATGATCTAATTTCCAATGATCATTGGTAAATACCAAGGAAAGGTTGTCATTTTTTCAAGTGTTGTCCTATAATTTGAAACAGAGAAAATACGAGAGTTCCATAAACTTTTGTTTTGGGGAATATTTGTTATTTTGGGCTGCATTTTGAATTAAATAATGCTCTGTTTGTTTGTTTTGTCCGTATGTTTTGCATAATAAAGTATTTCTGCTCACTGAGCAAGAAACGGAGCAGAAAGTGTTTTGTCACAGAGTCCAAATGTATTCCGTTGACACATTTTAGTGGTGTACAGATTCTTAGGGCTGAGCCAGCTCTTAGAACCCATGTGGAAATACACAGTCTTTGCCACAGTAATGGAAAAATCTACATTTGTATTGAAAGATTTCTGTATATTGTTTATGGTTTGATCATCCTATGAATAAATATAGGTAGATTATGAAGTTAAGTAGTGATATCCGTATTGATTGAAGGGCATCTCCAGGTTATTTTTTCACATGTCAAATCAGGTTTATTTATTATTATGTCAAATTGTGGGTTTCCTTGTTTTCCATTCTATTTCCCTGTTTTTATTCCTCCTTTATTTTCCTGATAGCTAGAACTATAATTCAGACCCCAGCCCCTATGCAGTTAAGTGTGGTGTGTTCAGGGAGTTGTCAAAAGGAAGTTGAAGTCAGAAGATAACTTAGTTTAGTGAATGCCTTTTATTATTTTTAAATTTATCTTCTTTTTTTTTTCTGGTTTTTTTTTTTTTTTTCCTTAGAAATTACTGGGATATATATCAAATTTCTTCCTATAACCTCCCAAGGTTGTCTCCCAAGGCCAGGTTGCTTCTTCCAGCAGAGAAGGTGTGTAACAGAAGAGTCAGTATGAAATGTGGGAATGATCCACGTGTTCTGGGAAAGCTGTAGACAGACATGAGGAGTCAAAACTATTCATTAGTGCTGATAGTTGTGGCTATTATGTCCTCTATGAGAAAGTTGCAGAGTTTGCTTGCTACATCCTTTTCTTTAAGGAAATGGTCAGGGAAGGCAAGGAGAGGGTAAGATCAAAAATCCATATGCCTTTTCCCTCATTCTGTGTCAGCCCACATAACCAGCTATGTGTGAGGTGGGAAGTAAGCTGCTTTAGCAAAACAAGGGAAAGCTGGACAACAGTGAAGTTTTAGTGAGATCCCTGAGATAGGTGCCCTTCAGGCACTATCATTTTTCCAGTAAGAGTCTTCATATAAGTTCTGTGACATTTATATGAAGAGTATATAATTTCATTACCTGAAAACCTGTTCTGCTTAAGAGCAGAGGGAATGGCCACAACAGGTTTTTTTCCTGCAGTGTGTCTTCTGTCATAAGTCAGTTCTTGTTAGCATCACAAACAGCTTCAACATGATTTTCAGAGATGATATTATAAAGCAGTATTGTGAATTCCCTTTCTTCCATTCCTGCAATATTCAGTAAGTGTAGGAGAGGGATAAATCCCATGGGTCTATTTGTTTTTGACTTTCACTATTGTTTGGGTATCAAGATCTGGTATTCCTATGGGAATGCCAAGTTCTATTTAGACTGATGTCAGTCTTCCTTAGAGTTACACAGATTATTAGGTCAGGTAGGCAAAGATCCTTTGTACAGGATTTGTACTCCTGTACAAAGAGCAGTACATTACCTGAGACCTCATACTTAATACATTCCTTGAATGATGACCAGCCAGGCAGCCTTCAATCAGGCAGTATAAACTAATGAAAATGGATGTGGAGATTAAATAGAAAGCAGGCACCTGAGATTATTTGAGCTTCCAGAATCTTCTTTTGAATTGAGTTCAGTAACTATATATCTTGAGAATTTTCTGCATATTTTTATTGTCCCAGTTACAAATTCAGACATTATACTTCCAAAACTTTATAATAATTTGAGTTTACAACTTAGTTTGGATGGGGAGGGTGTGATGGGGGTGGGGTGTGTCAGTTTTTTTCTAGTTGGAAAGTTGATTCCATTTACTCTTTTAAGTGTTGGAAGTTGGCATGTAGGCAAAAAGGAGGAGGGAAATTAAATTTAGGCATAGATTTGAGTGCATGTTGGGCATTTAAATTCTACAGTTGTGACACAGGGCAGTAATAAAATCAGAAACAGAAATTCACAATATGAATATGACATAATGAAGCCACTTTCGCTACTAGTACAATTTTCTGCTGGATGTTGCAAACTATTTTCTTCAGATTACTAAAGATAATTGACTGCTTTGAACACTTAAAATCTGCCAAGTCAGAATGCCTTCTGTGAGACTTGCTAGCCCAAGGCTTGTTCTTTCCTTTGAGTGGAGGTGCTGATGTAGAAGGTGTTCTCAGATAACTGCATCTAGACATTTATGCATTTCTGATAAATGCATCTAGACATTTGCCTTAAGGAGGAAAGGGTAAAATATTATCTGTATATTTTAAAGACAGTGAGGAGCTAAAAAGATGGGATTTCTATAAAGAAATGTCTTGTTATAACAATAGCTTTAGGGCCATTTTTTTTGAAATATAATAATCATGTCTTTGGCTCAGACTGAAGACTCATTTAATGGCAAGCACCCTCAAGTTATTGTTTGGATCAACATAAAAATTTAATATCCTTATTTGAAGAGAAAGATGAGAAAAAACATGAAACATCATTTTAAGGTGCTGAAAGATAATTCTCTAAGAGCAAATGCACTTAATGTATCCCTCCTACCTTCTGTTCCTTCTTCCATCTTTCCCTGTGCTTCTCTACCTTCCTTTGTTTTCCAGTCTTTTTTTTTCTTCCATATGTTAAGAAATACAGTCCTAAATTTCATGCACCAGGGTGTATTTTCTAAGCTAACTGGAAGAGAATAACTGAAATTTACACAGTGGAGACGTGCTTTATCCAAAAGTTCTATTCCCTCCTGGAGTCCCAGGGAATGAAAAGTATAATATGATAGCATCCCTTAAGATAATATCCAATATTCTTTTCCTCCTGTACCTTTTCCAGGGATTTAAACATCCCCAAGAAGGCAAAAAGAGCTCACGATTGTGTCTTCTCTTTTGTGTTAGAAACATTCTTCTGTATAATGTGTTTACAGAAACATTGATTTTTACAGGCCATCTCAAAAGGCTTGGTTCTGGGAACAGAAAATAAGGAAAAAAATATTTGGTAAGATGTAATAAGAAAAGAGTCCCAAACTAAAGCTCTGTTGTCATAAATCTGTATTACAGGACTCTTAGTTTTTAAACCTGAGTGTCCACATGCGCATTGCTGTTGCCTGTTGAAGACAGCACACAGTAACCCCTGGACTTTGCCCAAGAAATGTTAGGGACTTTGCTATTTGGCAAGCCTAAAAGCCATGTCAGGTCCCATTCTAACAATTTAACAGCATAGGCAGTTGCATTCCAGTGGCATAAGAACATTTTCTGACAATATTAAGTTTACTAGCATAAATGTCAAGAGTAAAACTAAAATAAGATTACTATATAAGGTATCAAGTCTTGAAAGAAATCAACAGGACCTCATTAGGCCCAGTGAGACCAATCAGGAGCATAAAATGCCATTAGGGTATGAAGGCATTTTGACTATTTACATTTGTTCATCCTTAATTACTGAAGGATTGTTTGGTGCTGAAAATGGTGCAGGTGAAAATAGTTCTTCCTCTTGCTGTGCTATCCCATCATTTTCCCAGCTTCATTGGTTACCTTGATGGGTTTCTTTCCCTGAAAAACAAATGATACTGATTTCTTACTGTGTGTCTCTAGTCAGAAGGTTATGAGTCTGTGAAAGGAAGGCTGCTTGTGCTGTCAGGAGTGTGTGGCTGCTGTGGACTGTCAGAGATGAGCAGTTTTGCTTGTGCTGCTAGTGGCTGGGTGCTGCCTCAGGAGAGGAAAGTGTGCTGTGACCTGGCTTAAATCTAGGGAGGGGTGAAAGAAGCATTTGCCACCCTTTGGTGGCAAAAGCCGAGAGTAAAAGTGACACAGGTTTGGGAAGTCATTGCCAAAGTGTCAGTATGGAGGAATCAGTTCACAGCAATCTGGAGCTCAGCAAGCCACAAAGGGTAACCAGCAAGCAAACCAGGGTTTGGGTTAGGGTAGTTTGTGGGCTGCTGCCTTTGTTCACTTTTGTTGTGTTTTCCTTCTGTTACCAAGGTATTTTCCTTTTCTCTCCAGTGGAACATTAGTGAGGTTTTACAAGCTCAGGTGGAGGAAAAGGAGCAGGTTCTGCCCGTCTCCTTTCAAGGCACATCTGATTTGTTGGTTATTTGCTGCACAGAGGAGCACTGTGAACTGAATCTGAAAGCTTATAGGATGTTTCTCCTCCAGCCTGATCACCTTCTACTCCTTGATACCATAAGATTCAGCCACTAGTGGCAAGGGTGGTTATTGTGCCTGAGCACAGAGCTCACACAAGGCATGTCTGAGCAAGCAGGCAGAGAAAACATGTAGTACCAGGTACTAATTTGAATGTACCAGTGCATGCAACGAAGACTCCCCTTGCCCATGTCCTCAGGCAGCAGATGCTGCTGCCTGCCAGAGAGAGCAGAGATTTTACAGGCAATAATGTGTGTCATTTCCATACCCTGAGAAAACCCTTAACAGCACAGTTAACAGGAACAGTGCTGAAAGGAGTACTTGCCATCATGAGCACTAATTTTAAGCATGCCTGTTTTCTCCTCCTATATTCTGGTTTAGCACAGTCAGGCTGTTTCTGGGTTCTAGCCTCTTGGCGCTGCTTTCCAGTAGAAATAAGAAACATGAAAGCACATTTTACAGGAAAACATGTAACAGAGGAGAAAATAGGTCAGATTTCACTTGCCAGTGCTTCTTTAACAGCTGTGGGTCAGAATACATTTTTATACAGAAGCACAGCCAGAAAATTTAAGCTTGCACAGTGATGTCTCATGGTGTTCATAACCTTCATTTCATGACCTTTGATGCATTGTGTGGCAAGTGATCAAAGACAAAAAAACAGGGTTGTGTTGTTGTTATTGTTTTAAGGGATTCAATATTTTAGTTTTCTGGTAATACTATATTTATCTGTACTGGGTTTTTAAATTAGAACACCCTATGTAAAGATATATTTTCATCCCTTAGGAAAGGAAATGTAGGGGTGTAATTTTTTTGTTCAGAAAAGTCCATGAAGGATGGATTCATGACTGCAAAGTTATATCTGATATTACTCTCTTAGTACTTTTCTTAGTACTTTTTCTTTTCTCAGGTAAGCTCTTTATACTCATTTCAAATGCCTACCCTTGTCTAAATATTTGGGACCTGGATTGTTTATTCGCAAGTTGCCTGTAATCGATAAGTCACTGTTTTTATTAATCCATAATAGCCTATTTCTCATTAGAAAGCAGGATTTACTGCTCTACTTTCCTCCAAACTATATAAATTCTAAACCTATATTCTAAATGACTGTGGCAATTTTTCTTTACTTTCTACATTTAGATTTTATAGAAATATTGGCATCATTCTAATATATTTTAATAACATATTCAATCAGAAAGTTCCCAGAAGTATCTTCATGGTAAGAAAACCATGCACTTAAAGTGTGCTAAACAGCAAGTCTTTCAATAGTTTTGCATAAGAGTGTGGAATGTGTGTGATAGACAGGAAGGCCAGAAGTGTCACCAGCTTTGTAGGAATTAGAAGACTATATTCTCCTACATGCTGTTCTATGAGGAAGCCACATGATGGATGAATAATTTGGCTTATTTAGGCATTGTAATTTTGTTTTGCTACAGGGATGGAGCCAAAATGGATTGACTGCTGCTCAAGGATGTTATTTCTGTTTTTCTTTTGAATTTTATGAAGCAGGAGAGTGCCTGTAGTGTCCATGTCACCGAAGTTTATATTTTTCTTTTCCCTTACACATTTTTTCAGTGATTCACCTTTTCTTGAATGGTGCTGACCTGAAACCTAAAATAGATCTGCTTTGGAATGACATGGAGATCCATTCTGAAATGAAATTATTTCACAGTGCTTATATAGTAAGCTTTTTGAAGTACAGGAAGATTGACAAAGTGGAAAAATGTGCTATAAATACATAAAATGTGTTTAATGATAAATATAGTACTCATAGGTGAGGTTAAAGACTCTGATATAGCTGTGTGCATTCATATTTACTGCAGGGAAAGGAACTCCACATGGCTATTTTAGCTTTGCTGACTGTAATCCCATCAAGGCAGCCTTATAGATATTTGCTAAGGTTTTTTGTTGTTATTTGGTTAAGATTTTGAGATTGAGGTGAGAGAAATCCAACTGTCACCTAGAAATGACCTCAAGGCGGTTTCACAGATTTGTCCAACATGATTTTCACATATTTCTACAGGCTTAGATGTATTCCTTGCCCAAAAGTGCTTCAGACTGTGGCTACTGACATTTTCTAAAAAAATAATGGTCTCATATATGTGGTGTGCTGTTTAACCTTTATTCAGTCCAGCTTTTTTCAAAACATTAAGAGTAAGGACCAAGCAAGAGAGAAATTGCCCCATATATTTTCCAGTAGGCATTGCAAGATATGTCAACTGATCCACTGTTATTTCTACAAATAATTCCTTATTCTAAGCAGCCCCTCACAGCCATTGGACTCAATCTCTATACAATAATAGCCATAATGAGATTTTTAGGATGTACTAGAACATTCAATTTCTCAGGATGCTTCTTATCTAAACAAGGTCAAGTCTTTGTATCTTTCTTTAGCCAGTATCCTGTGGTAGTCTGTCTGAGAATTATCTGCACCTTGCTGCTCTGGAGGGAAGGAGGAAAGGGTTTGTGGACCAGAAATCACTTCCACCCCTGCTGTTGTTGGGCCACAGTTATCCAACAGTACTAAAACGAAGCAGAAAGATTTAAGGTCCCCTTTCTTTTTCATTTAAGTCAATGCACACTGATAAAATTCTAATGAAAAGGAATCCAAGCACAGGAGTGAGTTACTTATTATGGAAATTTCCAGTGATGCATTGTAATGTTGGATTTTCAATTTTTAAAAGTGGTTACATTCCTAATTGGTGAACAAAAAGGACCAATTTATCCCTTGCTGTGAGAAACATTTTTCTTATATATTATTCTCATGAAGCCTCTAATTCAGCCAAACACATTATGTAAATGGAACCTATGAAACACTTTCTAAAATATATGTCAGATTTACATTACTAGCCTGTTGTGTTAGATTGAGGAAGGGACCTTGTTACACTGTAGCAATTTTTTTTAATTTTCATAATACTCCTTTCTAAAATAAATTGCATTTTCTACAAGCAAGGCTTCTATCAATAACTCTTGGTGTATCCTAAATGAGTATCCACTAACTTCACCTGGGCATTGTGATCGTAATCTCTACATCTTCATCTTTACTGATCTCAGGGACAAGATTTTTATGCCCCTTTTAAACTAGAATTGCATTCTTTTGATACAAAATCTGCAAAGGTTGGACTGCAGCAATTGCTCCATTGCCAAATGAATTTGGATCAATCTGTCTTGCATAAAAATTGAGTTTCTTAAAGCCCTATGACACAGATAGCCTGGGCTGAAAAATTGGCGGGCAGTGTGAGAGCTAAGCTTGTTCTTTCTGACACAGTCAGAACCCAGATTTATATCTCTCTTGTACACATTGCTTGGAATCTGATGGTGTTAAAAGATAGCATTTTTTAAGATAAAATAAAGATGCAGTTTATTTATTAAAGATAAATTTAAGATAAATAAAGATAAAGTTTAAATATGTACATGTGTGGCTATGCCCTTTCTGTAGACTTTAGTTTTAATTTTAGACAGTTGTGATACATTAAGAAGCAAAATCAATTATCACAAAATAATTTATGGCAGAAACTGAGCATAATAGCTCATTTGCATAATGAAGTGTTAGTATTGATTTCATACAAGTTTAGGTGGAAATATTATATTAATATCACTATTTTCATTTCTGGCCTGGCTTTAAGATACTCCACTTTTGACAGCCTTCTCTTATGCATCTCACCACACACATGTATTTTGTCTTTGAAGTGAAGGTCAGAGAGGTGTGAATTTAGAAACAGGGAGCTTCCCATGAAACTAGAAAAGACACTTAGACACTGAAGTAATAAAAAAGAGCAATTAACCCTTAAAGTGAGATATCCATTAAAACTATGGGCAAATTTTATTAAATCCGCAATTTATGAAGAAATGTAAGGTTTTTTTCTAAAGTGTTTCTAGTTTTTCTGAAGGTTACTGGTGACCACAGGGACTTTTGCACTGTAGGACAAGGCAACTGCTTCTCTATTTCTCCATAATGACTTAGGGACTGTCCAGAGCTAAGCTCATTTTGCCTTACAGCTGTTTTTTTAAAATTATTATTTGGTACATTCAGAACAGCAAGTGGGCAACTAATAAGGATTAGTAATGTGGGGAGGTTTTATTTAATTCAGTTTTAAGCTGCTTTATTCAAGAAAATCCTTAAAACACAGAGATTATATTTTTGGAGGTACTAACACACTGCCATGAATTCTATAGTATGTACAATACTAAAACATATTTTCATGGAAGATTAAATGCTTGTATACAGTATGTGAAATTACTGATTACATTTTGAAGCTGTGTTCCTACACTGAAGTCTTTGTGTTTTACTGTTTCAGGGGATTTTCAAAGCATCATCTCAGGTTTTAGAGAAAATGTAGCAGTATTTCTAACCCTCATGATTTTATCACAAGTCCTTCTGTATTTCATTTTGTATTTCAATACTTGTCTCCTGGAGTACCATAAATGTGTGAGAATTCCTACTTTTATTTTTAAAAATAATTATACTTCTTACTAGTAACTAAAACATTGAAATTTGGGGTGAATTTCTTCCTGTGTTCACTCACAAGCAAATTAAAGGAGTAAAGTAATTCAAGATTTGGATGGGAATCTCACTGTTGTGTTCAATTTAGCACATCTCTCTTTATTATTTGCCATGTTGAGACTTGAGGTTGGTAATAGCTCTGAAAGATAAGAAACAATGTATAGCACACTTTACTTTGGAACAGACAGGTGTGTTATATCCATCAGGAGTTAGCAGAAGTTACCCTATGTTAGAGCAACACCATTAGGTTTGATCAGTATGTTCCTGCAGTGAAGGCACATTTCACGTGTGTGTAATATTTTCTGTGTTACTCAATTTTTCATTCACCTTCAGTGTGCTGGTCCTGGACGGGCTTTTGGAAACCACTCGCTCTCTGGCTTTCCTTGCTGTGACTGTCACTGGATATTCTCTGAGTGCAAACCAGCTCAGGAGTAAAACTCTTTGTCCTCACTTATTTCAAGCGTTTCCTCTCTGCACCTCCACAAGCAGCATTCTGTCAGGCTTGGGTAGCTTTATTCAGTCTCTGCATGTGTGATGGGTGCCTGCACTCCTGGAATGGTCCATGGAGGCTGAGCCCATACAGGCAATGGAGACATTGATGACTCAGCTCACCTTACTGCAGGTACCTGAGGCTGATCAGCTCCAGCCTCCACTTAGTGTATTGACTGTAGCAGGAATTTCTCACCACATGGAATTTCTCACTTACCATATTTATGCCCAGCACTTAAGTTTAGGTGTTTCACTCCCAAATTGAATCACACACCTCTCACCACAAGCTGAATTACTTTACTCATCAGTACTAAGAGAATGCATTGGTTGCAGAGTTCAAATGGCTGCCTTGAGAGGCTGAAGGCACACGGTGGTTTTCACAAAATCTTTAGCTTTCCTAGATGGTCACATACCTATTTTATCTTACCTCTCACCATTGATGTTTTACCATATATGATGTTTCTTCACCTCATACAAAGGATATCTGTTCTAAAGGACTTTTCTTTGTTTAGATTTCAGTTTTCAGTAAAGTTTCAGCTTTCAGTAAAACTTTACTTCCATTTCCTTATATCTGATTCCTTTTAGAAACGATCTTTTGAAAAGTGCTGCAATATGCCAGGGTAAAATCTGTTTTTACGCATGTAATAATCCTGTTTGCTGTGAATTGAAAATAACTATTAAATTAGAAGTTTGAAATGAAGCTTTCTTTGGAGTTCAGTCCAGTCCTTGTTCATCACTCTCACTGCTCTGTCTTTGACAGGAGTCCTGTGCTTGTGTTCCAATGTGTGCATCGCCATGTCATTTGCCTGGACTGCTTCCATCTGTACTGTGTGACCATGCTGAATGACCGCCAGTTCACCCATGACCCAGAGATTGGCTATTCCCTCCCCTGTGTAGGTATGTTTCTGGTGATGTTTTTATAATCTGTTTTTAATGTAATTTTGATTTCAGGATAATATTTTTTTTAACACCTATTAGTTTTGTGTAAATCAGTGGAATTATACTGTGTTCATAGGAGTTGTTTAATTTGTTGGAGAAAATATTTGAATATTGAAGTGGATTTTGCTAAGCATGTGAACTGGAGAATTAACTGGATTTTAAAGGGCATTTCTTTTAAAATCAAATGTTTACTTTCTTCACATTAGTGTTTTATAATAATGAAGTGCAAGCAGATGATAGCATGACACTACAGTTTAAAAAAAAAAAAAAAAAAACAAAACACCTTGACCTCCACATTTTCAATTTCAAATTAAGTAAATTATTAACTTTCTTGGTCTGTCTTCAAGCACTAATGAAAAAGGACTGCAACAGGAATTTTAAATACTCTTCCTTTTGGTGAAGTTATTATTGCTAATTATCACCTCTTTGAATGAAATGTAGTTACGTGTTTTACTTGAGTAGGAAACAAGGCTTGACTTAACTGAACAAAGAGTTAAATATAATATAGAAGATTTGTTTTGAGAATTGATTCAATTACACTGGCATGTGGACTACAAAATTGTCAAAAATGTTGCTATGAAGAAGTATAGAAGTATATTCTATACAGAGAATTCTTTTTTCTTGGTGTTAAATTAAAATGGGAGCATATATGTTTGTCTCAAGTGCTGTATCATGGTATGAAAATAATTTTACACCATATTAGAAGCTGCATAGAAGATAGGTTTGCCTGGTTACCTGAATGGCTGATAAATAAGTTTAAAACCCCACTAGATGGGAGAAAAATTGACAAAAGTTCTTAGTGGAGTGGCATCTATTGAATCTGAAACATGCCTTGACAATATTGAAAGTACATTAGTAAGAAATATATAAATTATTTATTTTTAATTGCTTCAAGAACAAGCAAGCAATGGTTCTTTACATTTCACTAGAACTGCCATTTATGTGCTGTGTTGCCAGGTCTTATTTTACTTCCCCCTAAACAGCTACTGCATTTACACACTGATGTCATCCTACACAAAATAATTTTTAATGTTTTGTAGGAAAACTTGTCATGAGAAACTGAATAGGAACTTTATACCTAGTGTTCTTTCCTTGACCTTTACATTAGCATAGTGCTGTGTGGTCAATCTGTACTCTTAGCCTCCTTCCTTGCTTCTCCAGAAGTCAATCCATTTGCTGCTCCCACACAAATTAATAAGCTGCTTGAGTAGAATCCTTCCTTTTTTCCCCTGTTTTATTGATTTCTTCCATTTTCTTCTGTTAGCTCCATAGGTTAATCAGTTATGCCAGTGGTGCAGCAGGCAGCTCATCTTTCTCCTTGCTTGTGGGCCTCCTTGCTGCTGTGGCTGGTGTCAGAGAGCTTCCTAAAGTGCAGGCTGATATGTCAAACTAATGACCCTTCTGCCTCTTCTCTCTGTAAACCCGTTGCTAGTCATGCTGCACTAAACTTGTATTAGGATTTTTCCATATATTTTCAACTCCAGTTGCTCAGTCCAGAAGTTCTTTTTCTCTGAGAAGAGACTAAAAAGTTTTCAGAAGTTTTTACCACTGACTGGCAGTTGTCAGGCAGTCTTTTTCTCTTTTCTGTTTGCTGAAGTTGAACATTATGGGAATTGAACAGTGGAAGCAGGGTAGGGATGAGGAGAATACAAAAAGGTGATGCTGGGATGCTCAGGGTTGGAATTTCAGCCTTGGAGTGGAGAGGAAGGCATGGGTTTGGCTTAAGAAAGGCATGCTGTAGAGGATGCACAAAGGATGGTGTACTTCTGCTATTCAAGTGAGATAGAGTTCAGCTGAGGAAATGGGAAAGAAGCCATTGCTGCCAGTCTAGCCTCAGCTGTGTTGTACTCTAAGTGTTATAATAGTTATATATGGCAAGACTAAAATATTGCTAATCTCAAAGTTTCAGAACTCCCCAAACTGGAAAGTTGTTTTTAAAATACTAAACCTTAAAGCAGTTCTAATAGCAGTAGCAATAGTAATGTAATTGCAATACTTTTTCTCTCTCATTGATTGCTACCTCTGTCAGTTGTCTCTGTTATGTTAGCAGTTTTGCATTTAAAAATATGCACTTGTAACTATTCTCTTTTGGGGTACTTTGCAGAATGAAGAATCTAAACAGAGCTGTTGTAACTTCACGGTTCATTTCTGCAGCTATCTGAACCTAACTTTCTGATATACAGGTCATTTGGTTGTCTCTAGTATTAAGTTATACTTGAGTTAGGAACTAATGAGTATTTTTTATTATTTGAGAAAGTCATGAGACTGTTTCATCGCACCTGTGAGAAGGAGGCATGCCTGCATTGCCAACCTCTTCCTGCTGTTCAGACCCAAGGGGTTTTAGCCTCCTTCACAGCTATGGATGCAGCAGCTCTCATCAATGAATTCACTTAAGAAACTTTCAGAGCAGTGTCACATGATTTTCTCTTCCACTTATCATGGTATTTCTACTGAATAGCATAAGATGTCATTTTTGCAGTCTACAGTTCACAATTTTCATTTTGCAACTACAATTTGCAGTTTGTGTTTACAGATGGGTATGATAAGGCACTATTTGACACAGCTTTTTCTAATTACCTCAATGAACCCTCAAATTAATTCTCCTTGACAGAAATGAACACCATAGGACATGCCAAGACCTTTCTTATTCTGGCAATGTGGGTTTAATACATGTTATATCTAATGGAGAATGACTCAAAGTAAAAAAATAAACATTAGGTCTGAGCTTTATTGAAAAGATAGAGGTTTGTTTGAGCCCTCTTCTAAAAGGAATACAAAACAAAGTCATATTCACTCTGATGAGATTTATGTTATGGTAGCTGACCAGGCTGCACAGACAGCTCAAAAAAGTCTGCATTTAAACATGTATTTTAAACACCACAGACTAATGCTGAAATAGTGTTTGTGATGTCTTGATGTTTGAGGTTTGGATTTTTAAATGTTATTTGATCATTTTCACGTAAGAATAGATTTACTTAAAAACTGGCACATTTCCTCAAGGCATACGTGCACACATTGCCCTCAAATTCTACAGGAGGGTTTGATTTTGTAATTAAGCATAGTTAAATAGTTGGCGCTTCCAATTAGTTCTGTTCATTCTAGTGTTTTTCAAAAATAGAGATAACATAATGAACATAGCCTGCAGTTTCCATTAACATTTGACTCACTGTTCCCGATTTTTATCAAGGGAATGTACCAACATAGCAAGTTTTTTTATATCTTTTATTGGATCAACCTAGAGGTGAAAGCACCATACACACAACAGAATAAAAATAAACAGCAGCTGCTACAGCAAAGGGTCACTGTGACAAACGAGATCAGTGTTATCATCACAAGTGTATGATAACTTGAGCTGGAAAGGATCTAGGGATTTCAGATAAACCGGGCTCCTCAAGTAGGTTTAATTTCTTGCTTCCTGGCACACATGTGCCAGAGGATGCAATTTTTTTCATTGCATTCAGGTATTTTGTGTTGTTATATCCTTGCTTTGCTTTGATTTCTGTTATGCGGCCTAATTAAGCAGGAGATAAGAAGGTTTCAAAAGAAAGCTATCATCTGAGCAGATGAGCTATGATATATCACCTCAATAGTGCCATAGCTTCACTTTGTTCCAAAACAAAATGTGTCATTGCTGTGATTTTTGGAAGAAGAACATTAATTCCTTAGTGTTCAGCTGCTAATGGAGTGCCAGGCAGCAGAGCTCCAGCTGAGAGGAGCCAGCCTGGAGGAGCAGAGCTCTGAACACAGTAGCAGTGCATTGATAGGATTAGCTGTTCACAGGAGTGTGGCAGCAGCCCACCACCCAAACCCACTGCAGCAGCTCAGAGCAAGCACTTGCAGAAGTGCAGAGGAGCTGGCTGAATTCCATTGGTCATTAAAATAAAAAAAAGTAAATGTTACAGATTATACTCTCTGCCCTTGTTAAATAGCAACAAAAATCTATCCCATCTCTCTGTGTGGTGTCTTGTATTAATGAGGCTTCATGCATAGAAATTTCCATGAGTGGTGACCTCCAAGTATCTTTGAAATAATTAATAAGGTGCTTAGAGGGATGGATTTGCATATGCATGAAAGATCATTTATGGTTATTTAGTTACTGTGCAGGGCAAAGAATCTTCGAGCATTACCTCAAAGAAGGAATTGTATACAAATATACAATATATTACCTCTTTTAAACACATTCTTTTCCTATGAACACAGTTGCACTTTTGAAATAGCATTAGAGCATTATGAATCTTGATCCCCAATGTAAAATAGACTTCCACAGTTCTTTGGTAGTAGAAAAGTTGGTGATACCTAGAAAAGGCAAGGTTTTGTGCTGCTGTAGGCACTTTGCAAAAGCATCTTTGCATCACTTTATTTCTTATGAGTAATCATATGCATGATGTATTTTAGAAGAATCCAGCTAAAAGATGCGGTTCTCCTGATGACTATAAAACACTATTTTACCTGGAAGTAATCTGATTTTACCACAGATATATAAATAAATATGGAGAATTACCCCAATTTGTGTATGGAATTGCTAATAAAAAGGACTAAAGCTTTAAAGTATAATAAATTGCCTCAAGAACCATGTTCCACTGAAGGAAAGCTTCTAGGGTTAGATTAAATTTTTTATCCACATTACATGCTATTTGTATAATAACACTATGTCAATGCAGTCATGAATCTCTGAATCATCTTTCAAAATCCTAGTACCCTTATAGAAAAGGGGAGAATGAACAGCTTAAGCAAAGTTTGCAAGTAGAAGGGAGGAGGAAAGCTGTGATTTGACCACCCCAAATAGTGCGTTTGAGTCATTTCTGTTATGGACAAAAGCTCCAAGCAATTTCAGAAGGTGCAGCTATGCAAGGGGGTTTAAATGAAAGTCAGTGTTCTGGAACAGAACCTTCTCAGGAATGTAATGTAGAAGCATACAGAGTTTGGTGGGGCCTAAAGGGAGCCAGTTACAAGAACAGGTACAAGGAATAAGAGTTTCCTGTTGTGAAGCCTCAGTATGTCAGCAGTTTCTGAAGTCTGTGTTCTCCAATAACACTGTTTAAACATATTTGAGATACCTTAGGAAATCACAAAATTTGGGAAATGGGAGTGATTATTAGAGGAATAAAATAAAAGGGATTAAAACACACACATTTGCGGATTTAGGAATTAATGCAAAGTACTCTTCAAGTTTAATATTTAGGAGCTGGTAAATTCTTGGCAGCAGTCAACTTTTTGTAATTTCTTGTTGGTATGAAATATCTGAGCATACAGAATCAGACTTTGACAGAGAAGGGAACAAAAAACCTATGGATAAACCAAATTTTTATTCTCAAGGATTAATTGAATTTGCAGAAGTTTCCTGAAGTAGCTTCCTGAAAATGTTTTTTATGGTCTTCTGCATTCTCCTCTCACTGTGGTCATAAAATAAACATGAACTAATGGTGTATCAAGTGCTTTTTTGTGTTCCTTTACTAGCACAAGCTCATGAGACTAGCCCAAAGGACATAGTTAGAAGTCACAGCGGCTCTTTCATTTCCATTTTCACTGTTGACTGAAGTTCAAGCAGTGACATCTGAGGTTTTTTCCCTCAAGTCTTTGTGCTGTTTCTGTGGCTACAGATTGCCAACTTCTTATCTAAACAGCCTTCAAATCTACAAAACAAGCAGAGCTTGATCCCATGGTATATTTGAAGCAGGCATTGGATTCTTTTCTGGAACAACTACAGTGAAGTCATACAATGGGATACTTACAGAAATCCGAGTGGCCATAATTAAATCCTGCATGAGATTTCTTACCCATAGATGTTTTTCTCCTTTATCTCTCACTAGTCCTTCTATTGCAATGCATTTCATTTGTAAATTGCATAGAGATGACAGTGCACATGGGCTTAATCTGGTTAGCAATAATGAAGGACAAGAGGTAATGAAAAAATCTTGCATGGAAATTAATTGGCTTTAAAAGGAACTAGAAATGAACTTCCAAAGCACACTTCTTGTCCTGTGAAATGAGCTGGCCTGTGTCAACATAAAAGAAACATACTGGAGCAGTGGCAGGAGTGTGTGCAGAGGGGTCTATCTGTCTTTCACCATTTCTATGTCCAGCTGAAACAGAGGTGAATTTTTGTCTCAGCTGGAGTCAGTGAAAGCTGTGACTTTGTCTTTGGAAATGAAAGATATTTGTTCTGACTGAAAGCACTTCAGCCCCTACTTGTTTACTTTACAATGATTAGTTGATAAGTCACTTTTAAGTTGCCATCTGATTGAGAAAAATCATCACATACATGAACAGTAAAATCAAGTCATACAGTTTTATTAGTCATCAACTTTACACCGAACTTCTTGGATGTTTTCTAATTCATCTGATGTAGGTGCTGTTCTGGCAAGTACAATGATTTTGACTGTACCTCCTTAATGCCTATTTTCTCCAGGAAAATATATTTTTTAAGAAAGAAGGGTAAGGTTCTGGAAAAGGAAGTTTTGTTTTCATTCATGGCTGCAGATGCATTTTCAAGCAGGACTACACTGAGTTGTCCATGGATGGTGTTCCAAGTCCTGAATGGCCTTGCTCAGTACTCCCATTCTAGTCCATAGGCAGTTAATGTTCATGAGGAAGTCTGGGTGAGAAATGGGAACAATTGAGATGAATAGAAGGAAGGAATAATAATATACGGAACAGTGGAAAGAAGAGTCATGAAGGGAAGGAACTGAGAGACCAAAGAGGCTGGGAATAAAGGAGAAGTGTTGGTGACTATTCAAGGCATGAAACAAGAAAGATCTAAAGGGTGAGGGTAGGTAAAATGTGTAAATAATGCCTCCAGTTTCTCTCATAAATCTGAGAATTTATCTTTCCATGACAGTAGTTTAGGACAGTAGTCCTAAAATGTCCAAGAGACTGAAGAAGATGTTGGTTTTTACAGCCAGAATTTGTTGAGGTCTTTATCTTACACTCATGCAGCATGAGGGAAGCTGACCTTTCATGTTTGGATAATTAGAGATTTCCTAATGGATCAGTTTTTATGCAAGCAGAGAGTTTCTTTCAGTATAATGCTATCCCTGAGGTGGGCTGTGCAAGCAGCAGCCTTTATAAGAAATCATTGCTGTCTGCTAACCTATATACTCCATAAATAACCTGCTGGGACCAACTGTGGCACATGCAGCATGTGTTTAGTCTCCAAAGCTTAGTGATTAATATTCCCTGAGTCACTTTCTGAGCCTTGGTCTCCCACATGGCAGCATGTAGAGCTGCTGCCATATCACAGAACCAGCTAAGGACGTTCCCCTTCAACAAGGAGTTGGCTTTAATTAAATTTCTGTGTCTGGGAAGTGAAAATCTAATTTTCTTTTTGACATTTTCTATATTACTACTTAGACAAAATTATGAAAATAATTAATCCCTGTGAAGCAGACATCAGCATTATAAGAGATACAAAAATATTGCATATAAATAATACTACTAATCACCAATCTGTTATAATTTATTGATGCAAGGTCTTATTAAAACTCTTAAATCAGATTTGTTCTTCATACAGCAGATGTGTGAAATGATTGCACAATGTAGATGCAAGTGAGGGCTATAGAAAGTAACATTGTTCAAACTGCTTCTCAATAAACTCTATATCCCCAGAAATATATTTCAAGTCAACAAATAAATAGGGGAAAGGAGAAAAGGTGTGTAATTGAGGAAAGAGGTTTTGGTTGTATATCTGAGTCAAATACAGTACAATATAATGGTGAATGGAATTGTTGGTGAATGAAAGGTCTGCATGCAATAACAATATTCTCATTCTGGCCCATGGGGAATCCTTTTTCACATTAAAAAAGCCATCATGTCACCTAGTGTCATTTGGTAACCTTGTTTCCTTCCCTTCTTATGAGCATGGAAATTATTAACTATAGTTATCCGTTGCTTATAGAAACTTGACATCATATGATAACAGAGTAGTCTTATTTGGAAATAATTCTAGATTCTTTAAGATAGAAAATATTTTGCTTAATCCAATGGGAAGTTTTAATATGCTCTTACAAATGAATTATTAGGATGCTTGCAGTTAGCTTTTTTGCTTTGATGCCTGATAAATTTGGGCTAGTTAAAAATTTTTATGTTTAATTTTCCCATTTTAAAACTAATGTAGTCTCATTATTTCAGTGAAACTAATAGGACAATAAGATTTGCCAGAACAATTTAATGTCCCTGTATTTTCTGCATTTTTAAAAACATAAACATATCTGTAATAAAACTAACACTGGAGTTTGCAGAGAATGGTGATTCAGTTGAGCACAGCTGGACAGAATCAGGGACACGTTCTAAGAAAGGACAGACCATTCAGTCTGATTCATAGCCAAGGCAAGAATAAAAGGACATGAGATAACATTTGAGAATGACAATGAAATACATACTTATACATTGTTTAAATAAGGGTGAATGAAATTCTTACAAGACTTTCCCATTTCTGAAACACCTGTGGAAGTGGAACTTGATGGACCCTTGCTAGTCGTGTCCTTCACTAGCAATTTAAGTTTGAATATTCACACTTTTCCTGTTAATAACTTTGCGTACCTTGTTCACTGCAAATGCTCATGGATAAATTTCAACAGTAAATAATAAGATGTAATACAATCACATTCATAAGATTACATAATGTGTGGAATGCTCATCCTTAAGTGCCTTGAGCAGGCCTAGACTGAAGATGCATCCTATAATTTACTTGTTTGTCACAGAGATCAGAATGTTAGGAGATAGTCATATTTGGAACTGAGACCATCTGTCAGCGTCCTGGTGGGTGACTGCAAGCACACTACCTGCCTGTCAGTCAGTACCTGTTTGCTTCTCTTCTCTGTTACCCTTTGCCCTAGATGTCTCTTTTTAAACCTCATAAAAAATGAGGTACTGCTATAAAAGCAATGGCCTGGCAAAGTGTGCAGCTCTTGCCACTTGGTGCACACCTCAGCTACTCCACCTTCAGCTTTGTGGCTAACTCTGCAGGAGATACCGGTGCTTTGGGAATGCTTTTACTATTAGGCTTTTATAGAAATAACCAAAATATCCATTTTTTTTACTGTATTAATACCAAACTGGAAATCTGAAGAAGTCCTCACCTCCATTTAAGATATTTGGTTGTGACTGTGAATTCATATATAACTGTATAAAACATATGTGTATAGCTATGTGTAAAACATAAATAGCTTAGCTGAAGGTGTTAAAACCAGACAAATGACACAACTGGGAATTGCAAAGGTCTGCCCCTTAAAATTCTCCTGCTTAGTTATTCTGATTTTTTCCTCTGTTTGTTCCCTTTCTTTAGTTTTGCCTAAGAATATGCCTCTCTTGATTCTACATTATTTCTTTTCATGATTTATTTATTTCTTGGTTTCTGGGAAGTAGAATATATTTACTATTCTGTCCTTCACTGCCATTCCCATTGTTGTCTGGCCATCTCTGTTGCCTTATTTGCTGATCCCTAAATATTGCTAGCATGCTCTCGGATTCTTTTCCACATTTTTCTCTTGCTCTTCATTCTCATTTTGTCTTTCTTTTCTCTCCATCACCTTGTCATGCCTTCCATCTCCTGCCTTCTTTTGTTCTGATTGAGATTCCAGTCACTCTTGATCTCTTCTGTAAGGACCACAAAGCAGTGAGGCCTCTGGGCAGATGAAAGCATAAGGAAAACTGACTCTGGAGGTGGAGTAATGAAAAGGGGTCACTTCTGAGGGTCAGTTTTTTGTCTGTGATCACTAGAAAAAGAGAGTTTGGTATTGTCCCTCAGCTGCATAGGAGAACCAGCTAGGTCTTATTCCCTGACCTTTTTCTTTCCCACCTAGCTAGCAGGAATATTCACATTCATGTGTTGAATGCCTGGCACTGTGGCTTGTGTGTCCCCTGGAGAGAGGCAATGGGAGTCGTTGGACGTGAAGGCTGGTGGGCTCTGATAACCTGGCCCAAGACAGCTGCTTGGGAAAGAGAACCTTGTGTCAAATGGAGGGTGAGGCTCAAAGGCTTGGTTATTAAAACCACGCTCCCTTCGTTATCCTTACCAGGTAGAAAACAGCTAGTAAGAACTTGGGGCTTTTTTTCCCTCTTTTTTTGTCTGTAGCCTTGCAAGCACATAAGCACACATAGGCACAGCCTTCAGCCGAATTTCTGTCCAGCTAAAACATGAACTAAACTACTAAAATGTGCTTTTGTTTGTCTTCTACTGTGTGTGGAAAATGAAAGAGTACAATGCCAGGTATGAAGGAAGCTCAGCTTGTCAGTTAAATGGGCTTCCTGGCAAAGCCAGATTTTGCTTTTCATGATCCATGTCCTTGAGTAACATCCGCTGTTGATATCACTGCTGGAGGAAGGCTGGAAATTAAGGAGGTGTTTTGGGTAATAACTGCTAGCAGGGAGACAGTATTTACCAGGAGTCTGCATTGAGACTCTCAGGTAAATAATAAGCATTTTAGAAAAACAACCTAATTATGTATTTAATCGCTTGGAGCCCTTCCATTCACTTGGGAAAATAATGTGCATTTTGTAAATCTGCCTAATTATTTATTTGAGAAGGAAGTAATTCTAGCCTCTGGGGTATGGAGTGTGAATTTTTTGATTTTTTGTGCAGGTCTGATATGCTTGAAAATGTATTTTTAAAAAAATCGACACCCCACCATCTCAAAATACCAAACCAAGACAATGTAAAAATGTTATTAATGCAGTGGGGTGGGGTTATTTTAAATTTCGTATCCAGTGTTCGGGTATTTCTACAAAGGCTTCAAACTTTATTCGGCTTTAAAACAGCCATCTTCTTAGTATTCTCAATAGAAAGATGAGCAGTAAAGTGCAAGCAGCCATATTTCTATGTGGCATACTGTCTGAATAGGGAGTTTTGAGGCCACTAATGAATCAAGCTAAATCTAGTCAGCAGTTATTAAAAGCTAGGGCACATTTCAAGTCTGAAATTCCATAGCATCCTTGCAGTGGACGTGATGGTTTTCTCTTATGATGGTATGAATAATGAATTGCATACTTTGGCCATAACTAGTTACTAGCAAGAGAACTGAATGTCTAATATATGTCAGAATTAAAATAAGTAATTTTGTTCAGTGTGCATGCCAGTCCACAGGGAGTTATTATTCTACTAGAATACATTCTTCCCACTCTCAATTTGTGTCTTTTACTCTAGGTTTTTCCTTAATCAAGAATTTATAGACTAGTTTCCATAGACTATCATTAACAATGTCCTGAATTTACATCGGGTGACTCTGCATTTACTGTGCATTTTTAGGTGCTATGGAAGTCCACTTGAGAAATTAGTTTTTATTTTTCTAAAATTTTAGAAGTCATTTTTGGCAGAGAATACATCAAGGCAGAAGTATTTACAAATTATATATTTACCTTACTTGATAAGTAGAATTTTCATAGAAAAAAATATAGCCAAGAGGAATTATTCGAAAAATCAATTTCTTGACATTGCATTTTCTTACAAAGGAAATACTTTGTAATGTGTGTTGCTAAATATGCAACATCCTGTCAGCATTTAGAATATTTTCTTTATCAAGAAAAATGGCAAATATTTTTCAATTAAAAAACAAAGTGTATTGCTTTGCTCATGGCCTCCGTGTCTGCTCCTGACTTCATCAGGATTTATGGGGTTGTTACATTAAATCCTTTTCCCATCACAGAATCATCAAAATCCCAGGACAGAACAGTCACATTTTGCCTATAATTGAACACTTCCTCTAAAGGGCCAAAGCTCTTCTCCTTAGTTTGATATCTTCCACAATAAATAAGAGCAAGAAA
Organism: Ammospiza caudacuta; assembly: GCF_027887145.1. Taxonomy (NCBI): domain Eukaryota; kingdom Metazoa; phylum Chordata; class Aves; order Passeriformes; family Passerellidae; genus Ammospiza; species Ammospiza caudacuta. The sequence continues at coordinate 40,823,139 of NC_080595.1, read as the reverse complement.
TTCTATAAGAGAGTTTTTAACCCATTCTGTACCCATTGTATTTCATTCCAGGGTAACTTCCAACTAACACATCTTTTACTAATTTCTCTTATTGCAGGTAACCTGCAGCTCACTCCTTTGTTTCTCTCCTTTCATAAAATTCTGTTGTTTCTGTTTATTATATTAGGTCCATCACCAATGAAAGGAATATTGCTCTGCTGCACAGGAACATGCATAATTAGTCCATGCTTAACCTGGTTGGTTCATATTGAACTGCTTATGTTTATGCATGAACCTGAATACTTTTCTGGATAAAGAAATTTTCATATATCAACCTCATTGCTGGATAGCATCAGTGTCATCAAGATGGACTGATTCAGTGAACTGGTTTATTATTTCTAAGTCAACCAATTTTCCTTGTATTTTTATAGCATATATGGAAATACATCCTCACCTAAAAAACACTTTATTTCAAAACATTGTATTCAAAAGTAATTTCAACCCCTCATGCATTGTAGGACTATCCAAATGTTCAGAAAGCATAATAGTGAATTTTATGTACTGGATGGAGCTCATGAAAGTGTTTTCCCTCTTTCATTACACTGCTTTTATACTATGTCCCAGTTAAGCAGCACTCTATAAAAGATTTGACATTTAAAACTCTTTCAAGAAAACAACCTCCAGTTCATGTATTATTCTAATTTTGTTTACAAAATAGTAGGCATTTACAGCATTTGTAGAACTAAAAAATGTATAACACAGTGGATTGATGTTTCACTCTTTGATTACAGACTGAAGCAGTGCAACATTGGGATTTAGTGCAGATAGCAAGGTCCAATCTTAGAGCTGGTTTAACCTGTGCTTTTGTTTTAAACTTACTGGAGCCTGGACATAAACTAAAAGTTGGTGAGGGAAAAGTATTCCTTTAGAATGGGATACCTCTGTGCTGGGTTTGTTCTCTAGGTGCCAAAAGAGTTGTGTAAGTGATGTCATTCAACAGACAGACTATGGCAATGAAATTCAGGATAGCCTTTGCTCCTGTTGCACTGGGAGAGCTTCCTAACTTTAGCATGATCCTCATGTGGCTGCTATGGGTGTGTAGCTCTCACAAAGCAGCCAAAATCAGTTGATAATCAGTTTGTACAGATTGAGAAGAAAGTAGGATAATTGGAGTGATTTACGTGGAAAAGAAAGAGGTTTATATTTCAGTTTTGGTATTCCAGAAATCAGGACTGGTGTGTGACCAAGATTTTTCTCAAAGATTATTACTGCTTTGCATGGTAATTAAAAGTACTGTGTAATTCATATTATCTCATAGGTTAAATATTTTAAAGTAACATTAAGTTGCAGTTGAGAGAGCTTGTTTGTACTAGAAATCTGTATAGTCCTTTTAGAACAGTGTTCTAAAGTATAACTTATTATCCTACAATTACCTGAGTTGCATATTTTTAAAATGGCAGGGTTATGATGAATGGCTTCCAGTAAAACTTATGTGAGCTTGGGGTAGATTTTGGTGTTTGAAAATAAAAACTAAAATACTCATGGTTTAAAATCCTTCTTCCCCAGGGTTAAAAAGGTAGTAATTTGAATCTTGAAATTAAAAAGTATCCTGAATGGGGAAAACTGGTTTTAATTAAAACATGGAAATTCTGTACAATCAATTCTTCCCAGTAACACAATTCCCCCAAGTTCAAAATGTTGGGGGTTGTGTGTAGGAAGCTTCCTGGCAATTTCAATAGAGATCAGAAAACAAAGGATACTTCTTAGATAAATTTCTTACCTTAGCTACTACTGGAAAATGTGGATTTATGCCAACAATAAAGACAAAATGAGATTAAATTCTAGTTCTCAGAATTCAAAAGTACAGAAGAGTCTTCTTATGAATGACAATTCAGTATTTTGGAGAGGTTTTAAATATAAAATGTTCTCTAGACCATATGCTGTGATATATCCAAGGAACCTGAAAATATAGTCCTCTGTCTTTTCTAGCTTCTCACAGTTCTGGTATGATGACGTTGTTTTTAATTCACCCTCTGCTCTATTTTGAGAGGCACTTTTCCATCTGAAATTAAGGCATAGTACTAACAATATGACACATACAGTATGGTATTGTTTGCAGCCAGAAAATGGTTGCTAATCCACCAGAAAAATTTGGAAGAGATATCACTGAAATCTTGGCTTGCTTCAGCCTCCCACTTACAAACTGCTGAACTGGCAGCGTGTAGACATAGACTTACGCCCAGAAATTTGGCAAATCTAAGCAAAATGTAATGCAATGATTTGTACCTGCAAAGGGTAGTCCTGACTTAACTTGCTTCAAGTACTTATAAAAGTAACTAAAATTACTCTAGATATACATCGATAATTTCTGATCCTTATTTATCAAGTTTGATATATGTGCAAATATCTGTATTTTGCTTTCACTTAATGCCATCTTAACTTCATTGTGATAAAAATTTTATATTGGGAGGATAGTGCCATTCAAATGCACAAGTACATCTTTATTTAGCTTTGCATTAACTTTTTTTATATTTTTCATTAAGGGACATATATTATTTAGCTTTATCAGTAAATTTGACTATATTGACTAAATATTTTTCTGGCCTTTTTTTCAATATAAATCAGAGAACTTTTCTGAATTTTTCAATCTGCTAGTGAATGGCTTTACATGGTAGTTCAAATCTAGCCACCCTACTGATATTGAATATCTATATGAAATAAAATTATCACTGCTGAAAGTAAAGTATTATTACAATCAAACTGATTGCTTTTTAAGGGTGAATTATTACCATCATTATTCATGTTTAAACACATATTATTGAAAGACAATTCTGTTAAGCACATGTTGTATATTCTTAAATTCTGCCACATGAGGCTTTCCCCTTATTTTAGAAGTCCACTATTTCTTCTAAGCAGCTAGAGAAAAGTAACTTTGGGTTTAGGCTTAGAATGGTTTTTTCCTTGCCCATGGAGAAATGAGATTTTCCAGGTTATTTGAGACAATCATCACTCAGAAACTGCCCTTCTCTAACAGCCTTAACTCATTTTTTCAGAGCCGGAGTTGCAAAATGTATTGCCAAAACACTTGCTTCTGTTTCCATGTGTACAAAATAAAACTCTGGCTTTTGTTAGTGTTATGTATAAGAGGTATTGGTGGCCTATATGTGAGAGGGCAAATTAAACTCAGCTTGTGCTATATGCTTCCTGTGGGGCTTCTCCCAAATACCACTGCGTGCAGTTTCCCTTGTGTGCCTGCTCCGCCAGCCTGGCTCCTGGAAAAGTCACTTAGTGGATTTGTGTGTCACATTGTGTAAAATATTATGCATTCATGTGCTCATTTACAAGTTGTGTTCATCTGTAGCCACTTTAATCAACTCCCCTGCTCTTGTCCCAGAGGGACTGAAGTGGAGTGAATTTACACCCCAGACCTCTAAACAATATCAAGTTGTGCCATTTTTTTAGTACAACTTAAAAGAGAATTTTTTTTTTTTAGTTTTTCTCATTTTGTCTTCTCAGAATGTGCACAAGCACTGTTAAAAGTTAGGTTTGTTGAAGGGCAGGTCTGGGCACAGTTCAGCACTGGTGCCTATTAGAGATATCTTGCAAATCTAAGGAATGAAAATGGAAACTCTGTGCTCTAAGGGAAGAATCCTTGATTTCCATTGCCACATGCTTTTAGCTCACAGCAGACTTTAAGCATATGACACTTTTTATATGTTGGAAATCTTCTTTGCATAATTTGAAAGGTTTTAAAAAAATATTATACTACTCCTCTCCCTCAGGGCCCTCTACAGTTGGAATCTTAGTACTAAAGGACCCTGTTTCTACAGGCAGATGGATATGACAAATAATGCTAATAAAATTTGTAAAACTCTTTTTAACATTTTTATAGGAATATATTTGTAAAATATATATAGAGTACAGGATGAATGATGCCATTTTATATTACTTTATATTACTCAAGATGGCTTGCATATCTCCCTCATGGTTTTGCCACTGTTTATTTATCCATTACAAACTCATGTTATGCATTTTATATAAACAGATATTTGTATATGTGAGGGACTAGTATGCATGTATATTCAAGCAGAATACATATGTGTACATATTCACATGCACATAATTATAGATAGAAAAGTATAGCTTTTGGGTTAGAAGTCAAAAATCTCAGAAATTGTCATATTTTTTTTACTATTTCATTTCATGAAGTAATATTTTCCTTTAAAGTGTTTCTTCACAACTTCCAGTGAAGTAATTTGGATATGATTCTTTGTGTTATGTTAGAAGAGCGGAACCACTGTCTATTAAGAAACTATAAACATTTTACATCATAATGTTAAGCATGCCTACTTTGAAGGGGTCAGTTGTGGTAAGAGTTTCTGCCTCTATTTTTCAAAAGGTTTTTGTCTTATTCTTACATTCTTTCCCGTCCTGAAATATTCTGTTCTTTTTTTTTTCCCGTTGTTTTGTTTTAACTCACTACACATTTTATTTTTAAAAAAACAAAAAGCAACTAACAAACAAATGTAAAAATACTCAACCCCAAAACCTTGGGGTTTCACCATACTGTGGTACAATGTAATGTAAAACTCATGTAGGTATAGGAAGAGAAATGAAGGTGAGAATAAATATTAAGATAAATAAGCAAATATAAAGAAATGATGGAAGTGGACTCCAACCAGTAGAAACAGCTGCAGAAGGCAAAAAGAGACTGTTGGCTGCAGGAAGAAGGCATGGAATTGGCAGTGTCACCTTCTTCCATACTCTTCAGAGGGTCGCAACCATTTGATTCAGTGTGATTCAGTCTGGGAAAAGTTTCTGTGTAGCTGATGCTTTCGTTCTCTCCACTTTTTGGTCTTCATGGTTAAGACTGGAGAGATGTTCAAGCCAATGTATGCTCTCTGGAGAAATGAAAGGAGCTTTCAGACAGCTGTTGTTTTGCTATGATTGCCTCTTGCCTTTGGCTGTTTTCTCAAGCCACCTCTTTAGTTTTACCCCACGGCTGCCAATTTTGCACACCCTATTGATTCACCTTTTCTTCTGCACTATTTGGCCATTTGCTTTTCTTCTTTTCATCTTATCTCTTCTTAATGACACTTCTTCTGTGCCCTTAAACTATATTTAGGGAATAAATTATACTTGACAGAAGTGCTCATGGCTTCTTCACATGTGTGCCTGCTTTACTTACAAGCTATGCATTTAATATAAAGCAAGGATTTCTTTTTCTAGCTCAAGGGAAAGCTTATTGGTTCTTACTATTGTAAGCTTGAATCTCCACAAGAAATTAAAAAGGCAGTAAAAGGAAATTCTAAGGGGAGGAAAAAGAGATGCAATTTATAAGACTGTAGAAAACATTTTAAAATACAGAGATTTGGTGAGAACAATATTAAATATGCAAAGGGAGCATAGGGTTGCAAGACTTTAAGATGACTGGATGAGTCACTAAACATCTGTGAAAAACAGAAGCAAAACTGCAATGCCATTAGATATTGTGGGAATTACATTGAGATAAGTATAAGCACAAGAAAAAGTTGGTAGAAAATTATTCTGTCATCTAATTTTGCTGGCTAGTGAGAATCTATATGCCTATTAAGCTCTGAGTGGTTAGCATCTTGGAAACCCTGCTGAAGGACACGAAGACATCGCAGTTATTAGGAGTGAAATGGGACACGATAGCTCTATTAGAACCCCCATTTCTAATAGTCCTTTCCTGCTCTCTGAAGCGGTCAGCATGGCATCTGTCTATTTCTTCTCTGTAAATGGGTGAATATTCTCTGCAAATAGTGCAATCAGCTGCATTACTGATAATGCTTATAAAATCCTTGGTGGCTGGGAAAGGACTTTCGTTACCTTGGATGTCTGCCCTAGGGGAAAATAGCATACATATGTAACAGATCCTGATGTATATGGTGCTACAGTGCCCAGAATGGACCTAAGGCTTACAACACGTATTATGACTCTTTAACATAGGTTCAGGGGCAAAAAAATCTGTTAGAAATTTGGATGTCTGGTTTAGTTGTGAAGTAGGACACCTCTAAATAAGGGTCTAGCTGGGAGAAAAAACATTAGTGATAGATAGAAGCATCGATGAGATATGAAGTCCTGAAAGAGTTGTCCATTGTGAAAGACATACTGATTTCAAAAAATGCTGGCAAAAATGATTCTGGCATATTTTGGTTATGTATACCCATTTGTTTCAGGTCAACAGCATAGACCATCAGTGAAATATTAGTTAAATGTACTTCTGCTTTCTTCTGAAAATACTTTCAAACTTGCATTTAAACATTAGATGTAATATCAGACCTAAAGACTTAAGAGCATAAATTGAAAACTTATTTAATTCTGTTACTTTATTGCTTGCTCACATCTGATCACTCTACAGGATTTTGGTGCACTTTAACAAATTTTACCTTACTTGGCTTTTTTAATATACTTTATAGTCAGAGTTACTTAGTGGAAAACTCAAAGGCATGTGTGCTGCTATACCCAGCACTGAGTAGATCATCTTACAAGTCATGCCATCATGCCAATTTACACACATCCTGGAGTCCCTTGGTCTCACTGCTTGGCATCCTTCCTGTGCACATTCAGATCTTGTCAATTCAGCTTGCTCTGTTGCAGTATTTCCTCTCAAGTTTACTGGAATATTTAAATGGCAGGTGTTCTTTCAATTCTTCCATTTTAACATCTAATTGTTCCCCTCATTTTGTCACTGCCACTCCTTTGTGTTTTTACTGTTAACTTTAAGTCAGCTGAGACCTCCTGATGTCCTCAGTGCAGGGACACTCTTTCCTCTCTTTAATTCCCTCCCATGTAACTCTTTATCTGTGCTCTGTGCCTCATTTTATTCTTACTGGGTCATTTCCTTTCTATTCCTGATTGAACTCCACCAATTTTCTTTTTTCTCTTCTTTTCCAGACTCTCACTGTTTTATTGCTTTGGCGGTATGAAGTGCCTAATTTGCTTTCCATCCACTTTCTTTAACTCCATTGGCCAGCTTTACATTTTACTCTGTTCTTTGGTCTTGTTATGCTTCTTCTCTGCTTTTATTGTCTACCACCTTCACTCTTATTAGAATCTCTGAATAAGGAAACAGTTGGCAGCTTTGTCAGTGTTGAAGTCCTTTGAATGAGTCAGAACCTATGGAGTGAATGAAATGCAGCCCAGTTTAATATGGTCAAGCTGTCCTTTCTATAAGTGCATGGGTCCCAATAATGTTTCCTGATGTCACCATTTTCAGTGGCCTTGTGGGACGTTTAAGTTCCCTGCACTGTTTCTTGGCACAGATACTGTCATCTTTACATTTCAGGATTTGGGTTGGGTTTTCTTTGGTAGGATGGGGTGCAATAAGGGAGTCTCACCTTCTCTTTGTTTTTTCTCTATTCTTTTAATTCCCATTCCTAAATTTATTTATTCTCTTTCTAATGCCTTTTAAAAATAATTATCACCTCTGAGGCAAGAACAGGGAAGTCCTGCTTATCAAACTTGATTTCCTTTTCTGACAAGGTACCCCACCTAGCTGATTAAGGGAAGCCAGTTGATGTAATCTTTTTGGATTTCAGTAAAGCTTTTGATATTGTCTCTCGCAGGATCTTTCTGGACAAAATGTCCAGCACATTGTGTCCAGCCAGTTGCTCACCTATCCCATGATGTGTTTATCCTGGATAAACACATCATGGGATGGGTGAGCAGCTGGCTCACAGGCCAGGCACAAAGGGTTACAGTGAATGGGGTGACATCAGATTGGGGACCTGTCACTAGGGGGGTTCCACAGGGCTCCATTCTCAGCTCTGTGCTCTTCACCATCTTCATAAATGACTTGGACACAGGACTGGAAGGGATACAGAGGAGTTCACAGAGGATACAGAACTGGGAGGAGCTGTTGAGTACCTTGAGGGCAGAGAGAACCTCAACAAACCAGAGAGCTGGGCAATCACCAATGGTGTGAAGTTCAACAAGGGAAAGTGTTGGATTCTGTACCTGGGATGGGACAGCCCTGGACGTATGGACTGGCTGGGGAATGAGATGCTGGAGAGCAGTGCCACAGAAAGAGACCTGGGGGTCCTGGTTGATGGCAATTTGAGCATTTGACTGAGGGCAGACCTCACTGCAGTTACAGCTTCCTCATGAGAGGATGGGGAGGGACAGGCACTGATCTCTGCTCTGTGGTGACAGTGACAGCACCCAAGGGAATGGCCTGAAGTTGTGTCAGGGGAGGTGTAGGTTTAGGAAAAGGTTCTTCACCCAGAGGGTGGTTGGGCCCTGGAGCAGCTCCCCAGGAAAGTGGTCCCAGCACCAGCCTGACATAGTTCAAGTGTTTGCACAATGCTCTTGGACAAATGGTGTGACTCTTGCGGATGGTTCTGTGCGGGGTGAGGAGTTTGACTTGATCCTTGTGGGTCCCTTCCAACTCAGCATAGTCTGTTTTTCTGTGAACTTTTGAGAAGGGATCTGTTTTGACTGCATTAGGCAGGCTTGGCATTGCAGTGATTTCTCTCAACTGCTGGAAATCACAGAGTGGTTTCCCAGGGATTTGTGTGATACCTGGTCAATTGGTTGTGTATCTGGCAAACACACGAGCACTCACAAAAAAAAAAAGAATAATTTTACCATCAGTTGTCTTGGTGGATTCTCTGCTGTCTAATTCATCATGAATTCTTATATTCATCTTTCTCTTTGATACTTACCAGGCACCTTTCTTCTGTCCATCTGCTTATTTTTTCAGGATTTGTGATTATTTTAATTTGCACTTCAGTGCATTATCAGTCAATGTGTTAAAAAAGTGTGTGAGTGTGTGGTATGGGAAGGTGAAGGAAGAGACTGTCAGATCATTTTTAAAAGGTCCATCTCCTGAGGCATGATGTCAAATGTCCGAAATGTCTTAGCTGCAGCTCTGATATTTTTTTCCATACTGCCATTCTGCTGATGCAGGAAAAGGCAATTGCATTACTTTCTTGATGACTTAAAGTAGTAGTAATTACACATAAGATGTTACTAGATTCTCCACATCTTGCATTAGGACAGTTATGGTTGACTTATTGATGACTTCATTAATTCATTTCAGCGGACAAGAGCTTAAAAATTACTTTTTTAAGATTTTCACATATAGGCTTGACACTCTGAAAGATGTCTTAATGTCTAATTTACAGTTCTTTGAAATCACCAGCTTTTCCAAACTTATTAGTTTCAATGGTTATTAGGAAATAAAAGTCAATTAGCACTTCCAGTATATACCATGAAAAGATATTTCCCCAAGGTGTAAATGTGTTACTTAGTAAGACTGCTAGCCAGTTACATCTTGTCAGTGCCCAGAATGTGATAGCTTTGGATGCATCTAAATAATGAGCAAATCAGTTTACACTTCACATACTGCAATAAGTCAATAATCAAAACTTCCCAGCATCCATTGGAAAGCTATGAAAAAAAAAAAGATACACTGATACACTGTGCTGTCTCTCCCATTAAGAGGTGGATACTATAAAAGATTGTGAAACTTTTGCATGCATATATTGAGTGGATGAAAGGAGTGACTTTCAGTGAATATGTTAGTATTTTCTAACCTTCATAAAGTGAGATATTTAGTCCCTGGAGAGGAGAAAACCCATACTTTAACCCTGCCCAGATTGCTAACTGGGCCAGGGAAGGTTGATTGTTAGCATTAAACTTCTACCCATCTCATCCTTCTGTTGTATTAGAGGACACATGTGCTTTCAGCCTGGTTCCTGCTTTCATGCAGTTTCATCAGTCCTTCTGGCTTCTTATTTCTTTGGTCCTTTGGCCATTCTTTTATATCAAATGAAAAGATCAGCTTTGCAGAAAAGTCCTCTGGTAAAAAATGTCAACCCAGCCTTTTCTTCTCTATTTGCTTTTAACTCCTTAATGTTTGGAAAGACCTTGGCTTTTCTGAATGGAAACAATCATTGAGGGTGAATTTCTCTCTCTCTTCTCTTTTCGTGGTTTTTTTTTGTTTTGTTTTGATTTTTTTTGTTTGTTTGTTTGGGTTTTTTTTGTTTTTTGGGTTTTTTTTGTTAAAATCTGTTGAGCAGAATAATGTCTTCTCAATCTGTGGAAAAATAAACACACATGGATTTTCAGATCTCAGCAGCTCCCATTAGAAATCCCATTAGAAAGACCTGCAGACAGTAGCAAGCTCTTGATTAACATTGAGTTAAAAATGGCAGAATAAACTTGCTTTAATTGGGCCAGGGTCTTAAGAGCTAGGGTTTAACTTCCACAGATATGAGTCACCATCATGAACAAATGCAAGTAGCAATTGTTATTTTGTTGTCACAAATTGAAAGAGGCCATGTACTCAGAATCAGAGTAACAAGAAATATTCAGAGATTTAAAAACGTAGCTGAAAAATACTAGGGAAAGTTTTATCTAGAGTGTTCTTATATGTTTTTGCTTTTATATGAATTTGTGTGTGTGATAGAAGAAGCTTGTGGTGTTTATGCATCTCTGTGGTTATTTGTTTAAGTGAAATAATAGCTATAGAATATATTGTCTTTAAATACTTCTACCTAGATAGGAATGTGGGAGGGTTTAAATTAAAAAATTAAGTATTAGCTGTTCTTCAGAATTATATAAACTTTCTATTAGTTGGCCTGACTTACAAAGCTGAGATACATATTTTACTGACAGGAGAGAATAAAGAAGATTAAATGGCAATATTATCATTCTTATAATGAAGGGGATCTAACCTTGGTGTATGCTTAGCCAAGAAAGGTGAATTTCACCTTTATACAAACAGTCTTGTGGAAGACTGTTCCTATAGCATCGTGGGAGACTGGTTTTTTTGATTGAATGTAAGCTATCATGAGCAAATGAGTTAAAATAACTGTCATGTAAAATGTTAAGAAGATAATTAGAGATGGATTCTCCACTACTTTCCACTTTTTCCAGTAATTTCCATCTGTACAGTTGTATATCCACTTCCCAAGGCTGTAAAATGGAAACAGGCTGAAGTTTTGTGTCAAGTTTTCTCACTCCCCTTCTCCCTCAGTAGCAGGGTATGTGAATGGCTGCAGACCTACAAAGTCATGTTTACAGTGCCTGAGCCCTATAGAACAGAAACACTTGGGAACACATTTTTCTCTCCTGCTTATCAGTCTTAATTTGCCATACTGCTACTTAATTAAATTTAATGTATTCCAAATTTACCCTTTATCTTAATATAATTTAATAACATTCTCCTCTGTATTTTTTTAATAGCCTTCTACCTTTGTTTTATCCATACATTCATATGTAGTTAAAAACTAGTAATACTGAATTGCTTCTACTGAATGGGGTGTCACAGCAGAATAGTTCAAGTGCCTTGCTGCAGTTCCAAGCTTGAACCTTGTCCTGAGCTTTTGCTTTAACACCACTCTGTCACTGGGGACCATGTCCTTTGAGCTAGGAAATCAAAGGCTTCTGCACACATCCACCACATCTTTTTATTGTATGATATCAGCCACAGAACGTGGCCTATTTTTTTTTCCAGTGACAGAGAAATGATCAAATGGCCTCTTGTTTGTACGAAACATTTTGTGTAAAAAAACTAAAAGTATTTTTAGTTTTAGATCTGTGTTTTTTAAAATTCCATAAAAATCTTAACACTTGAGTGAATTTTATTCATATAAAGATCATGGTGTACTAGACCTAATCTACCCTCACCATCTGCTGAATCCCTGTTAAGATATTTCTCCCATCTTTTAACTACATTTGTCATTGGAGATTTCCACCAAATTCCTTTAAATTCTGGTATTCTGCAAAGTAAATAGCCATGAAAGCACTGTGCTTCTTAGCACAAATCCTCAATCCCCTGCTAACACCTCATATTACAACTGTCTAATTACCACGTTCTGCGGTAACCTTGTGGGACTTCCATAGGTAATTAGAACTCCAGAGCATTTCTGCAATAATCCAGTAAGGACCTCTTAAGTAGAAAGAATTATGTGGTACTAATATTTTTGCACCCACGCGTTCTTCACAGTTAATTGTTTCAATTAATATTTGGCAGCAATGAAGAAATTCATAGAGGTTCATAAACAGACAATTCTCAGGAAACTTTTAAGGCAAATGAGTTGTAGCTGTGGTCACTTAAAGATGCAGGGCATTTTAGAAAAATTTTAATTCCTGGCGCGTCAATGTGTTGCAACAGCGGATTTTCATATTACTACTAAAAGAGATGCATTAACTTTCCTCATTCCTTTAAAATTGCAGTGTTTCGGTAAATTGTCTTTTCTTTCCTTGGAATTTTTGCCAATTGGTTGTAGATGAAAAATACTGTGTGAGCTAAAAAGTGTGGTGAGTACACTTTGATACTCTTCTACAGACACGTCTTTGATGACAGAATAGTAGAGAGGGCTATTGGGATGTTTCCTTGATTCTGGATGTCTTTATTTCATTTCACTCTCACCTTCCCTTTGTTTTTCCTGTTAGTTAAAGATACCACATCTTATGCAGCTATGGAGGCCCTGTGTACACTGCACATGCTGCTCACACTGGCATTGTAGGCTCTAAATACTATTTGCTGTCCTTACTAATTATTCTGATTCTTCACCCCTTTTCAGTTGGTGTTAGGCCAATGGTATTTCTATAGATTTATGACAGTGTCATCTGTACAAGAAAATTACATCATCATTCATGAACTACCCTGTGGTTTAGAAAACAGCTTTGATCCCAAAGGCACACGTCACACCTCCCTGCTTCCTGCCCCCTCAGCCTTTGGGCAATCCTTCTGCACCCTCACTTTGATGCTTCCTAGGGGATCTTCCACCCCTTTGGAGTGGCCTCAGACACACCCAGTTATTCTGACACCAGGACAGAAGCAGCCCCCCAAGAGAGACCGATGAGAGAGAGTGGGCATGTGAGGGGCATTTCTTCCCATTGTGCCCAAAATTGGTTTCCTTTCCATGCTGCCCTTTCCACATTGTCAAGTGTATCTCTATGTTGGACAGAAAGACCTAATGCTCTCTAAATCTGTGTGTCTTATCATAGGTACCAACCTGTTTCATTACTTAGCTCCCAGTAGGGTAACGACTGCAATTTATTACTTTACTGTCAGTAAGATAATGACTACGTTTTATGGCTGTTTGCCATACTCTTTTAGTCTTAAAGTCTCAGGGTTTTGTTATTGGCTGTTTTCTGCTTTCTGTGTAATTGTAATTTTTGTTTAACTGTAATATCCTAAGAAATAAGGAGAGGTCTGGAAGAAGTCATTGGACAGCTTGATTAGAAGGTCGCTTATTTTTCTTGCATTAAAAGGGCAGAAGAACAAATGCCATTCCAATTTATCATCATATGTAACCTTTGATTAAACAATTTTTTGCTATATCAGTGTGAGTCGCTTTAGGCTTCAGAGTAGATTATTGAAATTAAGAACTTTAGCACAAAATAAAAAGTCATTTGTTTTGATGATTATTAAATTTAAAAGTCCAATCTGGAAGTCACCTTAATTAAATGTAAAATTGAGTCCCCTGAACCTCTGTTCATTTTCAAATCAGAGCATGATGCTTTCCTAAAATATCATAAATTGCCCCTATTCTTCCAGTTAATTCTGTTGTTTTGCAGCCAAGATTATAAATTAGATTTGATTAAAATAAAACTAGCTGTTTCTTTGAATGTGACCTATGAACCCTAGTAAATACAGTCTTTCCTTAACTGTCTTCTATTACCAAGTTGAAAATTTAGTTTCATTTACATGGCAGAGTTTCCAACTAGAATGCATTATAACAAGCATAAAATGGTAAGAATAATAGATCTATATTTATGTGATTTCTCATTGTTTGCACAGCTTTGAGAAGGTACTGTATTTTCACATTGGTATGTCAGAGAAAAGAAGGTACATAAGTGAGTGGGTGTGTGCACATGGAGAACCACACATAGTTTTGCCATGAAAATAGACAATCACCATGTAAAAATTCTCAGTACATTCTCAGAGAGGTAGTACAAGATGCTGTCAGAGAGAAAATACATCACCAAAAGAATTCCTCTATGGTGCTGAATGCTTGAATAATGTCCATACAAATCACTGTTCTTAGTGAATGGGCTGTGGCTTCTGTTTCTTCCTGAACAAAAGAAAATTTACTGTCTGCCACACAGTGTGGGTAAAACTCAGATTTAGTGATGCCAGCAGCAGAGGAAGCAGAATTTACATGCTTTCACAGGATAGGATTTTGACAAGCTTTTGTGTATTTGTACAGCCCAAAGCAAGGACACAGTCATTGTTGCTGTATTGCTGAATAAGTTGTTCTGGATCAGATGGGATTTTTTTCCCCTTTGCTTCTTTGTTAATTTTTAATTTTTTAATTTGTATTCTTTGGAGATAAACCATGCCCATTAAATGCTAACTACTTTGTTTTTCTCCAAGCAAATCTGGAGGATAAATCCAATTCTAGGTGTGTAAGACAGATATTCTCTGAACCTCCAAAACTCTTAGCTGAAGATACATGCTTTTTCATATGTGTATAGCTTGTTCTCCTATGACATAGAATTAAAATTTCCACAACTGATAACAAAGCAGTGCTTCTTGGCATAACAATAGTGAGTGTATGCATTATGCCCACAGAAGGGATTTGCCTTCCGTGTGAATTCTAAGTTCTCTGGGACCGAACTTTGAAATTTTCTCATAGTTCTGTTTAAGAGCAAACAGAGATTACATACCTGTCATTTCTTGAAGCTGGGGGTGGGGTGGGAGGGTGCTGGTGAATAGACACACACTGTTGATCCCTTTCATGGATCCGTTCTAGTTATGGTGGTCCTGGGCAGCCCATGCATATAACCCATGCCAGCTCAGTCACAAGCCTGAACAGTAGTTCTTCATAGGCTGCAAAATGGGGAGACAAATGCCCATTTCTTCCCAGGGAAGGCAAACCTCCCTGGATGTATTGACACTGCTGTGAAGAAAGTCTGTAGAGTCTCCGCTTTGGAGGCAATCCAATGTTTTTGCAAGGGCTAAATGAACTACTCTCTAGACCCAGCTTTGTACAATTTGCTGAGCTCAATGAACTCTTTTCTTTTCTCCTTTCCTCCTCATACTTCTTTGTTACTTTTAACAATGTGTAGTAGAAAAATTGGCAGTTACTCAATGAAATCACTGTTCAGCTTACACCAAAAGGAAGATTTTTTTTTTGTGAATTTGCACTTCTAAGAAGATGTCACAGTTTTCAAACGAAGTGGTGAGACTCTGAGTTAATGCTTTTTGAATAGCTTGAATAAAGGGTTGCCCCTGAGTCTGTAAAACTGAAGCAGCAAGGCACAGTACCTCCTGGAGTTCCCTTTGGCCAGTTTGTCTTTGCTCTGCCCTTAACTTGGGTCTTTGTCTGCTGGACACAATCTTGAGCAAAGTAGTCCTCAGTACAGCTTAGAAATATCAATGGAATGCAGGCTCTGACTGATTTATTCTTCCTCTTTTTTTTTTTTTTTTTTTGTCTACATTAAAACAGAGTTGGCTCAGTATTTCTTTGCTCCATCATCACTTTTTTTCAGAGCTTATTCATTTAAATTTCAGCAGGAAAATGCCTCATTTGGCTTTTTTTATTTTCCTTGCTCTTTTTTTTTTTTAATTCTGTTATTGCTATACATTAGTGCTGCTTGTAACATACCATTTCTCTCACAATTGTATGTGGCTACCAGAAAAAACCTGCTTCTTGGCTGTATTATGCAAAATGCTATACAGAACATAATTAACGAAGCGACGCAAAGGGACTCACAGGTGACATTTGCTCTCCTGAAGATTAAATGGACTTTGTGAAAACCATGATGATGATGTAAGAGAACAAAGGAAAGGGGAAAAATGTTGGTAGGATTTCGCTGGTTTTGTATGTGTGCTAAAATGGAGATCTTCAGCAGTATACAACACAGCCTCCCCTTTCTATTAACCATTCCTCCCCTCCAGCGCCTGAAGTATGAACGTATGCATTTTCTCTGCTTGAATGAATAAGGAACATGGGTATCCAGTGAGTGTGATCTTCATTAAGTTATGGAAACCTTTTTTTATAGAAATACCAAGTTTATAATGTTATCGTTTGTATTGTACCATTGATACTGGAATTAAATATGTCATTTTAAAACCAATTTGATGCTCTTAAGTACATATTTCCAAGGCAGCATCATAATCTGCACCCATGATCCTTATGTCAGCAAAGCATTGACCATTAGAGATGAGTTGATTCATTTTTGCTCCTAATATTGTGAAATTAAAATGTGGCAACCAACCACATGCAATAGTTTTGGCAAGTTCAATTTATAGCTCATAAAAACTAGGAAAAGGAGAGAGAACACATTAACAGGTAATCATAAAGATGGACTTTCTGGGGACATTGTATCTTTTCCCAAGAGTATACTGATAACACTAACGTATAATTATTACAAGAAAATTTTGCATAAATGGTTCTATATTTTATTAAGATCCTCAACAGTATGGTGTTCCATCAGTTCTGCCTAGGTGCATTCTTCTGTTATTTCCTTTTGTTAAAAACAGAGTTGCCATAACAACTTCAGGCAAATTTCATGTACCTTATATGGAATGCTATTTTGAGCAGTGTTTAGAATTTTGGTGGCTTTAAACAAAAAAAAATTATATAGATATAAAAAAATATTTTTATATAGATAGCACTTAATGTCTTTTGCTCTTCTTGATAAGAGAATCCTGCATTTTGTTCCCTTCAATAAGCTGAAGAAATAGAAGTGTTTTTATGAAAAATCAAAGAATTTTTCCCCAAATCGCAGTTGAAATAAGCAATCATATTATCCAGTTTAAAAATCTTCATAGCCTTTGAAAGGTCTGAACATTGATTTATTGGATCAAAAATAGTGAATAAAGAAGTTAGGTTGTTGCTCTGTATTACTGCCGAATGATTAGGTTAGATTATCAGCAAACCCACCCATCGAGCAATAACGAGTCACCTGTTTGTGTGGCTCAGCAGAGTGTCTCTAAGTGAAACAGGTATTGAGAACCCCTTGAAGTATTCAAGGAATTCAGGCATAGAAACATTGAAATATGAGTTGCAGCTGAATTTGGTGCAAGGCTTTTTGTTTAGATTTGAAAACAAATAAACTTAAGTGCTTTTTTGTAAGACTATCTAGTGAGTGTCCTACTTTTTACATCCTACAATAATTTAGTGATTAAAAAGAGATCACAAAAATGAAAGGGTGAAGTAGCTGTTGTAATTTTGTATCATAATTATTTTTTTTAATATTTGTTGTAGCTGTTGCTCTTGTTTTTTGAGGCTAAACATTCTGGTATACTATATCGGCCTCCATCAGATGAATTCAATTGCCATAACTTTCAATATTTGTCATACAGGATTTGTTTCCAAGTTCATGTTAATTCTGCCCCTGTGCTATAGCAGAAAATACACCAGAGGCTTATCTTTGAACTTCTTATAACTTTCCAAGTGAAAAGTGTGGCAGTTTGTTGCTGTGCATATATTACTTGAGGTTTTTCATAGCCAACAATAAACAAATTAACTTTGCAAAGTTCACTCTGGTTTTTGTTTTATATTTTTTAATATTTTTCTTTGATATGTATGATTTTCTATATGAACTCCTATTTTACTTGCTTAATGAATTAGTGATGATTTTATCTACCTAATGTTTTGATGCCATTACTACCTTTGTTTTTATCTTGTTCTTCTACTGCTTGTCTTTTACATACAATTTTGCTTTTGCAAAGTAAGAAATAGGATCCATTTTCTCTGGGTGTATTTTTATTTGACTTCTAAGTAGTACATGCCATAATCCAAGAAAATGAATGTTAAAAACTAATTTGCGATTTGTCATAATTAATGTATTTTGTTTTTTTAAAGTAGAAAAAAAATTAATCTCTATCTTTTTGGTGTGTCACACTATTGATTTTTCAAAGCAATCGATTAGGAGTCCTGCATATAAATCCATGCCACTCTATGGCTCCTTATTTATGGGTTTTAATTAAAAGGGAAAAGACATTGGAAATCTCAGTACAACACTATGGAGATCTTTAGGATTTTATTTTTTTAAAGGTCCTCCCTTTGTATGATTCCATGAAAATGCCAAAACAAGATGTTTATCTAGTCATGTAAACCTGATGTGAAAAGTAGATAAATTTAATAAATTGAAGAGCTTACAGCATAATTCAAGTGATTAAAAGGATTCAGCACCAACTCTTCCCTTCTCCATATCCCCACTCCACATTATTCTTATCAGCAGAATCAGACTCCCTAATAGGTCTTCTGATAAGAGTCCTGCTTTCTGATACTCACAAATCTCAGCACAAGGGTGAAGTATTGTGCCTGTGGATGCATATGTTATATCACATATTAAATCAAGAAGAGGATTCAGGTTGCAGTAAAGAGTGAGCACAACCTTTGAGAAGCAAGGCATGGAATTTCATTTAAAACTCTGAGTCATGTTTAGATATTGAAGAGTGTGCACTGCAGTAAGCTTAAACCACCACTTACTTGCTAAAAACAGACCCTTATCTATGAAAACAAGCCAGACCATGTTTTCAATAAAATTAGCACATAAAACAGGCATGTGAGATCCCAAGGGAAAATGAGATCTATGGAATAAAACTGTTTTTTTGATGTAGTTACAAATAGTGTTTTACTGGTGGATTTCAGTGGATTTTGTTGGCTTGTGAGGTTTCATTGTTTCTGGTTTTGTTTTGGTTCAGAGTTTTTTTTCACTGATTTGCAGAATTTTCCACCTGACCACTAGAATCTGTTGCAGCTATTAGGTCACCCATTGGGTTCACTGCAATCAGAGGACTAAGGTCACTCCTTAAAGATAAAATATGTCCTCACAGCCTGGAGGTATCAGCTGTGACCAGGGGTCAGCTTATAGGTTAGTGGTGGATATTTAACTTAGACAAACATGGATGGAAATTTCCAGTTCTGTACAAACATAACCCCTAAATAAACCAGAGGCCGTCAGGAGGTGGCCAGTGTCAGCAGACCAGAATAAGTTTGTTTTCTTTTTTCTAGGACTGCACATCTGTATTCATTTATACACACACACATATTTTCATACTTTTTTCCAACTATGTATGTTGTGTCTATATGAATTTGTATGTAGCTAATATGAATAAATTCCAAAAATAGCTACTTTCTACCATGGGTCATGTGTTCACTGATAAGTAGAGTGCTCCAGATGAGCTCTTGATACTTTTGCAGTCTATGGGGTCACCCTTTTGACCTTACATCCCTCACCTATGTGTTTGGGCCTATTAGTTACAGAAAAGCTTCCCTTTCATTTCTGTGCAAAACAAGACTGCACCATCCATGGATTTCAAAAAGCAACTTGTTCTGTTTGTACAATAGTAGTGTGATCCAATCAATAATTCTAGAGAAATGTAACTCGGGGTTCAGGGATGAAAGGACTTAATTTAGTTTTATGGTGATTAAGTTTATATGAGGTTACTACTACTGTAACTTAACGGAAACAAGTGCAAGTTACCTCTAGTTAGACCAGATAGTTCCAGTGATATTTCTTTTTTTATCAACAATGACTTGGCTAATGTATCTTCTTCTATTTCAGAAAGGGAATAATAATCTAATTGCAATGGTATATGATGCCAGTATAAGCCAGAGAAAGAAGGCTGATTTGTTTACATGTTCCAGTTTGCATCACTTTTGTGACGTGTTCTTTAACAGTAGAGAGAAAGCCTATTGAATTGATCCTTAAGTTAAACCGAAAAATAATAATTTTCTACCAGAAATAATATTTCTCCTTGGATTAATTTTTTTCCTCCAGTTGTAACCTGGAGCTTTATTTTGTTTTCCACATGTCACGTTATACAGACTTGTCAACAGAGATTTTGTAAAGGGAAACTAATGCCAAATAGTTCTATCTAAAGTTATGGTTTAAAAGTACTGTGAATGTCTATTTTTTTAGAATCCAATCCTTCTTATAAATATATTAAAGATAGCCCAAGTACCACACGATTTCTTAGCATCACCCGCAGCAGCCATACAACATCTGAAGTATAAGTATCTCCTTACTTAACTGAGTTTAGGATAACTGTTTTTGCACTCATAATCAAAAAGAATGAGTGTAGGGTTTTATATGGATGTAAATGTTTAAAGAAAGGATAGGCAGTCCACCAGAACTGTGAATAATAAGGTAAGAAAATGAAAAAGTTCCTCATCATTAAAAATTTTTGGAAAAAAAAGCGGCAATAATTGGGAAATTGAACACTCAATTGGGAGAGGGGTTCAGGAAAAATATATAACTAAACTGGAATGGTTTGGAAATTGGATTTCAAAACTCTCTTTTGTCTCTTAGTTGAGGTATGGTCATGTTTACTTAACAAACACTTGCTTCTCCACTTGTGTTTAAGGCTACGAAATAGAAAGGTGTTTGAATGGAAAAATGAGTAAGTAATATAGATGTGTGGGTCCGCATTCTGTTTGACCTGTATGAAAAGCAAGTAATTTTTTATTTGCTGCACAGTTCTTTTTCCTGGAAATCACCCTTTATTCTCTAGACCTAAAATTCTGGCTGTTTTATGGGGTAAATTCCTCCGTATTGATGTATTTTTGAGGGTTTCTTTGAAAGCAAAACTTTGCTTTTTGAGTGGAAATGCAGTTTTAGGTTCAGAAAATACAGACTAGCGTGGGTTTTGTCATCTTGTGATAAGTCTGGCTTTAATAGGGGATTAGATGGACATATGTGGTATCATCCACAGTTCTAAATCTGTGCCATCATAACTCATAAATTCTGTCATTCAGGTATTCCTTGCAGTATGCAGTAATGAAAAATGTCAAAGAAGTAATAGTGGAGGAGCTTCTTCTAAAAATTCTGTAGCAGGCTATCTATAATGGATCATTTCCAAGAGGATTTGATATTAATATGACTTTCCCTTTTACTCTTACACTGATGAGATGTCTCATTATTCTCAGCCCTTTCTAATACATGGGCCATACTACAAGATTTAATTTATTTATTGTCTAGGTGATTTCCATTTCCTTTTATTTACCCTTTAGGCAAAGTAGCTGACTACACAGCAGCCCCTGCTGTTTGGAAAGGACATGAATGGATGTCTGAAACTTAGTTTATTTGGCATAAGAAATGGAGCCAGTCAGAGCCACTTCGACATGGCTTAATAAAAGAGAAGTAAATCTGTGTGGAAAAAAAAATATATCTCCTAGACCATATATGTAACAAATCTTGTTGCATCTTGTTTAATTTCAGGAGATTGGTCACTGTCCCAGAAAGGTCTGGTAAGGGAGATACAATTCACTGCTTTTCTATTCAAATTACTTTTTAAATGTCTAGATGACATTTCTACACTTCTACACACAAAACTTCTTGAAATTACTGCTGTATTTAAAGGCCTCAAACAATCCTTCATAATTCATTTATTTTTTATGATTTTTCATCTTTGAATTATCCAGCATCTAACTAGGGATAAATTGTTCTTTAAAATGACAGACTGGAAGTTTCTAACATGGATATAAGGATACATTTTTGCCACACTGAAGAGTCTAAAGATCAAATTTTCTGCATTTATTGTAAAATTGTTAATATTTTTTGCTTGTTGATAGATCTATTGAAGTTATTAGTACTCTCAGTGAGTATAGACTTCTGCACAGAGCTAGTCAGTTTTCTCCCTTTTCTTTTTAAAGTCGCTAATACTTTTGAGCTGTTCCAGATATTGCAATGTACTCATTTTAGAAAATGATTGAGTATTTAATAGAGCCCATTTAATTCACTTGAAAAGATTCATTAGCTTTAACTTTTTCTATTCCATGAATGCGATATAATCATGCTGCAAATACATCAAACCCTTTCTGCTCATTTTTTACACTGCCACCATATATGTCAGTTGAAATAGAGAGGAATCAGCCCAAATCCTGTTTCCATTCTTTAAAACCCTTTATAAGCCAGCTTGGTCTATGTTTATTATGGAACTTTTTTCATGTTTTATGGAAATTTTTCAAAGAGTCCATAAGCTTCAGCCTCATCAATTATGAAAAATCATATTTTTTGTTGACGAAAACCCCCATGATTATTTATTGACTAGGTTCATTATCTCTTTTAATGATTCATTACGGTAGTAGCATTCTTTCCCCTGGTGGTATGTTTCTGTCCTGATGATGCTAGTTATTCTGTAGCTAATTAACAAAAAGTTGTTCATCTGGTAAAAAAGAAGCAGACATGTTATTAATATTCTCCTTAGTAAACTGTCCTAAATAATTAATGCAAATAGACTTCCAGGGTTGCGAATCTTGATGAGAAGTTACTCTCAAAGATTAATTATTTGATTTAGATATTTTCCCTGCTAATCCACTGGTTTTTGTGTTGATTCATGAAAATTTTGCCCTAGTCTGTTGAGGTGGAGGGGAACAAAACAAAATTTAAGTTTTTTAACAAATGAATGCCAATACAATAGAAAGCTAGAGTGAATTAAAACTCTTCTGCAAAACTCTAAGGCATTGTGTTTGCATGTTTAATAGAAAATGAATGTACAGTGATGGGAACTCTCACAGCAAGAACAGTGTCCTTACATTACTGCAATGTTTGAGTTCCAACTTTGTTTGCTTAAAGGAAACTCAGTGCAAACACAAAATAGAGAACTGAGAAAGATTTACAAAGGAGATCACGTTTTCTCCTTTTTAAGCAATCTCTTGGGAGGGAAGGAGGAAAAAAGAGTGCATTTTTGTGGGATGATGCATTCCATCTTTTCATCCATATAGTTTGTGGAATTGTTCCAGCTTCCCTGGTGTTGCACAAAGGCACACAATAATACACTTGTGCAGCTCTGGGGTCTGAGAAGAAAATGAACCCTGCTGATGCCAGCACCCTATCAAGCAACATATCCTGCAAGCTCAACATTGCACATTCACTTCATTTCCTTCCTGGGCATTCAGGCGCGAGTGAACTCAAAACAAATGCCATCAGTTGATTCCAAAGTGTTCTAAAAGGCTTAATATAAATTCCTTGCTTCTGATGCTGGGATTCACTTGAAATCTGGGAATTTATATGTGTATTCTCCTGCCATTTTTTTTCCTCCTTTCACTGAGGGGGGCACTGTATGCCTATATTCACCTCTCATCTCTTTTTTTGTTGTTTTTGTGGAAAGGCTTATTGGAGAAGGATTATTTTATGCACTCAGAAAGCAAGCACACATCACTCAGTGTCTTGTAATATCAGATGCAGTCCTAGTAGAGTAGCTGATTTTACAAGACACCTGCTGTAATATCTGAGGGCAGGATCAAGCCCTGCTTTGATGACTGAGGGCAGAACCTCACTGCTTATTCATGGTGCTGTATCTAAGTGTGAACAGGAGCTAGAAGTTTAGTCTCTTATGCCACAGGGTAATCCTAAATGCTAATCCCATCCGGTCAAACTGCTTCACTCAATTTTTAATGGATTGATGACAGTTGTTTGGAAAAGTTCACACGTAAAACTTCTTCTCAGAACTTGCACACACATCTTTGCTCAGAAATGCAAACACACTGAGTATCTTCAAACTTACACAGTATGGCACCACATATCAACTCTTTCCTGAGTCAGCAAAACATGCCTGTGTCACAGCTGACAGTGTTGATGAAATCCATTTATTTAAAATTGTTTCAGTAGGAAGGCCAAAGATATTGGTAGTATTGAAGGGGAGGTTCACTTTGGAGAGGCTTTGCTTCTTAATGTATGAGCTTGCTACCATTAACCATGTTAAGAGCAACCTTACATGTCATAAGTAAGTATAAAATCTTTCCTTTAGTGTCCCCTTCTGGTGTTTTTTTACAGGATCAATCAGTTGGAAGCAGTGTTTGAATCATTGTGTATTTATGTTTTCTTATTTTCTTGTACAAATTAGGAATTATCATAAAACAGGAGCATGTATTTAATATCTTTACCTATTCCTAAGGTAACTTAGCTCAAGTAACTTTTTATCCCAAGGGAAGATGGCAGCCTATGGAGACCTTAGGGTGGACTGGAAAAGTAGTACTTTAGACTTGATTTTAATACATCCTCTGTCTTATGGAAGCAGCATCTTTTTTCTTCTTCTCCTCTATCCTCCCCACTTTCTTTTAGAAATGTCATCCCTTTTCCTTTGCACTCAGCTTCTTCAAAAAGCAAAAGACAATTGATTTCCCTGGTTGGTGCTATTATCTGAGATGCAGGAAATTCTATTTTTTGTCTAGGACACAGCTAAGCAAAAGTAACTGTAGTCTGTCTTTTGTAAGTTAAATTAGGAAGTGATGAATAGCTTCAATAAGAAAAAAATCATCTCTTCTGTTAAAGAGAATGTGAAGATTTGCCTTTCCTCACTCTAAGTCACACAATGTGACCTATGAAAAGTTTCAGACCTGGAAGAAAGTTAGCTGCGCCTTCTGTTGTAAGATTTTCCTAAGTGTTGCAGAAAGCAGGCTTCGTTGATTGATTTTCTGACAAAAAATGTGCAGAACTTTTTTCAATTACCAGAATGCCTAATGTGTTGAACTTTGTAAACTGTAGCCCTGTAATCTACATTACTGTAACTATGCAAGTGTGTGAAATAACCAGAGCTCATATACTGAAAGTCCTTTCATGATATTTGCATGGATGGTAACAGTAGTTTTACCTGCTAGGAAAAAACTTAGGACTTCAGGACTGGCATTTAAGTCTGCAGGAAATATACTTCTTATAGTGGTTCCTTATTTGACTATAATTGAGTTCTGCATCCTTTTTGGATCAATTATATTTTCATTTTGGAATCTTCTATTTTCCCCAGCCATGACACAAACACTTCACAGGTGCAGCAGGTTAGGAGTGGGGTTAGGAGAAGCAGCTCCTGGATCCCCATGAGCACTCCCTCTCCTGTTCTCCAGCAGTGGATGCAGCTCTCGTTGGCAAGGGCAATGGTCCAGTGGTTGCCTCAGCAAGGCTTGAGTGGCAAAGATATAGGGCTTTTTTCTTTGCTCCCCTCTCTCCCTCCCTTTCCCTTCTTTGAAATGAGAAAATAGGCCACCAATTTAGTGGGAACTGAGTCTGGCCAGGCAGCGCTGTGAGCTTTATGTGCTCGATGGCTGCCCGCCATTTCCCAGACCATCGGCAGCCCTCTCTCACTGTTTTCCCTGGCTGCATAAAGAGAACATTGTGTCTCTTGGAAGCTCTGGCTCATACCCTGCCCTCTATGTGAGAAAAGGAAATGCTCCTTCTGTTCATGACTTAGCAACGGTTGGCAAAAATGATGTCATATCCATGGTAGCAGAAAGACAAAAGGAGAGAGAGGGACTGCTTTTTTAGACAGATTTTACACACCACACTGTTCCATGAAGGGCTGAACAAAGAACAGGCATTGAAATGCTCCATTTAGGAAAGAATACCAGTCTATTTTTTCAAACTGGAAAGAAATGTGGTTTATTTATGACTGTGTTTGAAAGTCCCATTTAGTAAGATTATAGTATGGTATGTATGGGATTATTTCTCTCTAGGTTTGGTCACTTCACTGTTTGCTTCAGCCCCTCTGTGAGAAGTACATGTGCTAGTGTGCTCTCCTTCATTCTCTTTCTTTATTGCTACTAAGTCTGGGTTCATATTAAGTGAAATAATATTGAAAATTGTGCATTAAATGTTACAGACAATCACACAACTGTAGTATTCTGCTTTTGCGGTCCCTCACTCTATATTTTTATAATATGGTGTTACTAACACATTGATATAGACCTCAGTAAACTGAGCATCAAACTGTGGGCTTTTCTTGGTCTGTAGTGTTTTTTATCTTTGTTCAGATATGCTACACAATATCTGTGCCTCTATATAATGAATAGTTTTTGGAAGCTCCTGTTCAGGAAGTGTATGTGCATCTATGTGTCTGTTCAAGGCTAAAGAGGAAAAAAAGGAGGAACCTGGAAATTTCAGATGTCTTATTATAAAGCCAATGCCCTTCAACTGAGATTTGAGCAAATTCTAAAGATCAAATTCAGGCCTCTCCCTAGCTTTGTGGTCGATGATGCTATATGATCTCTAGTTATTAAAACTCTGACAGATTTATGATGAAAGCCAGCACATTTCATCTCCCACTCCATCTTTGTTCAGTAGGCCTTTCCCTGGAGAGCAAGGGGTAACCCCCTTGGTTTTACAGCAAAATTTGGAAACATATATATATAGGGACCTGTCCTTTTATGAAGTCCTCTGATGCTGAGCATCCTTTGCTGACTTGGAGCTCGAAGTTCTGTCCAGCACAGATTGAATCCAGAGTACAACAGAGTACAAACCAGTGCTCTGCATGCATAAATCCCAAATTGGAACTGAAAATATTTTTTTAAAATATATGTGCCAGGTTTTCTTGCTTTTTGTTGTGCGTGTTGTTCTTTTTTTTTTTTTTTTTTTTGTTCTTATAGATGATGCACATTGATTCCACTGGGGATACCTAACCCATGTTCCCAGATGTGAGATAACCAGCTTATGGAAAGGTGTCACAGACTGTGATTGTTACTGTCATGGTCACTGCTTTCTCAAGTAGTTCCTAAATTTCTCTAATAATGAAAAATACCACAAGAGATTTTAGTTGTCTTCCAATGTGTGCCTTTGGGAATCAAATGAATATAGCTTTAAAATGAAACGAAAGCTTAAAGTGAGCTTCTCTGAACAGTGTAGTATTAATCTGCTTTAGCTGCTTGTCCAGTCTAATTTTCCATTGTACAGTAAGGCATGGCTTTGTTTTGCAGGTGATTCAAATATTTCTATGAGCATCTTACCTTGAGATAGAGAAAATTTCTGTTGGATCCAGAAATAGTTGTTGCCAGCCAGTTTGGATAGAGCCTCCACAAGCTCCTATAGCATTTTGTTTATTCTTGCTGCAGAACAGAATGAACCTCTTTGGAATAGACATTGCCAGCCCTTCTTGAATCAGGTTTCAAATGACTTTTAGTGCTGCTGTAAATTGATTTGGAACAGAATTTCATTTCTGTTTTCTGCCAAAATTTTGATGCCATTAATCTCTACTGACTTGAAGCACTATCATAAACACGAGCCCTGGCATGTGTAAGGAGGAAATCTCCCAGGTACACGAGGCACTAGGAACAGGCTCCAGAGACCCTCAAACAGCAGCTACAGATTTTTGTGTTTGCTGTGCTTAAAATGTGGTCTACTAAACTTGATATCCATTCCAGCCCTTTGGGGTTGGAGTGGATTAAGACTGTAGCCACAACAGCAATTTTTAGTAGTATGATTGCTTCTGAGGTATCAGAGAGGAATTGCACAAGGTGGCATATGGCTCCAAAATTAGCATTTGAACTTTGTAGAGAGCTGAATATGATCATTTCTTGTAGCCATGTTAAGAATTTTTTGCTTTCCTTAAGGGAAATGCTTTCTGAGTTTTTGATATTTTTTATTTTGGTTAAAATTGTTTCTGTCTTCATTAAAATTCTTTTGTGAATGTTCTGATGAATTTATGGTAGGAGCACAAGTACATCAAGGATAAATAAACAAAGGTTCTCAAAGTGTGTTCAGCTTGTTAATTGGCTATGTCAATAGCAGATGGACATTTCTCCCTGTCCACATGTCCTTATGTGCCTACAGCTCCTTCCTCGTGCTGCAAATTTAGTATCAGCCAAAACAACAGAAGAGAAAATGTCCTGCTATTGCAACATTAATCTTTTCTGAAGGATTCTCTGATGACAAAAGATTAGGTAATTTTTCTCAACTGCCAGATAGCACATGCTTATCTAAGGAAGGGGCACAAGCTTTTTCCTGTGCCTTTTCAACACCTGTGGAAGTGTTTGGGATCCATAAACATTATGTGGGAATTATTGCAAAAATTTGGATTTTCTAGTTTGAATGAGAAGGCTGAAAAGAAATATGTATTATTTACTCTTGAAAGGGAGGGAATAACTATTTCTAAAATTACAGAAAGGAGGAGTCCATTGCACAAACTTCTAACTAATTTGATTTAGGAAAAATTTATGTTCTCCTGAAAATAAAGTCATGATTTTAAAAGTACTGAGCAAAGTACACCAAAGTGAACATGGTGCACCTGAATACTGTCTTTCCAGATCCCAATTTTCTTAAAGATTGAGAGTTCACCTTATCAGAGAAGCTGTAATAAAAACCAGTCCTCTCAAAGAGTGAGTAGAAGAGCACCTCTCATCTTTTAGCTTGTGCTCAGATTTCTGAAAGTTATCTCCTCATGAGAACCATATTTATGTCATCAGACTTTTCTGTATCAGCCTTTTAATCTGAACAACATCTGCCTTCTCTTCTGAAAGGCTCCTGGCATTTCTGTGAATCCTACCTTCTGTGCACCCAGGTGGAAATTGTCAGTTTTTCTTAAAGAGACCGGGTCATGGAAGAATCCTGACCACAGTGCCCTGCATTTGCAACCAAGGGGTCTGAAGTGACTGTCACAAGCAGGCCCTGTTCTGTGATTTCACTGCACTGAGCTTTAGTGACAAAACTTGCAGCTGTGGCTCAGTGTATTTACTCACTGATTTATCCATCCTCAGGAGCATGCCTGTCCTAGATGCCATGTAATAATGAAGAATGCAGCACTAGAGGAAGCAAGCCATTCCATAAACAAAGTCAAGATATTTCTTATGTAAAACCTTACCTTTTGACAGATCTTACATTATAGAATGCTTCTGAGGCCGCAGGGCAGGATATTTGAGCCAGCCAGTACATTAGAATGCAACTGTGATGTGCTTCCAGACAGTGTCCTAGGTATTTTTTAAAGCCATGTAGCACAAGGTAGTGCCTTTTAGACTTTACCACAAGTGTGCAGATGCAGTCAAACAATATCAGTCTGGTGTCAGCATACTGTTGTTCTGAGACATCAGATCTTACTGTCAGACTTCGAGTCCCAGCCTCCTACATCTGCACTGATGAACTCTACTTCATGTGAACTTCTGCATCATCTCAAACAGATCTTCCTGTTTATTCTTACCTCCTCTCTTGTCCCTGTGTATCCACTGCCTTTTTATGTTCCCACACTAAATCTGATGCCTTAATAACGTTTACATCTTTACTATTTGCTTGTGATATAAGCCGTTTATTTTCCTTCATTTTAGCATGATCCTTGCTTTACCTTTGCATTTCCTTTCTTTGTTTCTACGTTGATATATTACAATGGGAATGTTTCCTAGATTTGTCCAGGACCCTGGGGTTACTCTGTAGCACCTCACAATGTTGCCAGGAGTGAGGAGAAAGGGACTCTCTGGCTTCCAAGAAGAAGCGCATGGTTCCTGGTCCTAAAAATGCGGGGCATTTTCAGACATTGTTCATTGGCTCAAGGTCCATGTTGACCATTTTTGTATGTGGATCACTGTCTCTCTTGTATACTTTTGGTATTAATATTGTTGCTCATGAGAGTATTAAATTTGGGGAATACCATTCCAAAACCAGGACAAGAATATAAGTCCTTTAGGAAAAGAAGTCTCTTCAAAAGCCATGAAAATGGTGTGAAAAATATACTACTTCAGAAACAGTTTTTAGTAGTCTGGTGCGCTAGAATCTGTCAGGTAAGAGTAATACTTACTGTCCTCTTGGCTGTGGTGCTGTGGTGGGTTTTACACTCCAGATTTGCTCTGGAGGAGAAGTTCTCCACAGTTAATAATTACCATGTTACAAGCATGAAATTGCATTCCACCATGAATGTCAGCAATTTTTACTTGGTACTCATTTTTTTTCCTATACTTCTCTGATATAAATATTCTGAAAAATGCTGCTTATTGTTAATTGACCATCTTATTTGGCATGCATGTTGTCACCTTCATCAGGGACACCAAGAAAGGTAATGCTCAGGGAGCATAACCATATATTCACCTTCAAGAGTGAATCTCAAAACTTTAAATTCAGGAGAAAAGAAGCCAACTTACATTGAGACTTAATCACCATTCACTTCTCAATTTTTTTTTATGGACATCATTCTTAAGCACATCATTTTTAAGAACAGCATTCTACCTTTGTCTGTATCTGTCATTTCAGTCATTGGTATGGGGTTTAATTTGGTTTCATTGTAGCATATTTTCAAATGCTTTTCAGTAATTTTTATATTTGTTTGTTTGATGGAACAAAGGTTCTACTTATTGCCAAGCATATCAAATACCTTCATATGTGACTCGGAGTTTAGTTGAACCTGCTGTTGAGCAATTTCTTTCTCAGTGGTTTGCTTTCTGTGTCCAGGACCTTTAAGTTATTTTTCAGAAAGTTCACAAAATTAACAGCATTCCCTCATTTGCAGAACAGACTAATTCCTGATGCTTAATGCTTGCAATTTCAGTATTGGATGAAGTATTTGTTTGAAAGAATGTATTACCAATGCATTTTGGCTTGCTGCTATCACTTTCCCCAAATCAGGCCAATATTTCAAAACTGAGCTTGCCAGTATCTTTGGCACTCTGTTGCCCTGGCACCTGATGTCTGTGCTGCTAAGTACTGATACCGTGGCTGTACTTCTGCTATCCATCAAATATCTGGACCAGTAGTATCAAAACAACAAAGTAATGCTTTGTGGCAGTTCTTTTGAGAAAAGGAAGACTAGTATTTCATGAAATTATCTCATTACATATATTGTTAAAACAGTTCTGGTTCCTGCTGTTGAGATCAGGTATAGAATCTAGGTATAGCACAAAGCCTGACATCATTCATGAGAAATCATGTAGGCTTAAATTAAAGCCCATAAAGTGTCTGAATTTTGTTTGTGTTTGTGATTGATGGACTTTGACATTCAAGTGAGCACATGTAGAACTGCTTATGGGACCAATACTAGTTTCTGCCTAGACTCAGTTATTAGATGGCTTTGTGAAAAAGTAAAAATTGCTCTGGGAGACAGAGGTTGCTATTTTTAAGAAGTAAATGCTTCAGTCTTGGCATTCAGAGACTCAGCTCTGTGGGAAGCCAAATCCTGTAAATTTAATATCTGGAATAACAGAAAAGCTCAAGGAGTGTTGCCAGGTGCATTCAGCTGGCATGTCTCTGAAGTCCTCGGGTGAGATTGATATCATATGAGCACACGTTCTATTGTATTGTATCCAGAAATTAAAAGTTATTTGTCGTGTTTAACCCCAGACGGCAAATAAGTACCACAGAGCTGCTCATTCACTGTCTCCCAGCAGTGGGGCTGGGGAGAGAATTAGCAGGATAAAAGGGAGTAAACTCATGGGTTCAGATAAGAACAGTCTCGTAATTTAAATAAAATACAAAAATAGTTATGATAATAATAGATTTTAATGAAAGACAAATAACAAAGAGAAATAAAACCTAAGAGCAATGAGTCATGCAAATGAAAATTATTGTTCACCACAAAATGACCAAATGCCCAGGCAGTCTCTAACAAGCAGATCCCTCCACCAAGCTTCCCCTCAGCTGCATATGCTGAGCATGACCCCACACAGTCTGGCATATCCCTTTAATGAGTAGGGACCAGCCCTCCTGACCATGTCCCCTCACATCTACTTGTGCACCCCCAGCCCACTCACTCATGGGGCGACAAACAGAAAAGGCCCTTGGTGTTGTGTAAGCACAGCTCAACAATAACATCCCTGTGTTATCGGCACTCATTCCAACAAAATCCAAATCACAGCCCTTTACCAGCAACTGTGAGGAACATTAGCTCTACCCCAGCCAAAACCAGCACACAATTGAAACAATGCTTACATTCCTGCTGAAATTCTCAGCTAGCACTGTGCAGCTGCCATTCTGGTTTTGTATCTATTACTCTTCTCTTCAAGGTATTCTGGAATATGTGAATTGGCAAATTTGTGCTGTTGTAATGTGTGGTTTGAGGGGGGTCCTATGGAGCCATCTAGTTGATGCTACTTAGTTTCAGTAAAATTGCTTGGATGATTAAAATTATTATTTTTTAGATAAAAGTGAAAACTGCCCTGTTCTTGAACAGGAGGAGACATTACACATTGAGATCCTCTGTAGCTTTCCATTATTGCTCACTTGGCTACGGTATCGTTTGTGTCAGCTATTGATTCCATGTAGAAGAGGTTTTTTTGGTTCTCTTCACTATTCTTTCATGCTCATAGTTGTTCTGCTTCACTTTATGAAGTATTAGTGCAGCTTGTATACATGTTATGTGAGTATATTCTATGTACTTCTGTATTTGTATTCCTCATTTCATTAGGAGAGACTTGGCAGCACCATGGATTATACTGTGCTGTGATATGTTATGCTGCTATCAGTCCTTACACATGTTGGCTTGTGTTCATTGTGTTTGGGACAGGGTGAGTAGGACAGGGATTTACTGCAAGAAGTGTGAGCACTTCCATGTACTTCACAGCCATCTGTAGACATTCAGACCTGAGGTAAATCCATGCATACAGTAAAGATATTTGGTTTCTTTTTTGTCCCATAAAGGTTGGATCCTTGTAAATTTCCTCCAGGGATTCTTAGCATATTCTGTTATCTCTCTACCATAATGTATGCAGAATTGCATTTTTGAACATGTTTCCTGTAATTCCATTTGTTGGAGAAGGGCAAAAAGAGGGAAAAATTTTATAAAATGAAAATGTTTGCCTGTGAAGAATTATTCTTTTATGTGGAGAAAAATTCAAGTGATTTGTTCTGCATTCATTACTTTTTATGAAAGCAGTCCCATCTATAGGGTATGACATAAATACAAATGTACTACATGTTGATATAGCTTTTTCTAAAATCAATCAGTGGACACCATCATGTTTGCTGAAGAAGAATAAGTTTAAGATAGAAATATGTCATTTCAAAATGGAAGGGTTATATAGATCAGTACAGCATTTCTATCTTTTTTATTTGTTTGATGCTTGTATCACTCTTTGTTAGTAAACAAGAACATGTTGGAAAAGCAGTTGGAAGCACAATGTCCTTCTTAATTTCTTCATTTATATGCTCATGAGGCTGTCAATATCTAGGTGACTTCACGCATTGTATAATTATTATCTTCATATGATACATAAGCTCAATTGTTCAGGTCAGATAAGTAAAAAATCAGACTCCAGTTACATTGCTGTAATGATTTTACAAGACGTAATTTTAAAGTATTTTTTTCCTAATTCTGTCTCTCCTCATAACCATTAAAAAGAATTCTGCAAAAAATGTCAGTTTCGGTGCATTTCATACCTGCCTTGTGGCTGATCACAAATTCCTGCTTTCTTTCATCAATATTTCATAGATTTGAAGTTGTAGTAGGAGGAATACCTAACTTTTTGCCTCAAAGTTCACAGGAAAAGAGATCTCTGTTCCTTTATCTTAGGCAAATACTTGAATAGCAAGTACCAGGAAGGTCTAAAATCTTAATAAACATGACCTAACAGAGAGAGATAAGTAAGCCACAGGTTTAGGGTTGCTTCTACCCATTAATTGATAATAGAAATAGTATTTTTTTTCCAGATGTATTTACTGTTTTGTGTTCTTGTACAGCTTCCATTACTGCTCTTAAATTGCACTCATAAAAAAAGGGCAATTCATACATTACTGATGGGAGATTGAAGCAACAAGTCTTGATCTAGCCCAAAGACACATAGGAAGCTAACAGCTGAGTAGATCCCCTGAGGAATATTTTTGTAATTCCCAAGTCTGGAATCACCATTTTATGGTCTCTGTATTATTCATTTCCCATTGGAAATAATTACCACAGAGAACTTATGGGTTTCCAAGGCTGCTATCAGGTAGAATACAAGCATGTCATAGTATGCATTCTGTGAGGCCTGTGTAAGACTTTCTTTAAAACCCATTTCATGTGTTGCATTTATGTATATATTATGGATTGCCCTTTGTTGTTTCCATGTATTGCATATGAAGGACATACACAGAAAATGAATAATGAATACATATATGGCCTCAAAGAGAGATAAAGCATAACCAAACTTATTAAAGGTATCTCAGCTGGGAAATTACAGTATTTCAACAGTAGCAGCCCAAACAAGCACTTTTCCAAGGGAAATTACTTTATCTCTGACAGTTAATTTGAAAATATTTGCTTTCTGTTGGTAGCAATAGATAAAATGTTCTTGTATTGAGTACACAACAATTCTACTACACAAGTTACTGGTAAATATTTCTCTGATATGTCAAGTAACAAAGAGTGTGAAAATATACATGTTCAAGTGGTTTTGTCTGCTGATTTTTTTTTCTTATACAAGTAAAGGTTCAAGTTAAATTATACAATTAATTATGCTTCATTTTCTAATTTACAGTTCATTAGATTCGATTTTAGGAAATGTTTAAGGGACAGCAAAATTATTTAATATGTGTAACACCACATTCATTGTTCTCTGTTTGTCAGTCTCCTAAAGCAAGTGCAAGTGAGAAATTGCTACATGGATAATTATTTATGTGCCTGTGGTGTGATGTAAAGAACCTCTTTGTTCCAGACAACAAGGTCTTGCACATCAGCATAATACAGAGCATGGAAAGAATGGAAAGAGAGCAAATTCATGACTCTGCAGTACAAATATAAAGATTTCAGAACTGGAAATTAATGCCATAGCTAAGAGCGGTCAAGACAGAAGCCATGGGTTTGCATATATGAAATTCAAAGTATACTTTGAAAACAAGAGGATTTCTTTCCCTCTTCAGAAAGGAATATCCAAGGCACGTCAGAGGTCTTTCTTGCCTTTGCAACTAATGTTACAGGAACATTATTTTGAACAGTGAATTTGTTATGTCAGTGAAATCATTATTGGTCAAATCATGACATTCAGAAACATCATTTTGATGTATCTGTCACAAACAATATTTGAAAATCACAATTCTTCTGTAGAGCACTGGTTAGCTACCTGTGTGTTCCTATGCCTGAGTGAAATTACAAATTTAGGGAAGTGTATACCTGTGTTTCACACTGCAGAAAAAACAATTTCATTAACTCCTAGGGGAATGCTTACTCTCATGTCCCACTTTAGAACAGGACTAGAGGTGCTGGCTTTGTCGCAGTGTGCTATTATTTACAAGAAATTGTAACAGCAGCAAACTATTCAAAACCAATCCCCACTATGTGCCTGATGACTCAGCTGACTTACTGAACTCTTAGTGCCTTTGGCTCAGCAGTTGGCAATAAATCTGCTGCTGGTGGCTGGCCATTCCATCAAACTTTTTTACTGTCTGGCTTAATAATTCAGTGGAAGTTAACAGTAAGGGATAAAACATGGTAAAATTTGAAGAATTTCAGGTTTACACTTCATTCTGTGAATTGCAGTGCATCACCTGAGCTATGATCAGCGCCCTGTGTGTGCTCTTTGCCCAGAGCAGTGAAGACACTTTGTTTAATCTTTTGGAGGTGTGCAGCACCATTTTGCAAAGGCTGGATGGGCCACCAGTTATCACAGCACTGCTCTCACTGATCAGCTGAGTATCAGCTGACAATTTCACACCTACATGTACTAGCTTTGTGATATGTATGAATCCTACTGCAGTAACAGACAATTAGAGTGTCAAATGCTAAAGCAATTAAAAATAAATGTAAGAAGTTGTGCAAATTTGTGGGTGAACTTTTATTTCATTATTGTCTGTGCAGGTGCTCACATCATACCACATGTTCTGGTTTCTGGCTCAGGAAATCTGATGTAACCAACATATTGTGAGGTTGAAAGGAGAGTGGGAGTGAAGCCAAAAGAATTTTCTTCCTTTAACCTAGAAAAATGAAGATCTAAGAGGGAATATAATTCCTGCCTACAAATGTTGCAGATATGATAAATCTTAGAGCATGAGAAAATCTAAAGAACTATGTTGACATAAAACCAAGTGGGTATAAACTTTCCAAAGATCAGTTTAGGATTCAAAATATACCTCTTCAAACTTTTGAAAGTAGCTTTTCTAGAACAAGTTTTGTGGATGTAAACAGCCTTAACACTTTTATGATAAAGTGTTATAAATTTCAGATAAGGATTTTAAGAAGTAGCTGCCTATAGATGTAAATATCCATATTTGGTGACTTAGGAAGTACATTTATGTGATGTGGTTTAACTTTAGTGTGGGTTTTTTTGTTGTTATTTATTTATTTAAATTAATTATTTTTTTTCTAGTTTCTGGGTTTTCTTCCCAGTAGTCAAAGCAAACAGAGTGAAGAGAGAAAAAATGCATGCAAAGCAATCCTGAGATTTATTAATTATGTTTTAGAAGGGGCACAGCACTAGATTTTCCTGTATGCTTGTGGTTTACTGGAGGTTATTTTTTAAAACTTTTTCCTTTGTTGATAAATGGGGTTACACTTTAAATAAACCAAGATATCAATACTATATCAAAATAAAAGTAAACAAAATATATTATGTAATTCAATTATTAAAGGCCAGTACCAAATTATAACAATATTCATTCATTTTTATATCCTGTATTTGATGAAGTTAATGCTATTTTTTCTGTTAAAAATGCGAGATGGGATAAATAAAAAATATTCAAAGTGTTCAAAAGACAGGAAAAATTTTAGTCCAAGACCTGAACTCTGTGTGTCCAGATAATGAGCCCTTTTGAACTACTTGAATTACATATCAGTCTTTAAGAACTGCTATGCTCCAAAAGACCAATTTTTTGGACTGGTATGTATATTGTTTTGGTGAATTTGACCATTTTAATTTGCTGTACAAAGAAATTTGTTTTCCAACATAAATCTTCAAATGGGAATTGAATTTTTTCAAATCACTGCTTGAATGCAACTATGTTGTTTTATATTGAGGAGAATCAAGCTTATACATATTAAGCTCATAGTATAAGACTGTTAGATCAAAATTCTCCTTCCATTTACACTTATGCAACCACACTGAATTAGTAACTTAGCAGATTAATATTTAAAGTGTTGCTTAAGGACTGCACTGCATAAATCCCATTAATGTTAATTCCTAGGCACTGTGCTGAAAATGTACCTTTAAGTGTCTGTCAGACCAGCGATTCTTATAAAAACTTATAAGCCAATTTAATTTGGAAGTAGCAGTCTAACCCAGTGCAGATGCAAAGTTATTAAATATTAATTCTTTAAGAAATTAGTCTCAGGGTTTTCTTCTAGAAAATAATTGTTGCCAATATCTCTTGCATTGATCTAGGAATCTTCTCTGTTATATCAGGGGTTTGTTAGCTTTTTACTGCCTAATCTTATGTTTTCTGTTGATTTAACTTGTCTGTCATTCTCATCTTAGAACTTTTTTTTACTTAAGTACTTTTGAATATGTAGAAAAAAATGAACCAAAAATATTGTTTGTGAGCTATTTAGTCATCTTAAGCTATATTAATAATACATCCTTGATTGCTAATCTATTAAGAAGTATTTCTTTTTTGTTTTCTAGTTAAACATACTTTTGAGAAATGGACGCTGTGCCAAAATGTATCCTCTTTTTGCAATCTTTGATAAGATATAATTAATACTTACACTTCAGAATGTGTTAACAAAACAGATATGTACCAGTAACAGGTCTCAAAGCTTAGGGAAGGAAACCTGTTAACTACCACAGTCATAATATATTTGCTGAAAAAAGTAAAAAAGCAGATGCTACTGGTTCATAGATATAATTTCCACACAGGAAACCTCGAGTAACGATAATTAAAAAAAAAGAGAGGCCTAGGCTGAGGAGTGTAATTGCATTGAAGCTTAGAAAATGTAGATAGAGGGGTCTTAAAAAGAGGGCCATAACTGTAAGGTTTGTTTGGACAGGGCGAATATAGTGCTGTGGTTTACCCCAAATGTGCTCCATCAGTGCCAAATCTGATTCAGCGGTACAATATGCAATTTTATAAACTGTATGAAGACTGATCACACATAACACGCAGTATGAAACGCTTTAGCAGTGGTTTCTCAAAGGCGCATCGGGGGCTGCCGCTGGCCCAGCCCGCAGAGCGCTGGGGACAGGCAGGTGCCACCACGGGAGCAGAGCCTGGGAACTGCAGCCACCCCCAGCCTGTACTGGGATAGCCCCCAAAATCTCCTGCTGCTTCTGCTGCTGCAGCACTTCCCGAGGGCCTCCCGCTCAGGGGAGAGCTCCCTTTTGGGCTGGAAGCACGTTTTGAGGGGATGGATACTGGCTTCAAAAACAGGCTGTCCTTCTTCCTTAAACTATTACAATTTCCACACCCAAAGAGCATCTGGGGGAGGGGGTGGTGTTTCTCCATCTTCTGACACGCCTGGCAGAAGTGGAGTGACAAGGCTGTAACTAAACAGGCTTCCTGGCACATTCAGGTCTTTTGTCAAGACTCCCTGGACAAGCATTTTGAATCTGTTTTTCTGGAGTTTCCAAATAAGATGAAATAGACTCTGCTAGACAAGTGTTAAAATACATTTCTCCTCTTGTTCTGGTTCATTTTCGAATGCAGAGTTCGCCTTCAAGTTTTCTAACATCTTCCACTTATTAAAACAACAAAAACATTTTTATTATATTTTGATCTTTTTCTTTTGGAATGGTGTCAGGTGGTACAGGTGGAGCCCCTATTGCCACAACTTTACTTAAAAGGAACTAGCTGAGAAACCTTGCAGACTCTTAATGTTCACACATAAGAATATTTGGGGAACAATGTTAAAGGGAGAAGGAAGCTAATTAATGTTTCAGAAAGGAGAAACCAGAAAACTCAGGTAACTGAGAAGGTCTGTCATTTTGCTTTCAGACTCAAGGAACAGAGATCTAGAGAAAACAACTCAATATTTTAACTCAGTGTTAAAAACAACAAAATTATTTGTGGAAAATCTATTTTAAGGGTTGTATTTATCATTTTCATGGCAATAATGATTTTGTTAGAAAATTAATGATTTTGAAAAAAAAAAGTTTGCAACATAGTTTAGCAAGGCAAGAGATCTTAATGTTCTAGAAGAACACAAAGTACATGGCATCATTTTTTGGTTATGTGAAAGTCTCAAATGTCAAATGAGGAATTAAACTGCTTGATTATAACAGAAATGTTGTCTTTAAGAGAAAATATTCTCTGTTGTATTTAAGTTTTATGAAACAAGCAACTGAAGAAAAATTATAGGTTGACTAATTAAATAAAAAGAGAAAATACCAGTGATGCAGAACAACCTTGCTAAGTTGATAAATTAAGAAAAAAAAAAAAAAAGCAGGCATTAGGGAAATAATCTGGAAACGAAACATTCATTATATTTATCAAAACATGAAATACATTCCTCAAAAGTGATTAGTCTGGTAAAGATTCAATGGGTCATACTGAATTATCAGTCTGACACTGATCTTGGTGCAATTCTATGGTACACAGAGCTAAAGTGATCTTATATAGTCAGGTGGATATCATATAAAGGAAAAAAAAGGACCTTTACTCCCATTTTTGGCAGTGTGCTGAGTTATGCAGCTCTGCAGAATTTCTGTTATTCTTTGAAGTTGAACACTGTAGAGGGTTCAGTAAAGAGTCTTATAAATTTCATCAGAAGGGATAATGGATGTCAAGATATAAAGGAAAATAGTTTCATGGGGTACAAAGAAGTAAGTGACCAAGTCTTCTTAGTATAACTATGAAAGTCTCAATGCATGACTTAATGAGTATAGCTAAATGTTTGGGAGACAGAATTTTGATAGTAGTGGGTTTTGCTATATAGGCAGTGGTGCTGAAGACAAAAACCAAAAAAATACAGCATTTTTAAGAGTGCAGGAAGTTAAATGTTATTTCACCTTATCAAGGTTTGCATCATCACAAGCATCTTTTCAAAAAAGCTGAATGTTTTCTTAGGGGACAAAATTGTGTTTGACTTGAAGCAGAGTTATTTTTTTGGAAGGTATAGCAAGCCACATGTACACAGACATTCTTTCTATTTTCCAATATGTCAGTCAGTTAAACATAACCATTTCTGATTACTTCATGGGCTTTCTAAAGAAAGCATTTTTATAGCCCCATTTTAAAAGTTTGTGTACAGTTTTCTAAAATGGTTTTTTTTTCTGTTTTTCCTCTTTTTGAAGTAGATAGTATTTTCTAGTCTCAATTTCCATTTAGGCATGGAGAGGTGAAATCACTTGCCTGATAAAATACAGCTCTCTTTAGTCCCAGGACAGTTTCCTACAGCACTCTGCTTCCAAATTATCACGAGCCATATTATTTCTGTAGGAAGTCATATTCTTCAGAGGAATCAGGCAGTTATGCTTTTTTGGCCAACACCTTTGATTGAAGAGGAATAATTTGAATAGACATTGTATACTTATTTGAGATGTAAGTTGATGAAATATATGCTATTTCATGCATTGAGTGGCAGAAAATCACAGACAAGATTAACAAGTGAAAATCTTGTTCTCCTGTCCTTTTCTTCACTATTGAAATAAATTAAAAAAAACATAAGAAGGTAAAACACATGGACCATTTCAAGGATTCAGTGTAATTGATGTATTTCTAAAGTGGTCAAGCATTTATTCCTGCATACTGTTGAATGGTGTAGTAATTTAGCTCATGGGAGTAAATCATCTGTGTAAAAGGAAAAGCGCATGATAACTCTATCTTATTTTAGCAGCACTGTCAGACATAGTCACACTTACTCCTCATTTGTTGAGTTCTGTGCCTGTCCTTTACTGGCCTTTTTAATTTCTTCATGTCATTGCCAAAAAGCTGGCTTTATGTAGTACTGCTCATGTAATCCACTGGCTTTCCATGGAATACTGTTAGAAGACACTGGCAATCTTTAACTGTGCTTTTATACTTTCTCAAAGTAAACTGCACAATTTGCAGAAACAGTATTTACCTGCCAAGGGCTCTTTATTGATCCCACTCAGTGATTGCTACCTTTGGCACTAGTAATAATCATGCTATAAAACAGCACTCCTAAAGCACTTCCTTGATCTTTAAGACCCCCAAAGTACTCCTTGCACAAAAGCAAAACCACTGCCTATTAATCATTTTGCACTTTATATTTCTCACCTGATAGGCATAAGTTTGTCAATTTTTTTCTGAACATCTCTGGTTTCAAATAAATAGAAATTTAGTCTATCTAGAGATTAATTTCTAAATTCTCTGGTTATTACTTATTTTAAAGTGGGCTTTTATTGTGCCCAACTTTGATTATGTTAAATAATGTTTTAAAAGATACTTAGACATTTCCTATGGTAAATTTTGCTATTTTCTCAAAGCTTGGGCCATGCTTGTGTTGTCACAGAACTTCCTATTTGCTTGTATTTTTCCACACCATTTCTCTTTTTCACAATTACTATTGGCACACAACAGTATTTTTTCTCAACTTAATATATTTCAAATAAGGCCTGTGGTTTTGTTTTGTTTTTTTTTTTCCTTCTGAGCCAAATTCTTAATTTCTCCATTTTTTTTTTTCTTGTGAGGAATATTGGAAAAGGCATACTGTTCTTCTTTGCTCCCAAGAGTTCCAGGAATGACACTTAGCTGCTAAAGAAGACAAAAACATTTATATAATAGATTGTTGACAAGGCTTTTTCCAGCCTGCATACACTTACACTTTACAGAATATTATTTCATGATATATTTTTAAATATGCTTCTTTTTTACTTCTATTAATCTCTGTGAGTCTCAAAGAAACCACCTATGCATTCCTATTGGCCAGGTTCTAGGACATTTAGCTGCTTAGATTCCTATTTCAGGCAAGGAATTGTAATCATGATGCTAAATATGGAACCATGTTTGTAACGAAGCTGTTTTAGAGGATTTTGTTGCGGTTTATGTCATTATTGTTATCATTGTTGATATCAATATTGTCTGAACAGTAAAAATAAAAGGGAGATAGGGCAAAGTTTACAAGCATGTAGACTCTACAGTGGAAAACTGTATTTCACTTTTAAAATGACAAACATTCCCTTAATCGCTGTCCCTAGCTGATATTTAATTAAAGCATATAAGCAATTTGAATTAAATGCCTAAGCAATTTGAAGGTCATGTCAAATTGAGGTTTTCTGTAGATAATGGACAAGTGAAATATGTTTTAAAGTGATTTTTACTGGTGTGAATGATTAGGGAAGAAAAGAACAATGCATACTGAATCATTTATTCCTATATATATGTGTGTGTGTGTGTGTATTTATATATGTTTGGACTCTTTCTGAGTTTTGGAGGGGTGTAAGTGTACCAAAAAATATAGCCCAGATAGTGCCCCATATCACAAAAGGTGATTTTCTGTAATAGAAGTCCTTGGCACATAGGTAGCTTCCTGTCTACAATTTCTATGTGAATTCCAAGGAAACTGTTAAAGCAAGTTAAATGTCTGTAGGGTGTCCAGCATAAAATCTCTGCTTTCCAGTGTTACTTATAGCCTCCTATAAGGTCCTTAGTATCTCTATGGCTTACTTTTCACAGAAGCAATTCTTTTACTGAAACCACAAACCCTACTCAAGTTAGTCTTTATCAAAGAAACCAGACCTGGCCTCTATGGGGAGAGTTTTGTACAGAGTAGAACAACACTCCCTCCCCACTCTTATTAGTTCTTAGTCTTTTACATTCCTCACAGGAAATCCAGATCATGCTTGAATAGGCTAAATATCATGTGAAACATTATCAGTGGAATTGCTACTAATTATGAAATACTGTAGTCTATTAATTCTGTATTCTCTGGTTTCTGGGAGATCCTAATTTGTTTTCTTATTTCCTTGTCATGATGGGATTTTCAAAGCTATCTGTGTGTGTAATTTGTATGGCCACCATACCTTACGGTTGGAATTTTGTTGTCTGGCACGTTAAGGCACCTCATAAACTTATTCAGAAGAGAATTTCACATTTCTCCTGAGAAGATGAAAGGTGCTTTCTCTAGAAAAAGCTACTTAAGTCTGACCAGGAGGGCGGACTTAGAAATTCTATTATTCCAATGCATATTTAATTCTGAAATATCTAGCTGGTAATGAAGAAAGATAGACTTGGGAAAGAAATTAAAATGAAGCTTGCAGCTAGCTGTTTAAAATTATCAGAGCAAGTGAAAACTCAGTGGCTGGTTTCCCAGATGCTATTGCTCATCAAGACTCCAGGCCAGTGAAGAGGGAGCATTATAGAATTTGGTTAATAAAGTTATATATGAAGTATTAGAAAACCCTGTATTACAAAAACTGTAATAAGGCTTTGCAGAACTGTTTCTTAGCAGTTCATTTGAAGTTGGATCCATATGTGGTACCTTCCAAAAGTAATTCAGCTCCACTAAAAGCAGAATCACTAAGCTATGTGTTCAAGTGCATGCGCACAAAAGGGTAGATCTGGGTTTAACTTTAATATCAATTTACATGCATTCAGAATTACCTAACTCCCAAGTACTGTTGTTAGGTTTACTTGTGCTCTAAAAATTGTAGCATGTGCACACATTCAATCCAACTAGAGTCTGACAGTTTCCAGTTGTAGCTGCAGTTTCTTTGAAGTCATGAATTCAGCAAAGTTCAGTATAAGAAGTTTATAAGCCTTAGGACACCCCTTATTTTAATTGATATCTGATATAAAAAGGAAAATCAGATGAAGCTCTGTTTCCATTGAGGTTTCCTTGGAAACATTTCCTCAGTGCTTCAGCATGGTAAGTTCTCCCATGTTTACAGGGAAATAAGGATTTCTGAGTTTTCCTCTAGAATCTCTGGTTTTCATTGCAGAAGTGAATTTGCTTGAGTGGACTAGAAGAGAAGTAGAAACTTAGTCCTAATTAGGCAGGTTGGAAAGAAGATTATTGCTCAATCCTGGATATTCACTATTGCCCAGAGGGCTAGTGATGATCTCAGTGGGCTTTGGATCATTTTTGTTTTGGTCAAGCGATGAAGAGGAACATTGATTTCAGAGATGCTGGAGAAAATTCTAAAACAGGGCTAAAATTTCTTAAGTTTTTGGGTTCTTAGCAGATGGAGATGTATTGGGTTGCTGTGGGAGGATGGAATGCCGGAGAATAGAGATAGTGCTGAGGGCAATCTCACCCCTGAGGAGTTGCAGCTGTACTAATTACCAAGGATTAGGAACAGGCCTGCCCTTAACAGGCCACAGCTGTGTCCAGAAAGGATGGGCATTATAAAAGAGTGGGTTAGCGGCTTGAGGGGAGAGTGGAGGTTGTGCTGCAAGGAGGAAGGGTCATCTGGTAGCGTGAGGGTGAGCATGTACTGTGAGGGACAGTGAGGGTTAGGCAAAGGATGGGAAGGAGTCAGCGTTGCGAGGAGATGCCCATGAGAACTCACAGAGGAGGTATGGAGGTTTTATAGTAAGATAACAACAGGGTACTGCAAAGGCTTTTGCATGTGCTCCTTCCTTGATATAGGCCTCAGAAAAACAAATCGCAGTTTACACTTCTGCATTCAGCAGGAACAAGGATTTTAATGTGTGCATTTTATGCTGCTTCTGGCTCTTTATCTGTCCAAGGAGCTGGCAGTGGCAGCTAACATCATTATTAGTTCAT
Source organism: Ammospiza caudacuta (assembly GCF_027887145.1). Classification (NCBI taxonomy): domain Eukaryota; kingdom Metazoa; phylum Chordata; class Aves; order Passeriformes; family Passerellidae; genus Ammospiza; species Ammospiza caudacuta. Next base: position 40,779,014 of record NC_080595.1, on the reverse strand, counting down.
CACTGCGTAATGAGGTCATGCTTGCAAATCACAAAACTGCCAGTTCCCTTGCAGGTCATGTGTCAGGCCAGGTGCAGAATTTGTGATAAAGTTGCCTCATCCCAAAGACTGTTCTATGATTGGTTCACAGAGCCACTAAGGAGTTTGTGATCCTGAAACAGCTACCACAAATTTGGAGTTTGTGTGGCACCCTATATGTTATGTTTGCACTCTGAATAATGAATGAAACAATGGTACTGCTTTGTAGTCTTTATTGTGGTTTTAAGTATGACTAAATATACTGTGTCTGCAACTAAACCAAGCATTTTCTTTAGCAACACTGAAAATTCAATAGTTAGTGCACGTTATAAAAACGGATGTTGGTTGGATGCCTTTTTTGTTATTATTGCTGCTGTTATAAACTTGCTCAAACCATTTTCCTCTCACCCCTTCCATGAGAGTCTTTTAATAGACATTTCTGGTCCTCATGTTTCTTCCTATAGATTCACAGTCATGAGAGTTATACAAATTATTGGAAGAAAAATTAGATTAATACTCTTACAGAATTCTTTTTTTATTCTGTGTTAGTGAAGAATAATCATGAAAATATCTGCAGTGAGACTACTGAAATAATGAGACTGGGAAAGAGATGTTTATACTCAATAGTACCCACCAATTCCCCAGAACATTAGGCTGATCTTGCAAAGATTTTATTTCTAGGATACATAAGTAAAAAATCTTACTATTGAGTGATGATATTCTCTGCAAAACTCTTTGTTTGATCGGTGACTAACACAGCTGTAGACCTGTAGCAAGGTTTTATCAAATCATTTTGACTACAAATAATGAACAGAAGGTATTTCACTCACCCTTGAACTGTGCTTCGATAATGAGTTAGGAACTAAAATCTAATCAAGATAGTAGAATCTGAATAAGTTGATTGTAGAACACTATAAAATTCACATGGAGTCTCTTCTGTATTACGGAGTTGCAGTTTGCAAGTTTTTTTAATGTCCTTAACTGCATCTTGCAATGGCAAATTCACTTTAATAGACACCTGGCAAAATTAGATTATTTGAATGCATAAACTGAATTTTTGCACTTTTATGGGAAGAAGGAACTATTACAATTAGCCACTGATTTCACATGCATATTTCTTTTCACAATGTATTTTGGAATCAGCAGATTAGATCCTTTTGTATGAGGTAAATTGAGCATGCAAATATTATTTCTTTTGAAATTCAATAGCAAATAGCTCATTTACTTGCATAATGTTAATTGGTTATGTTAACCACATTCATGAATGCACATTTTATCTTTGCTACTTGTTCCTCTAATTCTTGATAGTACTGTACAACAGTAGAGTAGGTAGTATTAAACAAAGGATCTTATTCTTTCTATTGTGCCTCATAATAAAACAGTAAATAACATTGGGTCAGGCTTTAAAAATGACTTTATAGTGCTGCAGCTCCATGTCAGGCATATAGTAGAGAGAAAATTATTTTCAAAAGCACTCAGCACCCAGCAACTCCCACTGTGAACAGTGAGAGCTGATGAGTAGTAAGCATTTTTGACACTCTAGCTTCTTGTTCATATCAATTGAGTTTAAACTATATTTTCCAAAAAAAATCTATGTCATCTTCTGTCCAAAACCACTTCTTCCAAGAGATGCATTATTCCAAGTGTTACAGCTGTGAACCTGATTCTTTTCTATTTGAAGAAGTAACTAACGAGTGTAACAGATGGGGCAGGAGGAGGCGAAATAACTGTCGTATACCTAGCGCAGAAAATGGAAGAAAGCTATTGGTGAAATAATCAGTTGTTTTCCTGTCCTGTTCTGCTCTTGCATATGTATGCTGGATCTGCTCTTTAGACGAAATTGTGCAAGTTCTACAGTAATTTTTATTGCCTTTTTTTTTTTTTTTGGCACATGTACATAATTTAGCTCAGTGCATGTACATGCACTTTTCAAAACCCTGAAACAATTCCACTGGTTGGGAAAATTAGATATTTGTCATGTAAATCTTGCATTAGAAAACACAGTCAGAAAACCTGGAGGATAAAGATTTGTATCCATTAAGAGAAAAGAAATGACTGTGAATCCCAGTAATTTCCTACATTAGTGAGCCAATGTGTTTCAACTCTGAACAAGAACTGTCTGCTGCAATAAAAGAAATTAGTCTATTTACAGTCACTGGCTGGTTTCTTCAGTGAGCTGGCAGATATCAGGGTTGGAGAAATTTTCTTGGCTAATGAAAGATGAAGAATGCCTTCAGGAAATAGTGATTCCAGCTTTCATGATCCAGTGATGTGAAATTTTGTTATCTGTATTTGAAATTCTGGCTTAAAATGACCCTTCTGTTTTATTTTGAAAAATGAAAAGAGTACTTAGTCACATTCAAATTTGGCAAAAACTGTACTGGAAAGCTGGCCTTTGATGATCTTGCTTTCAACTAAGGCACCAAAACTCTGATTTTCTCCTGCTCCTTCCGTTGATTTCTGAGCCTGGTCCATAGAAATATGAGGAGCTTTTCTTGCAGCTTTTTTGTCCTTTACCTTTGCTAAGATGACAGGAACATGCAGTTTCTGTACTTGCTGATTTTAGCTTCTCATCATATTCATTAAGAAAGCACTGAAAAAGAGCTAAAGAAAAGGAGTAAATACCCTGATTTACCGGAAGTCACAGCAATTCCACTGTATGTGAAATAAGAAATAATGTATAAAGCAAGAGTCTAAGGTAAATGAAGCATAATTCTGTCTTCACATTGTGTAGCTACCTTTCAAAAGCTGAGAACTTTTTTCAAAACCATGATTGAGGTAATTTTTGTTTTACCCTCTTGCACTCTACTTTAAATTAATTGCTCAGTTTTATTGATGTTATTCAGTACCAACTATTTTTTATTAGAAGAATAGTGTTGAATTTGAGTTAAATCAAGCTCCCAAGAAAGTATACTTTTCTTTCATGAAGGATACTCCTTTCATGAAAGGACAATATACTCCTGTCAAAAATATCATTTCTTTTCGAGAATCTGAAATATGGGTAATTTGTAAAGTATAATTGCTCACAACTTAGCCATTAACGAATTCAAAAGGAGGCAAACAATGGGTATTTTATTTTCAATTAATTCATATTTTAATGTTTTACCTGAAGATGGTCACTTATGTGCTATATCATGAGTTAAAAACCAGAGGAACAAAATGAGCAGGGTTCAGAAAGCTAAATCATATGTGGCAGAAGTAGCTTTGAGTGTTTGGAGTAAGAACAGCAATGGCAAAAGAATTGTAACACAGCTACTGAGTCTTTAGCTAAGATTTGTGAATTCTGTTATTTTTGTTCCCATACATAAGAAAATATTCCATTTTAATAATAAATGACAAAGGGAAGGACAGTAATCAGATGTTGAATAGTCTGTAATTTGGAAAATTATATCTTTAGTCTACTTTAAATATCCAATTGCCAATCATCTTGCTTTTGCTACATTTGTAGAAATAAGACTTAATTTGCTAATTAAACAGAAAAGTAACAAAAAATGTTAAGACTATTATTTACATGTGATATATTTGATAAAGTTTTATATTTATGCAACAGAAAAGAAAGTGTGTAATTTTCCAGCTTTGTATCCAAATGTACCTGCAGCTTTATCAAAACTTAGCATTCAAAACAATCTGGATTATAACACTACCTTTGAATTTTTCTTAGGATGGCAAGAACCTGAAAAACATTTGCATTTTTTCACATGGGGATAAAGAAAAAATCGCACAGCTCAGTTTGAATACAGTATTGCACTTTCTCTAAGTTATATAGAAATTATTCCAACTGCCCCTCATCTTCTGACTGAGAAGTACAGAAGGTTCTCTTTCAATTATTATTAGTATTAGTAGTATTAGAAGTAATAATAATAATAATATTGTTTAAGAACTTTACAATTAACTCTAACATATTAATTGTGTATCTCGCTGGGTATGACCTTAACTACAGTGTACACTTTTAGTTGAGAGCTGCTGTAATAATTTAGATTGAAAAATTCAGTAAAGTGATAAGATGAGAAGCCCTTTGTATCCTCTAGTGATTTTTTCCTATAGAAAGGATAATTTTGTGTTTCATGAAGCAAATATTCTGACATGGTTCTGATCCTAAGTACTCTATTTTATAGGAAGCTCAAGGTAACAGGTCTCGCTGCTTCTTTTCTCCCTCTCTGTTGAGGATGTCCTTCATAGAAATGCAAGGACTTTTAAAGTGATTTCCAGCATTTCAATCCTCCTCTATCAGCTGCTTAGTGTCTCAAGCTAATCTAACTATGATATATGGTAAATATTTTCCCTTGCAGGAAAAGTGCTTAAAGTTATTTCTATGCATTGATTGAGCACATTAGGCTAATATTTATCCATTTGAAACCTGGAGGTTTAGCAGTACATCACTTAATAGCTATGCACTGATTATAAGAAGTAATTATACATAAGAATATCAAGGAATATTAAGTCCCTTGTGGGGGAACCATCATAGATATTTTAATGGTGATTAAATCTAGGGAAGCTGGAGTAGTTTGAAACACTGCTTATTAATTTCAGAAGGTGCACGGCTCTCTGAGCACTACATATAAATAGGAGCACTAACATTTATGGATTTAATGACATTTTTGAGCCTCAGGAATGTGGCCTTCAGGTTTCTTGCTGCAGCAGGGTGCATTTGTTTGTTCCAGAGGCTTCTCTCTGTGCAAAGTTCAAGTTGTTTCAAATCTCTATCAGTATGGAGTCAGTTCTTAGCAATAATGTTTATCCCTTTTGTTTGTCCTTGAAGGGGTTCCTCAGCCAGTGTGATCTCTGAGTTCTAAAGACCTCTTCTTAATGGTCTTTACTTTCTTCCTTCTAAACAATTACCACTACCTTTTGTCTTCAATGTTGCTGCATATTGTTTTCTCTTGCTCTTCAAGCCAAGGACCTATTACAGGATTAATTGGAGAGATGTACCATTCCAATTTCATCTCACAAAAAAACCCCAAAACCAACACAAACAAAAATAATTAAAACAAAAAAAAAAAAAAAAAACCAAACAAACCAACCAAAAACACTAAGGAAAGGAGAAATGTGGACTTCCCTGGGATCTTTGGGAATAGGGTTTTTTCTGATGGGCATTTATTTAGATGAGCATTTTTTCAAATGGGCATGCATTTATGACACAGTCTCTATTTTTTTAAGATCAGAGGGTCAAAATCTGATGTTCTCTATGGAATGGAAATTTGGGTTTTATGTTATGAGTTTGCGTCAATCATGGATGACAGGCAGTGCCTTCAAGTTTGGTGTCAAGTATTAAAAAGTGGTTTTTTAATTTTCAAATTAGCTTTAGCTTCTGCCATGACATTGTTTGGAAAGAACATAACAAAACCATACAGTATTTTTTTGCTGAAATATTAAGTTTTTGCAGTAGCATGAAATTAGTGTGATTTCACTGGCACCATTAAAAAGACTATAAATGCTATTCAGAAAACAAAGGCCTAGACTGATCCCATTGACTTTTGAATCTGCTTACACACTAGCCTCAAGATCTGACCTATTTTCTTTGCATGTGCTATTTGGCCAAGTGACTCTTTGTCTAATTCCATAGAGTTGCTTCAGAGGTTGGTACATGTACAATAAATGTATGCCCTTTTAATTCCCTTATGAAATGGAAGACATGTTATTTATTATGTACAGTGATGTCAGACAATAATTTTTGCAATTTTATCTTGTTAGCCTTAGATGTAGATGGAAGGCTAACTTGCAATTACCATCTTTGGCTAGTGTATGATATAGTGATTTATAGTCCCACAATTGATTTTAATACTTTTCAGAGTCTAGACACTCTTCATATTATTGTTTAAAATGCAGGTCTGCTTTCCAGAATAATTCTGAAAATGCTGTAGTATGATTTTGTGGCCATAACTATAAAATACAGTGTATGCATATAAAATTTGGGTCTCATTATTATCAGAGCTTTTTTTATTTAACTGAGTCTTTTATGCTGAAAAATGAGTTGTTGTCAGCTGTCTTACACCTGTGCCTCTCCTAAACTTGATAATGCACATGCCACCATCTTTTGCCACCGTCACTGTCTTAGAGGCAGGGCTGCTAAGCCCTGAGTGTGAGGGGTGATTTGCTGTCGCTGGCACAGCTCACATGAGACAGAGATCAGTCTCACCTTTCTCTGGCCCCTTAGCCCAGCTGGACAGGCTGCAGTGTTGGAAAGGGCTCCCATTCCTGCAAAAAAGGGGTTCTGTGGTGACAATGGGCTTGAAGACCAACTAAGTTTCATAGAAAGTAGTCCACTGCAACTCTGGTGTGAGGGAACTGGGAAGGAAACATAGGGAAGATAATGCTGTGGAAAGTCTAGAAAGTTCTGTAATTTATAGGAAACCATAATTTAAAATGTAAATCAAAATTGATTACTTAGATACATTACCTCAGTGTTTTTCAATAATGCTACAAATTATTATCTAAAATAATTAAGCTGTACCTTCCAGATTTTTTACCAAAGATTTTATAAAAACCTTCCTTTGGTTTTGTCTGACCTTCTCTCTTGAATATCTTCACATTCTCATTTCCCTATTGTAAAACAAGGAATGTAACAAAAGCTACATCTGCTTGGATAAAATAATCTTGCTTGGTATATGAGACTTCTCACCTGTTGCTTCTTCTTGATTTACTAATAAAATTTGTGAAGGCAAGGGAAATGAATGTGCAGATGTCCTGTTTTATCTCTTGGATTAAAAATGCAACAGAAGATGCATATAAGAGAATCTGGAAGCATATCATGTGATACACTTGCAGTGAAATTTATTGTTTTTCCCTGAAGTAATTGTTAGGTTTAGAAATAATCTATAAAGCCTGAAAACTCCATGACTATGTCATAGAACGCAGGGCCATTAGAGTGGTGTGGACATAGAGTCCACCTGCAGTGAATGCCAGGCTCTCCAAGAGCCACCATCAGTGGTTCAGGGAAGAATCATGAAGTACATAACTATTTGCACTTCATAACAGATCAAGTGTGGAGCCTTCATTAACTCCAAACTCCTCTGGACAAGTTGTCTCACCTGGCATGGTCCACTCTATCTTCCCCTAATAAATCCCAAGTTGCATGTAGTGTGAGAAAAAAGGGTAGTGGTAGTCCTAAGTACTGATTCTCAGAGATTCATATACTGTTAAAGACTTTCAGCCATGAGCTGTCTTAATTACAGGTACATTAGGGATTTGCAAAACAAGGTATTAATGTCCTAAAATCAAAACTGCCTAAATAACTTTTATAACTCAATAAAATAGAAATTAATAAATAATAATAATAATAAAATCTGTGGTTAGAATCATTAAATGAGCAATTTTATGTAAAAAAATTATTTCAGATAATGATTTATATGTTTATGGTATATATGCATATTTAGAATCAAAACTGGTCAATGTTTAAATTAAAAATATCACATAAAATCCTATAATACTGAGAACTCCTGAGCACAAGAATGCAATGCATTGCTGAATATGAAAATACAACTAATCATTTTTGTTGATTGAATATCTGTTTCTCTTGCAGAAATACTGGAAATAGGCTCCTCCATATTTGTGTTTTAGAGAAGAGTGGAGGATCTGCTATTTTTCTCTAGAAATATAATCTGTGGGTTGATGTTTGGCTGAAGTAATTTGCTAATGAAAAGCTTTGTGAAAGATTTTGATTAGAATTACTTGGGAAGTTTAGATAGAGGTCCACTTTTCTTCAGCTCTTTCATATGTTAATTCCACTCAACTATCAACTGAAAATACCTTCCTTTTTCTACCTGCAGTCATGACAGCTTCAAATGTGCCTTTCTCAGTGATAGCTAATGTATCATCATTCCTCAGCAACATAACTTCTGCCTACTTCTGCCTGGTAAAAGTGACTCTGTAGTGCCAAGTCTGCTAAAACATCATGCATTACAACAGACTGCGCTTAGTGTCTCTGATTTACAATAGAATATCTGCATCTTTTGCAAATGTGTGGATCTGCAGCTTTTGGCAGTGGAGCTTTGATGCAGATATGGAATTTCATAATAATTTCCTTATTTTGCACTAAAGGTGTAGTTTAGATTAATTCTGGTATCTTCAGAAGCATGCAATTTATTTCAGTCTGCGGGTAAGATGGAGTTTGCTTTGTTCATTACCTTGACTAATAGTCATGCTTAATTACTTATTTTGCCTTTTTTCCCCCACATCTTCATGTTTACCATTGTTTAACAAATGTTATTTTGAAGTATTTCTTCAAAGTTTCCCAATATTTGGGGAAAGTACTGACCAAAGTCAGAGGAAAATAATTTCTCATCTTTATTTTACTCTGGCATAAGTTCATTGCTTTTTCTGCCTTGATCTTGGACAAAATAGTAACCTTATTATTCTGAAGGTCTTTCAACCCTTATTGTTCCCTTCAGTCTGCAAATCCTGAGCCAAAGTTATAGGAAAAGTTAGTACTTATGCTGGTCAGTCTGAAGATTTGTAAAACACTTTTCAGCAGGAACAAAATGCAAATGTATGTGAAACCAGTTTTAATTACACTTGTCATGTTACAGAAAGAAAGCTGTCACTTTGAGCAGAGGCCTGAAAACGCTGTCGTCTGACACTGACAGGTAGTGCTCCTGCTGGAAGAGACGGTAAACAAACTTCCAGCCTGTATAATACTGGTTTGGCAGTCAAGACTAAAAGTTTAATCTTTAATATTTAAACAATATGATAAATATTTAAAGAGTAGAATATTTTATTTTACTGGGATTCATCAACCAATATTAAATCAGAATAGACACTTCTTAAAGTAGCTTGTGTCTTGCAATTGTGTAGCTGGTGTCACAATTATGTTACTTTTGAAGCACATGAATGCCATCAGAGGGTGACTCAGAAATCCCTGCAAAAATTACCTTTATTTTGAAATACCTCTCTCAATTTATTCATTCTATGAGTAATGATTTTGATTTTGCAACTTTCATTTTCTAGAAATTAGGTTCTGTTTTTCTTTTAATGAGTGAAGCCGGTACTTGCAGATGTTATAGAACATACAGAAACACATAAACATTTGTCATGCTGAAGTTTAATCACCCCTCTGCAGTATTATGGGTTCATTAGTCATAACTCTACAGCCAGTGATTCAGTGAAAACTAAGCAGGGAGCTGAGTCCACAGATCTATATGAAAATACATGGCTATTTATACTATTTTAGCTTTTCTCTCAGGCTGAACTGAAGCTGTGCTATCTCCTATGAACTCTTTACACTGCATGCTGTCCTGATAATGACCTGACATTACTCTACAGCTGCAGCAAATGGGATAACTAACAAAAATGCCCTGCTTTATGAAAGGCTGTTTCTGTATCCAGCACAATTTTTGAGAAAATACCATCTCCCTTTCCACCCCATCCCCAGATGTGCTGTCTCCCCTTCCCTGTTGTGGCAAGAAAAGCCACTTTTCTTGAAAAGTAGGCACTAGAACCAGAGCAAGCTACTGTTTCCAAGCAGAAAATACTTGGTAGAGAAAAGAGGAGTTCATCTTGGTATGACTTTAAGACTACCTTTCAGGCAGTGAGGCCTAGGCTTTTGTTTCCTCATTACTAATGGCAGTGGAAACACCTTTGTTCCATTGCTTTTTTTCTCTCACGTGCCCTGTGACTCCTTTGAGACATCTAAAGGGGCAGTACTTGAATGCATTCTCACTGAAATATTCTTATTTCTTTGAGTCTCTTCCACTCATTCTAGTTGTTCTTCCTACACTTGGAAAGTAGTAGGTTTTTCTTCTCCTGCAGTATAAAGGCAATTTTTCTTTGGATTTTGCAAGTCCCATTACGACAAAAATAAGAGTATTCATTAGGTACTACATCTGGAGCAATTCCAAGAAAAATTGTCCTCTGAATGAATGGTGACAAATACAAGATAAAAAGCTTAAAATTGCCTTTGTACAAAAGTTTACCTTGATGAATGGTTTTGAAGACAGAACAACCCAGCCTTTCACTTTTCTCAGAGTTTGTGTTACTGTAAATTTAGGGAACAGTGCACGATTCTAATTTCCAGAGCACTTTGATGTCTAGTGAAGATCTTTAAGTTGTATGGTTGCTTCTATCTCACTTGTGAACCATCTGAACCATGAAGACTCTGTATATGCCGTGTATGGTCTCCTGCTCAGGACTAGGATATGTTTTTCGCTATTAGTGTAAAAGATTGGTGTTTTGAGGGGCTATGAAGTCTGTTTCATTCCATATAGTTGCAGTTTAGATCACTAAGAAAAGTGGTTAAGTGGGCAAAAAAAAACAGCTTTACATAATTTTTTCCAGATTTTCATTTAATTCAGTCGGTAGCTTAGAGAAATTAAATGCCAAGGGGGGAAAAACATAGGAAAATTTTAGTGTCTGATCTTCTTGTAGGTTTCCTATGATGATGGTTTCTGGAACACTGTGGCTGTAAATTATTGTAAACTATGAAATATTATTGCTGTACTACAAAATATTAAAGGGAATCCCTGAAATTGCAAAGAAAATAAATCAGATTATTTGCATACAAGTAGTAGCTTTGGATTCATATTATAGTAGTCTTCCAAATCTATTGAATGTCCAAAGGCAGTTGATTGATCTCTGCTTTTTTGTTGCTGTTTTTCCCTGTAACATAATTCCTGGGTCATTGTAACTTGGAAGTCAGCTTGGTCAGCTATTTCTTTCTCTGCAGAATCACACATTGACTTGAGTGTATTGCATTAAGTTTTGCATGTCTATGAAACTGGTTCATAAACTGGAGCAAAATTAGTTTACAAAAAACTTTCTATGAGGAGAAGGAGCTATTTCCCAATGCAGGGTAAAGCAGCATGAAACTTTTTTGTTGTGCTTTCAGCATAGGAAATTTGCTGAATAACTGAGATTTGTCTTCCATTTTCCTGTAAGTGTATTTCTAATACCTGTTTGACCTGTGGTTGACTTCAAATACTGACCCTAAGGATATCTTTGCTTGAGTTGGTTCTTGAAAATGAGCTGCAGATATTTCAGCTTTAGGCTTGATCCTGTTTGCAGGGTACTGCTGGAATGTTAAGGTTCATCCAAGCAGCCTGCAGAGCCTTAAATTAAACAGTCAAAAGCTTCAAATGGTAAAACCACTAGAAAGAATGTCTATAGTTGATGTCATCCACTACTGCAATGTAAATTTCCATCCTATTTTTTCTACCTATAAGTTGTGTCACTGAGTCAATAGGTACTATCTTGACTCTTTGTTTCATTGCTAACTAGCACACAAATATATATGCATGATAGACAATTGATGAAAAGGAATGAAACAAGGTATACAGATTTCTTTAGGTAGCGCACAAAGGAATAAGAAAAATAATCCAAACATATTCCAAATCTTTGAATGAAAAATAGGAGGAATCATAGGTGAGTAAAACAATGTGTGACACATAAATCCATGTCTGGGGACAGACTCAAGCTGTTCATATTCAGAATCTATATTTGTCAATTTACTTGTTAAATCATTACAGTGTTATGATGTTTTCATTAAGTGCTATGTGACAGAGTAGGAATATAAGTTTTGTAATGTACATGGCCAGAATGTGCCGTAATGGCTGCATCAGCATGTGGTGACAGTAGGTTGAGATGTTGTTAAAAACGGTGGTATGCCTATTTATATAATTAGGTAAGTGTGGTATTTTTCAATAAGAAAATACAACAAATTTCAAAAATAAATCACCAGTGTTTAGTGATCTGAATTACAAAGAAAAGCATTAATTGTGAATTGCTAAAGTCTGAGTGTTGTTCATATTTGAAGCCTAACATTCCTATCTTTTAACCCAGCTGAAAATTTACTGTCTGTCTACAAAATTGCAAAGCCTAAGTATTAGAAATCAGATATTTAGGTTAGTTTTAGCTCTTTATGTTTTCAGATGATACATTGATTTAATTTGTAGTTGAGGAAGCCAAAGACAGCCAATAAATCATGGCAAAGAACTCAAATGTTTCTCTGCTTCAATATTTGAATTAGTGAATATTAATTTTTAAATTGATTTCCATATGCTAATTTCTGAATTGTGCATTGATTCTCTAGGTTTACTGTGAACTGTGAGTTGTTTAGGGGCTCCTGGCTTTTAGTCCACTTTACTCCCATGCATCTTATTTCAGCATGAATTATAGTTGTAACACATGTTTCTCTGGACTTCTAGTGAATGAGTTGGGGTTTTTTACTGACTATCAGAAATCTCTTACTGAGATTTCAGCTCCTTCAGCTCCTAGTCAGCTCCTTCTCTCTAATGGCTTTTCATTATTTGTGGTAGTCCTACATTTAATTACTATTTATGGAATTCTTTGATAAATAAGCAAGCACAAATTAATTTTGGCTTTGATCATATCCTCAAACAGAGCAGTAGATACACATAGATAATTATACCATTTCCTAATCAATAGAGGAAAGAGAAATTGTTCCTGCAGGTTTAGTGCACAGCTTTTCATATGGAAAAGTTACTGTGTTGTACATACATTGTTTACAGCACAGCACCACACTATGTGTACCAATCCTTTTGTCTTTGTAGCAGATAACGAGTCAGATACGGCTCTTTACTGTCATCTCAGCAGTGAGGTCATCACTTTTTCCATCCCCTTTTTAGCTGTGTAAATTGTGCAGTGATTTTGCAGTACATTTACCCTGACTCGCTGCACATAAACCTGCATGGCACAGGAATTGAACTGTTCTGAACTCCACTAAAATCAGTAGAAATATTCTGACTGACTTCCATGGAATATAGAAGATTAATCATAATATTCATTGCACTTTATAAGGGAAAAAAGGGGGGGGGGGAGAAAAAAAGCACTTAGTAAGTTGAATGCTACATTTTTACTATTTAATGTTCTGTATTTACTTCCAGTTTTATTTTTGAGTTTCTAGGGGCATCAAGATTTTTCCACTACTTATTTTGATATTTCTTTGTTTTCCAAAGCTGCTAAGATTTCCCATCTATAGATAACATATGGTGATAAAAAAAAGGTTTTGTAGTTGTTTTTTTGGGGTTTTTTTTCAGCAGGAAAGGAAGTATTGTCTTTTAAATATGCCTTGTAATACTTGTCCCTTCTAGTTCTGCACGTCATAGTATTCCAGTTTGTTGTAAACCTAAATATGTATGTTAGGTTATGACATCTTTTTGTTTCTCCAAGATGCAGTTAACTCAGAGGGACAAAATACCTCAGCTTTTCATTCGAGTCTGATGACATCCAAGATTTTGAAATTGTGATCGCCTTTGTAACATGGGTGCATTCTGAAGCATGCTCACAGTACTAGTCACAGTATTACCTTACCTTTGATCAGAGGGGCATCTCTTTCTTTGGCAGGTATTGGAACAGCTAGTTACTGACTGCTGCAGCCATGCAATTTACCCAGCACTTCCAGTTTCATGGTCAGTTGGTAGGGATCCACCCCTGTTGTAACACACATTGACATTTTCTATTACTTGAAAATGGAAAGGGAAAGATTTGTTGTTTCCTGGCCTTCTCTAAGATATCACAAGTTTTAACAATTAGAATTAAACAGAAAGTAGAGGGCTGTGTTCCACTTCCCTTGGACAGCAGTGCTGTTGGTTCCCTGGAAGGTGGAGTCAACACATGCGAAATGGTTGGCATTATCTTCCCAGCACATCAGCGTTAGAGTATTTGTATGTCCCTGTGATCCCATTCCTTCATCCCCCAAAGAGATAACCTGTGCCCTATAAAACAAAAGGGAAGAGAATGGAAAGGAGACAAAATGTGGGAGAGGAAATTTAGGAAGGAATGTGATACCTACAAGCATAGACAGCTTGGGTGAAAAGTGTAAAACCAGTTAAAATAATTCATCCTATGAATAATTCTTTTCATCTTGGAAGCCAAATGTTTTACCATAAAATTCAGAAATGACATCCTACTTGTACCTATAACTATTCCTTGGCGATACAGTTAATATGACTATGACATTTTCTTGCATAGGCCCGCCTACGCAGAATTTTGTTCTTCATCCAGTCTGAATTTAAGTCTGTCTTTAACAGCATAAAAACCAAACCAAAGATACTATGTAAATCTTTCAATTTGCATTCATCATGTATAAAATCAGCTTGACTTCTCTGTTTGTTTGTTTGAGAGTAACAGTTAAAAATGGAACTGTGTTTATGCAGATTTAATTTGAGGACATAATGAATACTGATTGTTATATTGAGATATAAGTAAATCTCTATAATAATACACAGGTTTACTCCTAGAATCTCAAATATTTTATGAATAATGATGAATTAATTAATGAGAAGATTTGGTCTGTATAGCTTTTCAGGAGCAGTTGAATAATGCTTTTTCTTATCCTCATTTTGGCTGATTTCACTACAGTCATTCCCTCTTGTGTGACAATATCTTCTCTGGTCTCTTTCAGCAACTAGCAATATCATCACTATCAAGAAAGCATGGTTTATATTCCAGGGCTCTGACTAGTAATGTTGTCAGAGATAATGCCCAGCAGCTGAAATTTAATTTGTTCTCTTGAACCTGTGTTCTTTTTCTGCATCTGCTACATGAGACAAAAGGGAAAGAGCAGAGGAGGTCTGAGATCAAATTCACGCTGTGTGCTTACTTCCTACAGAGAGATTTTGAACAGCTTGGTATCATATGACTGTATGCTCATTATCAGGAGACAAATGAACCATGTTTAAAACAGGACTTGTATGAAGAAAATATAACCAGGAATACATGGGAACTCACTAGAAATGGCAAACAAAATCTGGAGAGGCAGAATGTAGAAGCCAGTGAAGCAATTTAGCTCTGAGGTGTCTCTGTAACAGGCTTCCATCATACCATATCTATGCCAAATCGGCATTGGAACACCAGTGAATGTCTCAATATATCAGAATTTTTAATACCCTTCATGCTATTATGATATTAAAAATCTATATTTCCAGGATTTTTTGAAGTTCCACTTTTTTCTTTCCTCCCCTTCCCTATAGTGGGGGAAATCATCATCCCAGGGAATGGGTGGTAAGAGGAAAAGGTTTGAGAAAAATATTGGTGTGTCACAGAAAAGGAAATATTCATGGAAATCAGGCAAAGAAAGTAACAAAAATAGAGTTATTTCAGCAAGTAATTAAACTGCCAGCTACACACTTGATACTTGTTAATTGGTAGTGCTGACATATGCTATTCCTTTGCGTGCATCCACCCACTCGTTGTGTCCTTAAATCCTTTGCTCGTTTGTGCTCAGTTGTGGTCTTGTTTTCAAATACAGCTTCATTTTGATATGCCATTTTATGAACCATCTAAAAAGCTCATAGATATCATTGAATCCTCACTGGAATAATGTGGAAAATGCACACTGTAGATAAATGTTTGGAATTTATTATTAGTGATACACATGTAATTCATTCGGATAATTATACCCTGAAATAAGCTATTTTATTTCTTAACTCTTGCCTTGGATTTTTCTTACACCCGCATATTGCCGAAGGGATGGCAAGAACAGAGTAGACGACCAGCAGCAGAGCAGTTATCTTGAGCATTCAGGAAGATGTGGAATTGTGTAGCCAGGCTCCTACTTAGGTTGGAAGGACCCTGTGTCTGCATTCACTGACTGGACAAGGAGCACTGGAAAACTGCCTTTGCCTAAACTTATCCTTGTGAACATTTTTCTTACTCGTACTTCACAGTAAATCCCAGGTCAGCTAATCCACTAAGGTTATTTAATGCTACCTGGTCCCTGTGGCATCCATTCAGTAAACTTTAAAAGCTACTTAGCTAGTTTGAAAACAAAGATCTAGGTGTTTATTCAGAGCTCTTGAGTTTACTAAATTGCATCGGAAATCTCCCTACAAGAGGCTTTTGAGAGAAAGCCATTAATTCTCCATCTTGTTGGAGCAAAGCACCATGAAAATAGCCTTTCTTACAGGAAAAATGTTTCAGAATATTTTCAGATCTCACCAAGGCCTCAGGTCCAAAATAGAAAATATATGGATCAGAAAATTTATTAAAAACCTTTTCTAAAAGCAGACAATACAAGAGAAGGTACTTATAAATTCCACCCACCCCACCTCTCTTCCTGTTAGAGTTTTTTCTGCAGCCAGATTTTTTTTTTATGACCTAATATTTCTAAAACCTAGGAGTAATTCAGGGAAAAGGTGTGTATTTTGGGGATTTTTTGGAGGTTTTTTACATGTTGTACCACAAATCAGACCATTTTGAGAAATTAATATGTGTGGGTTTCAATGTATAATAATAATTTAATAATATATAATGTGCTTATTATTTAAATGATTTTATTATTTATAAGATATGTAGAGTAATAATAATTTTTAGAAGTAACTTTCTTCCTCCATCTTTAGTTGGTTTTTTTTTTTCATACTCTTCAATTGTGAAAATATTCTTCCACAAAAATATAGTGGATACCTGCGAAGGAAAGTCCTGGCTTTATGAAGCCAGGTGCCTTTTTTTTCCAGTATAACTAAGGACTGCAAGCTCTCCAGCGTATGCCCCTGAGCACCAAAATTAGGCCTATGCTTTGAACTGGACTCTGGAGAAATCAGTCTTTCACCATCAGCCACAGAGAAAAACTCAAAAGACTAATCTTCCATGTGTAAAGTTATTAACATATTAAATCAAAACATGCTTGATGACAACCTCCTTCACATTCAATTAAATAGTAAGACAAGCAAATTGTAAGCTGGTGGTTGCGAGGACAGCTCAGGGTAGTGGTTGATAGACTCAGTTGGAGAACTCACTGCGTTTCCATCTGCCCAGCTGCCAGGGATACTTTCAGTTACAGGAGTGATTAAAGGGTCCCTCTTACCAGTGTCTTGTACCTTATCAAAAAGTCAGCAAGCAACTAATTTTATGGCATAGTGACAAACAGATATTTTTTGATTGCAGTAACAACTTGACTTGGAACTGAACCCCATTTCTACTTGCCATCTCTCTTTATATCTCCACTTAGTGTAGAGGAGGTTGTCCTTTACGACTGGATTGATTTCTGTTAGGCTACCTGCCAGAGAGTAATGCTTGAAATTTGGCATCTTCATTCTTCAGCTGTTCCATAAAGTACCGTGCTTATAATTTAGTAACTCTAAATTTCCTGTTAGCATTTTTATAAATGGTAGCATAAATGTTCTGGTGGTATTTTGGAGGATGTTCCCAGGGTTTTTAGACATATGTTGCCAAGCGGACTGTCAGTGGTCGGTGTAGACTTTCTTCTGATCAGCATCTGAGACACGAGAAATTATATATACTTTATTGTCTGTTGAGCAATTATGAATGCTTTCAAATGGGAAACAGTCTCTTTTCTAGTCCATATTTCTCTTAACAACTGCAATTGCTTTGGAAAGGGATTGTCTCACAATATCAAGCTTAATTTTGCATTGTGTAACTCAATGTCAAATCTCTCTATATCTATACCTTTGTAAATTTTTCCAAATATACATGGAAAATAGGAGTAATTATCCTCCTTTTGTGATGTCATAAGTAATTCTTCTATTCACCAAATCTGTAAAAAGTGATGCAGAAAAATTATTTGCAATTAGAAGGCTTGACATGCTATTTCCCTTTGTTTTTCAAGGTAGAGATTTTTTTTTCATTTGCTACTTTTTGGATCTTTCAGCAGAAACATATTCCTCTGATTGTCAAAAACTATCATTCAACTCCCAATCTAAGTTTATTCACAGCCAGCTTATAAAATATTTATTTATTTAATTTTTTCCTTTTCCTGCCAGGCATTTACCTCTATCATGTCTTATCACATCCTACACAAATTGCCAAACTTTCTATCTACTTGCCTGGACTCTGTGTTGATAATCATAGAATTGTAGAGTATTTTAGGTTGTAAAAGACCTCTAAGATCATTGAGTCCAACTCTTAACCCAACATTGCCAAGGCCACCACTAAACCATGTCCCTAAATGCCACATCTACAGTACTTCTAAGTACCTCCAGGCGTGGTGACTGAACCACTTCCCTGGGCAGCCTGTTCTGATGCCTGACAACCCTTTTGGTGAAGAAGGTTTTTCTAATATCCCATCTAGACATCCACTGGCACAACATGAGGTCATTTTCTCTTGTCACTGCTTGTTTCCTGGCAGAAGAGACCAACCCCTCCCTCACTACAACCTGCTCTCAGGCCATTGTAGAGAGTGATACAGAAGCACTTGGGTCGTTTCTCCTTGATCCCACTCAAATTACTACTCTTACTCAGTGGAGTCCTAGTGTACCTCTTGTTATAGATATTTCGTTCCAATTCACATTAGGACAACTTTCAGGACAGGGTTTTTCTTAGGAATGTAACGCTTGTAGTTCTGTTAAACCATTTCAATGCAACAATGAAAGAAGCAGTCATGAGAGATAGAGAAAATAACAGAACGGGATACATGGCAACTGTGATGCAATAGGAAGGGAGAAAGAGCAGCAGAGCACACAGCTTGAGATGATATAACCAAGTGACGAGTAGGTGAGGAAGATTCATGCTGGCTGCTCTGCACCATTGCCTGTAAACGTCACTCACTAGCACAGTGCAGTAAATTAGATGACACCCTTTTCTGGTCTTTTTGCCAACTAGAATTATTCAGTTATAAATTTTATAACACTAAATATTATCCTACTTGCAAGTATTATAACTTCTTATTGTCTTATACGACATATTTGTTGTTCCAGTGTGAAGGTTGATATTGAAATAACTTTTCTGTTTCCTTGGTGACTGCAGCTGCTGTCTGATCATAGCACCAGATGCAGACTTGCAAGCGGGATGAGCAACTTACGAGTAATATTTGTTAACAGCAGTGGCCTGCTGCTAAAGAGGAGGCCAAGATTCTGATGAATCTCGATTATAGGGAGAAACTTTTTTAATTAACTGTGCAAAACTTGTTAAGGACACGCATTAGCAATTTGCATTCAAAAGGTATCAAATAGGACAACCTGTTTGATAAGAATATCAATAATGAGAGTTTCTTTTCTTGGTTTTCAAGGAAAGAATTACAAATCAAATCTTATTAGTGCTCATCTTGTTTGCATCTGTTTTATTAGCAAGTGCATAAAGAAATAGTCATTGTGATAACAGAGTAATACATTATAGTTTCATAACCCAATTAAGCTGCACTGATTACATGGAAATGAATCCATAAAGGATTCAGATTATATCATCTCAACGTTGTTTACATTTGATTTTTAATCTCTCTCATTCATTGTGTACTATTAACACCTTTGACATGCTAAGATGCCTTGGTTTTGTTTGTTTCTAGTTGTATTGGCAAAGCAATGGATTTTTTTGTGTGTGTCACTTGCTCTTACTGCTATTTGCTTGCTACTGGAAGAGTGCAAATGAGTCATGTAAACAAAAATAATATAAAATTACCTTTATGTTTACTGTAATTAGCCAGTGTCACAAAGAAAATAAAAAACTTCCATGCAGTGCTAGGTCAGAAATGTTGATTGTTGTTTAGAAGAATGTAACCCTGCAGTTTCCAAAACTAGAAGGCATTCTGGAAAGTCATGAGTTTGTATCAAAGTTATGAAACTACAGTTAAATGTGATTTAAATTCAATGCTAGGAAAGAGCTCATTATTTAAGGAAATGTGTAGCAACCTAAACCAAGAATGTATGAGTAGTATAAATTGTGTTATTTGGCTTAGTGATGCCACCTTTGCTGCACTAGTGATCCACTTTAATAGTATCTAGAGTTTCAGGGGAAAATGTTATCTTTTTATAGTGTGATATGAAAATTTTAATGTCTAATATATTCTGCGAGAGACTGTAGTATGTTTTACTACTTTGATCTTTTCAGTGTTCAGTATTTTGATTGGCTGGACATTTTGCTTCTTCCCCACAGGTTTCTGAGACTGTAAACAGGGGAAAAATTAGAGTAGCCAGTCAGTCAAATTATAGAATATTGAAAAGGTCAAAGCCATACAGGACTGCACTTAACTTATAGAATATATGAAGCATTAAAAATATAATAGCTTGTGCCATGGGTTGCAACAAGAGAGAATAATGCAGTAGGTTGAATCTGTACCTATGGTGGTAATTATAATAAAAATGGAAAATGGTGCAACCACAGCCTACTGTCCTTCTGACAGCCTTTTGAATTTTAATATAAAGGCTTTTTGAAAAGTGTTTTGCATGTAGAGCTAGAAATGTATTTATTTGTAAGTTTATTCAAACTGAGGTGTCATACAAGTTCAAACTGTAACTTCATTTATAATTAGTGACTGATTGTAAAAACAAAGGTACAGAACAAAAGCACAATTGTTGTCTCTCATTTTTAATGCTTTGCATAACATAATGAATACAGAGATGTGATCATCATTATAGAAATGAAAAGTGGTCAAAATGTCTGATCTGGTAACTTGGTATAGTAACTTTAAGAAGTGATGTTACAGGCGAAGATAAAATTTGTCCAAAACCCACACATATTAGCTTTTTCAATTCAGATATTATTTTCCAAAGTATTGGCAGGGGAAATAATAAGGGGTAGAAAGTCTTTATTTAAAAATTAAATTTTAAATTCTAATTCCATTGTTCTCATCTTAGCAGAAAGAATGAAACTGTTTTCTTATTTGAAAACTAACTAGTTTTTAAAATCCACCTACACTACTTTTTTTCTTCTAGTTCCTTTGTAAGTGTGAATTGTATGACTCCCTAATGTCTCTATGTGGGCCTGAGCTGCAATGGAAACATCAGGATACATAGTTAAACTCTGCCAAGCATGTTTTAGTAATTTAAAACTACTTTTTAAACTTTTAGAAATTTGCAAATTCAATTGCCATTGTACCCAGCAACGAAGATACTAATTGGCTTCCCACTTATTAGTGGGGAGTGCTTTGTGGGAAAAGTAAGGAGGGATGCAAAGTGTAAGAGATGAGGAAAAATAGAAGAGTTAAAGGGATTTCCAGCCATATCGGGTAGCCTTTTCTACTAGTTCATCTCCCTTCTAATGACATTTACTGTTTGCAAAATAGCCAAAGTTGATGTTTCACAATATTTATAGTGATTTCTTTTATTATAGTGCAAATGCTTCTGGGCTAAGAGTAATGCTATATCTGAATATATTTTTATGCTGTAGTATTTCTTGGTGAAGTATTTAATGATTGAAAAGAAGCAATTGCCATGTCCTGGTTCACATCTTGTTAATTAGGGTACAGACAGATTTTCCACAGTATTTGCATCTCTACTATTTGTGTCAAATGGTAATGTTTATGTTGGGTGGCTAAATCTGTGAGTTATGCAAATGTTAGTAACAAAATTTTCTGTTTGTTAAGAGTTTATGTACCCAGTAGGACTATGGGCAGGAGAAGAACATCTATGAGGCCCTGTATTTGTGATATCCTGATTTTTTGTTGGAAATATATAGTAGCACTATCTTCAGCTAGGAACTAGGAATATATAGGAATGTGTGCCAAGTGTCTGCCCAGCTCAACTGATGACTGATATCTCTTAAATACACAAATAAATAGGAACATTAGTGTTTTTAGCAATGAACATAACTTCCCATTCCCTCTTAAAATAAATATTGGTACTGTGAGAATAAAACTTTGGTACAACAGCAGAATTTTCTCCCCATACGGGGGTTTGGAAAACCTAATGCCTCCTAGTGACTGCTCAAACATGCCCTCATGTGTTTCCAGTTTGGTAATCCTCTTCTAGCATTGCCTTTCTAAAGGAATTTTAATAAGAGCAATTCATTCTTGTCCATTTGCTGCCTTCTTTCCCTCTTGGAGAATTCACATGGCAATTGTTGCAGCTGCATTGTTGATGCACCTCTAGCAGACTGGTATGCTTTGTCAGACGTCCAAGGGGTAAAACTGTAAAAGGATGATGAGTATGAAAACTCCAAAGAATTCACAGCCCTACATTCAGAGTTGGAATCTATAGTCTGGAAGAGCATCTAGAGGTATCTGTCCACCTACCTTCCCAAAGGCAAATCAGTTGAGCCATGCCATGCCTCAAAGGTTTGTTCTCAAAAAAATTCCAGTGAAAATTCAAGCTTCACCTTTTCTCCACTGCTCACCTGTCCTTTACAGAATTCCTGGAACAGAGGAACTGTATCTCTTTGACTATGATTCATTTGCATTGTCCTCTACTGGCTATGCTCATGGAGAACAGTATTCTTCACCTCCCTGAAGTTCCTTTATCCATATTTGTAAGCTCTTATCTTCCTTTTCTTCAATATTGGTTTTTAAACTAAAATTAAAAAAAAAAAAAAAAAAAAAAAAACCCACACCAAAAAAACCAAAAACTGATGAACAAATAAACATTTTTTTGCTTCCCCAGTCTGCTGTCCTGGACTGAATTATGCAGAACCTAACATAATCCATCTGAGTCAATCTTATTCTGGCTAAGTAGACTGGACGAATTCCTTTGCATTCTCTGTGCATGACATTTCTCTTTGCATTAACTTATTCCATAATACTTTTTGGCTACAGTGTGATATCAGATATTGTAGAATTGGTCTTCACAAATACAGAACATCTATTCCATGACTAAAATTATGAGGCACTGTGGATATTCAAATACTCTGAATACTGGTTTTTTAAATTTTCAAATGAAATTTAAAAATTCAGGCCAGAGAAAATCTCAGGCAACTCTGCTGACTTCTAATGCAGATGGAGGATTAGGCAGCATGAAAGCAAATTAAATCCAACATGCCAGATATGAGGTTGCACATACTGGAAGTAGGCTGAAGATTGTAACACTTGCCGTGTTGGCCAGGACACCTCTCTTCTCATCTGAAAAAAGAGTTTGGCTGTCTGCCACTGTCTTCTAATCCTTGGCCTTCCCCAACCCTGATAGAGAGGGGTGAAGTATGGAGTACTTTGTGGGTAGCAGTTTGACAAACAGCAGGGCTCTGAACAGTGTGTTTGTTTAATTTTAATGGGCAACAAATACAGACATTTAAAAATGTAGATATAACTGTGTTAGGGGGAAAAATGTAGATAAACTTGCTTGCTATTTGATCATTCTTCTAGCTTTATTATTTTCTTCCTCTTTGTTTCTTTTAGATCATCAATTGTGTGTGGGTTTTTTAACTCCAATTTTAAATTTAGAAATATTCTCAGCAGTCTTTTAGAAATCACAGACAAGAACATAATTTAACACCTTTCCTTCATAATAATATAGAGGTATGAAAAATGCCAGTTTGCTGTACTTAAGTACTATTCTCAACCGAAAGAACAAATTTTACAGTAGATGGATGACTGAATATGTTGGGTGGATGAGTTAGCTACACTGAAACTAGAAAAATACGTAATACCAGCAAAAGACCTCCACTTGTTTTAATTCTCTGTAATTCTTCTTACAGCAGAAGGCAACAGATTTTTAGTAGTGGAAAAATATACAGATTTAATGTCCTGTGTGTGTCAGAGGGGAAAAAGCAGCAAAAAGTAGTGTAGGATGTGTGTATAAACTAACCAAGAGAGGGAGAATTCATGGTATTCAGAAAACACAAGTTATTTCCAAACTGGTAAACTAAGATGATGTACCAAATTATATTTATGTAATTATTTGAAACAGAAAACTAATATAATTCTTAACAAAATAGATCTGTCTGGGAGGCAATTTCTATCTGGGGGGCAATAATATCCTCTAATCAACCCACAATAAAGGTTCTGTTCCAAGACATTTCTGAACAGACATAGAGAAGTTTTCAATGCTAAAATGAAATGTGCTGTTTACCAACATGCCTCATTGTTGATGTTTGTGGCAGAAAATGTCATTGGAACTCCATAGTGTTGGCTTTGGGCTGATGGGTTCAGTGGATTTTGTCAAAGTTGGGCATATACTCACAGCAGATTTATGCTACGCTCATCATGTGTCACTTGGTTTGTTATGTAAATGTAATGAGGTATTTTTTCCTGTAAAATTAATCAGAATTATTTATGCAATCTGTTTTCTGCATGTTATTGTAGAGAGCATAATAGCTGGTTTCATTTTTTATGATGCCAAAAGCATAACAGATAAATCATTAGATACAACACAGACTATCAAAATTTCCAGTAGAAGAAACCAAGTAATGTTGGCATTAAAATCCAGGGTGTTGCTTTGTCTGTTAGGGACTGTGTCCTGCATGACACATTGAAAATACTCTAAACTGGAGTTCTCTGTTGCTAATTTTATGTGTACTGATTGGGTATTACATATTGTAACATTTTCCATGTTGGCCAGGATGGACACCTCTGTTCAGATCTGAAAAAAGGATCTGACTGTCACCCACTGTCTTTTAATCCATGGCTTTCCCCAACACTGCCAGAGAGAAGCATGGAGCACTTTGAGGATAGCAGTTTGACTAGGCATGGTCTCATTTTTCATGGTCTGAGACTTGGTTTATGTTTTATGGCTTGTAATGAGATTGGTTTGTTCCCAGCAGAGTGTATTTAGAGAGTCTCCATGGAGGTAAAGGTGACTCTGTCTCGCTATTTTCCCCTTCAGCCAGCAAACCATTGTCAAAGATATCATATTAGCATGCAGGTCCTGTAATTCTATTTTATTTTTACAGATTTATCAGGATTTTTTAAAAATATATATATATATAGAGCGAGAGGGGTAAGTTTGTATTTTTTGTTTATTTGTTTACTATTACTATACTCATAATGGTAAACCAGTGACTGCAACCAGTCAGCATCAACATTCACCATGGAGGAATAAGGTGAAGAGCAGAGAGAACATGATAGCTTTAAACTAACCCTAACCTAACCCTTCCTTGAAAACTCCTGTAGTTTTATTGTCAGTGTATAGGCTTGACACTGTCCCTAGGAATTATCCCTTCCATTTCTCTTCCTCTGCCTTCCACAAAATGGCCTAGGTTCCATTTTACCAGATCACATATCATTTGAGCAACAGACACAGCAACATTTTATAAATTGACAGCTATGACAGCAAATCAAACTGATGTCAAATGTTACACAAAAAATCTCATTTTTCCATGCATAATTTAAGGCTCCTAAAACAAAAATGTCTGGCAGTTTTAATACTGGAATACTGGTGCATATATACAGTTTATTTTTGTATCTCAAAATCTTCATTGCACCAATTGTCACAGCATTAACAACCTTGATATTGAAGTGATTTAGGAGCTATTTTAATGTGCCTGTGCATAATACAGTAAAGTTCGCTGTATTTTGATGCAGTAAATTTCTTTTTTAGTTAAAAATCAGGTGTGATTACAGCTTTCTCAAATTGGTTTGCTATTTCAGAATAAGAGAGAAGAGTGTTGTTATTGACTGGAATTTTGGCCAGCATTTTGCAGTTCTTAGGCATGAATCAGAGAAATACTGGGGATCCTACCACTGTGTTGAATCCAGTGGTTATTTAGGAGCCTAAATAGGAGGCAGGCATCTTAAGCTGCACTGATCTATGTGATACCTCTGCTTATATATCAATGGCTCTACCCTGATTATTCCCATTTAAGAATTCCAGACCTACTCAGGTAAAAAAGAAATTTAGGTTTTGTGGCCATGAATTGGACAATGTCACAGTATCAACTGTTGAAGCAGCTCAGTTTTGTGTCCTTTCCTTGCTCTGGACAAGGATGTGCTCTAGCCCTGCTGCAAATTTCATCCTGGAAAGCCACATCCATCATTTTTTTGCCTGAGAGAAATGTTAGCATATTTATTACATGTTGTTTTCTCAGGAAGATGAACAGAAATTGAGATGTAACTATGAGCATTGAAGCAAGTTTTTAAAATATTTCTTGAAAATATTCTCATTATTTTATTCTGCCAATTGAACATATAGATCTATAAGTCAGATCAGTTGAGAGACAAGTGTTATCTTACAGAAACAACAAGATTTAGAAAAGGATTTGAACCTGAAAAATTAAACTAAGGACTAATCCTAGTGTTTTGATCTATATAAATGATTGGGAGTGGTAATAGAAAATCCCTTCTATATTGTGCTGATGTCAGCTACAATGTATGTGCAAGCTAAGTTGCAAAAACTGCTTGCCTGCCAACTATAATAGCTAATAGCATGGATTTTCTCATGCTAAGACATTCTGCTTGTTCTGTATGGATGATTGTATTCAATAGACCTGATTTTCTAAACTAGAAGAGAATCAATGACTGAAAAATTTTATTTGACTGGTTTGCTTACCAGATAGATCCATATTAATATAAGACATCCTGAGAATGACAACAAAGAGTTACAAAAATCTCAGCTTCAGTTTTGTCCATGATGTGTCCTGATTATCCTGAGTTGCAATATTTGATACTTTCATTCATCATTTCATTATTATTACTCTTGACAAAATTATACATTTTGGAAGTCTTGCAATTGAAACCTAATTTGTTATCTCACTGTATGACAAAGAAGCTTTTGGAACAAGACATGATAAGGATGTTATTTTCTCTCACTCAGATCAGTTCAATCTTTGAAGTCCTTGAAAGTGAACTGCATGGTATTTCACATTATTGTAGAGTGCTTTGTAAATCCAAAAATTTATGGCAAAGAAAACTAGTGCTTTTCTTCACATTTTACCTGTAAGGGAAACTGATGTGTAGAGAAATCGAGAAATTTGTTCATGACTAGGGTCAGCAGCAGCAATAAGAGCCATAATGCCAATAGAGAGCTTGTTTGTTAGTCCTTACCTGTTTTTGTGAAGAGCAGTGCTGGCCTGGCCTTGGGCTGTTGAGGTTTCCTAATGGCTGCAACTAGAACACAGAAGTTTTCTGTGAGCTTTGTTGCCCATTTTGCTAAATACACTATTTAATCCTGCTGCTATATTTGTTATATCCTGGCTTTTTTTTTTCTTTTTTTTTTTTTTGTAAAGGTCTGTCGTGGGTTGACAGCCTTTATCCCAATATCGTGTGTTGTGTCTGGCAGCTGTGCCTTTTCTCTCTCTTCCCCCCCCCCCCGGCCATCTTGCTGCGGCGGGGCGGGGAAGAGAGGGGGGAGTGTTTGACCAGGTCTTTTTGCTTTTGGCTTTTGCTGCTTGGCTTGGCTAGCCGCTTTGCTTGCTTGCTTTCTGCTTTTTTTTGTGCTGTTTTTTTTCCTTTTCTCTTGCTCCCTCTTTCTTACCCTCCCCTGAAGATACTGGACCAGCTCCGGACGTGACCTGAAGACGTCCAGGACATCCGAAGCTTGCAGAGAAGCGCCGCGCCCTCTCAACACACAGTCTGTTTTTTCTGTTTTCTTTTCTTTTCTTGTGTTGGGGAGTGTTCTTTTGTTACTTGTAAATAAATAGGTTTTGTTTTCCACTTTGCTCCTCCGAGAAATTCCTTCCCGAACCCGGTGTTGGGGGAGGGGTGGTTGGAGGTTTGTTTTGTTTTTGGGGGGCTCCCTTTTGGAGATTTCCCCTAATTTGTCCTAAACCAGGACAAGGTCTCATTCATTTGAACACATGGAACATAATACGTCTCCTCTGTTTCTGAGTAGGTTCTTTTCTCAAGCTGTTATTGTAGCAAAAACAATTTCAGTGGAATTCCTTCAACTATATAGAAAATTCCTTTCATTTTCATTTTTTTAATTCAATACTTAGTGGCGTACAGGGTTTGGCTGGGAATTTTCTCACCACACCCATGGCACTAAGCTATTTTATGATTTACGATCCAATAACTTGATTTTTCTTTCTTTTCCTTCAGCAAGTGGCTGGGCTGAAAATGCAAATTTCAGTTTTGCAAGGGTGTGATCGCTGACTGTCAATGTTCCCTACAGAATAAGTTGTTCTACTAACTCACTCTGTGGTTATGTGATCTACAAATGCTCAGTACTGCGAGAACACAGCTGCCATCAGCCATAGTAACCACTTCTTTGCATTCAGAAAGTGGTCGTGGCGATGTGCACAGCAGTAGCTGATGTTGCTGGTCTTCATATCTAAGTCACAAAGGATGAGCATTAGACTGCAGGCTTCACTGGAATAGGAAAAAAACTTCCACCAGGATATGACACCTACCAAAAGAGAAGCACAAGCTCAATCCTATGCTATTCCTTTCCTTTCAATGTAAATAGATTTTATTGAGTGAAGTGGATACAGGGACTATCCCAGCTAATAAAAGTCATTCAAGGATATTGAGCTGAACTTAATGTGTCCTCCGAAAGACTTGCAAGAAAATGTTCCTTGTTAAAGTATAACAGATATTTAGAGTATTTTAATATTTGCCTATATCTAGTGTAGACCTGCAACTGAAAAACCTTGTGTGGACATCAGTAAGAATCTGATAATATTTGATGTAAAGTAGAAGTGGTTTTTATTTGTGTACTGGATTGCTCTTGGAAGCACATTCACTGAGTGAATGACCTGGAGTGAACTGGCATTGAAAGGAAGCTGGGTGGACTGGAATAGGAAGAAAGCTCACAGAACTTAAGCAATAATAAATAAGGCTGTAGTTGTTGGGTATGGTTTTCAGACATATTTTTAAATGTTAGAAGTTGTCTCCTTTAGGGCCTGCTGTGATGTATTCAAAGAGAGGTCCATAGAAAATTGTTCTCTCTTGGATTCTACCCTCTGCTTTGGTTCCTGGCTTGTTATGGTTCAGACATGATACACTTCATTTGTATTAAGAAGAATGTTCCACATGCCACTGATTTTCAATTTACTTCATTCTACTCCATTTCAAATTTTTTGCTATTTTATTGAGGAGGGTGGGGTGATAGTGGGGTGAGAAGATATTAAATTGACAGGAGAAAAATATTGTCTCCTATAAACACTAAGGTAGTTGGAGGTGCATAAATATAGGACACCCAAAAAAGAGATTTGACTTTGTGAATATCCAGGTCAAATATTTTTTCTCTATTAGAAAAGCTGATTAATAGGTGCTAGGATGCTATCTCATATAACTTAGGAGAAACCTCTCTGATTTTTTTTTTCTTTGTTCATTATCACAGAATTTTGTTTCCTTTTCCACTTTAAAAAGCATAACATTCTCTTTTTTTTTTCTTTTTTTTTCCTGCGGTCTGCCTTTTAGCTACTTAATCTTTTTATTATCACCATGGTACAGTCTGTCTGGTGTATATTGTAACATTGACTGTCAGAGGTAATTGAGGGCTATAAGGCACAGACTGCCCACCTATTAATCAGCTTTCTGAGTTCTGACCATTTGACAGAAGGTGTTAAAGAAGTTTGAGTTTCATTCTCAGATTTGACCTATCTGGCAGAACTGTTAGCCTTGGAAGTGATCATTGCTATGCATTTAACACTGACAGGGTTAGTCAATCAAAATTTACTCCACTAATAAATTCTATAAACTTAATAATATTAGAGGTCCAGAACAACACAAAAACCCCTGCCTTAGTTCATTCTCTATGTTAATACTAATGACAAAGAGAATCTGTGATTTTAAAAATGCATAACTGTTATAATTTAAAATCTGACCTTTATCTAAAGTGTTCTGCCTGCACACCTACAATTTCCTCTAAAGAGCAGATTTTGAGTTGTAATTGTTATCAAGAATGTCTCCCAATTTCCTTTTCAAATGTTTTAAAGAATGCCTTTTTATAACACTATAAACCAAATACTTTGGATTAATACAAGTTTTAGCTGAAGCAAAAATTTTAAAATCAAAACCAGAAAACATGTGGTGTACCTTCAATTGAGATATAAAGGTGTAATATGCAGTAACTGGCCAAATTTCCAGTTAATGCCTATCATTCATTCTGATTTCTTTTTTATTTCATTTCCCTTCAAAGCAGGGAGGAAGATTTTTAAGTGGTGTGATTTTTACCATCTGATATGTCTAAGCTCTTGCATCCATTGTTTTTGTGGTGGACAAACTGAATCAAGGTGAAGGGATGAGAAAATACTTTTTCTGCATCCTAATATTTCAAATCAGACAGTTGACCAAACAGAACTTCAAGTTTGGCCAGGAGGAGTTCTGAGACATCTTTTACTCGTAAGGTATTTCTCATGGTCTAAACTTCTTATCTCATCTTGGGATGCTGGAGGATATAGCTCTTTAAACTCTTTTGTTCCAATAGCTGCTAAGACTTTTCATCTTTAACAAGATATTCAAGATGAAGCAAAACAAAAATCTTATATGGTTAGCTGAAATCTGGGATATTACAGCTGTCTTTACATTTAACTCTTAGTTTGCATCTTATTAAACTTTTTGCAAGTGAATTTAGTGTAAGCTTAACTAATGTCATTAGAGACAGGGGACTTACTTGTCCATAGTTAGACACATTACTGTAACCAATGTACTGGTATTGGGAATTAAGGTTCTTTCAAAAAAAAAAAAATCAAATGCTCTTGAAAAAATGTGCACTTTGATTCTATCTCTGCTGTCTGTATAGAGACTTTAATTCATAAGCATTATTCATTTTTCATTTGCCATGACTTTGAGAAGGAACAGGCACATCAAGACAATTTTGCACTTGCTTGCTCCAAATATTCCACAACTGCATCCAAATCAGTCTAAAACAACAAAATTTTTAGATAGTATTGCTCCTGATTAACCTGAATCGCTCTGATCTCACACCAGCTGAATGAACTAACAGAAAGCTTTTTTCCAGAGCATTAAAATACAACCTGCCTTTCAAGACTGATTTATATTAAGCTGCAGGTTGGTATTTTAGTAAGGTCTAGACTTCTTCAACTGACCTTTTGGATGCTGCTTTTGTTTTGACCATTTTAAGGATGCCAAGAGACCAAAGGGGAAGTTCTAGGACTCTTATCTAATACTACATTTCTAGAGAACAACAGTTGAAAAATATTATCAACATGAAAGGTAATAGAACTAGATATCTAGCACTGAATTTTCATTTTCTCATGAAACCATCAAAAATTGTATTCCTAGAAAAATATCATCTTATGGAAATGATGACCAAACCCCCAAAATCCACAGAGAGGTGGATCTATGTTAACAGACTGAAAACCTTATAATGGTGTGGACTAGCTCTTCTCCAGCTCAGAATGGCTTTGAGTGACCTCCTGTAAAGCCATTATTTTATGTTAATAAATTACCAGAAGGACCATTTAGCAGTAATTTATTAAGTTGAGATTAAATAAGGATGAACTTAATTTACCATTATGAATTAAAGCACTGCTCAAGGCCATAGAGTCTTGACAAACAGGGGAAAGAATGATGGATGCTGGCAGACAGAATCTATTTTTAACTGGTTATTTCTCTGGTTTTGAGTTGTGAGCATTTTGTTCGTAAGCATATTTTAGGAGAATAAGATGATGGGTTTTTTCCCTTGTAATACTTTCTCCTTTTTTTCCCCATTCTTTTCTTCAGTGTCACTTTCTTATTTCGGTAGTCAAAATATTGCCCACTGTATTTGTAAATTGATTGCACAGAAACAAAGAGCTTGAAAAGATTTTTAAAATGAAAATTTTATCTAAATAATGCCTTCTGGATTTTTTTGTAACCTGGTGAATCAAAATATGACATGGGAGGAGATTATGTAGTATAATAGGTTCATTTGTGTTACATGACTGTTTCATGGAAAGTGTCATCTTTCTTCTGTGCACCTTGATGTCAAAATTCCAATGTCGTGCATTAGTGACTAGGCAGAAGTTGCATGTGCTTTCTGAAGAGGAATCAACTATCAGAGTGCAATGAAAACACCGTTTTTGCCATGGGGGAACTCATCATACATCACGTTTTGCTGAGGGGTTTCCTTTACATTTCGTAGTTGAGTTATGCCATGGATACCTGCAGAGGACTTCAGACAGAATAAGACTCTCATAGTTTTTTGACTTACATCCAGCAAAAGTGTCATGTTTCAGAAACTTCATGGAAAGTCAAGACCCACAAAATCTCTCTAGCAGAGGGCTCACTTGGGGTACTTGAAAGCGGGAGTGGGTTATTCTTGTTGATGTTTATTTCCTTATAGCGCTAATGAATTTTTTCTTTGTGCAGTCATCAAATTTTTGCCCCTGGGCTGATTTCCTTGTTAGCAAGAGCCAAACATTCTGGTCAGATTTCTTCACTGAGCTAGGTTTAGTAGATTTTAGAGCTCAGTTCTTTGTATTAATTTAGTCTTAGTGCACTTCCTTTATCAACTTTCATCTGTAACGTATGAATGTATCAGATTTCTCAATATGGCTGATAGAGATGTCTCATTAATATATATTCCTTTTTACATGTAGAAAAACAATCAATATGATTAGCATTACTCTTGCTTTCATTTCAGTGGTTTTTGACATGGTGAATCCTTAAGAAGTTGCAATAGGTTATGGCAAGTGGGTAATTTAATTTTCTGAGCAGTCAGAAATGGAAAGGAGGAGGAAGCAGCTGTAGCTTCAATGCCAAAGGAAATGGCATTGAACATGGCATTGGCACAGGTCCTCGAAGTCAATACAGCTTGTAGCACTGTTTAGCTAGTTTATTCAACTCCTCTTCAACATTACTGGCTATCATGCTAGTCAATTTGTCTTTCTGGCAGTGTTTATTCCCTTGTTGTTGCTCTGTCATTGTGCTTTGGGGTTTGGTTGGATTTTCTTCTGTGAATTAGATTGCAAGACCCATAGTACATAGACTATATTTTTATTCAGTGTTTGTTTAGCATCAATCACTTGATTTGTATCTAGATGTTATGCTGATGCTAGTAGTAATAATATCAATAGCAATGATACCATAAATAATTGTTATCCAGTGGTCATGGACAATATGCACAAGAGCCATATATTGCATGGTAGCTTTGAATTTTGCTTCAGGACATAATGTTGCAATACAAACTATGCTGAAAGAGTCCATTTCAGGGATTTTAAATTAAATATAAAGGATTATGCCTTGTAACTAATGTAGACATCTGAATCAAAGTCTGAAATTTAAATTACACATTTCCAGATAGATATTTAAATGTCAGACTAGTGTTTATTTGTGTAGGCCTTTATTATCTCTTCATCTCTACTGTTTACCCTGAAGAAAATACCTGATGTGCAGATTTGGAAGCTCTTATTTAAATCTTTCTGAGGTGTTGGTTGTTGGTGAGAACATTATAGAACCATCACACACAGTTTGGCACGTTTGGAAGTCCAAATGAGGGTGAAAGAATTGGGAGAACATGAAATCTGACTGGCCATTTTGCTTTAGAAGAGATGGCCCTCTAAGAGAGATGTGTAGTGGATTGCTCTGGTCAAATAACTTTGTCTTGCTTCCACTTGAACTATTCCTAGCTGCTGCATATGTAGAGGACTCAGGCTTCTGTGTTGTCATTTCTTTAACCAACATGAGAACCACACTGCTAATGAAAGCATAACTAAACAATGATTGGGGAATAGCAAAGCCTTATTGAATTTATTTTATTTCAGTGAACTATAGAGCATATTAAATTTCTTAGATGCATGAAAATATTAGAATCTTTATCGCTCAATTAAATTATGCTTTTTCATGCTAACTCTGCTTTAAAAATAAAGAGTACCAAAAGGCTACAAACACAAGACTGAAAATGGACTCAAAATACATAAAATTTGCAAGATATGTTTTTGCTTTAAAATATGCTTATCACTCAAGTAAGTAAACAAAACCAGTTTTTTTGCTGTGGATAAGATATTAAAAGCATTAAGCAAGTCACTCATCTAGTAGATTAATATCTATTCCTGGAAATGATAAAAGAGATGCCTGCATCAGCATTTCAAACATTTTAAAACCTTCAATTTTTATACTGATTTAAGGAAAAATCTATTTACTTCTGGCACTTATTTTTTCATTCTACTCCCTTACTACTCCCACACCCATTATAAAATGAAGTGATTAATTTTCAAGGGAGAGGTAGATTTAATTTCCTGGATTGTCTTTTTGGCTCTCATTGTCATCTGTATTCACTTTTTTTTTTTTTGCCAAGTATTCATTGATTTTTGTTCGCTGCTAACAGATGACAGGTATAACTGTTCAAAACTAATTGATAAAATAGTGCTTGCAATAACACGTAGAAAACAGCAGCAGCTATTAGTTAACTCACCTTAGGTACCCTGCAATATTCACATGGATATTAAAAAAAAAAAAAACAAATAAATTTTAAAAAACCTTAATTTATAGGCCTTAGCACTTATAAAGGATTTTCAAGTTTTAACAAGTAAATTCCTTTTTTTTATAAAAACACTCCAACAACGTAACAAAATAATTACTAATGACCTCTCCAAGCCACTTTGAAATGTGTGGATAGCTTTTAATTTCAAAGGCATGATCTTATTCATTTATTGACTTGTTAAGATAAAGTTTGAATCATGTTGCAGCTTTTGTATGAATCCTTATGTTCTACATCATATATGAAAGGACTACATGGTTAGTTAGCTTATGATTAAGATATTTTTCATTTGAATGCTTCATTCAGAATATACAGGAAGGCTTGTTTGCTTTTGTTGGTTTTTGGTTTTTTTCAATAAGCATTTTTCTTTTTGCACCAGGAATACTATGATGTTCAGCCTTTGTTCTGCGTGTCTCATGATATTTTATGTTATGCTTTGTGGTCTGTCTGCCAATCAGTACAATCCTGGGACTTGGGTGTTAAATTTAACAGTTCTTATAATTTATTTTTTTTTAACCCATCATCTCTTTTTACTTTGGGGGGTGTGTGGCAAGGGCACTTGTGTACTGTGAGGAAAATATCAACAAATGCTGTGCTTTTCAGATGATGCATCTACAAGTGCTTCAGACAAATTTAAGTTCACTCTCTGGCTTTAGAAACACATCAAGCAAAGTTTTTCTAAGGCAGAGAAAGAAAATACAGTAGAGTTTCTCTGACTGTTTATCTGTGTGCATACCCACACTGCATCTGTAAGTGTTACTAGAGCCATGTGCTAAGCCTCTTGTCTTTCTGTGTCCCTCTGTAGTTTTTAAAAGAGTGAGGAATACTGCTTCCTCTCTATTTCTCCAATGTTCTGCTGAGTGGAAATAATCCTGTTCTTGCCTAAAGCAGAGTGCCCTCAGTAATTTTATAATTGTTGAAATCCACTTTTTTCTTCCTTGAGGATGTATTTTTGTTCCTCATAGACCAGTACAACCATTAAAATGGTCTGGTAGTACTACAGGTGAAGCTCTAATTCTGCCTTTTTAACGTGTATCATGACCCCATTTTATTCAGATTGTCCTCTGAGTTTTATCTGGATGAAAAGTCACACTGTGCTCCTGTGCTCCATGGCACCTCCTCTCAGTGTAGCAGCACTACAAAGGGAGTTCTGGACTATCTGCTCACTAGCCTCAAAGCCCTCAGATTCTTTTTTTCCAGGAAAGTCCACTTTAATTACCAGTAGGAGCTGCAGTTTTTCATGTAGTGGGATATGATACTATTAGTCATTCCTGTAGCTTTTAAATAGATTCGCTTCCTCTTTGACTATTCCCCTTGAATAAGCTTCTGCATAACCCATGGTCTTGAACTTCCACCATTATTCAGTTTATTTTTTTTTTTCTCAGCTGTTACTGGAGGGCTTGAGTTCCAGCATGCATAATTTGACACAATGCAGTCTCAGGGAAAGATGGGCAGGAGAAAAATGTCTAGGTGAGAAGGAGGAGGGTTCTGCATTCCAGGATAAGATGCTAAATTTCTTGTAGCCCTTCCTCTCTGGCAGCAGCTGCATCCACTGGGAAGAGCAAGGAAACTCAGACTTCACATATTTGTTCCTTGGGGTTGGGGGGGACATAAGGCATGGACAGGTTTCTGTGGCTGTGCTTCAATTTTAAGCTGCATATAGTGAGCTGACTGTTATTCCATAAAGTCCTTGCCCTTATGTCTTTTGAGAGGTTTCTACTGCAGGAATTTAGAAAAGTACTCTGATTTTATTTTTTTTAACAGCTGTAATTACAACTGTTTTCCAAAATCCATAAATAGCAGTAGTTCTTAGAAGGCATTCCTAGTAACGAATGCAAGGGGTTCCAGAAGGTATGATGTTTGATCCCAGTTTTTAGTAGGAGAGCAAAGACTTTCTCAGTACTTCCCCTACTTGAAATCACACAGAAAGAGGAAATTTAACTAACAATATTCCATTTGAGTCAGATGACAATATTCTGGTGCATCATTTTTCTGGCAATTAATGCACCAACAGTCTGCAAAAATTCACTAAATGTTTCAATTGTTGCTGCTCACTAGGATGGATTCAGGAGTAATGAGACACACCTGAAGTCACATCAGAGTGGCACAGAGCATTGTTCCCTTCTTTTATAAAATCCCTGTGTATGTCAAACTAGTAACCTCTGGTTAGCTGACTGACATTTTTTTAACCAAATTAGGTTATATGTCATGTGAAACAGATGAAAAGTTCAGTCATTTTTCTGGTATTGCCACTGTCTGAACCTTCTTACCTTCTCCAGTGGACACACTGGGAAGTGTCAGTCCCACTTGCACCTTTAAAATAAAAAAATTCGTGAGAGTTCATTTTTCAGGGGGAAGGGTGCCACAGCAAATATTTCCATTTGCAGAAAAGAGCAGAGGTTGGAGAGCATACTCCAGTACTGAAAATTTAGCTCATTTTATTATAAAATTTACATGCTGACGATGACCTCAATGAGTTATTCTATTGCTCCAGAAGCGGGGCGGAGATTGCACCTTTTGACCAGCAAGAGGCTATTGAGTTATTACATTGGATTATGTCTTAATACTGGAAGGAGAATTGGATTGTTAATAAATTAGTCTTCCTTTAGGTCTTAGCAAATAGTATCTTCACAAAGACTTTGTCTCTGACCAAAGAAAGCTGTCATCATCCTATCTGATGCAGAATAGTTTTTTATTTCATGAAATGATGAA
The DNA here is from genome assembly GCF_027887145.1 of Ammospiza caudacuta. Lineage (NCBI taxonomy): Eukaryota > Metazoa > Chordata > Aves > Passeriformes > Passerellidae > Ammospiza > Ammospiza caudacuta. The sequence goes on along the minus strand of NC_080595.1, from coordinate 40,742,439 downwards.
ATCTGCCAAGCTCATTCTAAATGTCTCAAGTTTGCCGAGCTGAAGTGTGAACTACCTGTTGGTTCATTGTCACTGCTTGACACTTACAGTGGCAAAGCTGGACTTGATTGTAGCCTCTCTTTAGTAGCTCATCAGTAGAAAGAGCTTTTTTCCTGTGTTTGCATTCCATGTTGAATCTCTTAACTCTTGCTAGCATTAAAGACTTGCCTCACTTGGATGGGGCATATTTTGTACTGGTGAAGCTCATGTATACCAAACTTTCAGTATGGTTTTGTAAGTTCCATATCTTTTTGTCAGGCATCTCTTAATGAAAAAAGCTGGGTCCATCAGTCCATAACTTGCTTGATACAAACCACAGTAATTACTATAATTAGTATTCACTGTTCCCCATGCTACTTAAAGATACTTCAGTATCTCACATCTGCAGAAAAATAAAATTTTGTTTTCTTACTTTATGTAGGCTGATAACAATTTTATTTGATACCTAAGAACCCATTTGAGTGGACCAAGAGCTCAAAGATTTTATGCTGCAAGGAAGATCAATGTGCCTGAAGATATTGTAATCAAGACTTTATACTACATTTTGCAGAACAGAAAATCTGTAGGGCAAAAGGGAATATTACTATCATTTTCCTGCCTCAAATGATGCTACTATTAGATTCCTTTAACAATACTTTTGTTATGCATTTTGTCTCTGGACTTGGTGCACAGACCATCAGATTCAACTCCTTGTCCATCACCAGTCAAGGATGAAAACTGCAAAAGTGAATTTCAGTTATTTACTGATGCTAGATCACGAGTAAAATGTTTAAAAGATGGGTTAAATCATTTTAACAAGGTTTTTAATCTGGATCTACTATAAAACTACTCTCTCTTTGATTCAAGAATCAATACACAACAAAATCCTGCTCCAAAATCCAACTTACTCTTGGGTGTCCAGGATGGATTCTTGATTTTGTTGTTCAAAGAGGTGATGTACACATTTCCTTCACTTCCCTTCCTTCCTGAATTAGTGCATATGGTAATACTATATAGCCAAACTATAGATAACCCCAACTATAAGCAAATGAAGCAACATTTTCAAGACAATTTGTGGCCTCTGTTCCATTCACAAAATCCCTAGAAATTATTTTCTAGAAATTCTTGATTGCTCACTGGATCTAAATAATTTTTATCTTTTGTTGGTTTCCTCAAGTTTCATTGAGGTGCTGTTTGTCTTCTGCATCCTGAAATTAATCTTTTACCCATTTTATTAATTTTTCTACTGTTAGTTGTTGAAGTCTGTTATTAGACTTATTTTACCTGTCAGCAGTTGTGTTATTCAATGAGGTCTTGATCTTGTACTGATTTCTATAATTTGAAATCCAGTTAATCTAATTATGGCATGTTCCTTTTAGGGTGGAAGATTCTTGTTTCACAAATACACTGATTGTCAGAAAATCTCCCTAAGCATGGGCATATAGCTGCCAAATGTCTGCTGAGACAGTATTGTTAATGTGCTTGTTAGACATGTCTTATCTTTTTCTATCTACTAGAGGGTCCCTCATCTTCCATGTAAGTTTCTTTGGCAAAGGTATCTGTGGTCAAATATTATTGATTGTGAGCTGTCAATTTTCTTGTGTCAGTTGGCTTACCTATTTTGCAGATAAATGATTGTCTAAGAGAGACTTGCAGATAAATTATTGTCTAAAGAGGTAACACAAAATGCAACTTGAATTCTGACAAAATTATCTACAGAAATTGCTATTATTTCTTCCATTTATCCTTGGAGATGAAGACTTTCATGAAATCTCTGAGGTTATATCTTTCTCTTACACTTCTGCTGTGATACAGTACATGCTTCCATGACCCCTCTCCTCATGTCTGTCGGTATCCTAGAGAGTACTAACAAGGAGCATTGCCAGGGGAGCCCATTAGGAGTGTTGGGTGAGCAGGGAGATCTCTTGCAGACATACGCTTTGGCTAATTGTACTAACTATTCAGCATACAGCCTTTTCCCTCTAGTCCAATAATTGTGTTTACATTCACAGACTGCCCACAGGTTCTTGCTCTTTGCTGCTGGACTGAACCTTGCCATTCCCATCTCAATCAGTAGAAAAACACTGCAAAGTCTGAGTTTTGCCACACAATTAAAAAGCTCTTACAGCAGCAATGATGTAAGTGCCACATTACACTGAACATGGATTATGATTTTTGTCATCTGGCATTGCATCATAATTGGGCTTAATTCTCAGATTCTGCATGACAGCATAGCATTTTCACACTGGGCAACAGCATGACGCAAAATGTTCTCCAGATAGAAGGATCTTCCATGAAATGGTACCGGGTAATCAACCTCTATGCCCTGTGCCTGAACTACGTAGAAAGCTGCTCAGCATTCAGATGTTTTAGCCTAAATTTCACTCTGAACTGAGGGTCAGTTCTTCATGGTTGGAAGGGTTTTGTCAAAAACAGAACCTGGTATAGTTTATAAGAACTTCATGACTATATGCCTCTCTTAGTAGATGAAATTTTTTTTTATAGATGTGTTCTACTAAAATAAATTTTCCTTGAGGTACTAAAGTATTCTTGATATTTAAACAGACTATCATAATTTTACATAAGAGGGTATATTATTCTCTGTATAAAAATATACATTAAAACAAAAACATACAGCTATGTACTTACACCAGAAATTATTGCCTTAGACACAGATAATAGGCCTTATGAAATCCTAAGTCTCCACATACACAAATATAATATTCCAATAGGAGGGTTTTACTAAAATATGAATTATTAATCATTAAGTACAATTGTCACCTTATACTGAACACTTGTCTCCTCCTTTTGAACTCAGGAATGAGAAAATTGTGATAGTTGTTTAATCACAAGAAAGCTGGCCTATTGCTAAAAGTTCAGGGGGTTTTAAAATATTTGAAATTAAGATCCTTAGAAGTGTGGTGCACATTCAATATTAATCCACGTAGATATTGGAATCTGTATTTTTTTATTCAACAACTGAAAAGTGATATCATTAGACAGGCCAACACTTGCTGTCTCCTTTGGAGCTGATATTGCCAAATTGGCACTAATAATCACTTCTGGTTTTTTCAGCATTGCTGAGTATAAAATGACTTTCTGCATCAACTGCATGTGTCTCTATGGCCATTCCAATATATTCCTTCATAATCATATGCAATTAGAATGTCCCATAAAGACTTTCAGATTTTTATACCAAATTTTGTAGGTTGTTTTTTGTTGAATGTTCTTGAGAAGCAGAAAAGAAAATGCTTATAGAATCCAAGTTGTTCAAAGTACAATGGCTTATCTTACTTTCTTTGTTAACCTTCTGTTGCCAAAAACATAAAAAGCTGAATTAGTAGTGCACTGATTTTATAAACAGAAAGGTTGTCTAGAGAACTATCCTTAAGTCATATTTTCTAGGGGTTTGTTTTTTCACTTTTTAATCAATATTTTCAGAATCTGTTGCATTTTGTAATCACTTGTGTTTTTTTAACCTACTTTTATTTCTTTCCCCATTCTCTGATGTATGGCTTATTCAGATATCTATGGCAGTATGAACTTAGCTTTCAGAAACTAAATAGGTTGCACCATTTTCACTTGTATTAGCAAACTCCTATGATAATTTCTTCACGATAACAAAGAATTGGTGCAGTCTGAGGTATGCAGCATCTATTCCTGCCACTTATTTTTTACTTGTCATAAATTCCACCTATACAGAATGTGTAATAACTTGCCCTGAGGATATTTAAACTAATCTTCATGAGACAAATGTGTTCTCAGCACTTACTGATGGCATGTAAAGTTCATCTCAGCCCTTGGAGTGAGCACATATTTGTGCTACATTTTTTTCTGTCTTAAAAATTGCAACTCAATTTTCTAATGTGCTTTAGGTTTTAAACACTGATACAATTCTTTTTTTGATGCCAGGATTATGCTGAATTTTGCCTTGATGGAAGTATTTTAGCAAAATATGGTGTTAACAATGGCCAATGGCAATAGTGCCTGCAATATTAGTTGATTACTTAAAGTGAAGGATAGATTAATTTTTTTATTTCTCTGATCAGGATTTTGGAAAAACCTTAGTTTCTGGTTATGTCTTCATTAAATTCCTTAGAGCTGTAGAAAATTCAACACTGTTTCATATTTGTAAAATGAGCACAACAATCTTTCTAGTACCGTACTTCGTTCTGTAGTAATCTTGAAAACATAAATCAAAATACGTAAAAATTCATAAACAATTTTCTTTTCAGGATATACTACTGGGATAGTAAAAAAATGTGCTTGTGGGATTCCATGTAGATTTCTGGGATTTTTTGCCTTCATTGCAGCGTTGGCCTCCTGGTGACTGAGGCCCTGGACAATCAGTGTTCAAATAGTGGATGTGTGGCAGGATAAGCTGCAGACTGCAGTGGAGATATCTGCATTTTTCTCCCCTGACTCACTGAATATCCAATAGCACTTACAAGTTCAGATTTGACGCCACACCTGACCAGGCTGTGAGCTTTCTAATTAATAGCCAAATTCTCAACCAGTGAGGTCAGCTAGGAGATTCTGAGCAAATGAACAAGCTGAAGTTCTCTCTGAAGGAGAGGAGACACTTTTTTCCTCTTTATTTTTTTTTTTTTTATGTTTTCTTATTCACATATACTCCTTTTCAAATGCCTCAACAGTTCAAGGAAATCTTCTATTTTTTCTACTTCTTTTTCTTTATTTTTATAAGTGTGGCAACTGTGCTGAATTGATGATAGAGATTGCAGCAATCTTAAGTACAAAGGGAAGCTTTCTCTTGCCTCTCCCATTCAGTGTTACAGGACAGGCCTAATATAGAGAGGATTTTAGTTTGCACTACTGTATTGTTTGCTGTGTTTTATGTGGAGCGCTGCTGGAGGCAGGTAGTGCATTGGTGAGGCAATTCCTCAGTTTCCAAGGGGCCGATTTTTCATGCTGCAGTTAAAAACTCATTGTGCCTTATATTATACACAGTTGTTAACAGAGAAACAAGTGAACAGCAGGGACCCAGCACAAGATGAATAATAAAACAGAAAGCAAAGTAAAGATTGCAAACTCAAAGGAAATTGCCTAGAAGACAAATCTGTAAAATCAATATAGCTATATCAATTGACACTAGCTCAAAGTAGTTCAGTGCCTACATTAGTCAAACTAAACAAAATCCACATTTATTTACATTGAACATTCTTTAAACTGAGCCCAAAGCAAAGTTTATGCTTTGAGAATGGTGCACAGCTAGCTCTAACCTCTTAAAAGAGGGATTTGTGTAGCTGGGAGAGGAAAGGTGCCTGGTCACAGGTAGCACAACTGTGGATGCTGCTTTTTGTAGCGCTCTTCCTTGATAATTTCTTCTGGCTCTTTAGAGGGCTGCCTTGGGATCAAGATCCCAAGTGAGAGCTGCCACCCCTGCTATTCAAAATCCACATCCACCCCTAGTGGGGCACTAAATCATCCTGTGCTGCCTCTTCTGAGAGGTGATTGCTGATTCTCACCTTGTTAATGACATGTAATACAAAAGGGCAGTAGTCAATTCCTGATCACTGGTCTTCCAAAATGCACATTTTCAACTTTTTCCTGATTTTAACTCTATAACAAACAAGGTTGAGTTTTTTCCAAAAAGGTTTTTTCAAAGCAAATTTATTAAGCTTTAGCTCAGAGGTGGTATATTGGAAATAACCCAAATTAACTACATTTGTTGGCTAATGTAGCTGTACTTTTCCTTAGGCAATTTTGATTAAGAGAACATAAAAATTAGTGATACTTCCAGTTTGAGGAATTGCATCTTCTTTAGGTAACACTTAACAGTTATTATTTTCAATCCATTTATTTTTGACATTCTTTCAGCCTGCCCCTTCCTATACATAATGCATGGGAAGAATATTTAAAGTATGCTTGTGTTTTGACACTAATGAACAGTGCTCAATAGTATATGTATTTTGTAGCAGCTAAAGCCACAGGAAGGAATAATGGTTTTGGGAAGAGGTGCATGTACAGGATATAAATGTCTGAGTCACAAGGGCTCTATTGCTACTAGAAATCATGTCTTGGAAATTCTATAACAAATTTAAAATTCAACATTACAACTTAATCACACTATTCTACAATTCTTTATTTATTGCACTATATGTAATGGTTAGTACCTTGAAAGTGTTTTGAGATCTGCAGTTTTTTTAAAAGGTGCTGTTTTTTACTATACCTCTGAATCTCTACATCTGCTGCCAGAGGAAGGATTGTCTTTCACTTGAGACCTCAGTCAAGAAAAGCAGTCATTGACAGCTGGACCTGTCATTTCAAATTTCCTTACCCTCAAAGGTGAAAACTAGATGTTTTAGAGATCTTCAAGGTATAAAGCATTAGGAAACAGCTCTCAAAAATAATTTATCCACTTTTAGAGGGTGGATTATTTGAGCAAGCATGTTGGACTTCTCTATGTTTTATTTTAGATGAGTAGAAAATGTAAACATCTGTGTGTCTTCTTCATCAACTGAGGGCAGAAAAACTTAAGGTTTTTGAAGGTAGAGCAGTATGATTCAAGCATTAAGATTTCTTTTTCCATGATCAGAATTCATTAATTACTAATGAACTAGATTACTAGGTCATTTCTTTGTCTTTGGAAAGGATTTCTTCACTTTTTTTGTTATGCAAAGATCATTCACAAGATACTCTTTTTTTTTTTCACACTTTTGTCCCTTTTTTACTGTAAGAGGAATAAAACAATGGCACAGTCTTCCTGCATGTTCTTGCCCTTGACAGTTTAATCAGAGAAAATGTATTTCAGCCATTTGACATTTATTTATGGTAATGAAATTGATTCAGATTATGTAACTTCCCAAAGCTCTTGGAGGTAATGTGCTTTCGACTTTTATATGTAGTAAATTTAAGTGGACAAGTGGGGGAAGTAATATTAGCAAGACAGAAAGAATGTCATGGACTTACCTTGCAGAAGTATAACTACAAAATAGAAATGATCAAGCAGCAAAACATGACACAAATTTGCAAGTTTGTAAAACTCATTCATACTATAATTCAGTAAGTCTCCTTTATTCTAGAATCCCTTTTCCAATCCTGTTCTTATGAGAGGTCTCATACTCCACCAGTTACTATTTCTTTTGGGTAAGATGCTTGTATGAGATGACACAGCATATTCAGTAAAGGCTGTTAATTCTGCATGCAATCTAATCTAAAATAATGGAGAAAGATCATAAATAAACACTAATGTTTAAAGAGTTCAGTGAACTGATTAATATCCCTATGCTTTGCAACTTTGTTTAATATTACTTGTGTATGTTGAACATTACTGGAACTTTTCTGATAAAAATCTGCACAGTCAAAAATACTGAGGTGCATCCCAGGTTTTCAGAATTTGCTCCAGCTGTCAGGTACCACTGTGAGTTGTAGCATTCCTATTAACAGCCTGACAGGCCAGCATCAAGGTTGGTGTCTGACATTCAAATGCATAAATACTTGCACAGTTCTGCTCTGTTCTGAACTTTGTCCTTCTGACCTGCTATGTTCAGCTCTTCTGCTTTATATTCTTTCTTGCTAGGTAACTAGGGACACTTTGGGCAAAACCTGTTCATAAAGCACCTGCCAAAAGCAGTGATGGCTCTGACTTTTATGAAATTCCTTCAACAGTCCTTCAGCAAAGTAACCTCTCTTGTTCAACTTTTTTATCTGGGCTCAACTGTTCATGCAGTGCTTAGCCATGGCTTTCCAGCACACTCAGTGAGGGCATTAGCATTCAGTTGTATGGTGCATTGTGGCCAGTAACATTTTTTAATGCAAACTCCACTTCATTCCAATACTGTCATTAGTCATGTTTATTTCTGTCCTGTGCAATAGCCAGTGAAAACTGGGACCTGCCATGCTGGCCCCTGCAGAGGAGAGCAGCAAACAGGGCCTCCACATTCTGACCTGAGCAGAGCCGAATTGGGGCAAAAAAGGATGTCAGAGGACACATAAGCAGCACAAACAGTGCAGTCAAATCCAGAAGGCTGGATTTGAATCTGGGTGGATTAAAAGGAAAAGACACAGCTAAGTGAGCAGTCTGAAAGAAAACTAGATGATGACAAAAGAGGACTCTAACACTGTAAGACCAACAGTTACAAAAGCCTTTGCGGGGACAAGGGAAGAAGCAGCATATACCTGCCAGTACACAGGAAATAATTCAAACCTGACTATTCTGATAGGGGAATAAACTTGAGGATCAGAAATATACCATCATAAATATCTTATCTCCAACATAACACAAGCCATATTGAATCTCCTTCCATAATCCCATCCTCAGAAGAAAGAGAAATAGCAATGCAAATAGAAGCAAAAACTAGAGGAGGGCAGTGAATACATAATTTTGAATTTTCATTCATCTTTTTTTCTGCTCTTATTTCTAAATTTTTATTTTAGTTACATCAAAACCAATTTTAAAATAAATTCATTAACTCTACTCCCTCCTAGCCCCTGTAGAGAGAGCCCTTTACTCATGATACCTCTACATATTACTAACCTGGAAGAACTGGAACTTTCAGAAGAGATTTTGTTTCTGCATTTCACATTTGGGAGATATTTACAGGCAGACTGGAATTTTGATTGCTGATCCATATTGAATCTGATGACATTTTAAAATTTCTTGTCACTGTTTGTCTAATCAATATTACACACCACATCTGAAGCTTTGTGGTTTGAGAATTTGCATAACTAAGCAGTCTTTGAGTATAACTGATATATATATATATATGTTTTTATTTTCAATCGAGGACAAATGTGTAATGTAGATATTCTCTTCAGTTGGATTGAACTAAGATTGCCGTGCTGGTTTTTTTCCACTGGGTGAATCTTATAGCAGCACATCTCAGTGCTATATGAGCCATTATGAATGTCTGGGAACAGAATATCTCAGTCATTTATCATTATGCAATTATTTGACTTCCTCATTGACAGGGGAAGGTGCAGGAAGGACAGAAATGCTTTTATTTTGCCAATTATTTATTTGAAGTATATTTCAATTGACGTCATAGGATCTTCCTTTATCGCTTCATGAACACAAATCAGCCATAAGATCCTAAATGTGCTTTGCACCATGGAAACCTCCTTGCTGAGAATTCTTTGCCCCAGTACAGATGTGCTTGTTACTTTAATGTGTGGCATTCTAATCAGCTCTTTTCAGTCTCTGTTAAAAGTCCATAATGCTAATTTGTTTGATTAATTTTGAAAGAGCCCAGCCAGATCATCCCATTAAGTTAATTCTACTGATTTTTAACAGATGTTTAAAATAGAAAATGCTACTACGGGGAATAGTGCAAGAATTGCAATAGTCTTTTAGAAGCTGAATTTTAGTTACAATAGGCTAAACAATTTTAAAGCTTCATTCTATAGCTACTCTAATAAAGGGCTATGAACTGTGGATTTAGCTAAAATGATAATAGTTTGTTTTTAGCTAATATCTAGAGGGTCTCATTTGTTGTGTGCGCTATTCAAGTCTCTCAGCACTTTCAAAGGAAAGTCTAAGGCACATAGATCACTTGCTGCAAATGTCACTCTGATAATGGCTGAGGACCTCTCTTTAAAAGGCTCTAAGTGAAAACATTTCAAGGGCTGCCACGTGGATAATTGTTGATACATCCTGGATGCAAAATGTGGGAATGGTATCAAAAACAGCAGATCAATTCAGCTGCAGTAGCATCACAATACTTTCTGATTGTGATGTGGGGTTTAAATCCACTCAGATTTTGTATCCATACAGGATTAGAGTATTGTTCTATACAAGAGAGATAAGGATTTGAAAGAGTTGGAAGATGGTAAAAGTAATGAAAGGGAAAGTAATTTACACCACACTGCTTAGGGTGATCAAATACAGAGCTGCTAGAAAGAACATTTTGGTAAAATGCATGTGCACAAGCTACTTTTCATGATGTAAGGAGTAAAAAAGAGTGAAAGGAATATTGTCCAGTTATTTTCGATTCTTTTAATCCTCCTTCATTTTTCTGTTTGAAACATTAAAATAGTGCAGTTTTAAGTTTTTGTTCCTGTTAAGCTGAAAAGTTACAGTGCAGCAATTGAATAGTGAAGAGTTGAGATGGAAGGAGTTTTCCTCCTAGTCTATGTGGTCATTTATAATACAGAAAGTCAGTTCACTTGTTAACAAACTGGCATTTCATGGCAGACACAGGAAAACAGTCTGTGTATTTAGTGACTCTTCTAATCGTACAAACAAATGCTTTCTGTAGTTTTGTACCTCCTGTTTTAAATGATAACGTTGCTTACATCAGTTGGACTTTTAAATGTTCATCTTATTATTTTGCTAAATGCAATTGATACAAATAATTGGCTGCTGTGGCAAGATTATGCCATAAGCACATTATTGTAAATACAAGTATTTAATAATAGGCAGGAGCACATGAGCCCTTTAAAGGCATATTCTGTTTTTGTGGGACTGTTCACAAAGATATTACAGTTACTAAAAGAGAAAAAAATATGCAATATATCTTGCATCAAAATGCTTGTTTGTAAAATTAATTTCATTTAAAATATTTTATTTTTACTGCTTTGTTGAGCCCTTAGACCCCTTCATAAAGGATTAGAAACTCAGGCCTGTTAATGGATAATGTTGCTGGTCTATAGGCCTCTAATTTTAAAACTGTTGGCTTTAGCCTCATGCAAGAGGATTGCCTTACTCCTTTAAAACAATAATCTGTTTGGGCAGCTTAAATTCTAGCATTTGGCCACAGAGGAGGAAGAAAATCAGGATGTCCTTGGAGAAAATTGTAGAGGTCTTTCCTTGTTGGATATACTTCTGTGGGCCCCAGAAAAAAAATGAAGTCCAGAATAGCTTTTGGACTAACCAGCTAACAAATTGATCCAACAGTTAGAAGCATAAATATTCTACATGACAAAACCTTACAGAGTTTGGCCACGTAGTGTGCATCTGAAAGTTAATGAGCTGATTGCATTTCCTTTTATACTGTCTTTTCCAACTCATATTGCCCAGGCACAATCAAGTTTTACTTCTTCCTCTGCTTTCATGACTTTAGGCCTCATCTATATTAATGACAGGATTGTGTAAAGATAGAGACATTGTTAAACTGAATCTGCAGTGTTTGTGGGGTATTTTTTCCAATGGTCTTCTCACTGTCAGCTTGAAAGTTATGGCATTGTAAAGGTGCATCTGTTACTCTGAATTGCTAATACAGCTCCCATGCTTCTATGTGCACACAGACTGCTTTCTTTTAATATTAATCAAAGGTTTGTGCTAACAGTCTGATGAGAACTTTCTCTGTTTCTGAAGGAAAATATGTTGGTTACCAGATTGGCTGTTGCTTACAATTGCCAGAATCTCACCTGAGAGTAGGTCTGGGTTTGGCTGGGATAAACTGCTCAAAGTTGAAGTCACCACTGCTACCTTGAGTTCTGCCAAAAGTCTAACATGTACTCAAAACTCTGTAGAACAGTAATGAAGAGCTTATAACAAATAGAGGAAAGAAAATAAATTAGAGTTAAATGAGGCAAACTTAAACTGAAAAGTCAGGAAAGATGGTGTGTGCCTTCTTCTCTGTGTCATCCTAGTTCTGACTCTGTATCTCCTGATTTCTCAATGATGGAAGGAGATTAGCTGGAGCAGACTGGTGTAAAGTTTTTGTCCTGATACAATAAACAGTGTGTGTACCTCTTGAAGGACAAAATTTAATTTCAGTCCTGAATCCTAGGTAGTATTTCAGGGCCGGTGCACAGATGGGATTTATCAACAGTCTGATGGCAACATGGCTATCGTTTGTGGGCCCTTGTGAGGGGTGAGGGAAGGTTATGTGGCCAAATTAATTCTAAGGGCAAAGTCAAGTGATAGTTGTTAAAATTACTTTCTCCAGTGATAGTTGTTAAAATTACTTTCTCCTTTCCCCTTGTTAGGAGACACACTTTCTTTTCCACCACATAGAGAAAGGAAACATTAGTCACATTCACCACATATTGAAACACTTATTTATTGAAAATAAAGATAACCCTTCCTAATGCAGAAAAATAGATAATTTTTCCATTTGCAGTAACCCAAATGCTACTGTAGATCCCAGAAGTTCCTTGGCTCTTCCTTTTTTCCTAGTACTAATATCTTGTTTACAAAAGAATGTCAGGTTACTGCTTTGATTTCTTGTGGGTGCTCCTCAGCACCTAGTTGTATTAGAGTATTGCAGCCTGTTTACTCATCAATTCTCTTCCTTTTTAAGAAATTCAGTCCATTTAAGCAACAATGAGCTTTTGCTCTCATAAGAGGTTCAGCAGAGTGATATAATGATAGATAACATCATATACAGTACATAATTTTACATAAAACATATAAAACTACCTAATATATCAAATAATATTGTGTTAATATGATTAAGAAAAAAAAGTCAAGCATATGAAGTCCAAATTATCTATAAATGTGTAACTGCATGAAATATTATGTGTAATTCATGTCCTTTCCTTAGGCTTGTTGCTATTTTGTAAATTACTTCTCTGTAACAATATATGAACAAATGAATTTAACTTCACCTTTTGTGTAACAGCACAACAGTTTCATTAATACCTGAGTAAGAGGTGCAATTTTGCAGTAACAGAGGTACAACATACATGGGAAGACAAAAAATAAAAGGGTTTTTTTTAACCCTGGAGTGGGAAAAGATTGAGACAGACAAGCAGAAACATCTATTGAGCTCTTCTCTAGTCTTTTTCTTGATTTTTAGCTCTGCTACTTTTACTTGTTTTTACTTCTGCCCTTATGATACTGTCTGCTTCCAGATTTGTTAACCATTTGTCTGATTCCCTGATGATCTATGATCTATTTGGGTCTTGTGAAAGGCTAGTGAGTGAGAGCTTTTTTTTAAATAACAGCAGAATAATGTTGGGATGGGATCCTTTCTCTCTGTTCTTTTTCTGACAGTCTGCTGACAGGCTGGGACTTGGTTTCTTTTAAATGAATATTTTTCTTTGTCATTGCTCTGAACAAACATCTGAAAGGATGTATTGCAGATATTTGTCTATTTGTCTTCTGAATATGAATTCAGAAGACACACTAATCTGAATTCATGGACACACTAATTTTATTTTTAAAAGCTGCAGATTTTACCAGGTGCACTTCCCTCTGACATTCTCATTTTTAATTGTCTGGCTCCTTCACCTTTGCCAGAGCCCAGTTTTTCCCCATTTCCTCCAAGAGCTCTCTTGAATTGAACAATGGAGGAGCTAATTAGGTTAATTCATTATTACTTGCAAGACCTTTTTGTTTACTCGCTAAAGGGGCAATTGTAACTCAAAGGCCCTCTGGCCAAGTATCAAACAGAATAAAGAGGAAAAGGCTTTAATGGAGTAAAGGAAAGGAGTGTTGTACCAGCTGTATGCTGGCAGGAACTCAGAGAAAGACTCCACTCTCACCTCTTCTCTCTCTGGGTTTTCAAGCTGTTTTATGACAGAAAATGGCCAGCCAGTTGCTATCCCTCACCTGTTGTAAACTTACAAAGCATGCAGAATGGTGGTAAGTGTACATATCAGCTGTGGACAAGGATTAGGACATTAGGTGTCCACTGTTCTGACTCAAAATGAGACCCAGTGTCGCAGCATAGAAGGTGCCAGAAGACATGAAGCGGTCTCTTAATCATACCTTGATGTTTCCAGCTGAAAACACCCAGTGGAGATAAATATGGTTTGAAACAAAGCTCCAGCAGCTGTGAATCACTCAATTCATCTCGGTGTTCCCCTCTCTTTGAGCTCTTTTGACCCTACAGTACTGCCAAGTGTGCCTATTATTTAGTGTGAAATCTTTTACCTTACCTGTATTTATTTATTGCTAGCCTCCTGAATAGTACCAAAGCAAAATCTGTGTTATCCTTGAGCTGAGGATCTCTCTGACTCAGATAAGCCAAATCTTAAAGATAACTTGACCCTTTACACCCTGAGAGGCAGAAAATATTATGGTATGAGTTAGGGATTTTCAGAGTAATTCCAAATTGAAGAGCATCTTTTATACAATTAGCAAATCCCCTTAACTGGAGAAGAGTTACTAATTCTTTGCAGTACCTTTCAGGTTCAATTCTACAAAACTATGCATGATATCTAAGTTCACTTCATTTGACTCTCTTTCTAGTGACAGAAAGCATGAGGGAAATGTTCTGTGTTCTCCCAAACTGTACAGTGGGAACTATCAAGTTACTGGGGTCTTTCTCTCTCTCTTTTCTTTTTATTTTCCTCTTTTATTCTTTTTTTGACATACTGTGTCAAAGTAAAGTTCTTGTCTCTCATGATGTGCTCCTATGCAACTGGGCAGATTTTTCCCTCAAGGAACAGTAAGAGAAAGACTATGACAAAATCATATCAGGATGTGAGAGCAAGCCTATAGTAGTGCCTCCTCTACAGCTTCCCATCTGTGTCTGGAAGATGGTTCTCCAGCCATCTGCATCTTAGGACACCCTGACTAGGGAATCTGCTTTCACTTCACTTTGCATCTGCCATTGTTACGAAAATGAAAATAGAATGGCATTGAATTTGGAAGCTGAGGTTTTGTGCTTTGCTTTAGTTGTTGTTTTTTTTGTGGCCTTCTGACCTTTTCTGAAGAAAGGTACTCCAGAAATGTTAGCTGGTCTAGAAGCTAGTTATTGAAAATCTGAGTGTGAGCATAGATATAGGGGTCTTCTTTAAGTGTTGGATCTGTGAACCAAAAATACAATATCATCATGTAGTAATAGATGAAAATTGTAAACATTTTGATACTTCCCATGGCAGATTTTTGTGAGGCAATTGCTTGGGTCATCAAACTAAGACTTTTTTTAGTGCAGTGTCAAATTTAAATATGTTATTTTAAAAGTCAGTGTTTTGCCCCTTGCTTTTTGCCTGTGTCTTGCTGTGGTAAAGGACAAATATCTCTTGATAAAGAGCAGAGTTGTAAATGATAAGATAGTGTCTGAAGATGACAGCCTTCACTCATTGTAATTATGTGTAAAGGAGTACTGTTATTGTCTTAAGTGCTGCTGTCATGTTCAGTTCCTGCTCTCGGAGAAATTTGTGCTCCTTTCAGAGCAACAGACTGACTCAAGGAGTCAGTTTTGTACTGTGAAAATTGGTATGAACTGTGACATTCTGTGGTTCTCTCCAGTTTTTTTCTTGGGTCATTAAAAGTTGAAAAGCTTGTTATTGGGGTCCTCCTCAAGTGTGCTTTCAGTGGTCTGCTCAGTAGATGGATGACAGGCTGCCAGTTTCCTGAACCCTCTTGGACATTATGAATCTGCTCCTTTTACTGAATGGCATGGGAAACATTCTGGGCTCGTAATGATGAAATATCATGAATATTCATGGACTATGGTTGTATGGTTTAGCTACCTTTACCCTAATGTAAGAGCAGAGGGAGTAGGCAATTACCTGCCTGGCAGCTGCCAATCTGTATGTTCCTTGTCAGCTTTTCTTGTGGAAACTTGTCCCATACCCTAAAATTACGTCTGCATGAGGCACATTACTGCAATTTCCAAAAGGAATACATGCTCAGTGGCCAAAGTGAAATAAGAGTGTTTATAGATTTGCTGCACCTTTATGGTGTGGCTTAGTGGGATTTATCCTCTTTGTCTAGATAAGCCTGCACAGGCATTTTTAACATTCTGACAATTAAGAGGAGAGAATTAAATTTATCTGTTGTTTAATGGAGAAGAGTCCCTGTGCTAGAGCCTGCTTCTAGTTATAACTGGTTTTGATTTTTATGCTGCAGGTTTCAGTCCCTAGAGCAATAAAATGTTACTCTTTATTTCTCTTAGGAAATAAAGTATCCCACCCACAGCCAAGAAGCTGTGTAAGTGGCACATAAATTTGTGTGGTGCCTGGTTTTCCTAATGGGCTTGATTCCACTGGCTACACACATCATGTCATTAGAATGCTTTCTGTACCCCACTATCTTGAATCTTTTCCAGATAATGCAAGGAACACAAAGCTGTATGTCTTATCACTAATGATAGGTACCCAGAGATGTCCCTGAGTCCATTTCCAGGTCACCTGTCATGCTTTTTTCACATGAGGTCTAGTGAAAACAGTATAGTATTTTGCTTTCCTGATTCAGGAAAAAAATCTGGCATGCAGCATACTGATTTATCAATAAGGTTATCTCATTCTGCTTTAAAGTAATACTGATTACTGCTACTATTATGAGTCCTCTCTGCCTCTTCTAGAATCCCTCCTTTACTTTTTTCACCATAGTGTCCTCAGCATTGTTCCTTGGGATCTGTTAGCTAGCAGTGTCACTCAAAGGACCTCATTTCAGAAAAATTTAAATGTATGATTGAGGTCAGATTCATGATTCAGCTGTATCTGGAAGATTATTAAAAAAAAACAAAAATGGTACAGAAAATCATGCATAACAACACAGAAATGCTTTTTTAAAATAATGCATCACTGGTTATTATTAACAAGATAATTCAGAACTGGATACAGACCCACAATTATGGCAGGGATGTCAATTTTTCTGGACTGGTTTATTTGTCATGTTCGATGCTTGTTAACAAATGTCTTAAAAATGTTTTAAGTAAATAAATGTAGGGAACCAAGGAAAGCAAATGGAATTTCTGCATTACCCTACTTATATATATTGCTAACTGTTTTCAAATTAAAAGCATTAGCCAATGTATTGGCAAAACAATATTGTTTTAGTTACTCCTAAGATCACTTTAAATCTTCTGTCTTTTGTAGCCATTTAAGACTCCTTTTCATAAATTGCCTTTAGCCCTTTTTATTAGCTTTGGCTATAGCTGTTGGCTCTGTTAATGAATTTTATTTGTTTCTGCTTGTGTCCCAAAACCAAATTACTGTAACTAATGTACCACTGTAACTTTTCATAACTGTCTGTTCCTGAAAGGAAAAAGCAAGTTCATCAAGTCAAAATAGTAACACTTTTATGTCCTATTAAATAACAACCCAAAGAAAATTGTGCTAGTGTCTACAGGACTCAGCATTAAACCTATGAAATTTAATGTGCTGTAGCAGATTGAGATTTGACACAATTTCCTTCTGTGGAAATTGTCTTCCCTGTCATAATACCCATACTAAGCAGCAGAACTGGGATAAACCACAACAGGAATGAGCCCCATTTGGAGCATATGTTACTGTTCCAGCAAGTCAAGTTTAGTAGCAGGTTTTTAAAATAGTCTAGGCTGTGCCCAGAAAACTTTAGGGCTGTCTATGTGGTTATGGAAATTTTGCAATTCCTTCATGTTTAACAAGCTGTCTCATGTATTTTTCATTCATGAAGCTCTTTGGCTTTCCACATAAATAGACTTACTGAAGTATTAGGGAAATAATGAATGGTTGTTCCATCAGCTTTGAGTGAATATGCAGGTGTTACAGTAATTGATGAAGAAAGAAAATGGCTTTCCAGCTCATGCAGCAGTGAAAAATGTGATTGTATACAAGAGTATTGCAGAAATTAGAGTAAACACAGCAAATGTTTGATTAAAATTCTATTTTCTCCAACCAAATCAACCAAATCAATATGTTCCATGCCAAATTTTTTTTCCCAGTGAGTTTATTTCTCTAGCTCTGATTATGCTGGGCAATAGCACTGAGAAGAATTATCTCAAAGTCATCTACAATTAGCTTATAATCTAAATCGCTGAAAGAGGTTATAATGTTTTAGGCTTACAGTATATAACATTGCTTCCCATAAATTTTGAAGAAATGCTTTTAGAAATGCCTTATTACACGTCACTGCAGTACAGACTGCAACACAGGAGAGAGCCAGAGGTCTGTGACATGCAAACAAGGCAGAAATTGCTGCAGATTTGAGGAGGGTAAAAAGTAAACACAGTCCATGAATAGTGAAGGATGATATTGCTTATGCATGAAGGCTACTGTGAATACTTGGAGCAAACTTACCCAACTACTTATGTATTAGACACAATTGTTTGGTATTTTATGTCTTGCATTTTGTCTTCCTTTACCTTTCATCTACTTTCAGGCCTTCCAAATCATGACAAGTATGTTTGGAGGCAGTGGCTCCTTACTGGTCATGCTTTCTTCATGGAAACACATTAAAGAGAGCAAATACTAAACTTAACTGAAAACAGGGAAGAGGAAAAAAGTATACTTTAAGTTTGAATTGAATTCATTAAAGGAAAAAAAATCACTTCTCAATAGTTTAAAGTTGTGCCTTTGCTCTGTGTCTATGAGAATAATTTGTGTCAATAGTTTTGCAGCATATTTTGTTACTTAAACTCTAAATTTTAACTTATGCAAAATATCATTATTTTTCAATTATTCATTCTATAAGCAAATATTCAGAGATGCTTGTGTATGTGCATGTATTTTATTGGTATGATATATTTTACAGATGATCTATTAGTAGTAATGCCAAATTATCTCATCTAGATTGCCTGGCAGAGTCAGGGGTCAGGACCATCACTGGTGTAAAGATGATTTTTGTCCAGTTTGGATGTTAGTAGAATAGACTGCTTACCATAAGATTATCCTGAGATTGGTAAAATGTAGTTCAAACTTGCTAATTTTGTGAGACTCAACTCGTGTTAGGCACACTAAATTAATGCAGAGAGCTACTAACAAACTCAACAGGAAATGAGGAATTAATGTTCTCTATTTATAAAGCCAAAGAAGCATTTCTATAAAGTCAGATCATGTTACTAATTTTTTAGCCCTTTTATACAGTTTTCTTGACCTGGCACAAAAAGGTGCCAGGTCAAGAAAACTGTATGAAAGGGCTAAAAAATAGTAATTTTTAACTATTACTGATAGTATTTCTTAACTATTAAAATTACTTTTTTTTAAGCTATTTTTAATCACGTCCTTTTACATGCAGTAGTGTCCAGATGAGAGATGTTTCAAAATTCATTGTCTGCTTTATTACATCAGTTAAAAGGAGCATGTTTACATATTCTTTCTTCATGTTTAGCTTCATTTAGTACACAGTGACCTATTTAATTCAATATTCTAATATTCTATTGAAATCCTCTGTGGATACATTGACTCTACTTATATCTTATCAAAATCTTTGGTATAGCAACATCCTACCCTACAAATACCTTGTAAGAATATCATCACTACAATTCCACAGCAGTTCTAAGATTTTTCAGTCTGAAGGATTAGCACATAACATAGCAGTGTGTTTTGTCATCTTTTAGCCAATTAAAAAATAATTTCTATTGTTTGAACTACAAACCATGCATACTTCTGTCATACCAACCAACTAGATTTCCAAACAGCAGAGTATGGCAAGTCTTATTTTTCTCTGTCTCATACTAATGCAAACAAAACCTCTTTATATAATCGACTGCATAATTTCATCAGTGTTAGGAGAAAAATCTGTGTGTAAAACCCAATCTGAAGGCTAAAATATTGACAATGAGAAGGATGACTGTTCTACTTTATTCCTCATGAAAAGCTAAAATTATTTCATTGCGCCAGTAGTTTCAAACACCCCAGTTTTTAGTGTAAGGGGTATCTGCCTTTCAGAGGCTGTAGGCCTTGAGGTAATTTTGTTCTTGGATGGTGTTTCTTATTCTGTGAACAGGCAAGAGTGACCCAGCTGGACAGCAGCCCTCAGGTGGTCCACAGAGACTTTACTACCTACTTGCAATTAACCCATTAATGCTACAGTTTTAATTTGGAAGATAGATTCATCTATGATCCAGGAAGTTTGGAAAGGACTGATTTTTAAATCATTAAAACATACAAGATGGAGATTGAACATTTGTGTTACGTTTTATATTAATTTTATAGCACTATGTTCTTCCATGTGGCGAAGTAGGTTTTCATCTCTAAGAATAAAGACAGGCTGTCAGGTTTATCCTGATACATTTATTTCTTTAGTTAACTATTTCAACAAATTATTTTATATTTTATTTGCTTTGTTTTGATTTCAGAAACCATCAGAGCATGGTAAAACCATGTTATGGTTAATCATTATAAACATGATTTTTATTTAGGCTCCCTTTCTGCTCCTCTGGTCTGTTCAATGTCTGTTCAAATTGTTTAAAATATGAGTATCCAAGTAAATTTTAGGAATAGAAGATGGACAAAGGAGGGAAGTGTTCACTGTTGGTTAACTTGGCAATTTTGAGTCCATGTCTCCTATGTAATGACAGGTCATGTAATACTTTTGTCAGTGCCAGGTGAATGATGCTCCTCAGAGGCATCTTTCAAGGACTTCTGGCATCTTTTAGCCCAGATAGCTGGTCACAATCATAATAGATTTTATTTTTAGGTATATATTTTTAGATATTTTTTATTTATTTTTAGATTTTGAAGATTTTAAATTTAGGACACATAATTAAGTAATTTAGTGAGGTATTCTAAGTGTCATAGACCATTGTATTTTGCACATTTGCATGTGTATCGCTCCTGAAATCCCACAATCTGGCAAAGCATGACTATAACTATTTGGCAAAATTAAAACTTTCAGAGAGACACTAGATTTGTATTGGGAAGTCCCAAAGGAGCTGCTAGTTTTCTTTCTAGTCAGTTCTAGGAGGTTTATTAGCCATCTTCTTACAAAAGATATGGTGCTTTGTTGCTTCATCCTTATTTGGATTTGACTGGCCTCAGCTTCCAGCAATAGTTCTCATTGAGTGTTTCTCCACTAGATTATTGTATTATGTACTATCCAGAGGATTTTTGTCTTGGTTTATTTTTTCTGATGACAATGCTTATCCTTTGAAATCAAGTCAGTTCTCAATCTTCTTTTTCAATAAGAGTAACAGATTAAGCTCTTCAATTCATCACTGTAAGATTTTCTTCAGGCCTCAATCTTTCTTGTAGGTATTTTCTCCTCCCTATCCAGTTTCTTAACATGCATTTAAGACTAGGGACACTACACAGATGTGGATTTTCAGTGTCAGTTTTGGAGCTGTTACATACAAAGCTGCATTTTTTCCAGGATCACTGAGTTAATTTCTGCAAATTTAAATACCCATAGTAGTGCAATTTTTTTTTTGCAGCTAAGAGTTAAAAAAAACTATTTACCTTTTCTATAACAGATGGCTTTGGACCCAGATGTTCTTCATTGCTTGGAAAAAAACCAACCTTCTGAAATCTTTTTCATTAGGTGACCCGCAGAGTTTATTATGGTTTGCTGAGGACCCTCACTGAAACAGGAACCTCACAGAGGACCCGTACAGCTGTAGTTTTTATTACCTGTTTTTTTTCCTACCCATTTTCAGACCAAAGGTGTAACAGAATGATAAACTCATGCCTGGAAAGAAAAGGATCTTCAGAGATTTAATGATAGTGCCAAGAGAATGTCAGGGTAGATCTGCATAATTTCGTATTGGAGAAGAAGGGATGCTTATAGCTCTAGATCCAAGCCAGCCATCATGCTCTGTGTTCTACTGACCAGTAAACCCACCAGTATTAGGCCACTATTAATATTTAGAGACCACTGAAACCGTCTTCTCAAAATGTAATTTTTTTCTATTGGATGGCAAGAGAAACAAATTTTCACATTTTCTTACTCAAGTTATTTC
Source organism: Ammospiza caudacuta (assembly GCF_027887145.1). NCBI lineage: Eukaryota > Metazoa > Chordata > Aves > Passeriformes > Passerellidae > Ammospiza > Ammospiza caudacuta. The sequence goes on along the minus strand of NC_080595.1, from coordinate 40,720,960 downwards.
ACTAAGTATACTGCCTCTAATGCTTCAAGGTGACCTTAAAATTCCCAAGTCTCTATTTTTTTCACTTCATGGTATCTTTTTGGGTCAAAAGTTGTATCTAACATGTATTTCCATAAAATGCTTCTTAGAAGTGTCATTTCTCTACCAGAAATCTTATAGTTAAGCCACTGGGATGATGTATCTAGAGCTAACCCGATTAAATGTTTATAGGATTAGGCCAGAGATCAGATATGCCATAACATAGCACAAGGTAAATTACATTGTTTCAGTTTACAAGGATTTACAGCACTTTATGAGTTTTCTGTATTTTGTAGTTACCCTACTCTCTCTTTGAGTGAGGAAACTTAACAACTAAAAACTATAAAATAATAAATATGATATAAAGTGACACCAAAAATGTTGGGAAGTTGCAAAGCGCAGCAGTCCTTGCTGTGGAGACGATTTTCCAAACCATATGAAGAAGAAGGGAGTGAGATGACTACAGAAGTTAACAGGGAAGTAGAGGAAAGGATAAAAATCCTAGTTCTAATGAATTTCATGCTCTGTGAGAATTTTGGGAAAGATTCTTTCCAGCATGAGGTTGTGAGGTTTGGGACAAGGAGTAAGGAACTTAACTATCTAAAGCATACTAATGGAATGGAGTCCCAGCTTGCATTTGCTAGTTCTTCCATTAGTTTTAGGGATCAAGAGATACATGTTGAATAGAATATATTGCAAGATGATTTAGTCCCTTTCTGCTTGTCAATATAATTTGACTGATATTTTATTACAATTTATTAAATTTTCTGTAAAGTAGTGTAGAAAGATAGAAGTCTAAATATGTATATTTGATGGAAGTAAAATATTACAGACCAGAAAATATATTAAATTTTTATTAATTTGCAGTAATAACAATGGGGAAAATATGAAATTAAAAACTTCTTATTTGGTCTTCGTGTTCTTGTTTTGTTCAAGACCCATTTAATCTGAAATATATCCACATTTGAACCAGTAAATTACAGTATATTTCATGTAACTATTTATGGTTAAGTTTTTAAACTTTAAACTATCTTTTACATGTAGTGAGATTTGAGAGGAGAGGCCTGTTTACTTGTATCAAGTTATCACTTGGTAGATTGACAGAGTTTTAATTTCAGGTATTAGCATTAGTTTAATAAACAAGGTTGGAGGATAAAAAAAATTGGGAGAAGACTTTATAAATCTGCCAACATAATCCAGACAAAAGCTAGCTATGTCAATTCAGAAGCATTTGGACACCTCTTTAAAATTCAGAAAACACTCCGAAAAAATTCTTTGCAGGGAAAAAAACCAGGTGATTTCTTGGAAGAGGGCCACAGCACTTTGTATTTGGGGTTCTTCCTGGAATTATCACAGCCTTTCCTGAAGATTTTTTTTCTATTATTATTGAAAAATTGATTCCTCAGTATTGCAGCTCAAACAGCAGGAATGAAATTTCTGTTATTTCATTTTTCTGTATTCCTGAAACTTGAATTGTACCAGCTATTGCCTTGCACATATATAACAGTTATGCACCAGAGAACCCAAAATAACAGCCAGACGATCAGAGTGCATTTTGTATGTGTTCATTAAGAACTGTTAATATTCAGTAGGGATTATTAAGATAGCAGTTCTTATCCACAATGTCTTGTCAAGAATCAATGCTTGATAGAGGAGGCTCTAAAATCCCTTGTTACTGCAGAAGGTGCAGGTCCGTTTGGCACTGGAATAAACCCTCTCCCCAGGCAGGTCATAAAAAATCATGGTATCATACAGAGGGGTGCCAGATCAAAGCAGAAGTCTCTTCAGTTCCACATCTCACTTGATTGTGAGTGGCACTTTCCTTTTTGTCTTTTATCCCAGCACTTTCCTGCAGAGATTTTTACTCAGCTCTGGCTTCTTGCTGACACAGCCAGTCTGGCTCACTCATTGTTTCAGCACTTTCCATCATCAGTCACAGCTGTGCAGGGTGAGTGTACATGCTGCTAGGCAGAATGCAACACTACAGACATCCAAATGAATGCACAGGGTGCAGAGCAATGAATATTCAGCACTTCTGCCTCCCATATTGAAACAGGGACGTCTCCTTGTCCACAGTCCCATTTCTGCATTACCTTCATCAGGAAAATAAACACCACTTGTTCCAGGAGGAAAAGGGAAGAAAAAAAAGAGAGAACAAGTGAGCATATTGAATCAAAGTCTTTTTTTACCCTTTCCTCTGATATCTATTTTATAATCTAGGTTGAGGGCAATATCTAGCTCTTCCTTGCACTAGAATCATTCCTCCAAACTAAATTTTTAAATATCTTTAATTACACTTAGTGAAGGTAAGACATGAGTGCTGTTTTAATATTCTAGATGGTCTTGCGGATTAAAATTAGATTTATACATTTGCATAATAAAAGTAATGTTGTGAAAGAAAGTAGTTTTGAGTATGTGAGAGGTAATTGCATTGTATGACTTGCCTTGGGCAACCCTTATTGGATTGAACTCGGCACCAGCCATTATACTGCTTGAGCATTTTGTATTTTTATGTAGCAGTGCAATAGAATTTAAATTTTATGCACAATTAGTTCTGTATTGATCTATAGTTTGTAGGTAGGGTTAAGTTATAAAACTGAGTGTAAGCCTCTAATGCAGCTTTTCCTTTGGTGGAAAGGAAGGAAGCATAAATAAAAAATCAAGTTGGTGGAGGGAGGGAAATTTGTGCTGGGCAGTGCCTCTCGAGTACAGTATTTCATGCTCAAGAAGCTCAACATGAGTATTGACAAATCATCTAACTCCTTTAATGATACCACTTAAATTTGAGTTTCTCCCCTACCATTTGCCTTTACACACTACAATATTTGAGGAAGGAGGTGAAGCTGAGGTATTTATGAGTGCAGTGTATAAAATGGAAGGCTCTCTTTGCTGCTGTGATGTCTCAGAATATTTTGAAATATTACTTCACAGCTGACATGGCAATAAAATGACCCAATCAAGTGTGACACAATATTTTACACAGTATTCAGATTTAGGGGTAAATAGTCAGTTTCTTTCTTCATTCTAATGAGTTTTAAGTAAAACAAATACCTTCTAAGAAGATAGATATCCTTACAGCAGCCCCAAAGAATTTATAACACACTCAGTCTCTCAAATAAATCTATCATCCTATGCAGGAGTGGGGCAGAGTCAGAATGCTAATTTATCTCTTAAGTCTCATGATTCAATTTTTTCAAGTTATCCTCATCACTCCAATGAGCCTTCTCTTTGCCAAGTGCCCTCCTGATATGAGACTTGCCACATCACTGGAGGTTTCTAATGATGAGCCAAAAAATTACGTGCAGACAGAAGTTGCCTGAACACTCCTAGTCTTCACTTTTTATGGTTTTAAAATACTACCATTTAAATTAGTGTTGCTATTGTTCTGGTCATATGGTCTTCATGCTACACACATCTGCTTCTGATTCCCCTTATTTCTTGAGACAGTAAGTCTTTTCACTGCTTCCTGCTGATCACACTTTCCTCAAACATTCTTTCATTGGTGTTTTTTTTTTTTTTTTCAAATACACTAAATCTGGAGTGAACAGTACTCTGAAATGAGAATTTAAATGCACATGGAAGTTCCTTTTGAAATGCATGATTGAAAAGAATGGGTTTGGGACAAGAAGTTGATCTCCCAGCAGGGAAGAGTCATATTTTCATTCTAGGTGTGGTTTATCGCATTCCTTAAATTAAATCTGACCTCTGTTACTCTGCCTTCCTTTATCTATGATGACTTTTACAGCAGCTCTTCACCTAAGTCCTTTATTTTACTTCTCCTGTGACACCAAAGTTTAAGGGAATGCTTAGATGGGAGTGATGTGTTCAGTAGTAAAAACATCCCAAGTCATTTGTATGCACCCTCTCCCTTCACATCAGCCCCTCTTACCCCTGCACCTTTTTTACTCCCTCTTAGTTGCATTGGTACAGTTCTTTCTGAGTTCAGGAATGAAAGAAATCACTATTTTACTTAAGCAAAGCAAGAAAGCATATGTGATGAATGTTTCCATGGTCAGGTTTACAAGTGGTTGGATTGGCATGGCTGAGAGCATAATGGACTGGAGAAACCCATTCCTTTAGCCTGGCTACTGCCATTGCTTCATGCAGTCAGTCCCTGGAGAAGTCTAGACTACATTGTACACACCAGTTGTATTGGTCCCCATCAGGACCAACTGTTGAATTAATTTCTCTTCTGGGGCACATTTGTACAAGGAGACTTAATCAGCATTATCATTGGAAATATTTGATAGCACTTCACTGAAAAGTCAGTTGGAGAGCACTTGGCTTGCCTGCTTCTGTGAATTTTCTGGATAGAGGAATGCTTAAAGCTTGAGGTGCTGTCTTGGGAGAGTTCATCAATTTATGGAATAATCCCTGTTTATTCAGACACAGAAGAAGCAGATGTGTTTTGACACATTTTGTTTTCATGGTGCCTAGTGTCTTTTGGGGAGCATTCATCCCAAATTATTCCTTTACTCAAGGCTGTAATTCCAGGAATTTTCCTGTTCCCAAAGCTGTATTCCATAGACTTACCTTGCTACCCCTCTCTCACATTGCACTAACATGCACCATTTTGTGACAGCAGAGCCAGTTTTAGGTATGCCTGAAGTATTTCCCTCTGGATCCCAGGTCCCAGCTCCTAGCCACCTCCAGAAGTGGAGCAACACAGCATTTTTGGGGCTGCATGGAAATGTAAATCAGAGGAATTAGCTGGGTTGACTCCAACAGAGTTGTGATGACAGATTTGCAATGTTCTTTTTAATATGGACAGTTGTCTTATGTAATTCATGATGTCTGCTCACGGCAAGGAAAAGATGTTGTGTGGGATGGTGTTTTTCACTTTTCCCAGTTGTCTGTTCCACACCCAACCCTTCAGAGAACAGTAAACAGGAAAGCTCCTCCACTAACACCTGCTGCTGGAATTGCCTTTGCTTTGCACAGTCCTCTCTGCTTTGTTTGGGTGGGAAACCAGTACTGTGTCAGTAGCTCCTTCAGAAATGAACAAATTTTTTCTTGCACACCTCTAAAAAAGTGGATGTTTTCACAATCTATTAACTTTATTGTGAGGATAGCATTAAGGGGACAAAGGGAGAGAAAATTTTTCTCTTATCTTTTTAGACCATTAAGGATATGATGAAACTCAATTGTCCTTCAAATTTTGGATGATCTTTAAAAACCTGTCTTTTAGAAAAATGGCCAGAAGGAAAAGAATTTCATTTCATTTTATTGTGTATTTTGACAAGATAATGATGAACTTAATGGCACCCAATTTTAATTAGGTCCTTCAAACCCTAATTGCATTATAAATTCATTATTAATTATTATCTCCATTAAACTGAAATTTTCCAGTGCCAATTTGAGGAATACAGGTTTTGAAGTGCTATTAATGTTTAAAATTATAAAAGAAAACATGGATTATTTGAAATGGCCATTGGAATACTCACCATTTTGGGTTGATAGAATCGTTGGGAATGAAAACAATGCAGGTGTAGTGTGCTATGGCAAGAAAGCAGCTGTACACTGCATTCACTTTCAGAACAGGTAATTATATTTGGGAAATATTAGCATAACTGCTTTAAACTGCTAATCTGATCTTTTTGTGAAGTTTCTGTGCTAGATTACTGCATTATCTAGCATTATACAAAAAGGAAATTTAATTTATATAATATCATGACTTCATAACCCGTCTACAGGATACAGTAGGGGAAAAGGGAGAGGAACTACTGGGGAAAGAGGCAACATCTGCAAAGATTTATTTCATGGTCTGATCTGTGGGGGTTAAATCAGAGAATTATTGTTTTTCTATGGGTAGCTGAAACAGAATTCAAGGTCATGATACGTAATGAGAACTTTCCCTCTAAAAATAGTTTAAAGATCAGTCAAGTACCATTTTGAAATAATCATCAGAATTTGGAAAATACACTGACATTTGGAACTATTTTGGTAGCATTCCAACATTTGATTAGGGAGCTTTGGAATGACAAATGAATGTTCTATAGAAACATCAGCTGAATATGTGGATAGTTTTACTGAAGTAAAGGGGTTTTTCTCATGTGGGTATTGTGATTAATATTGAAATAAAAAAGTAAGGTAATGCAGATTTTTGCTCATTGGTAAGCATAGCTTACTCTAAGGATTCTAAGGATAATATTTCTACTTTGAATGTACTCTGTTTTCGAAATTTCTAGTTTTAAAATTTTAGTGTTATAATAATGGTAATGTATTTAACATTCAATGCTAATTATACAGTTATGCACCCAGTGACATTTCTAAGCTGTCATAACACTATAGTTATAATAGAACCAGGTAAAGTATGAATTTAGGAAACTTATTCCTCAGACAGAGTCAAATCTGTTGCTTTTCTGCTGCAGGCTAAGGTAAATCATTGGAGATCTATATAATTTTATCTTCTTTTTAAAATTTTCCCCTTTCCATGATTGTGAATTGCCTAAAAACTATTAAAAGCCTTTGTTTTTTGAATTTTTGGAAAACTGCTTTTACCAACTTGATTCTTTGTAGGCCTTATAAGCAGTGTTGTAGAAGTATTTTTTATTTCAAGTTGGAAGAGTTTTGATGGCTTACATGATATATATTTTTATCCAACTGTATAACAATAATTTTTAATGGAACTTTGAAATTGCTTACACTAACAATTTAATTGTTTTTTTCATTGTGTATCTAAACTTCTATATCTAAAATATTTATTTTAAAAGGTCTGTTTTTGCAAGAGTAAGTGCACTCTCCTGAATTATGGAGATGATCTCTTTTCTTCCAAAATCAAGCATTGCAACTGGAAAAATTCAGCAGTAAATATATGTTTAAACTAAAGCATGAAAAATACAGCTAAGGCATCTAGAAGCAACCTTTATGCAGCCACTCAGTTTCATAGTGCAGTGGCCATTTCATTTAAAAATTTCAAATAATCCTGGAAAATTTAAAGCTTGGCAGTGTCATAAATAATGTTATTGCCCAATTCCCTTCCCCATCACAAAAAAAAAAAATCCCAAAACAAAGCAACAGGCTTGAGTAAGAGAGCATGTTTTTATAGGCAGTATAGGTCATGTAAAGGTTGTGTCATTGTGAAAGCACACATGTAGAACAGAAGTTACATTATTTTTAAATATACGATTTTAAACAGATTCATATGCTTCCCCTTGACTTCCTGCTTTTCAGAAAAGGTATATGAGTTCACCTGTTGGGAAAATGAGTATTTCTAATAGGATGCTGCTTATTCTGTTTGGAAAGTGGCCAGATCTGCTGTTTTACTTACAAGTACATCAGCACAAGCATTCACATGACTACTGAGCATTAAACATTTCTGCAGTACCCTTGGCTAGCAGTACATCACTGCTTTCTAGCTATGTGTGCTGTGTGCATTCCCTTCACTGTAACTCCTTGTGTTATCATTTACCTTTTTGAATGTTTTCTTCTTTTTAGAAAGGGAATGAGAGCTGAGCCCCTTGAGTGTGTCTAATGATAATCTTCCGTGCCCTCAGGGCAGAGTTAAGGAGCTGTGTGTTGGAGCTGCCACAGTCCTCCACAAGTACTGAAATACTCAGTGAAGCATACAAATTTACCCTGCTTTTACACTGGTAATTATGTGTGGTTTGTACATTTAAACATTCTGGAACAAAATAGAAAGCTCAAAAATAAAAATATAAGTTTAACTTTTGTCTCTTTTAGGAAATTAGCAGTCATTTAAACTGCTTCCAAGAGTTGATACTGCTACATGTCTGCTGTCCAGGGGAAATGAAGCCCTTATTAAATCTAAACTTACAAACTTTTTCTCTTTATTAAAACCTTTCACTATAGGCAACTTAATGTTAACAATTTGTAAGGGAAGATAATAAGTCCTAACTAAATTTAAGTAATGATTTCCAAAGTAGAGCCATAAATCTGCTGTAGTTGAAGTTCATAAGGTCTCAAAGGAAAGGGAACTTATGGCTACTGAAATGAATAATTAACAAACTACTAGTAATTCATACTGTTATTAAGACTGGTAATTTCTTTGATAGAAGCCTTTGAGTTTAGTCATTAAAACAATTGAATGGTAAGCTAATAGAGCAGTTCATACACAAGAAGATTTAGCATATCAAATGATTCTCTTTCCTCCAGCTCTCACAATTAATGTAAATCTTTAGTGTTTTATTCCTCAGGACATAACATAAATCAAAACCTAGATTTCTGAAATTTTCACCCCAGAAAGTAAGGTTGTACATAATTTCACCAATAGGACTTGGCAGATTGAAAATTATGTTTCCATTCTTTGCTTGGACTGAAATTTTCTTTGAAAAGAATTTATCTTTTGCTATAAGCACTACATCTGTATTGTCTTTTAAAAATACCCAATTCTGCTTCTGTTTCAGGACAATGAGAGCTTAAACTTTGCTTTCACTGACTTAAATAGTGAGTTAGTACTAACTCCAGGGGAGTAATTGATCCGTTTCGAGTCGAGGTCCATTCTTGGGTTATAAAACTAGAGATCCAAAAGGTAACATTTAGGAACTTTTGGTTCCTAACTAGGAACTTTTCATGTGTGGTGTTGAGCAGAAGTAGGAAGTTTTTTTCTACAGATTTGGCCTTGGTATCTAGAGCAGTGAATTAAAAGTGAAAAGGCAGGGAGCCAGGCACATGAAGGCTGCCTATCGCTATGCTGGAGAGTTTCAATCCTCCAATCCAGGCATCTGCATGCAGAAAGCTTTTGGGAAATGGTTCTTGATATGTTATTTCTCTGAAACTATTCTCAGATACCATTGCAGTACAGTGTTTGGGTCCTTTATTTATGACCCTTTCTGATCATTTATAGAAATTACCATTGTGTTTTTTTAAGGGTGGAAAAGTAGCCAGTGTGTCACCTATCTTTCTATGGGAGGACTTCAACCTGTTTCACAGAAACAAATTTCTGTTTCTTGATCTCCTAGAATTTGTCCTAAATTTCCAGGGGTTTTGTCTGACTTTCATTGACCTAGCAAAACTGTCTGTACTGGTAGTCCTGATAATACTGATGTAGCACCAACAGATTGTTAGACCCACTGAAGCTCCCTTTGGTAGGTTTATCCTCAGGCAGATTAGCCCTTTGCTGAGGCATAACTTCTGACAAAAGCAAGGAAATGTTTGTGTCCAGATTTGCACTTTACTTTAGTTAAGCTGAGGTTCTGACTAGTTTGACAGTGTTTAGCAAACATTGCAAAGACCATTCTGGCAATTTTAATCCCAAATTGCTCGCAATGCTGTCTCTTTTCTACAGAGACTGACTGAAATGGTTTAGGTTACCTGATGTCTTTGAAGGGCTGAATGAGTCCCACTGCTTTTCAGGTGTGCAGCTGGATCAGCTGTGTGCAGACCTGCTCTGCACCCCAAAGAATTGTCATAAACAGCAGGAGGTAATCCTCATAGGATTGCAACTCCTGTTTTCTCCACTTCTGATCTTTTGAGATCTCATAGTTTGTTGGATCTTATTTTGTGCATTTGGCATCATGTTATTTATTCCATCCTAACAGCTATGTCATTATGACTTAGGACAAGGACAATTTAAGTTTCATGGTGATTCTAGCAAGCATTTGCTTTTAAAACCATAAAGTCACTTCTAAGTCCCAGCCAGAATTTGTCCTTAAATTTTTTTCCATTTAATCCCTCTATTAGACCTGAACTCTCCTATAGACTTTCTCCAGTCTGGCACAGGCTGAAAAACTTATCACATCTGATCAGCAGAAATTTGTTTCCAAGCCTAAAACATCCTCTATTTTCCTAAAAATTCTGAAGGAGTGAAATTGAATTTCTACTACACTGAGCCAGTGTGTAGGTGAAAAGACAATTATAGTAACAGCTTCATTGCCTCTTAAAATGTTTCAGATCTTTCACATTTGTCTATATCCTGAACTTTCCACATAAGAGTTTGAAGGGGCTTGGAGACCATATTCAGCCATGTGTTAAAATATTGAAAATAGTTTCGATTTGGGGAGAAGGTTTCAGTCCCTTTTCTTTTTGCCTATCTAGATATTGATGCACATAAAATTATTCTAGTATTCTTCATAGGAATGGTCTTAACTGAGATGATAAAACACTATTGAAATAAATTCTGCTTTGCTTCACACATTAAGAAGTCCGAATTACTTAAATCTGAAGATTACTTAAGAAGTAATCTTTTAGGTGTTATTGACACGGGAACAAAAGAAAGGCAAACTTTCAAAATTATTTTAACTACCTAGCTCAAAACTTTGCAAAAACACAGCATCCCTCTAGAAATTTCAAGCTTTCTCTGAGGATTGTGACAGGATTATGCCATATTCAGTCAATAGTTTGCCTCATCACTTGCAAGGCCTTCATGCCCAGCTCAGCCAGGCCTTGATGTTACAAAGTCCTTTGAATTTTACCTAAAGGGAACTAAAGCCCTTTCACACTCCAGTCTTGCTTTTTGTTTCATTTGACATTACTCAATAGGTTTTGCTATGTCTAAATTAGAACAGTGTCTAATAGCTGTCTGATTGCATTCATCATTGCTGCAGCTTGACAGGTCTGCAGCATGAAGGTCACATCAAATCCCAGTTCACATAAGGCAAAGTCCTGATTTATTTCTGTCCACAGCTCTTGTGAGGCAGCCACAGCCCCCTGGACTTCTTTACACATAAATGCTGTGGATTATTTATTAGAATCATACTTCTGAATGTAAGGGCTAGGATTTACTTAGTTGAAGTCTTGGGGTACTCACTTTGCTGTATATTGATAGGGGTTTTTTTTATTTCTTATTTGGGGATGAATATTCAATTTTTTTTTTTGCTGTGTTTTCATTCCACACATTTATTTTAAATCCATTATGAGTTTATCATTACTGATTGAGTTTAGGTCAGTGATATGCCCTTTCAAAAATATTTCCTTTTAAATATTTATTAGTGTATTACCTTGTGGTGATACAAATGTGATTTCATTAAAAAAATCATATATGATACACATGAAAGGGAATTTAGAAATACAAAGAAATATTTGCACATCCTTTTCTGCAGAGACTGGAGAAGTGCTTTCCTCAGTGATAGGTAAACCTGTATGTTTTGTACAGATAAGAGATTCAGAAATACTATGCGGCTCACATTTGTATTTGGTGATCTCCATTTACCTTTTTCTACCACAGCAGTCTCTTTATCTTTTTAAATGTTGACATGCTGTCATGGAGCACATCCAGGGCCCTCATCAGAGTGTGAAATTGAGGTGACATCATGTAGTCAGCCAAGATTTCCCTTGCTGGCTGATGGCACAGAGCTCTGGAGCTGCCATCAGAGACTGCAGGGAGTGACGAGCAGAAAAGGGGTGTCTGTTAAAGGCACGTTGAGCAGTCTCTTTATGCCAAAATGAATTTAAAACACTGCACTTGGCAGAAATGAAAATACTCCATAGGCTACTGAGAGTCACACCATAAGATAAATCAGCCTCTGTTTGGCTGTAGAGGTTAGGGGGGGAAGGGACAAGGCCTGTACCTCTTAATACCTCTCTTCATTCCCAGTCCTCCTGAGTGGAATTGTACATTGTGCGATGCACAAATGTTAATATATGTCACTGTTAGAAAAATTGCATGTGAAATATGGAAAAATGAAAAACAGTGAACACAGACCCTGCAGCTATCACTGTCAGTTGGATTCCACAGAGGATCTTGAGTGATAGGTCAGCCAAAATTCTTCTTAGAGGCAAGGATCTTGACAACATCGAGTGTACTGTCAGTCCAGCTATTTAAGTTTGCTATTATTTCTCAAAAATCAAGGACCTGAAGATGTTTTTCACTGGTTTTACTTAGGCAAACCTGTTCTCTCTGAGCTCTCCAAGGACACTGCAGCAAGTTGTGAGTTAGCTTCATCTACTTCTTTAACCATCCTGAGATGATGTTGGGGAAGCTGTGCTCATGGAACGCCACTCCATAGTTGAGAGGACTAATGTTCCTGTCAAAACCACCTGTACTTACCTCTGGATCATATCTATCTTTATCTGATCTTTGACACTTATCCAAAAGGATCAATGGGAATAGCTCCAGAAGTGCCATCTCTTCATGTGTGCTTACAGACCCTCCAACCCTTTTGATATTCTCAAGATTACACATATTGGACAGCTCCTGTCCTTGCAAGCAAACATGGGCAAGGACTGAGCCCATTTGTATGTGCTCTAGCAATTTTTCAGTGGTCTCATGCTTCTGAGAAGCAGCACATGAGCTGTGTGTCTAGCATATGTGGCAAGGGGCTGCTTTTGTCACCTTCATGCTTGCCACCAATTCTTGGTTAAATTTTTATCTGTTACTGGTTTTTTTCACATATCTGTTCCTACTAAGGAGTATAGCGCTCTACCAGCAAAGTCACCATGTTTTTTCCCTGCAGAGGGGCCATTTACACCTGGGAGATGTGCACTTATCTCTCCTGTCTTTGGATGCCTCCCCACATACCGTAGGAACGCGGGGTCTCTCTGATTACAGCTGTGTCTCAGCACAGCCCCCTTTTTCTGCATCATTCCTTGTGTCAGTGGGGTGCTGGTAGCTGCAGCTGCCTCAGTGCAACCCATCTGCTTTCTGGCCTTGTTTCTCAGGAGAATATTGGCCACAGTCCCACAAATGCAGTCCAGTGCCTGGTTCAAGGTGTCATGATCAGTGCGCTAATAGGTCTGGCCTGAGAGTCTGCAGGTTAAAGAAAACCTGACATGAAAAATAGCTATGCTGCAAGTGTGTGTCTTCAGTGTTCTCTGTTTTTCTATAAGCTTCAATCCCTGTCTCCTCATCCTGTGCAGCTACCATCAAATTTCCTGCTGAAACTATCCCCATTTGGTCTTCTCTTTCACTAGCTACAAATTATTATTTTGGCTGCTGGGGTTATGATCTGCCCTCCTGTCCAGCAAAGCCCTATTTTCTTCAAAATTGAGAGAGTTAATTTCTGAGCACTGAACTCAGATTTATCTTAATGATCACTGGAGAATATTATAGACCAAATAAACTGCAGATTGTATGCTAACAATGAAGCAATTTATTAACAAAATTATGTCTAAAATAGAGCTCCAGGTCCTAAAGTTTGCTTTAAAACTAGTTTTATTGCTAAAGCAGAATAATTATGTGAGAGCTGGTACTTAAATGGCATCCTCTGGCTTTTTGTGCAACCTTCAGGGCTAGTAATGGGTGGACTCCAATAACTCCTTTTCCAGCAAGCAGGTAAATAAGCCAGCTTAATTAAAGAAAAGGGAAAAGAAACAGGCTGTACCTAGCAAATGGAAATTAGTAATTTAAACTCTTTTAAACTGTTTACTTAAATTGCTAATTTAAACTGTTCTTGAGGATAGCCCTTCAGTCTCTTGAGTCGTATGTACATTAATATATTCCATAAAAGACTTTGGGAGGCAGATCTTGTATTTTTTTCATCTTATATAATCCATACATTAATGTTGAGTGAGTCATATTTAAATACTGGAAGACTTCAAGAGAAAAGTCAGAAAATACGGAACTGATGTTTTGTTGTGCAGCTGTGACTATCCTTTCTCCACAAAGTCACAAGTGAGGATTCAGAGTCAGATGTTTTAACTTTCAATTGTCATTGCCTTCAGTTGAGGTTCCCAAGGTAATCACGTGGCAGCACTGACTTATCATTGTCAGACACAGCTTTGAGTCAGCTAAAGATTGTTGGTATAGCTATTCCATAAGTTCAAGACATGGGCTTTATGGTTTTCTCTAAAGAGTAGTTGGAGAATTATCTTTGGCAGTGTAGTATTTTTTTATGTAAGATCAGCAAGTGAGGCCAAACTCACAGCTAAGAATGCTGAGAGACAAAGTTAAAATCCCAGTTTTGCATTGGTCATTAGATCCACAGCACAAAAGAATGGGCAGCCTTCCTGTTCTGCTTTGGGCCCCTCCCTTGGGGAATCTGCTGTGCATTCTGTATCACACTTTCTGTCACACATGGCATCCTCTTGTAGATGCACAAATGATTGTATCATCTGTCTGATGTGACATGTTCACCCACTGTTTAGCACAGTGGGGTCATTAACAGAAGGGAGGCTTTCAGACCAGCTATAATATAAATAAAAATTAATGTATCACCTTTGCACACCTAGATGCAGCATAACCAGGATTTGTAATTGAAAAAGAGCTTGTCCTCAGAAGACAACAGATGAAAAAAACCCACAAACCAAACCTGCAGAGGGATCTGCAGATGAAAGACTAAGCTACAAATAGAGATTTCATTTTCCAATTATTATAGGTCAAATGTTGCCTAGGTTTTAAGTCCTTGTGTCTCCTAGCACAGAGAAGAAAACTGAGGGCACCACATAAATTTTTTGTCTCATCCTCAGGAATTTTCTGCATGAGTTGAATACAGGCTCTATTAAAGAGCGAATGCTCCAGCATGGTGCAGGCACAGGTTGGCTTGCAAGGAACTTTGTCTCTTTATGAAGCTCCAGGATTTCACAGCTGGGGTATAGAGAGATCATTCTTCATAGTTTGGAAATTCAAATCTATAAGGCACATATGCAAAATGCTTTCTGTCTCCATTTCTCTTTGCATTGATGGAAACATAAGAAGCTGACAGATTCTATACAGCATAAAGAATACAGTTCCTTTGTGAATGTTGTGTGGTTAAAGGTTGCTTACCCTAACTCTTTTCTTACATAGCTTAATAACATGTTTCAGGGACAGTGGAGAAATTCTAATGAGCAGTTATTGTCTAGTGTTGAATTTCCAATCCTGTGCCATTTCATCTGTCAGAAAATGAAATGATCCTTGCAATTTTCTTGTTATTGCCTGATCTGTATAAGGAAAATTACAAGGCTACTTAATACAGGGTAAATATAGTGCTCTTAGAGAAATCTTTGTTCTTTAGATGATGAAAAGAGAGAGGCTGATGATAATTTTCTTTGTTCTTTCTATTTGTTTGCTCTGTTGTCCCTCGGTTTCAACTTTCAGATAAAAGCATTTAGTTGTTCATTTTCACGTGTGAGTTTTGGATTATCAGACTTATGTCCATCTTGTTTCCTGCCCTCATACCTCACACCACAGCTTAACTCTCAAGTTCTTAGCTCCTTAGAGACCAGGTAAGGCGTTCTGCAGCCTTGACTGGAGGCTGCTTGCTGGCAGCACATGTTGCAGCACAGTGATTCTGGGGCACTGGGGAGGCCAGCTGTGCCATGCCATGACAACGGGGTGTGCCAAGCACCAGGGAAGTCCCAGTGCTGGGGCAGGCTGAGGTGAAGCCATGAAAGTGATTTAGGCTGATGGAGTACATGGCCACATCCTGAGGTAGCTGCAAGGATGCTGCTGCACTGCCCTGGTGCAAGGATGGAGTAACAAAGCAATTCAGTTTGCAGAGCTGACCTACAGCACAACACTGCTGCAATGGTGTTTTTAACAGGCTTTCCAGTAAGCCATCTTAGGAAGCAGAGGTGGCATCGTTTGTAGTGTCCAAGGGCAAAAGTAGACAGAGTGGCACTGGTCTCTCATCTCCTTCCTCATTTGTTTGGCCTCTTGTTTGGGTGGCTCACTGAAAATATCATCTGAGCACTAAGTGAAAATCAAAAGGGCAGATCAGATTTCAAAAGGGCAATTCAGATCTTAAGAACTTTAGCAATGACAAAATGTTATTTCTCCATGGAAAATCAAGAGTGCAGCCTGCTCTGCACATTCCAAGGGCAGTTTTGGTTATTGTCCCTGAAAAGAGTGCTAGCTATCATTTAAACATAGAGCAGCAAGGATGGCTGGAGGTAAGGAATAGTTTGTGTGTGATGAAATGCTTGTTTTTTTCTGTTCTGACAAAAGTCTTCTGGATAAAGACATGATGAAGTTTTCTAAAATCATAAGGGGAGCGGAAAAAAGTAATAGGAATTTACCCATTTTTATTATGTGAGAACTGGAGATAGCCATACTATAAGTTAGCACATATAAGGCAAAAGGAGGAAGCTCACATGCTGCAAATTAAAATTATGGAACTTAACACTTAAGGATATTATAGAGACCAAAAGTGTCCAGGGTTCTCAAAGTGACTAGATAGATTAATGGAGACTTCCCAAGATGGAGGAAGAGAATCTGATTGCATCCTCTATCATAGAATGTCCCTAAATGGCAGTGTGCAGATAAGGATGAAATACAGATATATTTAACCTTTTTCTTGCCATGCATTTCTCATGGCATCTGTTACTGACCTGTGCCAGAGACAGGGTACTGAGAGATGGATTCTGTGTTTGGTTTAGTACATTTGTTTATCTATAGTACTTACAGCAGCTCCAGCTTCTCCCAAACCAAAGATACCTTTTCTTTCCCTGAAGGGGGATGAGAAAGAAGAGGAAGGAGGATAAAGCAGGGCTGAATGATTTCTATCTTTTGTGCATTGTGGAGCTTAGCAGTGCAACTCTGTCATGAGTGTGTGTGTTATGTCCAGCCAGCATTGAGGGGGTCCAATTCAACACAGTCCTTTCTTGCTCTTGCTGACCTTTCCAAGATTATTTTCCCATCCTCTGCTAGCAGACAGTAATGCTAAGCACAACAATTCTATAATATTGTCAAGCCTATTATTTTGTAGCCCATACAGTTGGATTACCAAGACCTAACTTGGAAGGTAGCTTTTCAACTATTTGGATGGAGGATTGGATAGCTGAGGGGAAAAATGCAGGCAATTACTTCTAACACTGGGTTTCTTCTTTATCTAATCTGCAATTTTCTGAAATACTGCTATGTCTTTTATCAAGAAATAGTGGGTAGCTGGCTTGGAAAATCTGAGATAAGGAGTCTCTGAGGCAGGAGTAATTGGTTGTGCTAGATTGGGACAAATTAGTAGGCTGCACAGCAAAATTGTTTACTGTACTGTGTATATGCCACTTATTTCAGCCACTTCTGTTGTGTTTTGCTTTGTCTCTATTTATTTATTTATCTCTTTAGTATTGAGATAGTCAATGACATTAGCTTACTTTCCTACATGAGACTGTCCTGAAGAACAAAAACACAAAGCATTAGCCTGAAACATAAAAATGTCGCATGTCCTCTTAGATTATGCACAGTCTGTCTTTGAATGTTAGCATTAACCTTCAGTTCAGTAGGATCTGTGGATACAAGACTGAAAAAAATGCAAACTGACACTGTGGTATATTTTTTTTATTGCAAATATTTACATTTGTCTTCTCATGATATTTTCCAGGTATAGAAAGAAGTTAGGAAACTATTACTGGAGTTTCTGGAGTTTTAGTTAATTAAGCACCTGTCATCTGAATCAGTTTTATATCACAACTGCTCTCATTCAGTGATCATTCTACAAAAAATATCATTTTAGCTTGCAGATATTTGCCACCTTGATTTGTTATCATCCCAGTGAAGGTGGCTATAGTACTAATGATCTGAAGTGTGTTGTGATCCCAAAACCCACTTACCGTCAAAATACAGAAGTAACAAAAAATTAAAATAAAACTAGATAATGCTCCACAACCTTCAAAGGAGAACTATAAATACATAGCTAGAAAGGGAAAAAGAGAGAGAAAAAACATGGGCAAAGAATTTGTGGCAGCAAAGTTTACTTCTCATTCAAGGCTAGAGAATGTTTGATGGCAGTCATGTGTTTGACTCTCTTATGATGAGTGCAAGAGGTGTGAGCAGAATTAAAATGCTAAAATGGGTGAAAAAAACATGAATGTAGCACTCATTGCCATTACATTCATGCAATGCCTGCAATGGGCTGTTGAATGGATGTAGCATCGAAGTCTCACAAGTTAGGCATGACATACTTCTTGGTAAAACCAGTAAAACAGGGCAAAACTCAAAATGGAAAGTCACAGGTATCTGTGGAAGCAGAGATAGGAAATTGATCAGTGACAGCAACATATAGCCAAACATCAAAAATCCTACATTTCTCTTTTTTCCCCTCCTCCCGTTCCCCTGAATACATATCCGTCAAACTGCAATAGGATTTCTGCTGGCCAGTTTGTGTCTTGGAAATTGACAAGAGAGGGGAGAATCACTTTTCCCAGAATCCTTGCTAAATTACATGAAAACAGGATTTGTGCTGCATGTAAACTGTGTAAATCCATTCAGCTTTTAAGTGGAAACCAATTTTGTAGTGTGTAAGTATCATTGATTTGTTAATCTGACAATGTTTTTAAACAAGCTCATGTGGATTAGCCAGTTCTGATTGTATGTCCCTTACAAGTCATTTGAGTGCTGGATATCTTGGTGAGTAAAGCACTAAAAATTAACCTTTGAGGCCCCTGCCTATAAATAAATTATTGATCCTTAAGAAAGAATCAGATCATCTCATTAAATATAGTTTTCTGTAGTGTGAGTCTAAATCCTGCCATACAGAATCATTTATCATAATTGTCAATCTTCTTCCTGAAGCAGACCAGACCTAAGCTACGATAGAAAGCAAATCCTGCAGGAATTGGTGTAGAAAAGCAGTATGAAGAATTTCCAACTGATTTGATGCTTAAGGGATGTTTTGTTTCCCCTCCAAGTATTTCTAAGGGCTTTTAGCTTTTATGTGTGCTTTTATAGCTGTATATCCAATAGTTCTCAGTCAGGAAGAAAGTGTCTCTGGAATGTCATGCATGATGGTATTCTGGAGCCAGACAGAAGTACAAGGAATGAATTTCTGGTCCATGACATAACAGGCACAAGTGGAAAATACATAGCAAGCGCTGTAATATTGAGAGGCAGAAGGGATACAAAGTTCAATACTTAACATATAAATGACTGCTTAGAAGTACTTAACAGAAAAAAATAGTTAACGTGGTGTCAAAAGGTAAATGTACAAGCAATGAGACCTAGTGTTGTTATTTTTTACAACTGCAGCTCAGTGATCTCCTGAAACAAGGCAAAGTCAAGGGAGCATTTCAATGGCATGAGGAAAAAGAAAAAATAAGCTTAACCTTATCATTAGTTTCAATAATTTGACTTTCCATTTTGCAAAATAAAAAGAAGAAACAAAGGACACTCATGTCTCAGCTCTGTTTCTCTGTTTCTCCTCTGGGCACAGAGGAGTTCTACGTGTGGGAGGCAGAGGGCGTTCCTGGGGGACACCGGTCCTTACTTGGCTTATCAACCTGATTAAATGTTAGCATTAGGTTCAGAGACATTGCAGTCTTCATTTCTAGTGTCTGCATCAGCATTCATGGCGACAAACTCTGTCAGTTTAGGATCCCACTAGTATAAATTTTCCTTTTTTTTTTTTTTTGGTGATTAGAAATGATTGCTGCAACAATACCTATTACCAAAGGGAGGGGGGAAAAGAGCACACATGCACACCCCCACAGCCCTCTGCACTTGGACTGTGTACCCTATGGGGTTTCATATATGCAGTACGTAAGGTTGGAGATTTGGCCCTACACCTATATGTCTGTTCTGTGTTCAGGCTCACAGCTTCAAAACACTGCACTGTTAAAAGAATACAGAAAATAAAGTGTAGATGAGGGAAATCATGGGCATGTTTTATGGTCTACATTCAAATAACAGAAGAAATAACATTGTATAGAGTGGCTGATTTAATGAAGATATATTGGACTTATGATAATGGAATTATTTTTAGTTTAAAAAAAGTTTAAAGACCAATTAATTATAAGGCATAGCATATCTCTGTGTAAGTGGTACAGGTCAAGGATGGTTTCTGTTGCTCTGGATTAACTGAGAAGTTATTCGTGGTCATGTAAGTAAAAACCAGAGGGAGAATCCTGTAGTGTGGTGTGGCAGCTGTTCAGTACCAAATTGCTGCTGTAATCTCATGAAATTGCTTGCACTAATTCACTTCAGCGCAGCGATGGCTCTGATGGCATAATGCTGAGCTGTGGGGGTTCTCTGCTGCCCTGCCCAGAGGAAAGCATATCCATCTCCCACTGTGCTCCTGGTACACTGCAGCCACTGAGCTTGAGGTAAATTGTGGCAGCCTTGGAATTTTATCACTACAGCACAAGCACAGGCTCCTCTGACTCAATGAAACGGCCTGTGGCCTGTCCACCTGGCAAGGGCTGGTCTTTACACACAAGGGAAAAAAAATAAATCAATTCTTACATCAACATGATGACTAATCAGAGCAGAATTGCAGAATTTTTTTTTCAATATTTTGCCAATATTTTTAGAAACCTATGGGCTTTTAAAAATAGATATTCTGCCACCAGGTAGAAATCATTCAGTATTTCTTCACTGGTACTAGTGTACTAGTTTGATGCCTTGTGATTAAAGTGTTTATCCCTGCTGATTAAGAAAACCCACACTGGGCTGGACATCAGTTGTAAAGTAAAAATTATCAGGAATTTTTTTTTGTTTCCTCTTTTTTTTTTTAATGTGGCAGAAAGAGTAATTCTTATATTTCATAGGCAAATATGAAGTTGTGCACCAATAAAACTGATAGACCATTTCAGTGACAGATCCAAAGAAAAGCATTCTTTAGGAGAAAACACTGTATTGCTAATAAAGTGATCCCAACAGCCAAGTTTGTGCTGCTTAATTTGTTTCCTTGGAGTGATATTATAATTCTGACATACTGAAAAATTGCCTCACAGAGACTCATATTGCATTTGTTGCCGAGTGCCTCTTTGATATAACATTTGTTATTGTAGTGCTTGGGGTCTCTTCAGAGGAGTAATATTCTAAATGAACCTGGCTATATCATCCCTTTAATGTAGAGTAGAATTTTGCATTAAATTTTCAGCTTATTTCAAATGTGTTTTGCCAGCTATTCATCATGAGTGATCCGTTCAAGTATAGGGCCAGTATATCAATATAAAATCAGAAAAATCTTAAACGCTTTCTTTTTGGGGAATCTCTCAGGTCGTTTCAATTCTTTTCTGTTAGATGAACAGACAGGATGATCTCTTGTCTTTATGCTTGCCTGTCAGGTTTTTTACAGTAGAAACACGAATCACTGTTTGCAATGCGGGATTAGCCTGTCTCACACAATGTTATTAGAATTAGACCTGCCTAGTGACTTAATTACTTTTTCTTCTGTATTTAACTTTAGGTTTGACCCCACACCAGCTTTTGCACTCCCAGGAACACTCTGCTTTTTATGTTAGAGCAAATATTGAGGAACATATGTATTATTTCTCTGGATTTGCACAGACAAAAAATGAAAGCAGTATGTAGTCCCCCCTCAGTGGTCTTCTGTATTCTGAGCTGGCAGTAAAATGTAAAAAGATTGCACTCTGATGTCCTATTAGACCTCAAGACTGGAAGGACAGTTTGTATTGAACACAGGCATTTTTCATAATTATGTTGCCTGCAGAGATGCCACCTGCCCTAATTTGATCTGATTACGGTGAAATGCAAAACTGTCCTCATTTCATAAGTGGAACTTTTCCATGTTCCCTCACAGAAAACAGCAAGATATGCACACATGTATCACTGCTGCAAAGGAGAAAGAAAAATATTACAATTAGGTATCAATGAAGATTTGAACTCCTTTACCAGAGTGCAGGTCACTTTTAAACAATTGCTTCATTCTTCAGAGTTCTGAAAATTATTTTCTGTCTTAAAATCTCCATGAAAAAGAGAAAATGATAGCCATTCATCCAGATATGTCTGTACTATTCTGAGAGACATTATCTATTCTGTGGCTTTTTAAAATTCTCTTTTGGTTGGATGGGCTTATTGTCCGTGAACATTTATTTTTAGAGTAGCCTGGGCTTGCCTTGTAGTCTGAGTCATTTATGTAGCAATTTAAATATTTGTCTAAGCCCTCAGTGAAAGGCTCATGTTGAAGATTTATAAATGCTTCATAGATTAAAGAAATAGCATTTTTATGTACTGTTTATACAGAATGATGTCATATCCCATGGAAAAAAAAAAGAAATGCAAAATTTGAAAGAAAAGCATTGCTGCTTCTGGGTCACTGGATATTGTTTACCATTTTCCTTTCTCCAACAGTAATTTTGTGCATGCTTATGCATGTGTGATAAGAGAGTGAGACCTGCATGTGTGCATCTTGGTTTTTCTGCTGATTTTTTTAGCTTGGCATATTGATTTTCCTGTACTGTGGACAGAAAATAACCTTTATGAATTGTATTTTAATAGCCTTAAACAGTAGTTTTGGAATTTAAAAAATGGAAAGCTGTGTTTGTTCTCTGGCACCTGGCCACATATTTCTTGATGTTGCAGTGGCTTATTCTATATTACATAGTCAGTGTAATAACCTCATGTGGTAAATACAAATGAGATGGGAATTTATTGCAATAGGAAACTGGGGTTTTGTCTATACTCCCAAAATTATAGGAAAACATTTTCCTGAATTCAACTTTTTAAAGGAAAATGGATAAATATTTACTTTCAAAATATGATTCTTAGGGTTTGCTCTTTACAATATTATTTACCATGACAAATATATTTCTGTTATTGAGCCATCAGCTTGAAAACATCTGTGTGAATTTAAGCTTAATTTCAGCTTAGAAACCTTTTAGCAGTTCTGTATTACACTTGCTTAGTTCTCTAATCAGAAATTGGAATCTTTTAAGGATTTGCCCTTCAGTAACTAGCAAATGAAATTCTTCTACAGTTGTTTTTGCCTTGTGTTGACTTTTATTCAGGGGTAGTTGGATTTTCCCTGAGAAGACAATCTCCTCTCTCATAAAGTCTCCACCACATGCTGAAAGCTCCTGACCTCTCACTTCCCTTCTCAAAGGTACTGATCATCATCAAAGGCCAGTGCCAGCATGAAGGTGGGAATTTGAGAGAACAGAGTTTTCTTTAGAGATTTCAACTACTTTTTGAATAAAAGATGAGAAAACCTTTCATGAATTGAGCTGATAGAGCTAAAAACATAGCAAACTGAGAGTGAAGAGCTCCTTTCAGGCCAGATCCCTGCAATGAGATTTTTACTTTGACGGTTTTTATGGTAGAAGGTGTGAGTCTTCCAAAAAGAAGCTTAAAATAGTGCTAAAATAGTATCTCAACTAAAAAATAATAAAATCACCTGGTTATGGTAGGAGCCCTACACTTGTCCTCTTTGATGTAAAGAAACTGTAGAAATTACTTCTGTTAATTAGGAAGCATTAGGAAAATGGGTTTTCTGCAAAATTTAATTTGGCAATAATCAAATCTTCCCACTTGAGTGGGAAGAAGGGAGTTTCCTTTTTTATTTTTTGTTTCTGGATCTTCTGTATGTGAGCAGTAAAGGTCATAGCTAAATTTCTCATTACAGACAGCATGGAATTTGTTGTGTTACATGAGTTTGGTATTCACTGACTTTACTGAGAATTGTGTGGGTGAATTTACACCTATAATTTAAACTGGAATATTGGGCAAGCAGATGGTACAGACTATTCATCAAATATGTTTGCACTGTTGCATGGTTGCCCTGAAATCTCAGTCTCTTGGGCAATACTGAATGTTATTTCTTAGAAAATTTCCCCCCTCTGAAAGACTCTTTCCACAGCTTGTCACATAGCAGTGCAGAATATACCAAAAAACCCCCAAAAATAACAAGCAGAGGCTTGCTGGCATTGCAGAACTCAATGCAATTCAGGGTTTGAATGCTGATGCAACTAAACATTACTTGTTCAATTGTGGTTTAAATGTTGTTTTAAATGTGCAAGAAGGAAGCAAGGAAGTAGGTTCTAAACTGAAATGGCAGGTCAATACTCCTGCTGATATTTTTTTGTAGCAAAGATAGAAAGAAAAACCTTAGCAGAAAATGGCTAATATGGTTCATTACTTCTAGTCATTTGGCTTTAAAGCATCATTAAAATAGAGTGAGTAACAGCGCAGTGAAAGCCAGAGTTGTGTGCAATGGGAGAAAGCCAGACGAGCAGAATTTGCTACAATCCCTTCATGTGATCCTTTCCCAACTCTGATGCAGTCCATTTGCACAATTCTTTCACAAGCACTTCATGAGAGTGAAAAATATGCTCTGTGTCTTTGGAGGGTTTTGAATTTAAGAGCATACAAAGATGTAACCTATTCAGCTGGGTAACTAGCATCTAACATCTCTAGTGACTGGTTAGAACAGGACAGGTGTTGTGTCCTGACAATTCAGCTTTCATGAAACTTTCTTGATGAATATCTTCAGCAACTTTTGTGACAGCAGAATAATGTATATGTGTTTTTACTGGCTTCAGCTGTGAGAAGTCAATCAAAAAAAAAAGGCACATTAACATGATGCTGTTAAATGACGTTATTAATGAAGAGAAAATGACATTTCAATTCTGATTTTTCCTAGGAGAATTGGTTTCTTCTTGCATATTGACCTTAGCAAAAGTAGCAGTTAAATATGTCTTTTACTGGCACATAGTCTTTTTAACAAAATATTACATTTTCTGTATGCAGTCAATTTGTTCGTTGGTACAGATACCTGTAAGCACCGTCCACTTAATTGCTGCTGTTATAGTTTGCTTGAGCTGAAGAGCTGCTCCACCATTTGTAGTTTTAGAGAGATTTTTAAAGACTTAGAGGAAAGATCTTCACCATGTGAAGATTTTCACCATGACTTACCAGGGTCAGAAACCTCTGGGTGCAGAAACCACATGCAAGCGTTGCTTGTCATCTTCTCTGGTTCAGCATTGCCCAAGTGCAGAGCTGAGCTTTTGTGCCGACTTGGAAAGGACAGAATTCAATATTTCTTGCTTTTGAAATAAGCTTTTTAATTTTTTTCCCCAAACCAATCTATAATATTGAGGCACTCTAATGTGTCATGTTTTGGGCATGTATTTGTGTATCTACTCGTTCTAGATTATTATGCAGCAAAATAACATCTGCACACTGATGATTATTAAAATGGCATGAGTATAAGTACAATCCCATGTAATTTTTTAGCTTACATTATTTGGTTTTTCTGGATAGGTAGTTTTTTTCACCAACTTTAAGGTGGCCAATACAAGAAATTTGGGTACTAAAGGTTTGTCCCCCAATTTTCAGACATACGGCTGACGGATTTCATGAGAAGGTTTTGAGTCTGACATGTGATTTTATGATTAATGGTGGTTAGTAGTAATTGGTGTTCCAGATGAAGCTGTGTGCCCCTGTGAATCCTCTGCATTTTCACACTTGCAGATGTAAGGCATGGGACTTGAGATGACAAGTTATTCACAGGACTGTTTTATGACCTTTCTTTTTTTAAAAATTAAATTTTTTTATACAAAGGAAGGGATATGTAAATGTAAGTGTACATGTACAAATTAATGAAGTTCTAAGTTTGTCTGCATTAGGAAATTGTGTGGGCAACAAGGAAAAAATCTCAATAATTTACTATTTACCAAAGTATTGCTCATGAGTGTTCTAAGAAAAATAGTGAAAATGGCTATAGTAAGTATATCACTTCTGTAGGATCTGTGAGAAAATAGATCAAGAAAAAGAAAAAGTTCAACACCTTTTCACAATACAAAGCAGTATTCCAAATATAGCCTTATATGCTTATATTCTATAAATTACCTACTTGATATTCTTCATATCTTTTTCTCTTTTCAGTAAAATATTTATGCATTCCAGACACTGTTTTGTCTTTGTTCACGTTCACATAACATCAAAAGGAAGGAAAGGTCACCTGTAACATCCAAACATTTAATTAACACAAGCACAGTGAGGTCACTCCATACTTTGAAATCACGGCCAGTTCCCATAGGAAGGCTGCACTGTCACCAGCACAGGGTTGCTTATCCCTGGAGGAGATGCAGGCAGCAGAAAGGTGTGGGGTTCACAGCAATATTCTGGTTAGTTGGGCAATTTGGGGGAGATTGGGAAAGTGATATAATGAATTAATGGGCACCCTTTATGGGACTCCAAACCTGTTGAGTTCTGTGTGAAAGTCTAGTCTGAGCCCAGCTTTCCTACTGCCCTGTTTGCACTCCCATTGCTGTTATCCTCAGTGCAGGGCTGTGCTCTTCCTGCCCTCGCTGCTCACCCAGCAGTGATGCCTGTGCAGGGCTGGGTAACTTGTGCTCACACAGGAGTCCCAGTCACTGTCCCCCTGTAGCTGGGGCTGGCTGTGCTCTGGATGCACACTGCTGTAACAAGCACCTCTGAGCTGCAGGATTGCCCAGACACCTTTCCTTCCTGTGCATGCACCCCAGGCCAGCTTCCACTTCCCTGTATTTATAGAACTCTTGCTGTATTGCAAGTCCTGCCATTACAGTGCTGCACTGCCAGATTTTTATGATTGCTTTTGAATACAGAACATTTTTTATACCTGTACTAAAGTCAGGAAAAAAAAGAAGCCAACATATCCATTGATTTTCTAAGCATGAAGTGGTTATTCTCAAGTATCTAAAACGTTTTCCAGAGGCAAACTTGGTTTAGCAATTAGCACTGTGAAAAGATATCCTTTGAAGGACACTGATAGATATTTTTGCATGGTTATGTTCAGAGCCCACCAAAGGGATGTACTTTTCAGAATTAACAAGTGTTGATGTAGTGAGAGAAATGGAAGTTGCACTGTGCTCACAATGTAAATGCTTAGCTTGCACGGAACTAAATGTGAGGGGGAAATTTACAATTTACATGTTCCAGTGTTAAGCATGTGTAGAAATTATTGGAATTGCAGCTGTTGAGTGAAATTCAAATATTCTAACTTAAAAAGTCTAAAAGTTACTTGTAAAGTCCTGCCAAGTTGTCTTAAACTCCTCACTTAATGGAAATAAGGGGATTGATTTTTTTTTTTTTTTTGTGCCTGTCTTGGGTGGTGGGAATTACCCTGTGGAAGCATGTATTCTTTCTATCAACTGTAAAGGAAGCATGCAAGGAGTATATTAGACTCATATAGCCAGCATTTTGATGCTTAAATGCATTGAAATGAATCTCACACAACTATACCATTTGGGGAAAGATGAAATTCAAAATGCAAAGCATGAAATAATGCTGCAAACCTATGGCAGAAGATGTAGCACACAACCCTGCAGTGGAGATACATTTGCTTGTAACTGTGGTCAGTGAGGACATTTTGTGATTTTCTTTGGCCCTCTGAGCGGTTCAGCCAGGGCACCTCCATCCAGGTGCTGGCAGAGAGGAGCGATGGGGCAGCCCTGCTGTGGGCACTGGGCACCTCCCTGGGATGGAGGGGCCTGGGCAGCCCTGGGCTGCGGGATGGCCCCTGGTGGGCAGGGCAGTGCTGTGGGGAAATCAGCAGCCCAGCCACAGGTGGGACAGGCAGGGCTGACATGGGGGCCGGGCTGGGACAGGCAGGGCATCGACACCAACTTTACTTCTCAGGTGGCTCTATTTGTAGCAATCGTACTTTGCTTCCATTTTGCTATTTTATGTAATGTTAAAGGCTTGGTTTAATTTTTTCTTTGCCTTCTCTCTGAAGAACATAAGTCATACAGAGTGATAATTTAAAGAAAAAAATAAAAAGCAGAAGCTAATTCTGTCTGAGAAAAAATATGTGAAGACTTGGGTAATTAAATTGGTAGTAGTTAGAATCATAGTTTAATTACAAGTGTTGTTGAAAGCGTGTGTTCAGACCAATTGAAATCGGGGCATTTATGATGTTAGGAGACATCAATCCATCCTTCCTAAATCTTGCTTTTTTATTCCTCTTCTGGAGATACATGTACTTATATGAACAGATTAAAAATATGTTTATGAAAAGAATACCAAAATGTAAATTGCAAGTTTACAGTTACACATTTCTGTATCTTTAAATGCACCTTTCATTCCCAAGTACAGCATTTGGAGTTAATTTATAAAACAATATGAGAATCAAGTAACAACAATATTATTCAAACAAGTAAACTGGTGTATGATGGAATGTGTTGAAGCAAATAAAATGCTTGAATTTAATTTAAGTAATAAAACTTTAAATAACGACAAAGAAATTACTTGTGAGTTTATAAAGCTGCTGGTCCTTTGAACTGGGCATCATCCCTTCATTATTTTCTTGCTTGGACTTAGGCTCATTCCTAAAACATCAAATTAGCTTTATGTATCTGATTGCTCTAAGGTCAATGGAACTATGACAGTGTTAAAAGTGGTATAAAAGTATTAAATATTAAATAAGTTTTATATTTCTTATATCTTGCTCTACCTTCCTAGTTAGCAAAACCCTGTAACAGTCACTGCAGCTGAGAACATAAGAAGCACATAGGTTAGAATGTGAGCTAAAAGAGGCAACGGATAAGCCATTTAGGTGCCATTTTATCAGTCTGCAGGAATCCTCAATCCTGAGTTTTGGCTTCTGATTGAAGCCAGTTGTCCATGCTTTTGCACTGTTTCCTTTCACTTCCTAGGTGTAATTTTTATTGATTTTTTTTTTAATATTCCTGTTGTTTCTTTATGTCTGGAAATTTCATGAAGGCTTGTACTTTTCAAGTAATAATTGGGAAGAGGGAAGTGAAAATTTTTGGTAATTGTTGAGACCATTGATGGCTTCTGTAGGACAGAGGGCATAAAAACTGTTCCTCAACACATTCTATAGAAAATAGCAGAAATCTGTAAAGCACAGTTTATTTACACCATTTGACATGTGCTAGTTTCACATAAAAGACTTAGAAAATGCACTTTTCTGTAAATGTTTGGTATGTACAGTTTGTCAGTGAACCCATCAGGTGCTGTGCTTAACTACTAATAGTTATCAAGGTTCCATGTGTGTTTTCATGTACACTAATATGTTTGTGCATATATGGAGGAATTTGTGGGTGAGATAAAAAATAGTTCTTAATTGTTTTGAGTAGGGACGGGTTTTTTAAGTCTCTTTATGTTTTATTTATGGGATGGTTATTTGTCATGAACTTTGTCTTTAGCCACAGTGCAGGAATTTAACACAATCCAAGACTTTTTCAAAACTCACCAATATTTGGTAAAAATAGGTTACAGTGTTAGAACATGTTTTACAAAGTTCTACTTACAGAAAAGAAATTAAAAATAGAAATAAGAAACATCAGAAATATGCCCAGAAATATTTAAAAAGAAAAAAAGAAAAGGAAGATTTCTTCTTTTTTCCCTGAAATATTGCTTCTGAAATGTGACAATCTGAGATGACTTCTTACAGACAGCAGACTGTTTGGATGTGTCAGTATAATTCAATATGTATGCATTTGACATTTCTGAACTCATTGCTGGAAAGAATCATGCCAACAGTGACATAGGTTTTAAGCTCTCTCTCTTTGCTAGTAACGTCAGGATCTGTTGTATAATCAGCTAAGCAAGATCCAGTGAAAATCTGAACTATGAAAAGATTTAAAACTAGGTTGGGCAAGTCTGAAAAACAGACTATGCAAAATATTGCATTTGGAAGAGGATGCAGCAGTGGATGGCTAATAACATTTAAATATGCATGTTTTTCATAGAATCATAGAATAGTTTGAGATGGAAAGGACATTTAAATGTTATCTAGTCCAGCCCCCTACAATAAGCAGCAACACCTTCAACTAAGGTTTCTCAGAGCCCTGGCCAGCTTTACCTTGAATGGGACAACCCATTCCAGAGTTTCACCACACTCACCACAAAACCACTTATTTCTTATATCTTATCTAAATCAATCCTACTGCAGTTTAAAACCATTATCCCTTGTCCTTTCACCTTAGACCCTCTTCTAAATAGTTTGTCCCCATCTTTCTTTCAAGGAGAATGGAGAGAAAAAGTTCTTGCTAGGGAAGAAAAAGGAAACCTTCCAATTTTAAGGAGTTTAGTGAATAATAAATTGAAAAGGATAGGAGGGAAGAAAGATAAATACTTGATTGAAGTAGAAGCTGTAAGGATTCCAAAAGGCAGAATGCAGTTCAGTTGGTGTTGTAAAGCTAACATCTGTCATAGATGAACAGGCAGCATTACATGAAATCATAATTATCCTCTACACTTAGAAATTCCTATGGCAGTATGCAATCGATGCAGATATTTTCAGGGAAAATCATGTGCAAGAAAATATATTGCTAATTATGTAAGGACTTGAGGCTAAGAGAGAGGAGCCATATACAATAAGTTTTGATTTGAAGCACAGAGAAGACAACAGTTCTGGACTACAACTCAGGGCTCAGGTCAAGACTTATTGAGACAGAGTTGGATGGAGATGTAAATCCCAGTGAGAATACAAGAAAGTGCTGCATAGCAGTGATTCTGTGGTAGAAGTAGCAAGAACAATTAAGTGCATTGAGAAAGGGAAAGAATAAACAGCATGGAGAAAATGAGAAAAGAAGTATAAAGTGATACACCGGTTGTGGTTCTAGAAGTTGAAAATAAAATCTGATTAAGAAATAATCACTTGGAGCTAAAACACGTTGAAATATGTGAATACCCTTGTGCATGAGGAAGAGGTGGGTGTAAAGAAGCTTGTAAGAATATCATAGGTTTCATTAAATGGGAATAAATGCTAATATTTAGTAAGAGACAATTCATTAATAGGCAATTCTTACTATATGCTTAAACCAGGGCAAACTTCGAACCTTGTCTTACTTTTGTAAGAGTTTGCTGATGAAGTTGTGTAGATGGTGCATTTTTCACCTACTCCTTCTCAGTATGAAGATAAAATATTTACCAGTAAAAGGTTGACTTGAGTAACATTTAAATCAATTCCCTAAGTGGAAAAATTATGTGAATACAAGACTTTTATGAGTGTAATTGCTCATTTTTTTAACATGACAATGTCTATTGTTCTTGTTATTGTTAGAACATGTCTATTGTTCATTTTTTGTCTTTTTAGTTATGTTGCTTTCAAATGTAGTCTTTTCCTTCTTCATCCCTTAGCTATGCCAACAGAAGGTGTGAGTGTAGGCCATGTCTCATTGGCCTTGAGAAAAACCATGGTGCTGGTGGAGACTTCCTGACAGTTATGTCCAAATTCATTTGTATTCTTTTAATGGCAGTCATTAAGAGTGAAAGGTAACTATTTGTAGCAGCATCAGTAGAAAAGCAGGTTGATAAAGACCATGGCTCCTCCCATTTTCTGAGAGGAGCTATGTTCTTAATTCCTTTTAAGGAATTTTTTCTGTTCACAAAGAGATGCTCCAATTTATGGTAAAAAGAGTAAAGCTCAGATAGCTCTCACAGTCTGCTCTTTCATCCCTTGTCAGGAATTATTCTGGTAGTGTACAAAAGTCATTTACAAAAGTGGTATACAGAAGCCTTGGATTTTATTGCCAGGAGGGGAAACACAGTCTGAGCAGGTGACTAAAGTGCATGGCAGCTAGCAAGACACATTCTTTCTTACTGGCTGGTACAGATGTGAAAGTTTGTAGTGATTGAAAATTAGCCTCATTACAAAATTCTTGTAATCACTCCTCTGCCTGTGTTCTGGGTTTGTGTGTTAACACTAGGGGGTAACAGCAATATTTATGTGAAATGGGTTATAATTGTGACAGCCAAAATTAAGTGATCTGTGAGGCCTATTAAATCCTTCAGGGAATCAGGGAAAGCATGTATTATTCTTAGAGATAAGTCCAAACCTGTTGTGTGAATCAGAATTCAGCTTTGGGCAGCTCCAATGTTTTGATGTGAGATCCTCTTTTAACAGGCTTTTTGGCTTATACAAAGGGTTGGCGGTATCTGGCAGACAGTACTGCCCTTTTCATCTTGCTTTTGTTTGTAGTCCTTTGGGGAAAGGGCTAAAATATTTGGAATATAACCTTTCTAAGTGTTCTTGGTAGCATGCTCAGAAATGTGGAGGGATTATTTGATAGATGGTTTTCAGTATTCTGGTGCCTGCAGAGCCATGACTAATCTTTCTAATCTTCTTTATCTAAGGTAATCTGTATATTCTATCATCTCTGCCTCTATGTGTCTTATGCTGAAACTGCACTGACAGGAAGCTCTAAAATGCCTATTTTTGTTTCTTTCCAACAGCTGGCTGCCCAGATTCCTTGATTAAAGAACTTCATCACTTCAGGATTCTGGGAGAAGAACAGGTGAGTTAGCTTCTCAAAGGCAGCATCTTAATGTCATGAAAGATAGACGCTAATGAGACAGTTTCATCTCTCTCTGGGGAGACAGAGTGTATCTCATGACCCCCAAAGACCTGAAATGTGGGGGGAAAACCACACAGGAGTTATATGTGAGAGCTGGATTTTTTTCATTCTATCCATCAGCCTTGACAGGGTATTAATTGGTACATCTGCTACCTGCCACAGTTTTTCAGCTTTTGACTACAGCAGTAAACAGACTCTCTAAAGCAGCAGACAGACAAACAATCTGACTACAGGACTGGTACTTACAGCTACTCGTGATATTATCCATCCCTTTGTGTGTCATTTTTTCTCTTTTGAAAGAGTGTTTCTAAAATTTTAGCTGTGCTTTGCGCTCAGAAAACTATTTCTGTAGAGGGAGCTTAGGAAAGCATAAATGAACTATTCTTTGCAACACTCACAAGAAGGTCAGATATTATTTTGTCAACAATGAAATTAACATACAGAGATATTGAGAAATGGCCTTAAATTTTGAGAGACAAGTTGAATTTTCATACACTCAATTCTTCTGAAATTCAAGTTGGCTTCCTCTGAAGAATCCCTTCTAAGGTAGTGGTTACAAAGCCTGAGTGCATGACACAGAGCTGCAGGTGCTAGGGACCCAGGGGCTGAAAGCCCAGCATTAGTGTGTTGTACATGACACTATCCACATCTCTTAATGAACCTGGCACCAAGGGACTTGCACAGGGTGTATGAGCGCTGTGACAAAGGTAGGAGCAACTCCTGAGGTGTTAATTCAAAGTCATGTTTCATCATTTTTAAATTAGATTGTATTGACAAGAACACACTGTTGCTTCTCCTTTCCCTGTCACTCTCCCTTTTCTTATTACAATTGTGGCTGCTGTTACAATTTCTGGACTTCCAATTTTCCTCCACCAGCCCCTCACTTCAGCTGTTATAGAGAGTCACAAGTCACGTTTCTCAGGAGCTCAGCTTTTCCTTAGCAAGAGATACTGGAAGCAGGAATCTGGTGAGATTGAGGATTTAGGAAGAGGAAATAAAAGAATTTACAACCAGGATTGATGGGCTCAAGAGACTGATTAGAGCTACCTGACAAAAGGAGGGCAGAGTGAGATGAAGCTTGGATAGAATGAAGAGATGGGGTTGTTTCATTGAAGGGGTTGGGAGTAGAAACCAGAATGATAAGGGTCTGACAAGGGGCCTGAAAAGGCTCCAGAATGATAAGGGTCTGACAAAGACCAAGGGCTGGAAGGGAATGACCAAATACAGAAGCTTGCTGAAGAGACTGGCAAATAAAGGAAGATCTGCACTTAAGCTGTGTGAAAAGGTGAAGCTAAGCAGTCTAGAAAGAGTTGGACAAAAGGAGAAATTTGAAGGAAAAGTAAGGAACAGCTAAACCAAAAGGCTGCAAGTGTGAGAGAGAGGACTGAATCAGACAGATCTGACAGCTCCCCTGGAGCTGAATTATTCCATTAGCCCATACGTTTATAAGGATTGTTGCAAATATATTCTGTCATACAAAAGCATTGTTATCATGAGTCTACTGAAGACCACAGAAGCTTTTGTTTGAAGTTAGCACACACTTCGATAGTCAGGAAATAAATTGGTGCAAAACCAAGAGAAAAAAAAATTTAAATATATCTAAGTGAAGACAGGAAGGAATTACAGGCAAAGTTCTTATTCATGTGACTATCTATTTATTTCTTATATTTATTTAGTTAGATATTTGCTTTTTAAAATTATCTAAGATGTTTATTTTTCTGTTATGCCTACTAGATAGAAAATATTAATAGTAAGTTTTAAGACTGTTTTATTCAGACTCTTTGCAATTTCAGTACTGTAAACAGTTATATATTTTCTTCCATTCCAATCAATAGCCAAAGAAAAATAGGGACATGTTCCTACTTCATATCCAGTCTTGATTTATTTTTAAAGTGCTTATGTATTTAAGGCCAGATTACAAAGGCAGAATGGACTATTGCGATAATCTGTTCTGATCTACTTTAGAATACACATTACATGACTTTTTTGGATTAATTCTTGTTTAAACTGCAGTATATTGCCTAGAAAAGCATCTATTCTTTGTTTACAAATCACTTGCAGACTTTAGATCCTATTATACTTCTCAGTAGTGGAAGACAAAATATTCCCAGCCTCTTTCCATTCCATCACTCCACCAGCACCAGAATGTTTCCTATGTTGCATATCTCCAGTTCCTCAGAGTTCAAGCAAAAAAAAACCTGGTGTCCCTCTTTTCTTCACTGAGCATTTGCTTCCTATAAGTAAAAATATAAATAAACTGACCATATAAATGCTCCTATAAACGTAAATACCAATTTAACATTTGTTGATGTCATTAGGAAAGAAAGTTTTTGAGTGGCTTTCAGGATCAAACATCTTGAAAACATGTGTCTGCCTGACTATCTGAAATATCTTTATATAAATGTAAGCATTAATGAAAAACTAATGCTGAGAAATAGAATTGTGAAGAGTTGATGATTAATATTTTCTTAAAGGAATTGTATAATAATAAGGCTCTTGTTCAAATACTCAAACTTGGTAGTCTGCTGGACATGTAAAATTTCCATGTCTTCTATTAGGAACATACATTATGGGAAATCTATTCTAGTTGGAAAGTCTATCTTTTAAGGTTTGGCCACTGGCAATAAGATAGTTTTTAAAGAGGGAATCAGCTTTGGACTTTATGGAAAGATGCAGTCGTAGTCTGCATGCTGAAATAGAAGAGTACAAGCTTCCCTGGTACATGATATGCATTGTGGATACCTAACCTACCATGTAAAACCAGCTTCCAGAGTAATTGGCTGAAAATGCAACACAAATGTAGCTACAGATTGCTGTCCCACTTGGTACTTGACTCTTTGAGATGGTGCCAGAGAGTGTGATCCAGGAAGTGTCTCCAGAATCAACTTTGTCTGATTTCTTTTGAACCCCCTTGTCCCAGACTCTCCCGGTCCACTAAGGTCTGTACAAGACAAAAAGGTCTCCTGCACACAAGTCCCAGGTGAAGCCTGAAGCTTCTGATTGCCCAAAGCTCTGCTGAGCTTTCTCTTGCAATTTGCTCTCACTTTTCATAATCTATTTCCCCTAGCTTAAGGGATGCAGCCCAATCTCCTGACTAACTCCTCCCTTTCTTCAGTATTTGAGATATAGCCAGGATCAGGTTGAAAGATTTTGTAAGTGGGGAGCTGTTGAAAAATAGCACAATGTAAGAAAGTCTCCTGCAGTAGCCATTTGCCCTGTCAGGCTGGCTGTCTCTGCAAGTAATTGTTTCTACAAGTGGTGATAGTACAAGCTGCTTACAAATATATGCTAAAAATGCACCAAATATGGGCTCTCTTCAAATACAGTGGAAGGCAGGTAATTCCACAAGCCAATGCCAGAAACAGCAGAGAAATCACTCCAAGCATAAACACCACAATATCCCAGCATAGCAAGATGACTTGCAGTGAACTGTTATGGAGTCTCCCTAATGACTCTATGAGAAACTTCCCTCTTGTCCCCAAAGTGATAAAAAAACCTTGTTTAATTGTTTAAATGGAATATTGTGATTCATGAATAAAATAGCAGCTACATCTGAAGGCTGGAAGGGAAAACAAATAACAGGCGAGCAAGCAATCTGCTGCTATACCTGAGTGCCCCCAACAGGTCACAGCACAGACGAAGCAGATGACTTCTAGGGGCAGGAAGGGAAGCTGCTCAGTAATGTATAGCTGTGCTTCTCTGTTACATCATCTGCTCTGACAGCTTTGCAGGATGTATTGGCCAGTTCCTTGATATTTTGACAGGGGAACGATCAATTTTAACAGATCTTTCCTATCAGCTGCTACTGAAACTCATATCACTGCTCACTTATTTTTTTAGAATTGTTTTGAGTGTTTATATCCCTGGAATCTGAGCAAGCCTGAACGGGGACCATTTTGGGGGGAGGGGTTGGTTTATTTGGTTGGGGTTTTTTGTAGGATTTTGGTTTGGTTTTTGGGGGGCTGGGGTTTTTTTCCCCACATTTCCTTGTCAATTAGGGAAAAATTATGCAAAGGAATACCCTAGAATACCCTCTTTTGAAAATCTGCAGATGCATGTCCCCGTGCTCCTCAAAGATGATGTGGGCTTGTGCTAGTTTTCACAGTGAGCTGTAACTTTAGGAGATACATAAATCAAGTTTGAAATGAACACAGCATGGTTAGAGATCTTTTAACATTAGTTGAGGTCTGGAAGGATTTTATGTACAATGTGTGGGTGTGACAAGGTTGATTTTTTTTTTAATTGCAATACTTGCCAGAGGAATTTTATTTTTTTCAAATGCATGCTACTGAATATTCATGTAAAGTCAGTCTTAAAGTAATTGATATATATTTGCCCATGCAGGCAAAAGTAATGCCATATGACAGTTCTGATTAATCAGCTGACTTTAGTACAGGAAAGCATCAAATATGATCAACAAAGTGCTTCTGAAGTATTTCTGGGTTAAGATTTTTTGATAACTACACTTGCAAGTAATATAAGCTACATCTCAGTAATTCCAATCAGTTAAAGAACAAAATAAATTTTTACTGGATGATTTCTCCCATTCATAATTACTAAGCCAAAGATGGTTTGTTAGCATTCCAAAACCTTTATCTTTACAAGTGTAGTTCTTACACCTCTGCTGCTTCCCACCCAGTGCCATGACTTCAGCTGCTATTCCAAGTAAGTGATACCTACACACATCTCTCAGTTTCTGCCATTTTTCCATCTAATATCTCTTTTCTCTCCATCTCATTTGGCTCACCTTTTGGATTTGTCACCACCACAGTCTCATCACTTGCTCTCTGAGACTGAGCTACTGCATTTAACTCTTGATCCTCTTTACACCACCTTATTTTTAATAACTGGAAATTCACAGCAAACATTATAATCTTGCAACTTCATATGTCTAGTGATATGCTTCTCTTTCCTTCCTATGTTATACCTGCCTGGAATGTCTCCTAACCAACTTCTTCCTAACTCAGAGGTAATTGGGGTTCATGAAAATTCCTCAGTTTTGTCTCTTCTGGATCATAATAACTTAAGACTTTAAGTTCTTGTCATAAGGTGAATATCTCTACATTCTTACACTTTTTGAACTTACTGTACAGTAGGCAAGTGAAAGTCATTTATTTTTGGTTCAACAGCTGACATAAAGAATGAAGAGGAGGAAAATAGAAGGTACTTAGTCAAAACAAATTTAAAGGATTTTTTTCTGTCAAAAAAAAAAAAAAGGTGTCATTTTATACAGAATTCAAATTTCTCTTCCAGACAGCTTTTATTTCATTCAGAGAGAAGATTTGAACCCCAGTGTTCAGGATCTCAGGTACATGTGGAAGTTAGGACTTCTTCCATCCCTTGGATAGCTTTGATCTGCTTTCAGGGAATATGCCTGTGCTCACTCTTGTGACCTGAGAATTGGGAGCCAGTCTCTACTGCTCTACTGAAATGCAGTTCCACAGTTTGCAACAGCAGCAGCTGAACAGATTTCCTTGCATCAGTTACAGCCTTGATGTCTGTTCCTTTAGCAGGAAGAGGAGTTTGCATTTGAGCTCCACAAGGGTCAGAAGAAACTGAATGTTTATCCCTGGCATCCAGTCTATTCACACTGATCCCCCAAATACCTGCTGGAAGATCACAAACTTCCAGCAGTTTGTAAATACAGTGCTTACCCCTGCACTGTGCTCATTCCCCCTTCTTCATTGAATCATATTGCGCTTGCTTTCATATCATTCCACTAACTGCAGTCTTTCTTTTTTTCTCCCCATCTCTACTCCAGTTTAATTTTGTATGTAAATTGTGGTGCACTGATCCAGTTAGAGGTTTCTTACCTAAATATTTTCTTCAAACAACTGTTTGTACCCAGTTTTCCACGACTCTAGAGGTGGTTGTATTTCTTGTCTCCTTGGATGCTCCTGTGGTAACAAGGAGCTGATCCTCTGAACTTGCTCTTTCAATTTGATCAGGGGCCAGCAGAGAAGCCCAAAAACTCAGGAAAAATAAATTAGGGGTGCTCCATGGAGAGCCATGTCAGTCCATCACTTTTTAATCTGTGTTTTAGGTGACACATTTGTAAGTATTTTTACTAGTCCAATGAGTACCACTGGTTTCATACTGTAAGTTGCCTAATTACGAGACTAATTCTTGGAGTTTTTGTGCATGCGTAATATATATAAATAAAGTGCTTAGTCTACACTATGGACTAATAGCCTCCACAATCTAATTTTGAAACACACAGATGGTTATTTGATTTATAGGACCAGTAAAAACAATCTGACTCCAGAAAGTAGATTTGCTTTCCTCTGAGACTCTTACATGCAGTTAAAGAAACAAGTAATTGAATTACATTTCAGAGATTTGGGCTTTACATCTACTGTTATACTTTTGTCCAAAGTTGTCTGCAAGGCTGCTACTGAGGAGATGCTTTTAGATGAGGGGGGGAGAAGGAAAATAAAGAAAACAATATCCAAAGTGTAAAAGCAAAATTAAAACAGCTCTGGGCATTCATGATGTAGCAGGGGGATTGGAATAAATGACCGACCCTTAAGATTCCTTCCAACCCAACCATTCTATGATTCTATGATATTAAATCATAATTTGTAAATTAATTGACACAGCCAGGAATCACTGTGTTCATGAAGTGTGTTTTGCAGGAGTTTTGTGCATTCAGGTGCATTTCTGTTTTGTTTTGGTATCTGAATCTCAATGTAAGTGAAAAGACTGCAATCTATAATTAACCTGTTATTCCTGAGTCAACCCAAAGATTTCATTTATATTACCCTTGATTTACAACATCAAATGATTGAATTTCCACTGCTTGAAAACCTAGTATCATTCTAAGACTCAAGGGAAACCATCCCAACCTGGAAAGCGGAGAGCAAGGAATAAATGGTTACAGTTATCCAGCCTCCATGTCTGTGTCATTCTGTGATTTATAATCTAAGGGCCCTGACAAGTGTTTACTAACAAAGGTTACACAAAAGAACTTCATTCTATGGTCAGAATACCATAAGTAGAGCTATAAGTAGAGCTTTTTCCGCTCCAAATTTTATTCCTTGAAAAGCTGACTGGGACAATTCACAATTTGAGGGGAAGGTTCACAAAGGGATGTCGTTTTCAGAGGACAAACAGAATGCTTTCCAACTACATTATTCATATACCTTTAGCTGTCTTAGCACCAATTTTCTAGAGTAAATTCTATTTATGAAGCTTTGGGGTTTTTTCCAAATAGGCATTGAAATATACAGTTCTGGAGGAATCCAGCAACTATTTACTAACCTGTATTTCTGAGGACCTTATTGCAGTAGCACATAAATGCCTGACATGCTTTGTCTGGAAGCTGCTTTCTAGCAGCAGTAGATGGCTGGTGATTTCTGTGTAATTTTATGCCACTCATTACCATAGCATTTGACTTCCTCATGACTATTAATGAATTTTGCCTCTTAACAGTACATTGAAATCAGCAAGTATCATTCTTCCTCTTTACAAACGGGCAACTGATGAGAAGCTTAGATTAAATTACTTACATGAAAGCCACAGGATGGCTGTGCTGCTGCCAGGAATGAAATCAGGTGCCACGAATGCCAGTTCCATCAAATTTCCCATATATTATACTTTGTGAGAGGTTTTTCCTAAAAATAATTGGAGATACTTTCTTCCTTGTAGCATGCAGAGCAACTTTACACATGATGAGTGCATCTCTAAATAGGAGGTACACTGATAAAAATTGAGTAATAGATTCTATGAAATACTTTGAATGGACAGGAAAGCTAGATTAATCTTTCAATGACAGCTCTTTACATGTTAGATATCTAGCCTGAGTTAGTTTTCTCAGCTTCCACCATAGCACTTCCATAGGGTGATTGATCTTACCTATCTTAGACATCATATCTAAGTCAGGATAAATGCCCTCCTTGAGATCTTATTTCTCAAGGAGGTGCTCATTCACTTGTTTAGGCTAGATGTTTAATTTTAGATTAGATGCTCATTCACTTGGAGCCTTGTTTAGGCTAGATGTTTAATTTTAGATGAGCTAAAATTCTGCGAGGTGGTTTACAGTCTAAGCTATTTAGATACCTAATCCTTGGTTTTAAAAATAGCTTTGGGCAGGTGAGTTAGGATCAGAATTATTGGAACTAAATCAGCTATTGTAAGAGTCACCTAATTTCAGGTGCCATTATCTAGGAAGTTGTCTGATCTCTCATTTTTAAAAAAACAGGGCACTTGAGGTCTCAGTTCTTATGCAGATGTACAAATCTAAGGAGTAAAGATGAATTTCATCCCATTTCTCCTGTTAATTATAAAAGAAGTCTTCACAACCCGTGCAACTATAGGCATCATGACTGTGGAAATTCAAACTAAATAAATTCTGCATTAGGTCTCCAGTTAAGAGGTGAAGTAAACCAGTGGATGTTGTGTGCTGTAATATCCTTAAGTATCTCATCCAGATATATAATCAAAACACATCATGGGCTCCAAAGACATTTAAGGGCTCCTGAAAACTGACTTGATTAATGGATTGCTTTGGTAGGTTACATGAGTCTAGTATGATATGTGGTGTATAGGAAAAAATGTCTTTAATAGGTATGGTCTGTCACTATATGCAAATAGTTAATTAATAATTCATTATAATAGTTCTGGTCCTGTACAAGTTTTTTATAAACACACCCTTTATGTAAAGTGAATAATTTTGTTTCACATCACTGAATAAAGAATATAAATGCACGTATGTTGTGTAGATTTTGCTATGGCAACAAACATGTATATGTTTTGCTACTTTGTGTTTCAGTTGGTTGCTGGGCTTTAATTGAGCAGGACACAAGGAAAAAGAAATTGGAAAATGACATTAATGTATCTGGACTTTGAAGGTAGAAACAGGCTGGTAACTAGATATCAAGATATGCAAATGAACTTCGCAGGATCTTTTCTGGATCATTTTTTTGGCTGTTATAGAATGAAAATCCCTGGGGAGGGTGCCATACTGATTTGGAATGAGTCCTGTGCTGAACCAGTATAAAATGTTTCATTTGTTGGACAGAAAACAATGTTGCTGTCTACCTTGCCAGTAGTTAAGCTGGACATTTACATTCTGTATCTTTTCCTAACAAGATAAAGGTTTTTTAAAAGAAAAAAAAATGAGAAATGAGAGGAATTTCTTCATGCCCTTTTAGGCTAAGTTAATGGCTGGAAAGTATATTCTTTTTTTTCCATCTGAGAATTTTTAATGTAAATGCTGGCAGAACCTCAGCTACAGAGTCACTGGTGTTTGCCTTCTTAATGAGAAGCTGTTAACAATCCCACATGCAGCACAAAGTTCCCTCTTAATAGGGTAAGACAATCGCCATCCTCACCTTCAGGTCCAGTCTGTGCCCTGAAGGAAAATTAGGCTGCTAGAAAGTTTTGGAGCTATGGTTACTTATATTTCTATAAAGGCCAGCCAAATGACTTAGAGCACTCAACACATATATAGTGGAAGGATCACAAACTTTTCTGAAAATTGAGAGCATCCAACATTAAATATTTATGGCATTAGTCTGGGTTCAAGCGTAATAATAACACAGGAAAACATCCGTTGACTTCTTGAGCCCCCGCATTCAAGGAGACTGCAGACATGTCTTGCACATTTCTCAAAATACTATTATTTTCCAAATACAAGATTCTTAAGTCTTCTTAAGAATTTCTGGCTGTCGTTCAACACACCAAAAGATATTTTGAAGTCTTATTGTCCTTTTAGATTTTGCTTTTCTTTTCAGAGGTTATTTGGAGTTTTTGTTAATTAACAAATTTGGATAATTAAAGTTTGGGTTGATTTTTTTCTGTGATGCAAACATTTGTGTCTGCATGTTGTAGTCTTTTAAGAACTCTAGTATTATTTTAAGAAGCAGTTTAACAAGACATGTTGTGACAGCATTCACGGAGGAATCTTCTGAAATGTACCCAAAAGATGTAGAGCCTTCTTTGTAATTTAAAATTCTTTTTTGTATGCTGTGTGTATGAGGTGTTGGTCCTAAAGCTTCCATTTTCCTCAAAAGATTTCTTTGGAGAGGGGTGTGGATTGGAGAAAGAATTTTTTGTTTGCTATCCTCCCAAAAAAGGGAACAGGATTTTCATGAGCCATCATGGGATAAAATCTTATGAAGCACTAAATATTGTTGTGAGTGCTGTAACATAAAGTTCTGTTTTGTTTTTTTAGCACACCATAAAGTCTACTCACAGAGAAAATTCATACCTACTCCCTTCCTCTTTGGCCTTTTGGATTTGCCTGTTTTCTTTGGGGTTGTTAGGACCAAATGCTTTCATTTATTTCCCTCCACAGTAGAGCAGATTTATAGGTGAATTTGAAGCCTGGTTCACAGTGGTTATACAGCCACCGGTGTGGAACTGCACCAACACAGAACCCTAGAGTGGATGTGATTTACATGTGCACAGCATGATTTGTACTAGCTCAGCTATCTCTGGCTGAAAGCAGGTTAAATTAGACTTGGGAAAGTTATTGCAGTGACATCAGTCATTTTAGAGCAGGCATTTTTGTCAATGAGAATACACTGAGCATGTTACTTAATACTGCTGTGTGTCAGTGTCCCCCATCATTAAAATTAAGGCATTTCCATGGCCTTTTAGGCTATCAGGATGGAATTAAATGAAAATTGAAAAAACTAAAGAAAATTTCATGGGTGACACAGGAAAAAATACACCTAGTATTGAAATGAATGTATATAAGAGAGTTATTGTGCTGATCAGTTTAATGATCAGCTTGCTTTTAAAATGCAGTTGTCTAGGAAAATTTTTACAACCCTTAAGGTCTAAAACATTACACTACTTCTAGCTATAGATCCCTAAAGGGTTTTGTTTTGTGTGTGTGCTCTCTTCAATCTGTATACAGCATTTATAATTTCTCCATTGGACTATTTTTATTATGCTTACAATAATTTTTTATAGTAATGTAAGTGCATTTGATGTTACTTACAGAAACTGCCTCCTGTTTTCTTGATTTGAATATCCCACACAGTCTTCTGGTGGTGCAAATGGCTGTGAGCCAGGAAACGATGCACATGATGCGAATTGGAGCAGAGTGACACCCCATTTAATAACACTGCAAAGTTTTAGACTTTTGACAAATAACTTGAACTTAGCATGTGAGACATTAGGACAATTGGCTGGATTACGTGGGATAGAGACAAACTCAAAGATTTGGGTGTTTTCTTTGCGTGCTGCCAGCATTTACA
This sequence comes from Ammospiza caudacuta, assembly GCF_027887145.1. Taxonomy (NCBI): domain Eukaryota; kingdom Metazoa; phylum Chordata; class Aves; order Passeriformes; family Passerellidae; genus Ammospiza; species Ammospiza caudacuta. The sequence goes on along the minus strand of NC_080595.1, from coordinate 40,677,938 downwards.
ACCAGTGTGTTGTGTTGTGTTGTGTTGCAGTACAACCGGTACCAGCGCTACGGGGCCGAGGAGTGCGTGCTGCAGATGGGGGGAGTGCTGTGTCCCACCCCCGGCTGTGGGGCAGGGCTGCTTCCCGAGCCAGGCCTGAGGAGAATCCTGTGTGAGCCAGGCAATGGAATAGGCTGTGGGGTAAGAACGTCTATTTTCCTCCTAGTGGTGTGGGAAATAATTGATGCTGCACAACGAATGCTAAGACAAAGCGTGAAAATATGGTTGGCTTTTTTATCTTTCATTGGCTCTGAATTGCCCTTCCCACTAGGGTGGGATAATGCAGCTCGCCAAACAATTTAAATATAGCACAATGGCTTAGGAATGATGACTTCATCATGGAGAATGTGTCCATTCCATAATTCTTTGCTTTATTTGGTTTAAGAAGTTGTTGAATAGCTACAGTAAGAAATTGAACTGTACAAATGAAAATCCAAATGCACTCTGACTTTCTTCTCCTAGAACTCAGCAGAAATGAACAGGATCTTAAGCAAACCATTCATTATCATATTAATTTTTTTTACAGAAAAAGGAGAGATAGAATAGCCTGTTTGTGACATCGTAGCAATATTTCTTGTGCACATTAAAATACAGGATGTGAAGAAATATAGAAATATATTTGTTTGCTTATGTTTGTTTTAAGCAAGGGGAATGAACAATTAGTGGTGGATTTGTGGAAAGCAAAATCAGATGAAACTTGAAAATACTTTTGCTAAGAAATCACATCATATGGGCCATCGACATTTTTGCAGTAGAAAAAGCACGTACTTGACAAGAATCAAGCTTTGGGGGAAATAGATGTACATAGAGATAAATCTATCTATAAAAGAATCTATTAAATGTTCAGTCCAAGTGACTAACTGGTGTTTGCACTATGTGAGTCTTTCCATGGTTGACATTACAGCAGAATTCCACAAACACTATGAGAGAAGATAAAATATCTATATTTGTAAAATACTAGGGTACTCTTTCTGCTGTTTTTCTTGTGGAAAATGCACTTTTTATTGCAGTTTTGATACTGACCAAACTGATACTGTGGAAGAATAATAGTTTGGTGAACTAGGAAGTCGCAGTAACTTGTCTTCTTTGAGTAGGTTAGCATCTGTCGACCTTGGTAAGACTTCCTATCTGTCCATGCAGTGGTGCATGTGAAACAGAGTGCTGCCCAAATTCCCTGAGCAGACATGGGGCTATAAAATAAAGCAGAATCTGGGAAAGTAATAAGAAACATCACTGCATAAACAAAAAGGTATGCCTCTGGATTAACTATTAGGGATTGATTAAAAAGGATAAAATCACATATAATTTTTATTCAGGTCTCTGCCTGGAAGTGGTGAAAATCACACTGTATTTTGCAGCTTCATTCATCATCATTCTGAATCTGCAAATGCTGTGTAAATAAAGTGTACATAGCGTAAAGGATTGATATATTGCCCTGGTTTAGCAAACTGCTCTGTTTCCTTCTAAGGACTTTGTGCTGTGCTTGGTAGTGATCAGATCTGCAGCCTTGAGTGTAAGCTCACCCTTTGTTTTGAATTATGTGATGTCTTGAACATTACAGAGTACAATTCACTTAGGCTGAAATGAGAAGCAGGAGGCTGGTCTAGAAGCCAAATTTTGGTAACATTAAGGTCCTTCTTCAGAATCCATAATGGAACAGAATGAAAATATATGCCTTTGGATCTTTCTTTTCACCCTAAAAAATGGTAACCTCAAGGAGCATCTGTCACAGACTTCCTGTGGTGAGAGTCCTAGCACTGAAGTCAAATGCTGGTAATAAAGTTGGCTGAAGGTAAAGATCCACCTGCAAGGACACCAAGACAGAAGAGCTATTTATTTTTACTCTATTTTGTGCAGTCATGTTCAGTGTTTTCTATTCTTAAACTGTGATGTGGTTTCTCCCAGTCAAAACCTGACCTTTTTCAGTATGAAGGCCTTCCATTAATTTTTATGGAATCCAGGAAGATCCATTTTAGAGCTCAGTATTGCCTCATGAGTATGCATGTGATTTACAAGCTCAAAGAAGGCCCCAAGACGAGAATGTCCCTATTACCCATCCAAAAAAGGACTGCAAAAGATGTCTTGCACTATTTAACCTATACAGCTTAGATTAGAAATACATTCCTTGCTGAAGCTAGTGAGCAAAGAAATAAAGAAAGCAGTGTGAATCTGGAGATTCTTTTTGCATTGTCTACATCAGTCTTTAGGTTGTACTTCAGTTATGTAGAATCTCTTTTGGGGTGTTTGAACCTCTGTCTTTGGTTAAATTTCATATTGATAACAACAGCAGTTGTATTCAGCATCACTGGTCTGTTATTCACACAAAAGCCCTTGCAGAGAAATAGTTGCCTATTGAACAGAACAAATTGGTAGTTCAGATCTGTACTGGCATGTTAGGGTAGCTAACAACTGTCAAGTAGCTGAGGATTTTAATTTGCTGATGAAATTACCCTGGGGAGAGAGGAAAGGCAGGTGGTCAAGAGAAAGTCAAGACAGTGAGTGAGAAGGGATTTCAGCAGCCATTTTAGAAAAGTAAAGGAACCAAAAAGAGAATAAGGTAGCCACCAGGGAATGAAGCAAAATAAATATTCCAATATTCAGAGAGATAACCATGTGAGGCAGTCCCAAACATATAAGGACTATGACCAGAACTGAAGGAATAATGAGATATAAACAGGTGACTGAGCCAGGCTAGCATGCAGACATTTTTGATTCCTCAGTTTCTTACTTGTTACATGGAATGAGAAACTAGAAGCTCTTTTGCAGAGGAACTGCAAAAAGATATCAAAAGTAAATGTGAATCTCCAGGAGAGTGCATATAATTTGCCAAAAGGGCCTTTGGTAAAGTTAAAATATGGATTTTGCTTTGTCTTAGGAAATTTGGAAACAGAAACATGCAGGGCCTAGAAACAGTCTGGCAAATGCCTACACAGAACTGTACCAAAAAGATGAGGAAAGAGATTTAAATATAAGCATCCCCATATGTACCCTCTGCAGTCAGGCACTGCTATCTATTCAGACTTTCAGAGAAAAAAAAATAAACAAGACAAAAGGTTTATTTTGACTGAATAGAAACATGCAGATATCCTTTTAATGATTATGGATAGTCCTCACCTAAAGCCATATTGTGGTACCACTGACTGACTCTACTGATGTCTAATCTTTCATATTTTTTATTATTCACCATAAACTTATTAATTGATTTACTAAGATATTAACATTATACACTATTCTACCTCCATTACTATGCATCAGACTTATGTTACTAACTTCTATTGCTCAGCTATAAAATCCTGACGTATTTAATACTAGAAAACAGCAACAAAACATAGTGGATAGTAGATATTGTACCAGCTGGCCTAGGTAGAGGAAAAGCTGTGGTAAACAAGACATACAAAAGGTTTATGAATAAAACATTTTTGTCTTGTTTTACGGTATACTGGCATACTATTTACTGCAAGTTAAAGAAGCTAGGAGTTAAAAACAAGTTAGAATGGATCTTTGGAAGGGACAGTATGACTTGTTTCTTAAGAAGTGTGCCTTGCTTTCTACACATACAGCTCAGTTGCCTTGTAAAGCATTCTTTGTCAATATCTTTCAGTGGGAAAACTGACTGATGCATAGCTGTATCCCAGATTTTGCTCCACAATGCTCTTGTGCAGCATCAATAGTAAATGTTTTGCAGCATGCAATATCAGTTGACCTATCCCTTGGAATGGAGTGAGAAGGGAGATACAGGATAGTGGAGACAGAGCCTCTGCTGGTCTTTTTCCCTTGAGATTATTCATTCCTAGCATAGCATATATAAGCATGAAGAAGAATGTATTTCCACAGATTGGCTGTTGTTTGATAATCCCTGGCTGGGAGACTGGACTCTTGAAGGTCCATTGAGGTCCTGACACCACTCTAAACTATACTAAGGTGACAATTTTAAAGATCTTAGAAATAAGCTGTGTTAATTGATATTTTATTGTTCTTCTTTGAGATCCCTTAATGTGAAACTCCAATCTGCAAGGGGGTACTCAAATGAAGTGTATTAAATGTGCAAAGATAAAGTAAATTTTATAGTTTTGCAAAGGGAGCACAAAATTTGGGGTTATTTAATCTCTTTTACTGTTCCATAAACATAGTGCATTGAAGAACATCAAGAGATGTGTTCCCATATAGGACAGGTGAAATTTTAAGGCTGCAGACTATAAGAGGCCCCTGAAAAAAATCAATAAATATAAATACCATGTCTTCCTTATAAATAGAATTCCCAGGCTGTTGTATTACATAAAACAAAATCCCTAAGGCAATTTCACTCTACCCAGCAATTTTTTCTCATTGATTTCTTCTTGCATTCTTCTTCCATGGCTAAGGAAGCACATGTCAAAAGCAATTGCACCATATTTGTCGGATTAATAATTGTCTGCCTTTTCAGTAAGCTTAATAGAATAGAGGACACTAAAATAGTTACATGAGAAGTGCAATACATATTCCTGTTGTTTGCAAAGTTGGGGGGTTTTTGTGATTCATCATCGTGCACTCATGCATGTCCTAGCAGACGCGTTTCATCTTCAGTAATGTCTTTGTAAAACCCAGTGATTCACATGTAGGCAAACCCCAAACAATTGGGGAAAGTCTTGTTTTGAGGAGACAAATCTGAATTATAAAAATTCCAAGCAATGAGTGAGTTCTTATCGACTTCTGATAATTCAAATAATGATTTTGTTAGTTGTGTATGTCCTTCTAAACTTCTGGAGTAGAGTTAATTTAGGTTTTTATATGCCAGTTGAAGTGCTATGTGAATGCACCTATACTTCCTCTGGAATTTGAACCAGCTTGCAAATACTGTTTCATATATGTGAAAGTGCACAAGAGTTTTTGAAGTAAAAAACAGTTTCCACATCTGGAAGTTAAAAAATCTTTTATTGCGAAGTTCAGTTTTAATGCAATGCATTGTCATGATCAACATGGATTTTCTCAAATTCCTCTACCTCTTGAGTCTGGTTTTATCATGTTATTCCATTTATATCTGATCAAAATGTTTAAAAGTCTGACTAACCTCAAAGACTTTATTTTCAAACAAAGATGTAGGTATAAATGTGTGGTTCAGGACTTGTACTTTGTTTCTCTGTTGGTAGGACCAGGAGAATGTTCAATGTATATAAAGAGAAAATAGGCAACTTTTAAAATATTTTGAGATATAAAGATAGTCAAGATGAGTAGTGGTAATTCAAGACAACCTTTGAAGGTACTTGCATTGAAAAAATCTTTTCAATTTTATAATCAGATGAATAAAAGGTCATGGGTGAAAAAGGGCTGTTTGTACAATGATCTGGATTTTTCCCTTAGTTTTAAGATGGAAATGGAAATTGAAGCAGAAAATAGAGGCTCCACAGTTTTAAAAAACAGAGGAATAATGCAGAAAACAAAAGACCTTGAGACCCCTATGTCATTTGCAAAACAGTAAAATGGAAATAGGAGATTGCTGCTATCTAGTAGCCGTCACAAAACTGAAGGGTTACTCCTTGTTATTACTTTTCAGGTGTCTGTCCTTGTTCCGTATGTCATTAAATTTTTGCTTTTAAGAGAATTCACCAGAAAGGTCTGACCATGGAAAAGGCAATAGCTGAAGATATTGCTGCAATTAAGAAACCAACTCACAGCAGGAGTGTTTCATAATATTGCATAGGGAGTGTTTTCAATGGGAATGAAAATGAGACAGACATTTTCCATTATTGCTAAATGTTGAGTTGCTAGCACTGTGCCACAAGCTCTAAGCAGTAATCATGTATTGCTTTCTTCTATTGAGTGGGCACTCTAGCCTTTAGAAAGTGGAATTCCATCTTGTTGACACATTATGCTTCAGTAGCTGAGCACGTTGTTCAATTGCTAAAATATGACAAGCTGACCAGAATTCTTTTTGGATTTGTGGGGGGGTTTTTTTGGTACTGTTTTACATTGGTTAAAAATAACTGTAAAAGCATGGCACTTTTTAAGATGTAGAATGTTAATGTTTTAATGAAGTGTTTACCCCAGAATTGCACTGTGCAATTAACCAGCTATGTATTGCTGCCAAGGTGCATTATTTCCATTGCCCATGTCTTACAGCACAGGGCAACTCATTGATCTGATATGAAACTCAGCTATTAGCACTGAGTGGATAAAGCAATCTAGAGAATGTTTCCATTTTTAATAATATGGATCACATTAATACACAGGACTAGCAAAAGAAAATAAATACTTTTTGTATAGAAAACAAATCAATTGCTTGCACTTGGTTTAATAGTAAAAGAATAACTGCTTTTTCCTTTACATCTCAAATCATGAAATACTAGCTAGAAAAATACAGTTAGAAAATATGCAAGTGTCTTCCATTCTATGTGAGCTAAAACTGAAATTTTGTTAGTTTCATCTGCTAGATGTCCAGAATATTATGGGATGACTCATATCATATGATAAAATTCTGTATCCCTTGATTTATATAGGTTATAGCTTTTACCTGACTTCTGCATCATGCAGACATCTGGAAGATGGCTTTGTACTTACACATTGCAAATTGAAAGTGCAGTGTCTTCAGTTGTTTTTGCTTGACTTATTGTTTTGTGGCCTACCTGGTAAAATTTAAAATAATTTACAATCTGTCATATGTGTTCTATGACAGGATCAAGGAAGCAGAGAAAAGAGGTAGCTACCCAAAAGAAGCTGGAAGATTATGTTCTTTGTAATATAGAGATATCACAGTAAGAATAACACTGTATTTGCATCAGGGAAATTGTATTAGAGAAAACTAGGATAAAATCAAATTCTTACTTGTAAAGATAAGTCAAAACTGGACACACAGACCCAGGAACTAGAGAGGATAAAACTGATGTCTGTGAATGTAAACCAGCTCAGACGGGGATTTGTAACAATTGTTTTGCAGAGGATAAATGCTCCCAATTCAGCCAATTTGTCTGAAGTAGGAATGAGCTAAAGTTGCAATCATTTGAGACCCATTTTAAATTGAGGGGTGAGATAAAATAGCAGGTGGGTTTAAAAATCACATCAGCAGTTGATTTTAGGACTTATCAGCTAACTCTTAGTCCTTGTAAACTGTTAGATCAAACAATCCCCTGAAATGGTGCAAGGGATTTTCATATTAGGGATACCAAAGTGGGATTTGGGATACAAATTAGAGATACTCAACTTTGTCACTTGCTCAGTACTTAGATTCCAGAGCCAAAGATGCCCGGGCTTCCATTTTCTTCACCTGTGGAAAGAGAAGAGCATTTTACAGTAGATCCAATGCAAAAATGTGCGTAATTTAATATCCATAGCTTGCTCTAAACTGATTTTAGCTCATAGATGTGAAAAAATACCTCCAAAGAAAAGTACCTTCTCTGGAGAGATTCCTGCTTTTAGGAACCCGTTGAGTGAATCATGTTGTCATGCTCAGGTCAGGATAAATTGATCACTGAATTTGAAGGAAAGTCAAAATTTACTCTCAGGGCTTATTGTCAGAGACTTGATATTCTGTGCCAGAGTTGTTGGACAAGCTAAATATCAGCTGCAAGAATTTTGGAGGCATTTCTCACCTAGAAATTCTTTGTTATTTGAAGAGCCACAGGCTTTGATGACATCTTTGTCTATTTTGGACTATGCCTGTGGCACAGCACAGTTTAGTCTCTTGACGACTGAAGTGCTCTTGTCTAATTAAAGTAATTGGGCTCCATGTAGCAGGATCTGGGTGAGGTTTAATGGCTTATGATGCTCAGGAGATTATATTAGATGAACTCATAATTCTATCTAGTCTTAAGTATAATGGAAGTTTATGACTGGAGAGAACTTGCAACTACTTTTTTCTTACTACTTCTCTCCTCTTCAGTGAAGTGCCTAGAACTATGTGTGACAGTCAGGGGACAATGTATTATCATGAGGCCCATCAGAAAAGACATGGAGTGCAAAAATCAGAAAGAAGGAAAAATAAACTGTTAATGGGATTTGCCGATTAATTCTGCATGTACAAAATCAGAGCTCTGTATTCTGTCTTCATACTTCACTGACATACAGGATAAGATTATTCTCCCTCATTTGATGGAAAGAAACACTTTGCACATGATAGAAAATTGTAGTCATTTTAAATCAACCTGTATTTTCTTCAGCTAGCAGATGACAAAGTTCTGGTTATAGTAGCCTGTCACAAACCACAAGAGATGCCTGAGCTTTCTTGCTTATATATCCTGACTGCAGTTTCATAATCAGCAAGACAAGTGCAAATGAATTTGTAAATTATCAAAACTAGGTGTTAGTGGAAGATCTGGTATGAATAAACAGATCTATCACTGAATCACTGGAGAGAGAGCAATAATGCAATCAGGACAGGATATGCTGCTTGAGAATGGCAGCCACCAAGAGCAGGATTCTAATTGTGCAAGAGGCTTATTTGAGCAATTTTCTAAAAGATTTCTGTATTTGAACAGGAAAGAGAAATATGGGCTGAATGCAGGAAATCACTTATAAATGAAAAGGAAAATAAATATGAATCAAATAAGCCTATTTATTGCCTTTTATATGAAGTTTTATATGAAGACCTCCTGAGGTACTTAGGATTGTATTATTACATTATTGTAAAAAAGCAGGAGGTGCTTAATCAATGCAAAATGATGGAGTAAAAAGCTAGGACCAGAACAATAAGACTTAGATTAAAATGAATCTATTGATTGGCATTTTTAGCTTAGCCAGGATAAAAATTCAAAGTTCTGAATGCTAAAGAAGAATTTTCCTCATTATGTGGCTGGTATAATTCTAGCATGTAGCCCGACTCAGAAGTAAATCACAAAATTCATATCATAAGCAGTTCACGCAGATGCTGAAAAACCATGTCTTTCTACTGCTTTTGTGGCACTTGTAGTCTTCATGTTGTTGGATGTCAGAATAAAAAGTGTAATAGAGATTTGGGAGTTAAGTCTATTTGGTGTAAGCACAAATGTGAAAAATGGTAGTTTGTGTCAGTTTGGACCTTACAAATAATGACACTTTTTTTTACTAAAAGGACTACTCCCGATTAAAAATGTTTACAAGTTTTTGTATTTCTTTGTTAGCTGATCAAAGAAATGCCCAAAGAGTGTCTTTCTCAACTTTACTTTGACTCTGCAAATGTATAAAATCTCTGTTGGTCAGCCACACTGTTGGTTCATTTTTGTATGACTACAGCACCATTTTTCATATGGAGGGCATAAAATGGCAGCTTACCAGGACTATGAAAGTCTTTGTGATAAAAAAAGGAACAGCAGAAAATGAAGAGTACAAGCGTACCATAGGGATGGCATTGTGCACTGACATTTTCCTGAAGAATATTTCTTTTGCGATGACAAACAAGATACTGTGCAAAGCTTCCCAGTGCTCCTCTTGGGTTTACAGTTATACAGGGTTCCTCACTGGATCTTTCAGGAAAAGCTTTTTCAAACACATTACAGTTACAATAGTTTGTTGGTGGAATGAAGCAAAGCTACTCCTTGTCATTTCAACAGTACAAGAGAAATATTCATTTTTTCATTGCATTACTTTGTTGCAATTACATTGTTGCATTACTTCTACGTACTATAGAGGATCCAGAATGACTGGATACTATAATGCAACTCTCTGGGCTATGCTCCATAAAGAGTGGGATGAAACTGGTATTAAAAATATTTAAAGTATAGCTAAATGTAGTTCTCATACAAAAAATTAATACCTTTTTAAAATAAAATTAAGTAGAACAGAGTTATTCTGAGATCAATTCCCTCACCACTAGCATTTCAGTAAGCTATTTAATAATGATGTCACATGCAAAACTTAATTATTTCAAAACCATTTCAAAGAGATGGCAAAGCCACTATTCCACAATCAAAGCTGATTTTGAAGTGCCGAAACAAAGCTGATTTTCAATTATCAGAGTAAAAAAAAAAAACATCTGAAAACTGTCCTGATTGCTGCAAAACTTCTGTCTTTTTAAGTTGGATAACTCAAAACAAATAGATAGTGCTTGTGAAGTTTCAAACAAAAATCCCCTTCTAACAAAGCATAAAAAAAACACTCAGCCTGAAAGAGAATATCTGGGAAAAGTTAAAAG